>NC_140007.1:34344660-34944660 GCF_964263955.1 Coregonus lavaretus
GAAGAACTTGTCAGATGATTTAAATCAGACAGCTCTGCAGCATATTTAGGCAGGCTAGCCTAGCTAAATGGGATGACTAAAGACAGTACAGTAAGGGGAGCACAGAGATAACGTTGTCTGGCTGCCTGCTACTGCCTGAGCAGAGATAAGATGATGACTTTAAGGCACCACATGAGGCTGCTGAGGGGAGAATGGCTCATAATAATGGCTGGAACAGTGCAAATGGAATGACATCAAACACCTGGAAACCATGTGTTTGATGTATTTGATACCATTCCACTCATTCCGTTCCAGTCATTACCACGAGCCCGTCCTCCCCAGTTAAGGTGCCACCAACCTCCTGTGGTTTATTTTATTTCACCTTTATTTAACCAGGTAAGCCAGTTAAGAACAAGTTCTCATTTACAACTGCGACCTGGCCAAGATAAAGCAAAGCAGTGCGATAAAAACACAGAGTTACATATGGAATAAACAAAACGTACAGTCAATAACACAAGTGTGTGCAAATGTAGTAAGTTATGGAGGTAAGGCAATAAATAGGCCATTGTGCAAAATAATTACAATTTAGTATTAACAATGGAGTGATAGATGTGCAGAAGATTATGTGCAAATAGAGATACTGGGGTGCAAATGAGCAAAATAAATAACAATGTAAATAACAATATGGGGATGAGGTAGTTGGGTGGACTAATTACAGATGGGCTGTGTACAGGTGCAGTGATCCGTAAGCTGCTCTGACAACTGATGCTTAAAGTTAGTGAGGGAGATAAGAGTCTCCAGCTTCAGACATTTTTGCAGTTCGTTCCAGTCATTTGCATCAGAGAACTGGAAGGAATGGCACCCAAAGGAGGTGTTGGCTTTGGGGATGACCAGTGAGAGATACCTGCTGGAACGCATACTACGGGTGGGTGTTGCTATGGTGACCAATGAGCTAAGATAAGGCGGGGATTTGCCTAGAAGTGATTTATAGATGACCTGGAGCCAGTGGGTTTGGCGACGAATATGTAGTGAGGGCCAGCCAACAAGAGCGTACAGGTCACAGTGGTGGGTAGTATATGGGGCTTTGGTGACAAAACGGATGGCACTGTGATAGATTACATCCAATTTGCTGAGTAGAGTGTTGGAAGCTATTTTGTAAATGACATCGCCAAAGTCAAGGATCGGTAGGATAGTCAGTTTTACGAGGGCATGTTTAGCAGCATGAGTGAAGGAGGCTTTGTTTGCGAAATAGGAAGCCGATTCTAGATTTAACTATGGATTGGAGATGCTTAATGTGAGTCTGGAAGGAGAGTTTACGGTCTAACCAGACACCTAGGTATTTGTAGTTGTCCACATATTCTAAGTCAGACCCGCCAAGAGTAGTGATTCTAGTCGGGCGGGCGGGTGCAAGCAGCGTTCGATTGAAGAGCATGCATTTAGTTTTACTAGCGTTTAAGAGCAGTTGGAGGCTACGGAAGGAGTGTTGTATGGCATTGAAGCTCGTTTGGAGGTTTGTTAACACAGTGTCCAATGAAGGGCCAGATGTATACAAAATGGTGTCGTCTGCGTAGAGGTTGATCTGAGAGTCACCAGCAACAAGAGCGACATTGAGATACACAGAGAATAGAGTCGGCCCGAGAATTGAACCCTGTGGCACCCCCATAGAGACTGCCAGAGATCCCGACAACAGGCCCTCCGATTTGACACATTGAACTCTATCTGAGAAGTAGTTGGTGAACCAGGCGAGGCAGTCATTTGAGAAACCAAGGCTATTTAGTCTGCCAATAAGAATGCAGTGATTGACAGAGTCAAAAGCCTTGGCCAGGTCAATGAATACGGCTGCACAGTACTGTCTTTTATCGATTGCGGTTATTATATCGTATAGGACCTTGAGCGTGGCTGAGGTGCACCCATGACCAGCTCGAAAACCAGATTGCATAGCGGAGAAGGTACAGTGGGATTCGAAATGGTCGGTGATCTGTTTGTTAACATGGCTTTCAAATACTTTCGAAAGGCAGGGCAGGATGGATATAGGTCTGTAACAGTTTGGATCTAGAGTGTCACCCCCTTTGAAGAGGGGGATGACCGCGGCAGCTTTCCAATCTCTGGGGATATCAGACAATACGAAAGAGAGGTTGAACAGGCTAGTAATAGGGGTTGCGACAATTTTGCCGACTAATTTTAGAAAGAAAGGGTCCAGATTGTCTAGCCCAGCTGATTTGTAGGGGTCCAGATTTTGCAGCTCTTTCAGGACATCAGCTATCTGAATTTGGGTGAAGGAGAACCGGGGGGGTGCATGGGCAAGTTGCAGCAGAGGGTGCAGAGCTGGTGGCCGGTGTAGGGGTAGCCAGGTGGAAAGCATGGCCAGCCATAGCAAAATGCTTATTGAAATTCTCGATTATCGTAGATAAGGAGGTGCTCTTATTCTCCATGGACTTTACAGTGTCCCAAAACTTTTTGTAGATAGTGCTACAGGATGCACATTTTAGTTTGAAAAAGCAAGCCTATGTACTGCATGTGTCAAACTCATTCCACAGAGAGCAGAGTGTCTGCGGGTTTTCGCTCCTCCCTTGTACTTAATTGATGAATTAAGGTCAGTAATTAGTAAAGAACTCCCCTCACCTGGTTATCTAAGTCTTAATTTAAAGGAAAAAAACACAGACCAGACCACGCTTGGGTCATTAATTCAGTATGCCATAGTATGAAACTGACATCGCATGACAAAATGCATAACATTGGAGAGTATAGCAGGCTACAAAACCTCAACGATAAGAGCGCAAACACTTGACATACCTGGTTTGACGGTCTTGATACGGATGGGCTCACGAAAGTGGCGGATGACAGCAAGGGTGTCTCGGTTGGTCAGGCCGCTGACAGGGGTGCTGTTCACTTCCAGAAGCACGTCTCCGCAGTTCGGTAACCTCCCGACGTGACAGACTATCGCCTCGGTAATCACCTGTCCCAGGTACGGGAAGTCTCCTAGCTCCGCTCCCCCTCGTACCTCCACAACCGAGCCGAACTCCCCAGCATTCCCCCATGACACGGCACACTCCTGGACTTTGCCTGACCAGTGCTTCTTCAGCGTTTTGGACATGTTTAATCCCTCTTGTAAACCTTTAGAGTCCCAGACACTGTGGTTGTTTGAGAGACGAGACAAGCAGTTATGTTCCTAAAACGCAATCATGCAAAATATTATTTTTGCACAGAGATGCTGAGATGAGGCAATCTGCTCACTGTGGTTGTATTCCATTCCTTGAGCAGATGTCATTTCAAAGCATTATCCATATGAACATCCCGTCCATTGAATTACTGGAACATCACCCGAGTGTCTACAATACAATGGTAGACTGTAGTGCACAATTATCTGCGTCAGTGTTATCGCAGGAGGCAAGATCGATCGCTGGGAAGCTGGTGTTGTAACTCGCGCTAAATTCTTGGGTGGCTGGGCAATGAAGCTCTACTTATGAATGAGTAGCCTACTGTTTACTTTCAGTGAATCGGTCTGAAACCGTTGTCTAATAGCTTATTACGCACAATATCCAATAAGTAAATGTTGTACTGATCCGTAGTTATGTCTATATAGCCTAGGATACGCTACTCCACTTGAGACAGAGTCGATGTATCAATTTGATTAACAAAATATCCTCGAACTACTATATCGTTGAATTATTGAGCATTAACAACTGTTGCCCGAATGTAGCCTACACCTGGTGACAATTATTTTTCCAAAATTCGCCAGGTCCCAACTTAGTTCCGCGCACCTGTTCTACGTCCTCAACCGTGACATCAGCGATGCAATCCTTATCCTTGGAAACGGAAAAACATACCTGGACCCAGCAGCGAATGTATTCGCAGAACTCGCATAGTGTAGTCTGATGGCAACTTGCTCCCTATTCTTCAACCCTCGTAAACCCAGCTCAGAAGCGCGCGGTCTCCGCAGTTGTCTCCGGTGGCTCACACAGCAAGGTATATTTATAAAGGCGCAGCAGTCAGTGGCGCCAACCATAAGATGAGGAATGGCCTAATAACTTTTTTGCTCCTTTTTACCATGTTCATTTCTTGTAGAAAAGCCCATCCAGCCGCAAACGACAGCTGGGATTGCCTCCACCTCCAATCAGATCATGGGATAAGAGTAAAACAATGCAAGTCAACCAATGAAGAATAATTGGGCGGGGCTTCCGCGCAAATGCTTTTCAATGGACGCGCTTGATTTAGATCGCCAAGGGTGTCGGGTAGACAAGAGTTCTCAGTCGTTCTTCGGGAACGTTGAGAGACCCGGCACGCAAGGCAGGTAAATCGAGCGGGCCCAGTTGATGAAATATTGCAACAATATCACATTATTCTTGTAGGCCACAGATGCGCTCCATTAGGTTGTCCTTATACCTGTAACTACACATTCCTCGGTAGATAGTTACATTACTGATTTGTAATTGCATGGTAAAGTTTAGCAGTAATAACTTAAGTCAAAACAGGACAGTGCAATTACAAATACATTTGCTGAAGGTAATTCCACGCGTAGACTAATCACGGTTTTAATACTTTAGGGTCAACAGAAAAAGCCTATCCATTTTCTCTAGTCATCTATAGAGGGATGTCCTGTCACACTCAGTGGTTCAATTGTTACGTGACTGTGCCATCTTGTGGTTAAATGAAGTAGATGCGTAGATACAGAGTAGCACTAGGGTTTTATAAACGGTCTATGCACTCGGCCTATATTGACGAACAGTAGGCCTAGTAGAGTATGCGAGCGGAGCTGGAGCGTAGCGTTTCCAATTTCACTGGAGCTCGATCGTCGGCCTTGTCGCCCGCTCCAATTTCGCTCACTTCATGAGCTCAGGGCATGCCTACCTGTGTGCTGCTATAGCCCCTTACTTTAGATACTGTCATGGAGTTCGCTAAATATTTTCATAAAGAAACTGATAAAACACACACAGATGCAAAATCAAGGTGACTTACAATGATGAGGACCAAGAGCAAGAGATGGAGTGCGGTGATGTAGATTCCACAACTAAATAATTAATGTGGAATCTGAAAATACACATATCCCGAAAGCATGATGGTGTACTTACTACGTGCACATGCTAAAAGAAAGGAACGAGGTGGGTAGATAACTAAGTGTCTTAAGTATTTATAAACTAAAAATCAGATCTCTTAAACGTTTCGTTCATTTTTGTTCTATTATCTATACAATAGGCCAGGGTTCTTCAATTCCGGTCCTGGAGGGCCGAAACACTTCTGTTTTTTTATTTCTACCTGGTAGTTAATTGCACTCACCTGGTGTCCCAGGTCTGAATTAGCCCCAGATTAGAAGGAGAGGATGAAAAACAGAGGTGTTTCGGCCCTCCAGGACCGGAATTGAAGAACCCTGCAATAGGCCATAATTGATTTTGGCCCAATAGGCCTGGCATATTCCCACGTTCAATGAGCTTTCCGTTTTGATTGGGTTATTTTGCCTAAAATCCTTTAGGCCTACCTATAGAAAAATAGGGTGGCAAGAGTGGCCAAAAGCCACAGACTGGCCAAACTAGTGTTTCTAAAAATGTATTCTAAAAATTATTTCAAAAGGCACTAATAAGTCATTTTACTTAGAATTAAATAAATTAAACGGAAGTCACAGCCTATATGCGCAATTTATAGACTATAATGATTTAATACAACGAAATGGTGTTTAAATGCTGAGGGCTTTATGTCCCTACTAACCTATTGTGTCGCACTCGCAAATGCTTCTTTGTAGGCTATAGGCTTGAAATAATAGAAATAATATAGCCTAAATAATTTATTTTCGTTCCTTCTTGTCTGGCTCCTGACCTACAGTTGAAGCCCTAAGTTTACATACACTTAGGTTGGAGTCATTAAAACTCGTTTTTCAACCACTCCACACATTTCTTGTTAACAAACTATAGTTTTGGCACGTCGGTTAGGACATCTACTTTGTGCATGACACAAGTAATTTTTCAAACAATTGTTTACACACAGATGATTTCACTTAATCACAATTCCAGTGGGTCAGAAGCTTACATACACTAAGTTGACTGTGCCTTTAAACAGCTTGGAAAATTCCAGAAAATGATTTCATTGCTTTAGAAGCTTCTGATAGGCTAATTGACATCATTTGAGTCAATTGGAGGTGTACCTGTGGATGTATTTCAAGGCCTACCTTCAAACTCAGTGCCTCTTTGCTTGACATCATGGGAAAATCAAAAAGAAATCAGCCATGATCTCAGAAAAAAAATGTGTAGACCTCCACAAGTCTGGTTGATTCTTGGGAGCAATATCCAAATGCCTGAAGGGACCAGGTTCATCTGTACAAACAATAGTACGAAAGTATAAACACCATGGGACCATTCAGCCGTCATACCACTCAGGAAGGAGACGCGTTCTGTCTCCTAGAGATGAACGTACTTCGGTGCGAAAGTGCAAATCAATCCCAGAACAACAGCAAAGGACCCTGTGAAGATACTGGAGGAAACAGGTACAAAAGTATCTATATCCACAGTAAAACAAGTCCGACATAACCTGAAAGGCCGCGCAGCAAGGAAGAAGCCACTGCTCCAAAACCGCCATAAAAAAGCCAGACTACGGTTTGCAACTGCACATGGGGACAACGATCATACTTTTTGGAGAAATGTCCTCTGGTCTGATGAAACAAAAATAGAACTGTTTAGCCATAATGACCATCGTTATGTTTGGAGGAAAAAGGGGGATGTTTGCAAGCCGAAGAACACCATCCCAACCGTGAAGCACGGGGGTGGCAGCATCATGCTGTGAGGGTGCTTTGCTGCAGGAGGGACTGGTGCACTTCACAAAATCGATGGCATCATGATGAAGGAAAATTATGTGGATATATTGAAGCAACATCTCAAGACATCAGTCAGGAAGTTAAAGCTTGGTCACAAATGGGTCTTCCAAATGGACAATGACCCCAAGCATACTTCCAAAGTTGTGGAAAAATGGCTTAAGGACAACAAAGTCAAGGTATTGGAGTGGCCATCACAAAGCCCTGACCTCAATCCTATAGAACATTTGTGGGCAGAACTGAAAAAGCGTGTGCGAGCAAGGAGGCCTACAAACCTGACTCTGTTACACCAGCTCTGTCAGGAGGACTGGGCCAAAATTCACCCAATTTATTGTGGGAAGCTTGTGGAAGGCTACCCGAAACGTTTGACCCAAGTTAAACAATTTAAAGGCAATGCTACCAAATACTAATTGAGTGTATGTAAACTTCTGACCCACTGGGAATGTGATGAATGAAATAAAAGCTGAAATAAATCATTCTCTCTACTATTATTCTGACATTTCACATTCTTAAAATAAAGTGGTGATCCTAGCTGACCTAAGACAGGGAATTTTTTACTAGGATTAAATGTCAGGAATTGTGATAAACTGAGTTTAAACGTATTTGGCTATGGTGTATGTAAACTTCTGACTTCAACTGTATTGGTCATATCTTTACTAATGCTGCAGAGATTTGTTTGAAAGCTGTATCCAAATCCATTGGATGTAGTGATCACAATATAGTTGCCATATCTAGGAAAACCAAAGTTCCAAAGGCTGGGCCTAATATTGTGTATAAGAGGTCATACAATAAGTTTTGTAGTGATTCCTATGTTGTAAAGAATATATGTTGGTCCATGGTGTGTAATGAGGAGCAAACAGACACTGCACTTGACACATTTATGAAATTGCTTATTCCAGTTACTAATAAGCATGCACCCATTAAGAAAATGACTGTAAAAACGGTTAAATCCCAGTGGATTGATGAGGAATTGAAAAATTGTATGGTTGAGAGGGATGAGGCAAAAGGAATGGCAAATAAGTCTGGCTGCACGACCGATTGGCAAACATATTGCAAATTGAGAAATCATGTAACTAAACTGAATACAAAGAAGAAGAAACTACACTATGAAACAAAGATAAATGACATAAAGAATGATAGTAAAAAGCTTTGGAGCACCTTAAATGAAATCTTGGGAAAAAAGGCAAACTCATTGAATCAGATGGCTCATTGAGAATCAATCCAATTGAGAATCTGTGGTATAACTTAAAGATTGCTGTACACCAGCAGAACCCATCCAACTTGAAGGAGCTGGAGCAGTTTTGCCTTGAAGAATGGGCAAAAATCCCAGTGGCTAGATGTGCCAAGCTTATAGAGACATACCCCAAGAGACTTGCAGCTGTAATTGCTGCAAAAGGTGGCTCTACAATGTATTGACTTGGGGGGGGGGGGGGGTATGTCAGATACACACGCACGCTCAAGTTCTGTTTTTTTGTCTTACATTTTACATTTTAGTCATTTAGCAGACGCTCTTATCCAGAGCGACTTACAGTTAGTGAATACATATATATATATATATTTTTTTTCATACTGGTCCCCGTGGGAAATGAACCCACAACCCTGGCGTTGCAAACGCCATGCTCTATCAACTGAGCTCTATCAACCTGACGGCCATTCCCTCCCCTACCCTGGACAACGCTAGGCCAATTGTGCGCTGCCCATGAGTCTCCCGGTCGCGGCCGGCTGCGACAGAGCCTGGATTCGAACCAGGATCTCTAGTGGCACAGCTAGCACTGCGATGCAGTGCCTTAGACCACTGCGCCACTCAGGAGACTCAGGAGTCTTATTTGTTGTTTGGTTCACAATAAAAATATTTTGCATCTTCAAAGTGGTAGGCATGTTGTGTAAATCAAATGATACAAACCCCCTAAAAAAATCCATTTTAACTCCAGGTTGTAAGGCAACAAAATAGGAAAAATGCCAAGTGGGTTGAATACTTTCACAAGCCACTGTACATGTCAGCTACTACAGCGACTGAAATGACTGCAACACTTAACAAAGAGTTTCAGTTAGTTTCAAAGTGGGTGGCAAGGAATAAGTTAGTCCTAAATATTTCTTTTTAAAAAAGCATTGTATTTGGGACAAATAATTCACTAAACCCTAAACCTCAACAAAATCTTGTAATAAATAATGTGGAAATTGAGCAAGTTGAGGTGACTAAATTGCTTGGAGTAACCCTGTATTGTTAACTGTCATGGTCAAAACAAATTGATCCAACAGTAGCTAAGATGGGGAGAAGTATATTCATAATAAAGCGCTGCTCTACCTTCTTAACAGCACTATCAACAAGGCAGGTCCTACAGGCCCTAGTTTTGTCACAACTGGACTACTGTTCAGTCGTGTGGTCAGGACTTTAGGAAAATTGCAATTGGCTCAGAACAGGGCAGCACGGTTGGCCCTTGGATGTACACAGAGAGCTAATATTAATAATATGCATGTCGATCTCTCCTGGCTCAAAGAGGAGGAGAGATTGACTTCATCACTACTTGTGTTTATGAGAGGTGTTGACATGTTGGGTGCACCGAGCTGTCTGTTTGAGCTACAGGCGCAAAACTCGGTCACCCATGCAATACATGCCACCAGAGGTCTCTTCAGAGTCCCCAAGTCCAGAACAGACTATGGGAGGCGCACAGTACTACATAGAGCCATGACTACTTGGAAATCTATTCCACATCAAGTAACTCATGCAAGTAGTAGAATTAGATTTTAAAAACTGATTAAAAAACACCTTATGGAACAGCGGGGACTGTGAAGCAACACAAACATAGGTGCAGACACATGCATACACACACACGATAACATACGCACTATACACACACGTACACATGGATTTTGTACTGTAGATATGTGGTAGTGGTGGAGTAGGGGCCTGAGGGCACACAGTGTGTTGTGAAATCTGTGAATGTATTGTAATGTTTTCAAAATTGTATGTACTGCCTTAATTTTGCTGGACCCCAGGAAGAGTAGCTGCTGCCTTGGCAGCAGCTAATGGGGATCCATAATAAATACAAATACAAAAAATACAAATGTTATGGTCTCTAATGGTCTTCAATGGTAAAGTCCCAAACACACACTGTATAGTGTTTTGCAATGGTAATGGTATTGGTTTGGGTTTAATGGTAAATGTTTCAGGAATGTTAATCATAGCCGTTAACAACTATAGAAACGATTTCAGAACAATCTGTCGAAATCCACCATCTTGTGCTTTTTGAGGTGGAACAACCCCATTGTCAATAGATGCCAGATCTGGGCATTTCTCCCTGGAATTGTCTGCAAAAAAATGGAATAGATCATTCCTTTCCCATTGGTATCAAGTGACAAATTAATAATTGTTGATAGTGTAAAATGAGTTTAATTGCCTGCTTGTCAATAGCCTACAATTGAATTTGTCCAAATCATGGAGAAATGTTTGTACAATTAGATGAGAATAATGTACTGTTAGTTATTAAATACTGCATCTCCATCTGCTTGCTAGTTGAAGGCCTACCACTGTCACCATTCAACCATCCTGGGTTTCTCACACTTCTAATATGATTTCTCACCCTGGACATGTGCATGGGGACCATAGAGATAGATAGAGGACTCTAGTGCCCAAAAGCCTATTTTTGCATAAAAGTGGCATTGAGGACTTTCACCTTTTTGAAGTAGCCGACTGGGTGGGACGTCCTATGGGTTAAGGAAGGATCACATAATTCCATCCAGGTCACCAGGAGGGATCAGCCAATGAATTATACTTGTGAGCAAACATTCCCTAACTGCAGGTTATCGTCATTATATACATTCTATATACAGATCTCTGACTACTTCAAAATAGAGTGGTGAGGAGGAGGAGGAGGAGCTTGGACCCTTCATGTCCGGAAGTAATTTAGCCATTCATTGTAGTCCTTGGCGCTCTGTAGAGTTGCTATTTTCGAGGTTTCTCATCTCAATTAACTAGTGACATTCCTGGATTACTCATTATATTAATAAAGCCTGATTTAATCAACAAATACAATAGTCCGTTTAAAAAAAGGTTAAGGGTCGAAGACTGTGTACATATCTGGCTGTTTTGGCAAAATCACTACATATCCCATCGAGCCAAGCGGGGAGAGGCTGCCCGTTACCACAGTTCCAAGACCAATTAGAAACATCCAGCTAACCCTACCACCCCCCAAAAAATAATGAAAAATACAATAAAATTAAAAATATATTTAAAAAAATACCCTAAGCCAATGACTCCGGTGGATCTCAAAACTGAACTTGGATCCTCGTTAAGTAGCATTGATATCCTTCGTCACCGTTGTCTTACGACAGATAGCTCAATCCAGTCATGACTATTCAACAAAACAATAAATCCTTTTCAAGTTTCTTTCCAGTGACTTTCTTAGTTACATGATTGTATAATACGTTTTGAAGTTGAGGGTGCAGTATTTATGAAGTTGGCCAATGGGGATGAAAACTATCATAGTTCAGCTAGCCAGCTAGTTTAGCCAGGGAAAACTATCTCGGGACAGGATATTTTTATTTAACTAGTCAAGTCAGTTAAGAACAAATTCTTATTTACAATGACGGCCTAAAAATATATAGCGTGACATACATTTGTAAATGTACAGTATTTGGAATACATACATTTGTATGAAAATATTTTATTTGGCAAATATTTTATATTTCACATGCATTTTTTTTTTCGGTATGGGACTCCTGCTTACCACTCTAGGGAGATGGGCTCAATCGCGATGTCCATGCTCTCACAGACGCCATAATGGGACAGAGACTGATGCGATGTCTATCTAAGTCTATGATAAGGACACCTGTGAATGGAGGACACATACGAAAAGCAGAAAAGCCGTACTAGACAAATATCACATCACATTTCCCCTCAATATTATCTTAATCGTAAAAATAAAAAAAACAGTCACACACAAAATGTCCCTGTGTTAATAATTAACAGTCAGTCAACTTACCGCGCTCACCTTCATGGTCATTGCCCGCTCAGACAGAAGGGCATTCGACGTCAGAAAATGGTATTTTCCAAAAGCTGTTATCACGAGAGCTCACTCAAAAATTACAGGTAGGCATATGGAGACACATTTTCCATCTGTCCTGATATCTCCCAGGTAAGTTGCCGGCGTTCATAACTACAGTTTCATTTGGTATCTGTGAGGACGCGCTGTTGTTCTTACAGCTCTCTTTCTTGCTTGGAAGACCAATTAGTAGGCCTATGGGTAATTGGCACGATATCCCATCAGCTTGTATCTGCATGTGCTTTCTTACGATATTTTCTGTGAGTTAAAAATTGAGTATACTGGTTTTTGTTATGTGGTCTAGGCCAGTAGTTCCCAACCAGGGGTAGAACACCTAGGGGTACTTGGCCTATCCACTGGGGGTACTTGAGGAGACTCATGAGACCGTAGGTCTACTGGATACTGTGTTGATTATATTATACTATTTCTAGGCCTTATGTTGCATAAATCTCTCTTCCTGAAGTTGTGAGAAATGGTAAGAACCATCTGTAATCTATGGATGTGCAGGCGTCTCCATGCAACAACACCTCAGACCCTCAGTGCTGTAAGTCTTTTATGTTCCCATGTGTAAACTACAACACCAGCTCAGATAAAATATTAGATGTGCAAGAAGAACCAAGTTTGATGTACCAGTTGGCTGTCTGAGTGCACCAGTTACACTGATTGTGTTGTGTTCCACCTGTACCATCTGTACTGTGTATGTATTCAGATGAGGAAGGATCGGGCACATTAGCTGTGATCATTATCCCCACTCTCCTGGCTCTCAGCACAGTGGTTGTTGTGACCAGCATACTGTGCAGTCTCTTCTGTAGAAGAATAGCAACACCAGAGAGGACCTCCATCCCTGCCCATTACACAAATTGTGGTAAACTTAAACCTATTGGAAATATCAACCTGTGTTAGACCTGTAATATTGTCTAGTGAATACACCACAGTGAATTATTGCGTAAAAATAATTGTTAATGCAATCTGTTCCTGCTCATATCAACACTCTGCATCAGTATGCAAACTTTAAACCATGACTAACATGAGCCCTCTACTGCCTAGGAAGGCACATGACATTGGACAAACATTACAATATAAACCTCAAGAAACAACTTCAAGTTGAAATTCAAATGCATGCTATCACAAATGTTTAGCACAGTACTGCGTTGCATCCAGCAGGTCAGGAGTGTGTGTCCACTAGCCCAGTGGGTCCATGGGAGATCCCAGGAGAATGTACTCTGGAGGGGCTGGAGTTCTGGCAGACTGGCCACTATGGTCCTATCTGCAGAGGCACAATGAGAAGAAAGGATATACCCAGTGCTGTGGTGGTCAAGACACTCCGAGGTATATGCTTGTACAGTTCTATACAGGCTGTGTGTGGGACATTGTAGCATATTTTTGGAGAGATTGCCCCCAAGCAAGTTTGAGGTATGGGAGAGCTGTGTGTACCTCGCAGGTAAAAACAAACATAATTTTTGAATTCGACTCTTAGAGGATCCCACTGCAATGGATTTTGTTATTTTATTTCTATGATCTTATTACTTATTTAAGAAGTTGAAAACTTTGGTCCAATCTCTTACTTACAGTATACTGTATCTCCTTTCAGGTGGCATAAATCAGCCTGAGGCAAAGGAATTTGTTGACTGGATCCTTTTCCATGGTAAAGTGTGTCAACACCAGAACCTGGTCCGGATGCTGTACTGTCAGACACAGAGACTACCCATGTACCTGGTACTGGAGGCCTGTAGTCCTGGCAACCTCCTGCACTACCTCTGGACCCTGAGAAATATAAGACAACAATTGGTGGGACTTTAAGTTTAAGTTTATTTGCTGTAACAAATACATTGGAAGTCATACTCACCAGAGCCCTCACTAATCAACCTTGCTGAATATGAATAATACTGTATTTCTAATCCCAATATGATGTAAATTCATTATTATTCAATTTTTCAGTTACATTTAATTCAAATTGAAGTCATTAATTGAAAGGTCTACAGAGAAATAATTGGTGATTTTAATTTCAGACATTTAATACCGAGCATCCCCCTTAGTTGACTGAATAATAATTAATTTCCCTGTTCTCCAGAGTGATTCGGAGTCCTTGAGTCCACTGCAACACTTTTCAGAGAGATCAGTGTTTTTGGTGGCAAAGCAGGTGGCAGCAGGCCTGGTAAGTCATTTTCTGTAGCATTTGGAGAGATCTAATATCCAATGGAAGGCCAAAATACAGTACCACAACAAGCTCTGTGCAGTGAATACAGTGTAATGTCCTAGCTGCATATTGATACCAATGTGATTTATAACAGTTTCATCGTCAATAGACGACACCTCATGGAAAACCTTGGTACTGCAGCCAGTTGCTAGAATACAATGACTATGAGCATGTAATCCAAGCAATTTAAAAGTATCACATCAATTATATCCTGGTGTCTGCATTCAAGCACATCATTAATATTACACAGTTTTTTCTTTCTACTATCTTCTTTCAGGACTATCTGTTGTCAGAGCACAGGCTTGTACATGGTAATGTCGCTGCACAGAACGTCCTGATTGGTCCAGGGTTCTCTGTGAGGGTGTCTGGATTGGGCCTGGCCTTCGAGGTCCGCCAGCGCCAGACTGACAAACTGGCCAATCGCAGGTGCCAGAATGACAAGCTGGCCAATCAGAGAACAGCTGAGGTCCCTCTCAAATGGCAGGCTCCAGAGAGGATAATGAAGCACCCAACCACAGACAGGAGTGATGTGTGAGTTTTGGGACATGTAGGGCCGGTTTCCCAGACACAGATT
The DNA here is from genome assembly GCF_964263955.1 of Coregonus lavaretus. Taxonomy (NCBI): domain Eukaryota; kingdom Metazoa; phylum Chordata; class Actinopteri; order Salmoniformes; family Salmonidae; genus Coregonus; species Coregonus lavaretus. The sequence goes on from NC_140007.1 coordinate 34,359,249, forward strand.
AAGCCCATTCCTGGACTAAAGCATTATCAATTAAAACATCTCCATTGAAATAGCTTTTTTTTTTTTGTCTAGCACTAAACGTAATCTGTGTTTGGGAATCCGTCCCGTAGAGTATACATTAACCGAACATTTGTTTGGTTTTATTAACGTTCAGACAAAATATTTCTACATGACTTTCAGTAGTTTTTTGTAACATCTCAACATGCTTGATAACTTGTTTTCTCTCCCCCTCAGATGGTCTTTTGGAATATTTCTGTATGAATTGATCACATTGGGTAACTGTTACTTTGCAGATATCTGATTCAAGTAATTTTGCAAATGCACGCCTACCTCTACAATAAGACAACAATATTTTCAGTTAGTTTTTTTTGTTTTAGTAGTCTTTAATATTTTATTAATTTTTCATATTTCTTCCTCAGGCTCTCCCCCCTACCCTGATCTGGAGCCGGAGTGTGTGTTCCTCCACCTACAGAAATCATACAGGATGAAGAGGCCAGACAACTGTGGAGGGCCCTTGTAAGTCTGTGCCCGTCCCTGGCTATAAAGAGTCTAATATGTCTACAATATTCTCATTAAACCATAAGAATATACATGTAATTATGCCACAGCCAATGTAAAGCCCATTATTAGCTGTGTAATGCCTCCATGTTGTAGCCGCCTATTTAATCTAATCAGGCTCTCTCATTCTATTCTATTCATCGGTCTCTCTCTCCAGGTATGACCTGATGAAGTACTGCTGGATGTGGAGCTTCAAGGACCGGCCTGTGTTCTCCGCCATCATCAAGCTTCTGGGGTCTTACACATACCTTGCTGGCACTACAGACATCTACATCCCAGAGGGCATGGACATCATTGACTACAGCAAGAGGGCAGGTGTGCTGCCCTAAATATCTAGCCCAAGGCATCACATTCATGAATAAAGAGGCTAGCTAGAAGCAAGGAGTGAGTCCATTACAAAGCATGGCTGTAGTTGATTTTAGGTTGATGTGTACTGTACTGTGGTATCAAATGTGTTATAAACTTTCAGAGAGATTATTTTATGATGCTGAGATGAAATTTTGTAAATGGGTTAACATAAGGGTGCATGAGGGTGTGGAAGTATTGTATGGAGGATGCAACCTAGCCTTATTGTAAGATTGCATTTTTGGATGAGTGTCCCTTTTAGCACATAAATGGATGTCAGGAAAAAATAATCTGCCACTATAATGTTATTGTCACGTCACATTTTTGGCCCATCACAAGTGAACATATTTTAAGAACTTGTACAAATGTAAGAAGTGTTCTTAATGTCATATTGTCCCCAGTGTCATGAAACCAGGCAAGTCATTATATCACCACTTTTTTAATTGTCAAAACATTTACATAATTTAAAAGATATATTTTACTTGTTTTTAATTGGGTGAGGATAACTATTGTGCCATTAACGGTAGTAATGAGACATGTAGTATTGTAGCCATACAGTTAGTGCCCACAACGAGACTGTCTTGAAGTCACTGTGATCACGCTATGTAAAACTGTACTGCACACACTCCACTGTTGATTTTCATAACATTGCTTATCATTGACCATGATGCCAACAAACAAGTAGTTTGGACCACATGGAGGTGACATTTATAGTTTTACTGTCCTGTTGCTATTGTCAGTCAGTCTCTAAAGACAATTCAAAACAAATCCATCATCACATTGTCTCAATCACACACTCATATCTTAAAATTCTAAAGGGAGGCACAAACCACCATTTTCAGAATAACACACGAGGCATGTGGAAATTGATGAAGAACAGGAATATTCCAGACAACATTTTTGTCCTCATGATTCACGCTTAAAAGTAACTGCAAAACCTTTTCACACTACTGCGCTGAGCCAAGCCAAGATGAGCTGTGCAGGACTGGTTACACATCCACCATAGTTGCTGAAATCGTACTGGAAATGACAGCAGGAAAGGAATACATCTAAGTCAGCACAGAACAATTTGGGCTGGCACTATAGTGTGAAAGTGTACACGTTATCAACTGAACTAAAAAAATTACAAAATATTCACTGTACCTCAGCTTAAAAGCAATGGGATGGTAATGCATTATTTTATTTTTTTATGCACTACTGAAAGTGCAAAGCCTCCTAAAACAGAAGCAGAGGTGCACAAATACCAAATATAAAGCTACGTTCACAGGAGCTAGAATCTGACCACAATGTCATGTGTAAGTCAAATTAAAAGGGACTGTCTGGGAGTGGTCTGAGGAAAACTAGTGGTTTGGAACTCTTTCTTGTTGGTCTATTAACTAATTTACTGCCAATGTCACCAGGCAGGCCAAAACTCCATCCCACCAAAACAGGCTCTTTTCAAACAGCTCTCGCACTAAAAGGCCATTATCATTTTTACAATTTCAGTGTATTATTCCAACCAGTGTGGAAATATATATAAAAACACAGGAAAATCATGTTTTTGACTGCACTGGGCATTTAAAGCAGTGGTTCCCAAACTGTGGGGCTCACCCCAGGGGTCGGCGGGGGGAGGAACGCAGTCCGGCTTTCAACTTACAACTTTCAAGAGTATTAGTAGAATGCACAAGGTGCAATTTCGAAATGCATCATCAGTTTCCCCCTTTTCATGTCAGTCATTGCATACCTTGCTTAGAGAGCAATTTTTTTAGCCAGGTTTCTTTGCCCATAGATTTTGTTGTAATGTTTGAGTCACTCAAATATCACATGAATACAGACATGGCAAAAATGTATAGAATTGCAAGAATATGAGCATTAAAACTGCAAAATGTTCTTTTGCACCCCATTACAAAATGTGTAGAAATGCAGGAAATAAGCTTTAAACCTGCTAAATGTTCTCTCTGCCAACAAGAGGTGTGTGAACAGTTCATGTCATGAACAGTGCTTGTGCCCATAGAAATAGACGTGGTGCGCAGAGAGGAGGCACAGGATGTTCCCCAATGCTGGAAGGGGGGCCTGAGTGAAAAAGTTTGGGAACCCCTGCTTCCTGTCCTAAAGAGGAAATGCACATTTAGGTTCGACCTCCAAAGAATGACGAAGGCTACTTATACATACATATTCACGAATTGGGTGTGGGAATTTCTATGTGGAGTTGATAAACATAAATAAATAGGGCAGTGTAGCTAGCTAATATCATCTGTTGGTGATGTTTAGTTTTTTTACTACACCATATTCAAAAGATTAGCCAGCTGGCTCTATGGCTCGCTCTGGAGCTGGATTTGTCATAAGCATTGGTTTAGGGAAAATTTTGCCACAGATGGAAACCACTTGACTTCGCCATCTGTTATCTCCAAAGTTGTGGCATCCTCCATAAATTAAGGCTGCGAATCCGCCATAGAAATAGTTCGAATGAATAAGGTGAAGCTCCAGTAATATGGCTAACTATTGAAAGATAGCTGATATGCGTTTGTCTTCATTGTAATGGTCACAGTGCAAACTTTGTTAGGTAGACTGCTGGCAGGCTTCGGTACAGCAAAGCAAAGTCAGCCCGTGCTCATGGTTCTCACAGTGGAAGTGAAATAAGTTACAATGACTTTGCTTATGATCATGCACGCCGCAAATGACATGTAACTATAGATCGGTTAGCTGACAACGTCACAAACACGATGTGCACGCTTCAATGGGGCAGAAATCTGTGTGTCGTGATTCTGGATGGGCAGATAGCATGTGGTTTGTAGCTAACATTACACCAATCAAAGCAGTGGAGCGTGTAGTGACGCAAAACCGTTCATCTTGGGACGACGGGTGTAGCGGGTTTGCAAAACGCTATCATATCACGCAATATACCATTTATATATATTTAAATCCACAAATTATCCAATGGATTATGAGAATTTTAATGGTTAAAACAAAGTATTTCAATTTGCTCCATGGCTCAGGCAGCCAAGTGGACACGGGGCTGTTTGGCTCAACACGGTCGAAGAGGAATAACTTTGCAGCGGTTTCTGATTAATAAACAATGCCATGCTGGGTGGTAACATTCAAATAAAACCCAGCCCTTAAACAAAACGTCTGCAAATAAAAAAATATCATAGGAAAAGACACCGCATTCACAAGGATTTGGACGAAGTGGGCAGTTCAGATGTCACTTCAAGCCCAAATATACTTTGACTAAAACAATGACTTATTAACTTAAATCATTGGGCAACTTTGTGGGTAAACTCTAGCCATCGTTTTTCAGCTCGAAAAAGTGGATTTGTACTGGTGTGGGCATTTAATAACAACATTGAGACCCATTTATTTTATATGAATGCCCATTATTGTATTCACCATAGCTAGCCTATGATCTTTTTAATATACAGTGCCCTCTGTAATTATTGGGACAGTGAAGCATTTTTTCTCCTTTTGGCTCTATACTCAAAGTTTGGATTTGAAATCAAACGATAACTAGGAGGGTAAAGTGCAGACCATCAGCTTTAATTTGAGGGTATTTAATCCATAGTGGGTGAACAGTTTAGACATTACAGCACTTTTTTGCTGTAATTTCAAAACGGTTCACCCAATATGGATGAAATACCGTCAAATTAAAGCTGACAGTCTGCACTTTAACCTCAATGTCATTGTTTGATTTCAAATCCAAACCTTTTAAGTATAGAGCCAAAAGAAGAAAAATGCTTCACTGTCCCAATAATTACAGAGGGCACTGTATATCTGGTGGGACCGTAAGCACTATTACATTTTGCTTGCAATAAAATGAAACTAATCTTTTCTCAAAATGGTTAAGATTTTTAAGAAAAATAATACTATTCCGATTAAAGAATGCAGTTGATGATCAAAAACAACAAACTTGGTGTTTTGAAGAGAAAATAAAAACTACATATTTCTCAACAATCCCATATATCCACACACAATTCATTATGTACAATCACTTTGGTAGAGTTATTTTCAGTAGAACATAAGATCTAGAGATGGTAGTGTCTACCATCATTTAAAAAACCATTATACAATTAACTTTGTTTGTATCTGCAATATAATGAAAACATGATTTTTATTACAAATACAGTGGGGGAAAAAAGTATTTAGTCAGCCACCAATTGTGCAAGTTCTCCCACTTAAAAATATGAGAGAGGCCTGTAATTTTCATCATAGGTACACGTCAACTATGACAGACAAAATTAGAAAAAATAATCCAGAAAATCACATTGTAGGATTTTTAATGATTTTATTTGCAAATTATGGTGGAAAATAAGTATTTGGTCAATAACAAAAGTTTCTCAATACTTTGTTATATACCCTTTGTTGGCAATGACACAGGTCAAACGTTTTCTGTAAGTCTTCACAAGGTTTTCACACACTGTTGCTGGTATTTTGGCCCATTCCTCCATGCAGATCTCCTCTAGAGCAGTGATGTTTTGGGGCTGTCGCTGGGCAACACGGACTTTCAACTCCCTCCAAAGATTTTCTATGGGGTTGAGATCTGGAGACTGGCTAGGCCACTCCAGGACCTTGAAATGCTTCTTACGAAGCCACTCCTTCGTTGCCCGGGCGGTGTGTTTGGGATCATTGTCATGCTGAAAGACCCAGCCACGTTTCATCTTCAATTCCCTTGCTGATGGAAGGAGGTTTTCACTCAAAATCTCACGATACATGGCCCCATTCATTCTTTCCTTTACACAGATCAGTCGTCCTGGTCCCTTTGCAGAAAAACAGCCCCAAAGCATGATGTTTCCACCCCCATGCTTCACAGTAGGTATGGTGTTCTTTGGATGCAACTCAGCATTCTTTGTCCTCCAAACACGACGAGTTGAGTTTTTACCAAAAAGTTATATTTTGGTTTCATCTGACCATATGACATTCTCCCAATCCTCTTCTGGATCATCCAAATGCACTCTAGCAAACTTCAGATGGGCCTGGACATGTACTGGCTTAAGCAGGGGGACACGTCTGACACTGCAGGATTTGAGTCCCTGGCGGCGTAGTGTGTTACTGATGGTAGGCTTTGTTACTTTGGTCCCAGCTCTCTGCAGGTCATTCACTAGGTCCCCCCGTGTGGTTCTGGGATTTTTGCTCACCGTTCTTGTGATCATTTTGACCCCACGGGGTGAGATCATGCGTGGAGCCCCAGATCGAGGGAGATTATCAGTGGTCTTGTATGTCTTCCATTTCCTAATAATTGCTCCCACAGTTGATTTCTTCAAACCAAGCTGCTTACCTATTGCAGATTCAGTCTTCCCAGCCTGGTGCAGGTCTACAATTGTGTTTCTGGTGTCCTTTGACAGCTCTTTGGTCTTGGCCATAGTGGAGTTTGGAGTGTGACTGTTTGAGGTTGTGGACAGGTGTCTTTTATACTGATAACAAGTTCAAACAGGTGCCATTAATACAGGTAACGAGTGGAGGACAGAGGAACCTCTTAAAGAAGAAGTTACAGGTCTGTGAGAGCCAGAAATCTTGCTTGTTTGTAGGTGACCAAATACTTATTTTCCACCATAATTTCAAATAAATTCATTAAAAATCCTACAATGTGATTATCTGGATTTTTTTTCTCAATTTGTCTGTCATAGTTGACGTGTACCTATGATGTAAATTACAGGCCTCTCTCATCTTTTTAAGTGGGAGAACATGCACAATTGGTGGCTGACTAAATACTTTTTCCCCCCACTGTATCTTACAAATTGAGAGCATGCCATTAGTTTGACTCTACCATGTTTTTTTTTCACTGCAAAAACTGTGCCGCCATTTTCTTATTCTTTACAGTAAAAAACTTTTCTCAATGACTTTATTAATTACTGAAAATACTTTTTTGTATTATTGTTGTAGTAATCTCAAGCACAATTAGTGCATAAGGGATGATACAGTACACACTAGACAGTACAACTCTGCAGTTGTATTGTACAAACATAATAGATACAGATACCCAAACCCTGTCTTAATCAAAAACAGAAATGGCTAAGGTACAGTACATTATCCATCAAGTGTTCATGATGAAAAAGGCAGTTAAATCTTACAAAAACATTACACCGTCCTCTTACGTTCTGTTTTTCGATCCGCTGTGGATAGCTAGCAGCAGCAGTCTGGGCGCTTTAGTTAACCCCACCGGACGGCTTGTTGACAAGCCAAGTGCGAGTGTGAATTTGTAGCAAGGCCTTTAATGCCTACTACACTTTGCAGCTCCATAGAGTTGTTGGGAACAAAATGTAGGAGACAGACCACAAGAGGTAGTACACACATGCCGGAGGGAAAGAGGAACAGAACACCATGACAACTCCTGCAAAACAAAACAGAAAAATATAGAAATGTGATGAATAGCCTACCTAAACAAATAGCCTACCTTTCTAATTGCTAGGTTTTGGGATCTGACACATGAATAAACTTTATAAACTCTCAATTGAGATTTAAGTATGAACTCTTATTCTGAAGTGAGGACTCTTATTACTGCTCACATGCTTAAAGTCCCTGGTATCAACATCCCAAAAGATTTTACAGGACCAAACTTACATTTTTTGAAGAATTGTTTTAACATCTAATGTACTATTTTATTTTTTCACAGAAAAGTGTTTCCCAGGCTTTATTTTAATGGAGTGGATGCTTGGCAGAATTCTCTGGAAGCATCTTCCAGATAGGTAAACAACCGAGCCTTCTGCATTAGGTAGATGCTGCTCCTTCCGCTGCCACTTGCCCCTCTTTCCTGTTCTCACTCACCCTGCACATGATTGGACGTCTTTGTCTGGTGTACAAACTTCGCCAAATTGTTGTAACTATAAACAACCTTTGTCGGTTGTAATTACAATAAACGACAAACAATTGAATTTACCGCCCACACACATTGTAACCTATGTGCGGCAGACTGATCACTTGAATTGACGGGCATGTTGTCATTGTCAAACTCTGGTTAGCCTATCGCCAATGAATGACCCAGCCTATCGCCTGGGTCGTTCTTGAATTACAGTGGCATTTGCATCCCTCGTCTTTGCAACCATGAAAAACACTTTAAAATGACAAATTGCCACACATCAATCATGTTTTTGATAAAACAAAGTGAGCCATTTATACTGCAAAACTTGATGTTTATGCATTGTTTAAAGTACTTAGGGAAAGCAAATTGGCTTATCCCAGTAGTAACCCAGAAGAGTTGTAGTGACATGTTTTGGGGATTTAGAAGTTTCTATCTATTTTAAATGCTATAAAATAAACACAATTATTGTAAATATTTTATATATCTATAAAATCAAATAACTGTTTAAATACTTTTTTTTTAAACAAATATAATGTGTCCCTAGGTTTTATGTCATTGGTGTTGCTGCATGGAAAATCACTCAAAGACTTTGAGCATTCCCTCCAGTGGCAAACTGTTATAAGGGAGGGGTCTATATTAAAGAAAATTACTAGCTAATCACACCCTTTTAGTATGTCAATTTGAGGATTCCATTTATAATTTGTGTGCATAAATCCAGTGTCACTTGGTGTTACTCAATTTAAATGAAGGGAAATTACATTGTGATTAATCATATCACTTAAGTCTATTTTTGTAAAGGTTTAATGACCATCTGTGGCCTCCATTTAAGAAAATCCAAATTTACCTAAAATGTATCATTGGTGTTTCTACTCCTACTGGTATCACAATGTTATCAAAATGGTCAAAACTACTTAAAGTCATGAAGCTGTCACGGATCGCCCCGGTACTGCTGCTCATTCCGTTCACCAGTTCCGGAGGTCTACGTCACCAGCTTTCTAGGTGTCACTGACATTGATCATTACCACCAACCACGGACTGTCTTGTCTCATTACGCACACCTGGTTCCCATTCCCCCTGATTAGTATGTGTATGTGTATATACAGTGGGGGAAAAAAGTATTTAGTCAGCCACCAATTGTGCAAGTTCTCCCACTTAAAAAGATGAGAGGGGCCTGTAATTTACATCATAGGTACACGTCAACTATGACAGACAAATTGAGAAAAAAAATCCAGATAATCACATTGTAGGATTTTTAATGAATTTATTTGAAATTATGGTGGAAAATAAGTATTTGGTCACCTACAAACAAGCAAGATTTCTGGCTCTCACAGACCTGTAACTTCTTCTTTAAGAGGCTCCTCTGTCCTCCACTCGTTACCTGTATTAATGGCACCTGTTTGAACTTGTTATCAGTATAAAAGACACCTGTCCACAACCTCAAACAGTCACACTCCAAACTCCACTATGGCCAAGACCAAAGAGCTGTCAAAGGACACCAGAAACAAAATTGTAGACCTGCACCAGGCTAGGAAGACTGAATCTGCAATAGGTAAGCAGCTTGGTTTGAAGAAATCAACTGTGGGAGCAATTATTAGGAAATGGAAGACATACAAGACCACTGATAATCTCCCTCGATCTGGGGCTCCACGCAAGATCTCACCCCGTGGGGTCAAAATGATCACAAGAAAAATCCCAGAACCACACGGGGGGACCTAGTGAATGACCTGCAGAGAGCTGGGACCAAAGTAACAAAGCCTACCATCAGTAACACACTACGCCGCCAGGGACTCAAATCCTGCAGTGCCAGACGTGTCCCCCTGCTTAAGCCAGTACATGTCCAGGCCTGTCTGAAGTTTGCTAGAGTGCATTTGGATGATCCAGAAGAGGATTGGGAGAATGTCATATGGTCAGATGAAACCAAAATATAACTTTTTGGTAAAAACTCAACTCGTCGTGTTTGGAGGACAAAGAATGCTGAGTTGCATCCAAAGAACACCATACCTACTGTGAAGCATGGGGGTGGAAACATCATGCTTTGGGGCTGTTTTTCTGCAAAGGGACCAGGACGACTGATCCGTGTAAAGGAAAGAATGAATGGGGCCATGTATCATGAGATTTTGAGTGAAAACCTCCTTCCATCAGCAAGGGCATTGAAGATGAAACGTGGCTTGGTCTTTCAGCATGACAATGATCCCAAACACACCGCCCGGGCAACGAAGGAGTGGCTTCGTAAGAAGCATTTCAAGGTCCTGGAGTGGCCTAGCCAGTCTCCAGATCTCAACCCCATAGAAAATCTTTGGAGGGAGTTGAAAGTCCGTGTTGCCCAGCGACAGCCCCAAAACATCACTGCTCTAGAGGAGATCTGCATGGAGGAATGGGCCAAAATACCAGCAACAGTGTGTGAAAACCTTGTGAAGACTTACAGAAAACGTTTGACCTGTGTCATTGCCAACAAAGGGTATACAAAGTATTGAGAAACTTTTGTTATTGACCAAATACTTATTTTCCACCATAATTTGCAAATAAATTCATTAAAAATCCTACAATGTGATTTTCTGGATTTTTTCTCTCTCAATTTGTCTGTCATAGTTGACGTGTACCTATGATGAAAATTACAGGCCTCTCATCTTTTTAAGTGGGAGAACTTGCACAATTGGTGGCTGACTAAATACTTTTTTTCCCCACTGTATATGCGCCCTCTGTTCCCTATTGTCCTTGTCGATTATTGTCCCATGTCCGTTTGTCTCGTGTATTGTGCTCTTGGTATTACGGGTCTCGTCCCGTGTATTGTTTAAAAGGTTTCCACCTCGCTCTTTTGTTTGGGTTACATCCCTGTGTAATATATATATACACACACGTGTTTGTTTTGGGCTTCGTACCTGTTGTTGTTCATGACGTACCTTGTGTTGGATGGAGAAAATAAAAACCCTATTACGTATTCCTGTGCCTGTCTTCAAATCCGTATACAACGTGACAGAAGCTGACATATTAGTTGATTTAGAATCGGAAGATTTTCCCAAATACATTGATAAAAAATCATATTTTTTTCTAAATGACACCGCAATTCAAGAACGACCCGCCGACACATGTAGAACGTTCAGCTCCCCGAGAGAACAGGCTACTCTGGCGAATTTCAACAATGAATGGAGAATGGTGCTTGTTTAATAAAGTTATATCAAAGCTGAATCAATGTCTGCAAGATAACATAATGATTCATTAGTATTCTACATAACAGAACCGACTATAATAGCATAACATTAATGTAAGACAGCCACCTAATTTCTTGTGAGATTTTAGGATGATTGTGTGAATGGTCGCATTTTTCACTCATGCGGCCAAAATTACACAGCATGCGCCACTAGGCAAAATATGTGCTTTGATTGAAACAAAAACACAGGTATGCTACAGTTAAGCACCATTGGCTTAAAAATTAACTCACGAAACACTGTACATAATTCAAGAATATCTAAATGCATATTCCCATGTAACTGATTGAGATCTAATGGTTGGCATGCAGATGCAGCATGGGTGTTTCACCAGTAAAACTTGAAGAAATATAATTCACAACTGACAGTGAGTAAAGTGAGAAACGTGAAGGGAGCAGCTACGTAACACATGATGCGCAGAATGTGATACAGCTGTTTAGCTCTAGGGAAGAGGCATCCGGTGGGGGCGGAACAGGGCGGTTAAATTCGGTCATGCAGCCTCTGCCTTTATTTTTCAAGAGCTAATTCAGTTCCTCTCTACTACCTATTCTACTGGTTCAGTTTCTTAATGCTGGTCCTGAGGACCTAGCACTACACTAGCCTCATACAACCAGCCTGATCTTGCGAGCTTACATAAATGATCCGTGTAGCAAATAATTTATGTAAGCTTGTGAGATCAGGCTGGTTGTATGAGGCTAGCACTACACACCTGATTCCACTACTAAACTCATCATCAAACATTTGATCAGTTGAATAAGATGTGTAGTGCTAGGGCAAAAACTAAATTGTGCACTACTTTGGGTCCACTGGACCAGGATTAAGAAACACTGGTCTGGAGTATTACCTCCAGCGTAGACCACCTTCTTCCAGGCCTGTGACTCCAGGACCCTGTCGTGAGGGTAGAAGCCCTGGTTGACCATGAAGAGGATCATGGCCACCGCAGTGACCCGCAGGATCACCATGTTACCTCCGGTCAGAAGAGAGAGACAGGCCAGGATGGCAGAAGAGTAGATACATGGCAGGCCACGGTACATGAAGGGGATGCCTGTAGATGAATAACCACAGAAAGAGAGACATGACCCACATAAGGACTTCTGAATCTGAAATACCCAAAGATTCAAATTTTTTCTAGACTGAACTTCTGAATGGTAAATACACAAAGAGATGTTTCCGTAGACTGTCTATAAATTGATCATGCTATCATTTCAAAGGATACCATGCTTTTTTTTCTGCTTGATGGAGTTCCTTACCGCTGGAGAAGAAGCAGAGTCGGACAATCACAGACAGGACATAGCACATGCACAGGATGTTGTCCATTAAGGCATGTGTCCTCAGGAGCAATGAAGTTGCAATCCCAAAGGTTGTGAAATCTGCAAAATCATCCAGTTTAGCCCCTGAACCAGAAAGACAGGAAGTGACTAGTTATACATTTGTCTCATGACTTAAATCACACAGATCACAGATCAACATGCTACTGATGTGAGGCTAGTTTACTGCTAATGCCTTCTTACATAAGGCAAAACAAGTTTATCTAATCTTGTTTATGCCAATGGCCTACTTCTCGGTGTGTGTGAGTGTATGTGCGCGTATGTGTGTTTGTCTGTAGTGGACATTTTGGTGTCAGCCTTATAGGCCTGCCACTTTCCTCTGTAAACAACATTCCCAAATGCCACAGTCTATTTGTCCCCCCTGAGTAGGGAGCATGTTTTCACCAAGCGGCGAGCATGAGGTGATTCTGACCCCAGCTCCAATGAACGAGATGGAATTCCACAGCACAGGGGTCAACAATTCTAGCAATTTCAGATATGCTGAGGGCCCAAAGCATTGGGATAAAACAGACAATTGGAGCATGATCCCCCCGAATTAGACTGCTTAAATCGGAAAGTAATTGTTCAATTGACACAAAAAGGGGGGTACAACAACACCCACCTGCAAAGTCATGCAGAAAAATACTGTCGGGACACAAAGCCAAAGCCCTTGAAATGTCCGGGTGACGACGCATTGTGGTGCACCTGCTGGGAGCTATTTCAGGCAGCAGTGGTGACCACGGTAGTGTAGACGTGACTATCTGCACACAGGAGGTTGTCATGTACAAAGTATGTACTTTTATGTTGTGATCATTGGAGAATGTGCTGTGTCGGGTACAATTTGAGTATGCTTAAAAGTTTGCTATAATCAACATAGTTTTTACAAATGGAAACGTTAGCTATGTCTTTAAAATAGCCCTACGGCTGAGGCAATTCAACAATGACATGGAGCCATTGCAATGCAGAGAAGATAATTTATTGAACTACATACAAAGATAGAAGCAGATCAGAACAACAAGACAGAGATAGAAGCAGATCAGGATAGCAAAGTGACAGCAAGTACACAATGCAACTCAACGTTCTTTGGTTTGCTGTCTTTTAGGTGCCTTTTGGAATCTCCCTGTCATTTAAGAGTGTTTTTATGGGGTCTTCAGAAGGAAAACCAGTTCCCTGCTGTCACTTACAGTGCATTCGGAAAGTATTCATACCACTTGACTTATTCCACATTTTGTTGTGTTACAGCCTGAATTCAAAATCAATAAAAAAAACAATCTCACCCATTTACACCCAATATTCCATAATGACCATGAAAAACATGTTTTTAGAAATGTTTGCACATTTATTGAAAATAAAACACAGAAATCTCATGTACATAAGTATTCAAACCACTGAGTCAATACATGTTAGAATCACCATTTGGCAGCAATTACAGTTGTGAGTCTTTCTGGGTAAGTCACTAAGAGCTTTGCACACCTGATATATATATATATATATATATATATATACAGTGCCCTCCACTATTATTGGCACCCCTGTTTAAGATGTGGTCGAGGACTTCCAAAAATTCTCCTTTTTTTTTTAAACAACATAGAACCCAAATGCAAAAAAAGAGAAAAATCCAACCTTTTATTTAAGTACATTACTTTGGTGGTAAAAAAAAAAATCACACATTTAGAAAAAAAAAAACTTGAAATCATGTGTCCCACAATTATTGGCACCCCTAACAATTCCGCTGAAAATTTTAATTGATTTTTTTTTAAATATATTTTTCTGTAGTTGCTAAAGTTGGTCAGGGTATCTAGGAACTTTTAATTAGTAATTCATGACTTCCTGTTTCCCTGGGGTATAAATATGACGTGACACAGAGGCCTAATTCTCTTACCCATTTGTCAACATGGCAAAGACAAGAGAACACACAATTCAAGTAAGGCAGATTTGTGTCGACCTTCATAAGTCAGGCAATGGCTACAAGAAAATAGCCACTCGCCTTAACTTGCCCGTATCTACAGTCAGAGGAATCATTAAGAAGTTTAAAACAACTGGAACAGTGACAAACAAGGCTGGAAGAGGTCCCAAGTTTATCTTGCCACAACGCACAGTGAGGAGGATGGTAAGATAAGTAAAAAAAAGTCCTAAGCTCACTGTCACAGAATTGCATCAAAGAGTTGCATCTTGGGGTCACAAAGTCTCCAAAACAACCATCAGACGCTCTCTACATGCCAACAAGCTGTTTGGGAGGCATGCAAGGAAAAAGCCTTTTCTCACTAACACTCACAAACGTAAACGTCTGGAGTTTGCTAAGCGACACTGGGACTTCAACTGGGATCGTGTGCTTTGGTCAGATGAGACTAAGATTGAGCTTTTTGGCAACAAACACTCTAAGTGGGTCTGGTGTAAAACAAAAGATGAGTATGCTGAAAAGCACATCATGCCCACCGTGAAGTATGGTGGAGGATCTGTGATGCTGTGGGTCTTTTTCTCTTCCAAAGGCCCTGGGAACCTTGTTAGGGTGCATGGCATTATGAACGCTTTGAACTACCAGGACATTTTAAATAAAAACCTGATGGCCTCTGCCAGAAAGCTGAAGATGGGTCGTCATTGAGTCTTTCAGCAGGATAATGATCCAAAACATGTGGCAAAATCTACACAAAAATGGTTCAGCAGTCACAAACTCAAGGTCCTCCCATGGCCATCTCAGTCCCCAGACCTCAACCCAATCGAAAACCTGTGGGGCGAGCTAAAGAGGAAAGTGCATAAGAGAGGACCCAGGACACTGGATGATCTAGAAAGATTGTGCAAAGAAGAATGGTCAAAGATCCCTCTCTCTGTGTTCTCCAATCTTGTGAAATGTTATAGGAGGAGATTAAGTGCTGTCTTGTTGGCAAAAGGGGGTTGTACAAAGTATTAACATCAGGGGTGCCAATAATTGTGGGACACATGATTTCAAGTTTTTTTTTTTCTAAATGTGTGATTTTTTTTTTTACACCAAAGTAATGTACTTAAATAAAAGGTTGGATTTTTCAATTTTTTTGCATTTGGGTTCTATGTTGTTTAAAAAAAAAGGAGAATTTTTGGAAGTCCTCGACCACATCTTAAACAGGGGTGCCAATAATTGTGGAGGGCACTGTATATATATATTTTTTTTTTTAGGGGGTTGTTGATCATTGGTAGACAGCCATTTTCAAGTCTTCCCATAGATTTTGAAGCCGATTTAAGTCAAAACTGTAACTAGGCCACTCAGGAACAATCAATGTCCTCTAGGTAAGCAACTCCAGCATATATTTGGCATTGTGTTTTAAGTTATTGTCCTGCTGAAAGGTGAATTCATCTCCCAGTGTCTGGTGGAAAGCAGACTGAAGCAGGTTTTCCTTTAGGATTTTGCTTGTGCAGCATGCAGGTTTTAGAATATTTGTATTCTGTATAGGCTTCCTTCTTTTCACTTTCATTTAGGTTAGTATTGTGGAGTAACTACAATGTTGTTGATCCATCCTCAGTTTTCTCCTATCACAGCCATTAAACTCTAACTGTTTTAAAGTCACCATTAGTGAAATCCCTGACCGGTTTCCTTCCTCTTCGGTAACGGAGTCAGGAAGGACGCCTGTATCTTTGTAGTGACTGGGTGTATTGTTACACCATCCAAAGTGTCATTAATAACTTCACCATCCTCAAAGGGATATTCAATGTCTGCTTTTTTTTACCCTACCAATAGGTGCCCTTCTTTGCGAGGCAATGGAAAACCTCCCTGGTATTTGTGGTTGAATCTGTGTTTGAAATTCACTGCTCGACTGAGGGACCTTACAGATAATTTTATGTGTGGGGTACAGAGATGAGGTAGTCATTCAAAAATCATGTTAAACACTATTAATGCACGCAGTAAGTACATGCAACTTAAGCAAATGTTTACTTCTGAAATTATTTAGGCTTGCCATAACAAAGTGGTTGAATACTTAACATTTTATATGAATTTGTAAAAATGTCTAAAAACATAATTCCACTTTGACATTATGGGGTATTGTGTGTAAACCAGTGATACAAAATCTCAATTTAATCCATTTTAAATTCAGGCTGTATCACAACAAAATGTGGAAAAAGTGAATACTTTCTGAAGGCACTGTATCTACACTTCCAAAAGGTTTCTTCGGCTGTCCCCATAGGATAACCCTTTTTGGTTCCATGTAGAACCCTCTGTGGAAAGGGTTCTACCTGGAACCAAAAGGGTTCTACCTGGGGGGAAAAAGAGATCTTCAAAGGGTTCTCCTATAGGGACAGCCAAAGAACCCTTTTAAGTTCTAGATAGCAACTTTTTTTCCTAAGAGTGTATGCTGATCTGCTTCTACCTCTGTAAAATATGTAATTAGGTCAGTAAATTATCTTCTCTGCATTATACATGCCTCCTTTTTCTGTCTTTTAAGGAGTAACTGTTGCCTTTTAGGCCATTTGATCCATCAGCTATAATGACCAGTGCCTGTAGTAGAGGGCTGGGCTGTGTGCATCACTAGCCTGGTTCCAGATGTTTGTGTGGTCTTGCCCTCTCATAGTCATTTTCACAACTAACATGTTTCAGGCTAGTGCATCATCAGTGTCTCAGTCGAAGTTTAGCCCTTGCCAGAGGTAATGGACACCACTCAACTCACCTAGTGCAGAGCATGCATCCAGTCGCCTGGCAACTGCCCCGTCTGCCAAATCCAGCAGGTAGCCAATCAGGACCAGCCAGCAGGCAGCATGTTGGTGGCTGAAAAATGAGGGTCAAATATTGGGTAGCATCTTATTTTACAATACAGAAATCACTAGGTACTTACTAAGACATTACATGATAAAACTGTAAATACACAGTTATAACCTACGCATTACTTGTTTGTTACCACAGGACTTACTTAGGACAATGTCGCACACCACGAGGGCTGCTTTGTTGGCAAAAGATATACTGTATCTTCTACTTACTTAGCTTCTTACTTAGGGCTTGTCATGCCATATACATTTCATATACACTCACTGGCCAGTTCACGAAAATGGTTCGCTCCTAAAGACAGTGAGTCAAGTGGCTGTGGCTTGCTACATAAAGCAGGCAGATATTGAGGCATTCAGTTACTGTTTGATTGAACATTAGAATGGGCAAAACGAGTAACCTATGCGACTGAGCGTGGTATGATCGTCAGTGCCAGGCACGCAGATTCCAGTATCTCAGAAACGGCTGGCCTCCTGGGTTTTTCACGCACGACAGTGTCTAAGGCAGGGGTCTCCAACAGGTTGATCGTATAATAATGGCAGTAAGACCAAGACAGGTCCAGGTTTATGACCAGGGGTCTCCAACAGGTTGATCATATAATAATGGCAGTAAGACCAAGACAGGTCCAGGTTTATGACCAGGGGTCTCCAACAGGTTGATCGTATAATAATGGCAGTAAGACCTAGACAGGTCCAAGTTTATGACCAGGGGTCTCCAACAGGTTGATCTCGAGCTACCAGTAGTTGTTCACAGCCCAGCCCACCTATGAGTAGCTCACAAAACAATTCTTAAAATACATGTAATTTGCACGTGTTCCACCGCAAACTGTGATAAACAAATCTCACAGCTACTATCTAATCAACGCAATATTTACATTATCCCACCCCTGGTTAGCCACTATTGGCTTAAAAAGCTAAACCTAACACAATAACTGCCAATTCATTTCCAGCAATATAGCCCCTGTCTGTCTGTGTGGTGTGCACGTTTGCCTATCACTCCGTGTGTAGCCAGTTGAAGTGATAACCGCCTCGTGGGTTGACAGAAATACTTTCCCCAAAACCTTCTCAATTAAATGTTAACTGCAAAGTAGGCTTACTTGGCAGAAGTATATCATGAGTAAGTACAATATATCATTTGTACCGGTTATTTGCAAACTTTTCCATGAAATGAGCAGCAGTCCAGAACGTCGCTAGACCGGCACATTAAAAGTGCACATTACGGGGGGGGGGGGGGGGGGGACAAAATGGCGCTGTAGAGAGAACACCGTGTTTCAGCGAGCTCCCGTGGCATTCGTTAATTTCTCTCTTTATATTCATTTTCTAGCTTGAAAAAGTGATAGAATGTGTCTTGACGGCTATTTCTCCAAAGTTTCCGACAACATGCCCAATAGAACTACTAAGAACTCAACCAAAACCACCACCCCTGTAGATGTGTAGGAGGCACTTACTAATGTTAGCGAAGCTAATGCCATTGCGGATTAAGGAACAATGGACCAGGTGATTCAAAGGATGACTGATAACATTACTAAAGTGATTGATGTCAAGATAGGAACGGTCTTGGAAGCAATAGCAGGCCATTCAGCTTAACTACAGAAGGTTGTCAAGCGTGTTGATGAAGCAGAAGGAAGAATTGCTACTGTGGAAACTTCAACTAAATCAATGGACACTAAGATAAAGGCACTTGAGAGACTGGTGCACGAAATGGCAGACCACATTGATGACTTGGATAATCGAGGGCGCAGATGCAATATCCGTGTGGTGGAACTCCCGGAAAATACTGAAGGGACACGTTCAGTTAAATTCTTTGAAGAATGGATTCCTGGCTACCTACAAATAGATACTAAGGCTGGACGTGTGAAGCTGGATAGAGCCCATCGCTCTCAAGCACTGATACCCGGTCCCAACCAGCGCCCACGTCAGTGGTTATAAAGTTCCACAACTTCACCGACAAGCAGCGCGTCATGGATGTGGCCAGACGCATCGGATCTGACGGTATTCAACGTCAAGGTCCAAGGATCTCATTCTTCAATGATTACTCCATGGCGGTTGTACAAAGACGCAAGGCGTTTGAGGTGGTGAATGTTCGACTCAAGAGAATGAAGATGGATTACGCATGCTGTACCCGGCCATATTGAAGATTGTGGTCAACGGTTCACCTAAGAAGCTCTACACACCTGAAGAGGCTGCTGCGTTTATTGACTCTCTAGGGTAAATAACTTTACGCTGCGCTTTTGCAGCATTGGATAACTTTTTTATTCAAATCTGATCATGAAGCAGTGATGTTCAGTAATATTTTTTTACAAATAATTTTCCTTGCTAAAGTAACTGCCACCATAGCTCAGAATGAGATCTGTGTGAATCTATATTGGTGCCCATGTTTGGTTTTAGGTGGAAGAGCCTCAATCTTCTTTTATTGATTTTCATATATACAGTGCCTTGCAAAAGTATTCATCCCCCTTGGCATTTTCACTATTTTGTTGCATTACAACCTGTAATTTAAATAGATTTTTATTTGGATTTCATGTAATGGACATACACAAAATAGTCAAAATTGGTGAAGTGAAATTAAACAAATAACTTGTTTCAAAGAATTCTAAAAAATAAATAGCGGAAAAGTGGTAAGTGCATATGTATTCACCCCCTTTGCTATGAAGCCCCTAAATAAGATCTGGTGCATCCAATTACCTTCAGAAGTCACATAATTAGTTAAATAAAGTCGACCTGTGTGCAATCTAAGTGTCACATGATCTGTCACATGATCTCAGTATATATACACACACACCTGTTCTGAAAGGCCCCAGTAACAAGGGGCACCACCAAGCAAGCGGTACCATGAAGACCAAGGAGCTCTACAAACAGGTCAGGGACAAAGTTGTGGAGAAGTACAGCTCAGGGTTTAAAAAATGGAAAGAATATGGCACCACAACAAACCTGCCAAGAGAGGGCCACCCACCAAAACTCACGGACCAGGCAATGAGGAGCATTAATCAGAGGCAACAAAGAGACCAAAGATAACCCTGAAGGAGCTGCAAAGCTCCACAGCGGAGATTGGAGTATCTGTCCATAGGACCACTTTAAGCCGTACACTCCAGAGCTGGGCTTTACGGAAGAGTGGCCAGAAAAAAGCCTTTGCTTAAAGAAAATAATAAGCAAACACGTTTGGTGTTCACCAAAAGGCATGTGGGAGACTCCTCAAACATATGGAAGAAGGTACTGAGACTAAATTTGAGCTTTTTGGCCATCAATGAAAACGCTATGTCTGGTGCAAACCCAACACCTCTCATCACCCTGAGAACACCATTCCAAAACAAATGTTTTTTTATCAGCAGGTACTGGGAAACTGGTCAGAATTGAAGGAATGATGGAATGGCGCTAAATACAGGGAAATTCTTGAGGGAAACCTGTTTCAGTATTCCAGAGATTTGAGACTGGGACGGAGGTTCACCTTCCAGCAGGACAATGACCCTAAGCATACTGCTAAAGGGGAAACATTGTAATGTCTTGGAATGGCCTAGTCAAAGCCCAGACTTTAATCCAATTGAGAATCTGTGGTATGACTTAAAGATTGCTGTACACCAGCGGATCCCATCCAACTTGAAGGAGCTGGAGCAGTTTTGCCTTGAAGAATGGGCAAAAATCCCAGTGGCTAGATATGCCAAGCTTATAGAGACATACCCCAAGATACTTGCAGCTGTAATTGCTGCAAAAGGTGGCTCTACAAAGTATTGACTTTGGGGAGGGGGGGTGAATAGTTATGCACGCTCAAGTTCTTGTTTGTTTCATAAATACAAAATATTTTGCATCTTCAAAGTCGTAGGCATGTTGTGTAAATCAAATGATACAAACCCCCAAAAAAATCTATTTTAATTCCAGGTTGTAAGGCAACAAAATAGGAAAAATGTCAAGGGGGGTGAATACTTTTGCAAGCCAATGTATAAAGGATGAGGCTATAGAGTGGTTATGCAGACTTAAGAGTCTACATTGGAGAGTTGAAATCCCCTGCATGTTAGCTAGCGGGAAAACCCCCCTTTGGATCT
Organism: Coregonus lavaretus; assembly: GCF_964263955.1. Taxonomy (NCBI): domain Eukaryota; kingdom Metazoa; phylum Chordata; class Actinopteri; order Salmoniformes; family Salmonidae; genus Coregonus; species Coregonus lavaretus. Next base: position 34,380,196 of record NC_140007.1, read on the forward strand.
TTACATATTTATTTTTCGGCTGTAGTATAGTTCGGGTTCAGGGTTCATATACAGTGGGGAAGACTGAATCTGCAATAGGTAAGCAGCTTGGTTTGAAGAAATCAACTGTGGGAGCAATTATTAGGAAATGGAAGACATACAAGACCACTGATAATCTCCCTCGATCTGGGGCTCCACCCAAGATCTCACCCCGTGGGGTCAAAATGATCACAAGAACGGTGAGCAAAAATCCCAGAACCACACGGGGGGACCTAGTGAATGACCTGCAGAGAGCTGGGACCAAAGTAACAAAGCCTACCATCAGTAACACACTACGCCGCCAGGGACTCAAATCCTGCAGTGCCAGACGTGTCCCCCTGCTTAAGCCAGTACATGTCCAGGCCCGTCTGAAGTTTGCTAGAGTGCATTTGGATGATCCAGAAGAGGATTGGGAGAATGTCATATGGTCAGATGAAACCAAAATATAACTTTTTGGTAAAAACTCAACTCGTCGTGTTTGGAGGACAAAGAATGCTGAGTTGCATCCAAAGAACACCATACCTACTGTGAAGCATGGGGGTGGAAACATCATGCTTTGGGGCTGTTTTTCTGCAAAGGGACCAGGACGACTGATCCGTGTAAAGGAAAGAATGAATGGGGCCATGTATCGTGAGATTTTGAGTGAAAACCTCCTTCCATCAGCAAGGGCATTGAAGATGAAACGTGGCTGGGTCTTTCAGCATGACAATGATCCCAAACACACCGCCCAGGCAACGAAGGAGTGGCTTCGTAAGAAGCATTTCAAGGTCCTGGACTGGCCTAGCCAGTCTCCAGATCTCAACCCCATAGAAAATCTTTGGAGGGAGTTGAAAGTCCGTGTTGCCCAGCGACAGCCCCAAAACATCACTGCTCTAAAGGAGATCTGCATGGAGGAATGGGCCAAAATACCAGCAACAGTGTGTGAAAACCTTGTGAAGACTTACAGAAAACGTTTGACCTGTGTCATTGCCAACAAAGGGTATATAACAAAGTATTGAGAAACTTTTGTTATTGACCAAATACTTATTTTCCACCATAATTTGCAAATAAATTCATTAAAAATCCTACAATGTGATTTTCTGGATTTCTTTTTCTCATTTTGTCTGTCATAGTTGACGTGTACCTATGATGAAAATTACAGGCCTCTCTCATCTTTTTAAGTGGGAGAACTTGCACAATTGGTGGCTGACTAAATACTTTTTTTCCCCACTGTAGTTTGTTTACGCTCGGTGAGAATGGGGAGAGTTCAACATGACATTTTAGCAGACGCTCTTATCCAGAGCGACTTACAGTTAGTGAGTGCATATATTTTTATACTGGCCCCCCGTGGGAAACGAACCCACAACCCTTATGTAAATAAGGTACCACCCTATCTTTACAGTAGGATTCAGTCTGCATATTGGTTGGTCAAAATGCAATAATAATAAGACTGCGTTTATGTACATGGAACGTTAGAGGGAGCCATAACCCCATTAAAAGGTACAATATTTTTTGAAAAAAGAAAATATTGATATTGCTCTGTTGCAAGAAACTCATTTGGATGATAAGGAGCATCTGAAATTGCAACAAGGGGGGTTTGGTCAAGTGTTTTTCTCATCATTTACATCCAGAAGTAGAGGTGTGGCAATTATTGTGAAAAAGAACCTACCACTTAAGGTGTTGAATTGTGTGAAAGATAAATTTGGTCGTTTTGTTAAAATTAAAAGGTACTTTACAAGGGCAGAACATTTCCATAATGAATATTTACTGTCCCCCTGCCCACCCCCCTGATTTACTCACTAAGGTATTTCTAGACTTCTCAGAATTAAACTCAGACACCGCAGTGGTTGGAGGAGATTTTAATTGTTTGTTGAACCCCCTTATTTACAAGTTTCCCAGTGGCATAGCTTCACCCTCTCCTCAAGCTAGGTCGCTTGAAGCTATTTGTGATGATCTGGGGTATGCTGATGTTTGGAGAACCTTTCATCCCTCCAACAGAGAGTTCACCTTTTTCTCTGCACCTCATGGATGTCAGACTAGAATAGATTACTTTTTTATGCCCAGGACGTCTTTGCAGTCTGTCGTATCTGCTAATATAGGAAGCATAGTCATATCTGATCATGCTGAGGTGATCCTGGACATAAAACTCAGTGGCACTCAATCCATCAAGACATTGGAGATTGAATACAACCATTCTTAAAGACCATACATTTACGTCATATTTTATTACAGAGTTTAAAGCATTTTTCTCTATTAACTCTCAATCAACATATAACCCCTCACTCATTTGGGAAACCTGTAAAGCGTACACCAGGGGTCTGATTACGTCATACTCAGCCCCTAAGAGGCGGAAAAAATGCGAAAAGCAATAAACGTTAGAGGGTGAATTAGGAACTAAAGAGAAGGACTACATTAAAATTCCCACTCCTGCCCTATTAAAGGAAATATCAGTCCTTAGATCAATGTTGGACTCTCTCCTAACACAGGACACTGAAAAGAAAATGAGATTTGTCAGGCAAAAGCTTTATGAACATCGCGATAAACCAGGAAAATATTTGGCGTACCTAGCTAAAAAGAGAGCTGACTCCCAGTCAATTGCTACTATTACTGATTCTGATAGCAACCATTTATATGAAAATAAATAGATAAATTAAGGAATGTTATGCAAATCTTTATGCCTCAGAACTGACAAATGATGCACCCAAACTAATGGAGGACTTTGATTGCGCTCCCTACTATTTCCAAAGAACAGAGGTCTCTCCTTAATGCCCCTAGAAGAGATGCTTGCAATTAAGAGTCTTCAAAATAGTAGGGCCCCAGGACCAGACGGGTTTTGTAGTGAGTTCTATAAGGAGTTCCATGGCCTTATCCTTGAGCCATTGCTTGATATGTTTAACTACTCATTTTCAAATGACCACCTCCCTCAAACGCTGAGGGAAGCCAACATATCACTTATTCTCAAAAAGGGAAAATGCCCAGAGTCTTGTTCTTCGTACAGACCCATTGCCCGTCTGAATGTGGATAGAAAATTGCTTTCTAAAATCCTAGCCACATGACTAGAGGACTTATTGCCACTAATTGTGAAAGGGGACCAAACTGGCTTCATTAAGGGCCGTAAGTCATGTAACAATGTCAGGTGGCTTCTTAATGTTATTCAAACCTATCAACAAAGTGCTATGGATGGTCTTGTGCTCTCCCTAGATGCTGAGAATACATTTGACCTGGAGGGGTCCTACCTATTCTTTGCTCTGACTAAATTTGGTCTAGGGGACAACTTTATAAAATGGGTTAAGGTTTTATATGATGACCCTCAGGCTGCTGTCCTTACTAATGGGCTAAGGTCAAATAGCTTCTCCACACACAGAGGTACGAGGCAGGGCTGTCCTTTGTCCCCTCTCCTATTTGCACTCACTATGGAACCACTGGCCGAGGCCATCAGAGTAACGCCTGCTATACAGGGTCTGCTCATTGGTGATGTTCATCATAAAATATGCTTGTATGCTGATGATGTTCTGATATTCATCTCTAGCCCCGAGATTTCAATTACATCTCTTGTTAATATTATTGAATTATTCAGTGAATTCTCAGGCTACAAGATAAATTGAACTAAATCAGCGGGTATGCCACTTGGTAGTCTTAGCTCTCTACTACCTCTCCCCCCTTTCCTTTTAAATGATCTCCCTCAGGGTTTACGTATCTGGGTATATTCCTAACTCCTAAATTCCAGCAAATGTACAAAGCCAATTTTGTTCCCTTGTTTAATACAATAAGACAGGATCTGGAGAGCTGGAACTCTTCCGATATCATGGTTAGGTAGAATATCCCTCTTGAACATTTACATTTGACCTATACTACTTTACCCAATCCAAATGATCCCAGTCTTACTTTCCAATAAGGTAATAAAATATTTAAATGGCTGGTTTAGTTCGTTCATACGGAGTAAATGCTAGCTAAGGCTTAAGATGGCAATATTGCAGCTGCCAGGTTCTATGGGCGTCTTGGATCTGCCCAATATTAGGTTTTATTAGTGGTGTGCCCACTTATGTTATATTTCTGACTGGATCACAAATGATGACTCCTCTATTTGGTTAGACATTGAGACTTCTTTTTCAAAATACCCCTTGCAGGATCTTTTATTTTTCAGAAGTTTCAAGTCTGTAAATGATCACTGCAATAATTCCATTACACTTAACACACTCAAAGGATGGAGGTCAGTTCAACATTTTTTGGGAAGGTCCAAACTAACCCCTGCTCTTACCCCAATTCTTAACAACCCAGCTTTTTTTCATTTGGCTTAATAAGGGCATATGCAGACTAAATGATTTATTTGCTGATAAGATTTTATTGTCATTTGAGCAGATGGTTGAGAAATATTGACTCCCAAAGCAGGACTTTTTCCACTTTCTACAAGAAAGACACTATATTTTGAAGAGCACCACCTTGATTGGCAACCCTGATGTGTCTGTCATTGAAAGAATGCTTTTTCTCTCACAAAGGAAAATGTCTCTAAGTTTGTTTTATGATGCTTTAAGGTCATTTTCTATTGTTGACACACAGAGGGTGAAGCGACTGTGGGATAAATAGTTGTCTGTTACTATTGATGAGGTGATGTGGGAGGACATTTGGAGATATGCAAAAACAATATCTATCTGTACTCGTCCTAGAGCAATCCAATTAAGAATAATACACAGATTGCATATATCCCCAAATCGCAGACATGCTTTTTGTCCATCCTCCTCCTCCTCTCCTCAGTGTCTTTAAATGTAAAATTGATACAGGCACCCTAACACATTGTTTATGGTCATGTTCCAAATTACAAAGATACTGGTCTAATGTTCTTCAAGAAATTGAAAAAATCCTAGGGGCGACCTAGAATTGGATCAAGTTTCTTTGCTGTTAGGTCTCCCTAGTAGGCATGTTACTTCTGTGGGTAAGAGGAGGCTTCACAACATCCTTACCTTCGCAACGAGGAAAAACATCTTCTTACAGTGGATTAGTGACAAGGTCCCGTCTATTAAAGATTGGCATAAGATACTATTTGAATGGGTGCCATTGGAATATCTGACATGTACATTACATTCTAAAACTGATCAGTTCTACAAAGTATGGGAACCTTATTTAAATGACCTAGAACCTGATTTATCAGCTATTATGCTGCAAGGATTTTTCTTAGAATGGTGATTGTTTACTTGTCTCAGGATTACAGTGTACGTTCCATGTGTTGGACCTAATTCCTTTATTTAAACTGAGCTTTTGTGTTTAATTTCTGTCTGTATGTTTGTTTAATTGTATGTGTATGTGTATATATATATATATATATATATATATATATATATATATATATATATATATACATACATACATACATACACACACACACACTGGGGAGAACAAGTATTTGATACACTGCCGATTTTGCAGGTTTTCCTACTTACAAAGCATGTAGAGGTCAAAAATCCAGAATATCACATTGTATGATTTTTAAGTAATTAATTTGCATTTTATTGCATGACATAAGTATTTGATCACCTACCAACCAGTAAGAATTCCAGCTCTCACAGACCTGTTAGTTTTTCTTTAAGAAGCCCTCCTGTTCTCCACTCATTACCTGTATTAACTGCACCTGTTTGAACTTGTTACCTGTATAAAAGACACCTGTCCACACACTCCAACCTCTCCACAATGGCCAAGACCAGAGAGCTGTGTAAGGACATCAGGGATAAAATTGTAGACCTGCACAAGGCTGGGATGGGCTACAGGACAATAGGCAAGCAGCTTGGTGAGAAGGCAACAACTGTTGGCGCAATTATAAGAAAATGGAAGAAGTTCAAGATGACGGTCAATCACCCTCAGTCTGTGGCTCCATGCAAGATCTCATCTCGTGGGGCATCAATTATCATGAGGAAGGTGAGGGATCAGCCCAGAACTACACGGCAGGACCTGGTCAATGACCTGAAGAGAGCTGGGACCACAGTCTCAAAGAAAACCATTAGTAACACACTACGCCGTCACGGATTAAAATCCTGCACGGCACGCAAGGTCCCCCTGCTCAAGCCAGTGCATGTCCAGGCCCGTCTGAAGTTTGCCAATGACCATCTGGATGATTCAGAGGAGGAATGGGAGAAGGTCATGTGGTCTGATGAAACAAAAATAGAGCTTTTTGGTCTAAACTCCACTCGCTGTGTTTGGAGGAAGAAGAAGGATGAGTACAACCCCAAGAACACCATCCCAACCGTGAAGCATGGACGTGGAAACATCATTCTTTGGGGATGCTTTTCTGCAAACGGGACAGAACGACTGCACCGTATTGAGGGGAGGATGGATGGGGCCATGTATCGCGAGATCTTGGCCAACAACCTCCTTCCCTCAGTAAGAGCATTGAAAATGGGTTGTGGCTGGGTCTTCCAGCATGACAACGACCCGAAACACACAGCCAGGGCAACTAAGGTGTGGCTCCGTAAGAAGCATCTCAAGGTCCTGGAGTGGCCTAGCCAGTCTCCAGACCTGAACCCAATAGAAAATCTTTGGAGGGATCTGAAAGTCCGTATTGCCCAGCGACAGCCCTGAAACCTGAAGGATCTGGAGAAGGTCTGTATGGAGGAGTGGGCCAAAATCCCTGCTGCAGTGTGTGCAAACCTGGTCCAAGACCTACAGGAAACGTATGATCTCTGCAAACAGGAAACGTACAGGAAACGTATGATCTCTCTAATTGCAAACAAAGGTTTCTGTACCAAATATTATGTTCTGCTTTTCTGATGTATCAAATACTTATTTCATGCAATAAATTGCAAATGAATTACTTAAAAATCTTAGAATGTGATTTTCTGGATTTTTGTTTTAGATTCTGTCTCTCACAGTTGAAGTGTACCTATGATAATAATTACAGACCTCTACATGCTTTGTAAGTAGGAAAACCTGCAAAATCGGCAGTGTATCAAATACTTGTTCTCCCCACTGTATATAAACATCTTTGTTATTGTATCTCTTAATATGAGAGAAAATTGTGAAATTCCAATAAAAATACTGTTACAAAAGAAAGTGCACATTCCTCACTCGCTAGATGCACAATTAAAGAGCGAGATGCACAATTAAAGAGCGAGATGCACAATTAAAAGAGGAATTACCAAAGAAATATATAATCATTTTGAGAGTGAAAATCAAAAAGTCTAAAACCACAAAAAAGTTAACTGAGAACATAATTTGGGAAAATATAAAGCATAATTTGGGATAAATATATTTTTTAGGTTTTATAGTGCCCCCTTAGAGTAGTTTATTAACCATTATTTTACCAGGTATATTGACAGAAAATAGTGTGCAAGAGAACCCGGGGAAGAGTTGCAGGGGAGAGAAGAATGTGCCCATTTGAAAGCAAAAATGTGTAGCTCGTGACAAGTAGCTCGCATGCTAGAAAAGGTTGGAGACCCCTGGTCTAAGGTTTACCGAGAATGGTGCGATAAACAAAAAAACATCAGTGGCAATTTCGTTGATGAGAGGTAGAAAGAGAATGGCAAGAATCGTGCAAGCTAACAGGCGGGCCACAAACAGGCAAATAACAGCGCAATACAACAGTGGTGAGCAGAACGGCATCTCGGAACGCACAACTCGTTGGTCCTTGTCACGGATGGGCTTTTGCATCAGATGACCACACCAGGTTCCCCTCGTCTCAGCTAAAACCAAGAAGAAGTGGCTCCAGTGGGCAAGCGATCACCAACACTGGACAATTGAGGAGTGGAAAAACATTGCCTGGTCCAACGAATCCCGGTTCCTGTTGCGTCATGCTGATGGCAGAGTCAGTATTTGGCGTACGCAGCATGAGTCCATGGCCCCATCCTGCCTGGTGACAATGGTACAGGTTGGTGGCAGTGGTATTTTCTGGAACACGTTAGGTCCCTTGATAATTGAGCAATGTTTGAATGCCACACCTTGTAGAATCTATGCCCCGAAGAATTCAAGCTGTTCTGGAGGCACAGGGGGGTCTGACCCGGTACTAGATAGGTATACCTAAAACTGGCCACCGAGTGTATATTATTTAACTTCAATAACGCTTCAAGGGTGGTGTTTGAAGTGTGCTGTATAATGTTTTAGAGCTGAAGGCCAGATGACCTGACCTTGATAAGCTGCTTGTATTAATCTTGGTCTTCCCTCAACAGCTCAGCTTTTTTGGCAGGACCCGCATTTGTGTCAACTGTTAATACAACATTCAAACTTGTTTTGAGAACAATATGCCTCAACACAGATGAGCTATTATGACATAATTCTGCCATTTACAAATCCATTTAGCAGTAGAAACATTATCCATTTAAGCTATACTATAGTTTCTTAAAGAAAATCAGATACTGAAATGTGTGTTCACTCACCCGTTCAGGCTGCAGAGAATGGAGGCCATGCCCATAAGCATGTTGGCCATAGACAGAGCATTGGCTGCATTTTTGCGTACAAACTCCTTGAGCTGGACACCAGTGGCCTGCTCGCTCAGAAAAAGCTTATTGGTGTGCTGGAAGAAACCTGAGAACAGTGAGGACAGTGATTGCTATTAGCTGGTGGTGTATTTTAGGTTCACTTAGCTGCTCTGAAGAGGATTGTAGCTAAAACACTACAGATATGATAGGACCATATCATATCTGACGGCCATACTTAAACTAGTGTACAGTATGTCAAAAGTGCCATCCTGTTTAAACGGATATCTCAAACAAACCAAACACGCGAAACAATCATTGGTATAACAATTTTTTTTGCAAATGATCAGCTTTAACTTGTTTGGCTCATTTGGCTTATTGACTTGCTACTTATGTGGCCCCTCTTCAAGACCAGGACAGCAATCAGCAGCTGTACCAAGATATGGAGAAAAAAAATATGAGTGAAAATTAAAGGGCAACAGTAAAGCCCCATGCACCAACCCTACAGCATTCAACCTACAGTAGTACTTGTAACCAGCAGATTTTGAGTATATGGGAGAACCTAAATAAAATTCCCAAGTGGTTTAGATTGTGCTTCAAAAATTACACAATATAATACTGTTATACAATATTAAATCATGTATTTTGTTATCAAAGAATGAATATTTGCAAAGAAACTTCCTTTTTAATATACAAATTGTACATTATTTACAAACCTATACAAAATGGATTAATGTAGCTAATAAAAAGTAGTAGCACTTACCAAGTAGTATGTACGTTTATTGGAGACCCACCATTCGATAGACTAATCCACTTTTCAGAATAAAACATTCAAATGAGGGGGCTGTCTCAGTATGTACAGTAAACACCATTTGATAGTGTCAATATTGTCAGTCATATTGACGCATTAAATACTTATTTTGCAAATATATAGTACATTTATAGCAGAGAGAGACTGGTGGGGAGGGAGTAAGGGACTGTGCATACATTGTACTATGATTTAGTAATGGACTGTCCACACATAGTACTATAGTAATGGACTATCCTCCACACATAGTACTATAGTAATGGACTATCCTCCACACATAGTACTATAGTAATGGACTATCCTCCACACATAGTACTATAGTAATGGACTATCCTCCACACATAGTACTATAGTAATGGACTATCCTCCACACATAGTACTATAGTAATGGACTATCCTCCACACATAGTACTATAGTGCAACCCTGAGATATTGACTCTACAGGGCTGTTGATTCATTAAGCTGGTTGACTGGCAAAACCAGTGACCTGGAACAATGACAAACACATGGCAGCAACTTTCACATGGATGGGTAGCCATTAAAAAGCATCAATATTTAACAGTTTGCCTGTTTTCTGTCTTTGTCATAGTTTGTGGAAATGTCATGGTAATTACTTGCAAATACAGTTTCCTTATACATTTGTTATTTGGAAACCAAGTACTGTTATATCACAACGTTCCTATCAGAAGTAACTGTATAATACTGAGTAATTCCATTACAGTTATTAAAGTAATCAAATAATGTAAGGGCAATTTAATTTGACTTTCATTTAATTAATAATGACAGAATCTTTAAACATATTGAAAGGCATCATGTATAGGTCATCTTACTTAGCAAGCTGGAAGGTCTAATGATGCAAGCTGCTTCACTATGGCCAGAGCTGTTTTTGTTCCTTGCAATGCTGTGAGGGTTTTTAATTAAGGCAAACAAAGGGATCTTTTTTCTTGAGTGTCTGTGGCTCCACTAGTGAGTTTAGATTTCACACAGAAGTAGCAAAGAGGGTGTCTTCGCAGACAAAGACCCACATACCACTAAATAAAATAAACATAAATAAAAAGGTTACCATAGCAACTTTTTTTTTTAAACTAAAATAGTCTAACAAACTAACGTCTGTACGTGAAAAGGGGTTAAAGTCATGTTCCTACTATTCTGTTTTGCACACAGAACTTCGTGTGATTCCAAAGCCAGTCGAGTTCAACAGACTCTTCATCTGAAAGAAAACAGTGTATGAGACACAGCACAAGCCAACAACAACTTCTTAGAAGAAGTTAAGTTCACTTGACAAGCATGCTTCTCATTTCCGATTTACATTTTACATTACCTGGCTTTCTACAACCTAACCAGAAAACCCAAAATGGTAAACTATGCCGAATCAATAAGCAGTTATATTTACAGTAACTTCCACTAAGCTTTGTCTGTTTAGCCTAGAATGTCAACAAATACTTGAAAATATTGAAATAGTAACCCAGTTAGGACAGAAATACACTTCTTACTCTTCCGGAAAAAGAAAAATAGCCATCTTGTGTTTCACAAGAAAGGATACACCAGGTCTGATCCCTAATCCAGACAGTCAATACTGTCTCACCACTGATAAATACCATCCAAGTATCAAGCCAGAGCTAGACACATTCACACTTTTAAGTTAGTATTTCTGGGCCCATATTCAGTGTCTCTGAGTAGAAGTGCTGATCTAGGACCAGTTTTGCCTTTTAGATTATAATGAATAAGAAAGGGGGGGACCTGATCCTACACTCTTCGGAAAAAAAAGGTGCTACAGTACATCAAGAAAATAAAAAATAAAAAGGATATTGCTGTAGCATTCAATTACAATCTACATAATCACATACAACCTGTATTAACATTAAATTATATATTTAATGTTGATGAGTAACAATATGTATTATCCACTATATCATTTCAAAGTTGACAACTTGCTATAACTCTAAGCTAGTACAAGTAAGTATAAGGGAAAAACCTGATCTCAGATGTGAAAAAACTACACTCACATCCATGTTAACTACAGCACCTAAACACCTCATTATTATTATTATTATTATTATTATTATCGTCATTATACCTAGTGGCTCATAGCTGTCCTCAACACAGGTTTTCCTCAACACGGCTCTTCACATGCTTGTGTCTGTCTTTGCCTTGACCCTTTGGGGTTGACTATTTCCATCTACTGTATCTACCCTCAAATACTGTATATCTTACAACAGTACTTTATCACTACACTTATAAAACAGGATTTACATTTTCTGAAACAAGTTTTGCATGATTCTTACCAGGGGCTCTAGTGTTGACACAGATCATCAAAACCTTGTCATGCATGTTTGCCCAGGGGCACCCAGAAACAAGCACTTACCAGAGGATGGAGTCAGCAGAATCATGGTTCTCTCTGCGTAAGTCTGCCCACAGCACAGCAGCTGGAAGAAAGTCAACATTTAGGGACTGTTTCCAAGAAACAGATTAAGCCTAGTTCTGGACTGAAAAGCATACTTAATGGAAATAGCATTTTCATTTTAGTTTATTAGGATCCCATTATTTACTGAACATGCAGCAGCTACTCTTCCTGGGGTCCACATAAAATGTACAAATACATGACAAAGTACAGAACAGTTAGACAAGAACATAATAAGATATTACATTTAAAAAAGTATCATTGAAAAAAAAAGTTATTGGAAAGACAGACAACAAAAATGCTATTTACACACCATTCATATATACATATTCTTATATACAGTACAGTTAAATTAGATCTTTAGAAAGGAGAGGCACTGTGATAATGTTTTTGTATACTTTTTTTAAAGCTAAACTTGTTTTTTGCCAGAGTAACCTCTGGTGGCAGAGCATTCCACGATGACTTCATTCGTAACTGAGCGACACATTAAATCTGTTTTTGGTATCGTGAAGAAACACATCGTGGCATGTCTAATGGGGTATGTATGTCTGTTTTAAGTGTATACAAATAGATTATACAAGTGGTTAGGTATTTTCAACACACAAATGTTTCTTAAAAAGACTAGAAGAGAAGTAGTCGATTTCTCCTGAACCTAGAAACCCTATCATGCATGTTGTTGATGTTAGTTCTGTGTGTGCAGTTAAGGGCAAGGCATGCTGCTTTGTTTTGAGCCAGCTGCAGCTTTGCTAGGTCTTTCTTTGCTACACCTGACCATATTACGAACAGTAATCAAGATGAGACAAGATCAGAGCCTGAAAAACTAGTACAGTTGATCTTTGTGTCAAAAACGCAGAACATATTTTTTATAACAGACATACCCCTCCCCATCTTCACAACAACTTTGTCAATATGACTTGACCATGATAACTGACCATCCAATGTTACTCCTAGGAGTTCAGCTTCTTCAACTTGTTCAAAATGGTCACACCCTTTATGCACAACTCCATTTGAGGTTCAGGTCTAAGAGAATGCTTTGAACCAAATACAATGCTTTTGGTTTTAGATGTATTTAAGAACTGTTTATTGTCAATTACCCATTCTGACTAGCTCCTTGCTAAGAGTCTCAGTGAACTCACTGGCTGTAGGTGCTGATGTGTAGAAAGTGCAAACATCAGCATACATAATCATTTTAGCTTGGCAAATCATTTGTGGTAAATAATTTGTAAAAATAGACAAGAGTAACGGCCCAAGGCAACTGCCCTGAGAGATACCCAACTGTACATATCTGATGTTAGAGAAGCAGCTCCAACTATCATCTCATTATTCATTTATTTTAGCCAATCATCAGTCATCTGAGTCAATGCAGTACAAGTTGAGTGCCCTTCCCTATATGCATGCTGAAAGTCAGTAGTTAACTTATTCTTTGAAAAATAGCATTGTATTTGTTAAAAAATTACCTCCATCAGTTTACTAAGAACAGGCAGCAAACTGATTGGGTGGCTGTTAGAGCCAGCAAAGGGTGCTTTGCTATTTTTAGGTAGTGGAATTACTTTAGCTTCCTTCCACGCCTGTGGACGGACACACACACAAACACTCCTTTAGGCTTTGGTTAAAAACATGGCAAATAGGGGTGGCAATTCCCAATAGTTTACCATCTAAGTTGTCTATACCTGGTGGCTTATCATTATTGATGCATAACAATTGTTTTTCCACCTCTTCCACACAAACTTGACCAAATTCAAAACAGAAATCCTTCTCTTCCATTATTAGATCTTCAATACACAAATATGATGGTTCACTGTTAAATGTTGTAATTTCACTTCTCAGTTTGTCCACTTCACCAGTGAAACACACATTAAAATGATTGGCTATATCAAAAGGTTTTGTTATCAATGACCCATCAACTTCAAACGACTAGCACACAGCTCAGACACCCATGTATACCTCACAAGACATGCCACCAGGGGTCTCTTCACAGTCCAAGTCCAGAACACTCAGTCCAAGTCCAGAACACATAGAGCCATGACTACATGGAACTCTATTCCACATCAAGTAACTCAAGCAAGCAGTAAAAACTACACCTTATGGAACAACACGGACTGTGAAGAGACACACACATGCCCTTGTTGAGCAATTCCTGTAGGAAGGAGAGAACGGCAGGGATGGAACACTGAAAGGGGACCAACTCTCGTCTCTCACACCACCTCTCGAGTACCCTCCACTTTATGTCATAAAAGGAGCTATGGCACTCTGAATTGTGGCAACCACGTTCGGAGGCAAGCCCACCGAGTTTAAGTTGACCTCTCACGCGCCAGGCCCAGAGAGCCATCAGCTTGGGATGAGGGTGGAATATTTCACCCTGTGCTTGGGATAGCAGATCCCTGCGTTGTGGGAGGCGCCATAGTTGCACGTACAGGAGAGGTACTGTACAATCTCCGCCAGCCATTGCTTCCCAGGCCAATGCGGGGCTATCAGGATGAAGGATAGACTGCTCTCACTCTGTCCAGAGTACGGGGGGGGAATCAGACCCACTGGCGGGAAGGCGTATAGAAGCACGCCTAGAGGAGGGTTGTGATCTCATCACGAATAACAAGCTACAGTGCGCGTTGTCCTGCAATGCGTACAGATTGGCAGCAGCCCTGCCGTAATGTCCCCACACCTTCTCGACGACTTCGGGATGAAGTCGCCACTCCCCTGGTAGGGAGTTCCCCCGCGACAGTAAATCCGCACCCGAGTTCAGTCTGCCTGGCACGTGTTGCTCTGAGAGACAGATGTTCACTGCTCCATAGCAAGATCGCTCTCGCCAGAGAGTGAAGTTGACAGGAGCGTGTTCCTCCTTAGCGGTTGATATACGCCACTGTAGACATATTGTCCACCCTGACCAGGACATGTTGGCCCTGTAGGAATGGACAGAAGTGCCTTAGGGCTAATAACAGTGTAGAGTTCGAGAATGTTGATATGGGCTGTACTCGTAGAGTCTGACCATACGCCGTTCACCCTTCGTGGAATGCCCCCCATCCCTGTAGTGATGCATCCGTTGTCACTACTTTGTGCGAAGACCCTCCCAGTAGGGCAGCCCCGTGTCAAGAGGGATGGGTCTCTCCAGCATTGATGTGCCGATAAGACTCTTTGCAGACAGAAGCACGTGCCTGTGCCGGTGGAAAGACGGGTCCAAGCGTAGTGAGGTCACCCAATGCTGGAAGTCTCTTATGAGGAGGAGACCAAGCGGCACTACCACAATCATGGAGGCCATGAGCCCAAGAAGCCTCAGACACATCCAGTACGTAACGGATGTTGCCGGGCAAAACACAGAGGCAGTGGCAAAAAGCCATCACTCTTTCCACAGTGAGGGCTGCTCGACAGGCTACAGAGTCCAGAGACTATCCCAAAAATATTTTCTGCTGGGTCTGTAAGCGCGTGAGGTCAATTCAGACTCGTTCAGTTTACATCTTTGTCTAGACTATTGTAGACTATATGAAATTAAATGTACGCCTATCAGGGGCTATAGGCTACTTGCCTTTATCTAAGCAAACCATGGCAAAATTGAATTACAATCATAAACCCAGATTTTAATCTGATGCCTATTGAAATGAAAATGGGCCATTTATAACAGATTGTAGTCTTAACATCTGGCACATAACAGCATAATTGCCAGAAAATAGCCTAACAGTTATTTTTTGTGTTTGTCCAAGTGTTTCTTGCTCAGAGATTGAGATCCTCTGTCCAACTTTCATCACTAAAACTCTCCTGTTGGATTTATCTATAGTTATGCACATGCGCAAAGGGGATTTATTTAAGCAATAAGGCATGAGGGGGTGTGGTATATGCCCAATATACCACGGCTAAGGGCTGTTCTTCTGCACAACGCAATGCGGAGTGCCTGGATACAGCCCTTAGCCGTGGTTTATTGGCCATATATCATTAACCCACAAGGTGCCTTATTGCTATTATAAACTGGTTCCCAACGTAATTACAACAGTAAAAATAAATATTTTGTCATACCGGTGGTACATGGTCTGATATACCACGGCTGTCAGCCAATCAGCATCAGAATTATTTTTTCTCTTGCCACGTATTCAAATTTCTTTATTACTTCATGTAATAGCTCGCAATTATTATTTTTAGGAAAACCTCATTTTGCTTCTAACGACATTACTACGATATTCCTTCTTAATTGGCTTGATAATGTTATGGAAAAAGGGTTTATTGTATAAATATGGCAACTTTTTAGGCCTTTTGTGCAGGTTGAGTGGTCACTGGGCTACACATTTTTGCTACATCTGGCAACCCTGGATAACCCAGTCGACTGAATGAGAACAATTTGCTGCATTTTGATTTTACTTTATTTTTCATTTGTCCAACTATTATCTGTCCTAATGTATAGTCAACTTCATAACAAATTACATTACGATGACTGCTATAACAACGGCACACATAATCGTGGTATATTCAGAGCTCCAGGTTTTAAGCCATGTCTATATTTGTCTGTTATTGTAGGCTACAAGACAATTTCGCAACTGGTTCAATCCCCTGCAGTTGATAACTGACTGAGCCATCTAATCATTATTGCAATAGACTCTGATCTAGGCATGAATAAACACTGTATGCCTAAAGTACCTCAATCAACCACCAATCTCTCGGAGATTTTTATATCAAATGAATCTGTCTGAAACTTATTCATTCACAAAAAAAAAAAAACACGACATTATGCTAACAATGTAACTATCAATAGCAGCCTTATCTAGTCAAATACGCTCAAAGGAAAATCTATTTCAAAAGCAATATTTCTAGTTAATTTTCAAAATGATAACTGTACTACAAGTTCCTATACACAGTCAATATACTAGACTATTTAGCTTCAACAGATCACAAATCGGCAGTGGGCTCGCAGATGCTATAGCCTATAGGTTGATCCAGTGGGTGCGCACACTACGCAGCGCAGTTTCTTCAGCACTAGAGCAACGCGCATCTACATAAGTTCCTCACTAGTTTACTACGTTCAATAGCGTATAAACTAGGTAAAATCGGGCGCTACGCGCATCATTTTCACAGTAGATAATAGTATTTAAAATCTTACATTATTTTGAAAATACAAAAACAAAATGGTTGCTGCATATTTATTTTATACAAAGTGCGTCACACATTTAGAGGACAAAATCGTCAATCCATAGACTCTTTAAATAGAATTGACTGAAATGCTCATGACAACTGCATATGGGAGACAACAATCGGTTTTCTACACACTATGTAAGCTGATATGAGGTTAATTTAAACAGTCGTGCTTACCTGGAATGACCTAAAGATGATGCTGAAATAGTGCAAATGATTGACACGTCTTGAATGGAACTAAACAACCGTATTAAATAAATCTCTCTTCTGTAATAGTTACTTCTTCATGTGTACAAAGTGGCTGTTTATCGCATCCTAATAACGTTTCAATGGTTCACCTCTCAAAAGCATCTCAGTCTACTTCTCAGCGCGCCTGCTTTTAAAGCCCCACAGACAAATCCGCTAGAATATTCCACCGGATGTGACACAGCAAACTGTCCATTCTTAGTTTGGCCACTGTAATGAACAAACTTACGCTACATGACAAAAAGTATGTGGACACCTGCTCGTCGAACATCTCATTCCAAAATCAAGGGCATTAATATCCCCTCTTTCGTGCTATAACAGCCTCCACTCTTCTGGGAAGGCTTTCCACTTGATGTTGGAACATTGCTGTGGGGACTTGCTTCCATTCAGCCACAAGAGCATTAGTGAGGTTGGGCACTGATGTTGGGCGATTAGGCCTGGCTCGCAGTTGGCATTCCAATTAATCCCAAAGGCGTTCGATGGGGTTGAGGTCAGGGCCCTGTGCAGGTCAGTCAAGTTCTTCCAAACCGATCTGGACAAACCATTTCTGTTTGGACCTGTTGCCACAAAGTTGGAAGCAAAGAATTGTCTAGAATGTCATTGTATGCTGTAACGTTAAGATTTCCCTTCACTGGAACTAAGCGGCCTAGCCCTAACCATGAAAAACAGCCCCAAACCATTATTCCTCCTCCACCAAACTTTACAGTTGGCACTATGCATTGGGGCATCCGCCAAACCCAGATTCGTCCGTCAGACTGCCAGATGGTGAAGCTTGATTCATCACTCCAGAGAATGGGTTTCCACTGCTCCAGAGTCCAATGGAGGCAAGCTTTACACCACTCCAGCCGATGCTTGGCATTGCGCATCAATCAATCAATCAATTTTATTTTATATAGCCCATCTTACATCAGCTAATATCTCGAAGTGCTGTACAGAAACCCAGCCTAAAACCCCAAACAGCTAGTAATGCAGGTGTAGAAGCACGGTGGCTAGGAAAAACTCCCTAGAAAGGCAAAACCTAGGAAGAAACCTAGAGAGGAACCAGGCTATGAGGGGTGGCCAGTCCTCTTCTGGCTGTGCCGGGTGGAGATTATAACAGAACCATGCCAAGATGTTCAAAAATGTTCATAAGTGACAAGCATGGTCAAATAATAATCAGGAATAAATCTCAGTTGGCTTTTCATAGCCGATCATTAGAGTTTAAAACAGCAGGTCTGGGACAGGTAGGGGTTCCATAACCGCAGGCAGAACAGTTTAAACTGGAATAGCAGCAAGGCCAGGCGGACTGGGGATAGCAAGGAGTCACCACGGCCGGTAGTCCCGACGTATGGTCCTAGGGCTCAGGTCTCTCAGTTGGCTTTTCATAGCCGATCATTTAGAGTTGAAAACAGCAGGTCTGGGACAGGTAGGGGTTTCGTAGCCGCAGGCAGAACAGTTGAAACTGGAATAGCAGCAAGGCCAGGCGGACTGGGGGCAGCAGGGTGTCATCATGCCCGGTAGTCCTGACGTATGGTCCTAGGGCTCAGGTTCTCAGAGAGAAAGAGAGAACGAGAGAATTAGAGAGAGCATACTTAAATTCACACAGGACACTGGATAAGACAGGAGAAGTACTCCAGGTATAACCAACTAACCCCAGCCCCCCGACACATAAACTACTGCAGCATAAATACTGGAGGCTGAGACAGGAGCGGTCCGGAGACACTGTGGCCCCATCCGAAGAAACCCCCGGACAGGGCCAAACAGGAAGGATATAACCCCACCCACTCCGCCAAAGCACAGCCCCCGCACCACTAGAGGGATATCCCCAACCACCAACTTACAATCCTGAGACAAGGCCGAGTATAGCCCACAGAGGTCTCCACCACAGCACAAACCAAGGGGGGGGGGGGGCGCCAACCCAGACAGGAAGATCACGTCAGTAACTCAACCCACTCAAGTGACGCACCCCTCCCAGGGACGGCATGAAAGAGCACCAGCAGGCCAGTGACTCAGCCCCTGCAACAGGGTTAGAGGCAGAGAACCCCAGTGGAGAGGGGAACCGGCCTGGCAGAGACAGCAAGGGCTGTTCGTTGCTCCAGCCTTTCCGTTCACCTTCACACTCCTGGGCCAGACTACACTCAATCATATGACCTACTGAAGAGATAAGTCTTCAGTAAAGACTTAAAGGTTGAGACCGAGTCTGCGTCTCTCACATGGGTAGGCAGACTGTTCCATAAAAATGGAGATCTATAGGAGAAAGCCCTGCCTCCCGCTGTTTGCTTAGAAATTCTAGGGACAATTAGGAGGCCTGCGTCTTGTGACCGTAGCGTACGTATTGGTATGTACGGCAGGACCAACTCGGAAAGATAGGTAGGAGCAAGCCCATGTAACGCTTTATAGGTTAACAGTAAAACCTTGAAATCAGCCCTTGCCTTAACAGGAAGCCAGTGTAGGGAAGCTAGCACTGGAGTAATATGATCAAATTTCTTGGTTCTAGTCAGGATTCTAGCAGCCGTATTTAGCACTAACTGAAGTTTATTTAGTGCTTTATCCGGGTAGCCGGAAAATAGAGCATTGCAGTAGTCTAATCTAGAAGTAACAAATGCATGGATTAATTTTTCTGCATCATTTTTGGACAGAAAATTTCTGATTTTTGCAATGTTACGTAGATGGAAAAAAGCTGTCCTTGAAACAGTCTTGATATGTTCGTCAAAAGAGAGATCAGGGTCAAGAGTAACGCCTAGGTCCTTCACAGTTTTATTTGAGACGACTTTACAACCATCAAGATGAATTGTCAGATTTAACAGAAGATCTCTTTGTTTCTTGGGACCTAGAACAAGCATCTCTGTTTTGTCCGAGTTTAAAAGTAAAAAGTTTTCAGCCATCCACTTCCTTATGTCTGAAACACAGGCTTCTAGCGAGGGCAATTTTGGGGCTTCACCATGCTTCATTGAAATGTACAGCTGTGTGTCATCCGCATAGCAGTGAAAGTTAACATTATGTTTTCGAATAACATCCCCAAGAGGTAAAATATATAGTGAAAACAATAGTGGTCCTAAAACGGAACCTTGAGGAACACCGAAATGTACAGTTGATTTGTCGGAGGACAGACCATTCACAGAGACAAACTGATATCTTTCCGACAGGTAGGATCTAAACCAGGCCAGAACTTGTCCGTGTAGACCAATTTGGGTTTCCAGTCTCTCCAAAAGAATGTGGTGATCGATGGTGTCAAAGGCAGCACTAAGGTCTAGTAGCACGAGGACAGATGCAGAGCCTCGGTCTGACGCCATTAAAAGGTCATTTACCACCTTCACAAGTGCAGTCTCAGTGCTATGATGGGGTCTAAAACCAGACTGAAGCATTTCGTATACATTGTTTGTCTTCAGAAAAGCAGTGAGTTGCTGCGCAACAGCTTTTTCTAAAATTTTTGAGAGGAATGGAAGATTCGATATTGGCCGATAGTTTTTTATATTTTCCGGGTCAAGGTTTGGCTTTTTCAAGAGAGGCTTTATCACTGCCACTTTTAGTGAGTTTGGTACACATCCGGTGGATAGAGAGCTGTTTATTATGTTCAACATAGGAGGGCCAAGCACAGGAAGCAGCTCCTTCAGCAGTTTAGTAGGAATAGGATCCAGTATGCAGCTTGAAGGTTTAGAGGCCATGATTATTTTCATCATTGTGTCAAGAGATATAGTACTAAAACACTTAAGTGTCTCTCCCGATCCCAGGCCCTCGCAGAGCTGTGCAGATCCAGGACAGCTAAGCCCTGGAGGAATACGCAGATTCAAAGAGGAGTCCGTAATTTGCTTTCTAATGGTCATGATCTTTTCCTCAAAGAAGTTCATGAATTTATCACTGCTGAAGTGAAAACCATCCTCTCTTAGGGAATGCTGCTTTTTAGTTAGCTTTGCAACAGTATCAAAAAGAAATTTTGGATTGTTCTTATTTTCCTCGATTAATTTGGAAAAGTAGGATGATCGAGCAGCAGTGAGGGCTCTTCGGTACTGCACGGTACTGTCTTTCCAAGCTAGTCGGAAGACTTCCAGTTTGGTGTGGCGCCATTTCCGTTCCAATTTCCTGGAAGCTTGCTTCAAAGCTCGGGTATTTTCTGTATACCAGGGAGCTAGTTTCTTATGACAAATGTTTTTCGTTTTTAGGGGTGCAACTGCATCTAGGGTATTGTGCAAGGTTAAATTTAGTTCCTCAGTTAAGTGGTTAACTGATTTTTGTCCTCTGACGTCCTTGGGTAGGCAGAAGGGGTCTGGAAGGGCATCAATGAATTTTTGTGTTGTCTGAGAATTTATAGCACGACTTTTGATGCTCCTTGGTTGGGGTCTGAGCAGATTATTTGTTGCGATTGCAAACGTAATAAAATGGTGGTCCGATAGTCCAGGATTTTGTGGAAAAACATTAAGATCTACAACATTTATTCCATGGGACAAAACTAGGTCCAGAGTATGACTGTGGCAGTGAGTAGGTCCAGAGACATGTTGGACAAAACCCACTGAGTCGATAATGGCTCCGAAGGACTTTTGGAGTGGGTCTGTGGACTTCTCCATGTGAATATTAAAATCACCAAAAATTAGAATATGATCTGCTATGACTACAAGGTCTGATAGGAATTCAGGAAACTCAGAGATTGCCCCTTTAAGACGGTTAGGCTTGTGTGCGGCTGTTCGGCCATGGAAACCCATTTATGATGAACAGTTCTTGTGCAGTTCAGTTGCTTCGAGGCAGTTTGGAACTCGGTAGTCAGTGTTGCAACCGAGGACAGGCGATTTTTAGGAGCTACGCGCTTCAGCACTCGGCGGTCCCATTCTGTGAGCTTGTGTGGCCTACCACTTAGCGGCTGAGTAATTGTTGCTCCTAGAGTTTCCACTTCACAGCACTTACAGTTGACCGGGCAGCTCTAGCAGAAATTTGACAAACTGACTTGTTGGAAAGGTGGCATCCTATGACGGTGCCACATTGAAAGTCATTGAGCTCTTCAGTAACACCATTGTACTGCCAATGTTTGTCTATGGAGATTGCATGGCGATGTGCTCGATTTTATACACCTGTCAGCAACGGGTGTGGCTGAAAAAGCCGAATCCACTAATTTGAAGGGGTGTCCATATACTTTTGTATATATAGTGTATATTATGGGAATATTATCATTTTATCCATGTTTTGAGGCTAAACAGCGTTTGTTTACATTTACAATGTTTGCAAACTTTGGAGTTTAACAAGCTTATATTTTGGGTGCTGGTGGGGTGTGACAGTCGAACTAAGCTCATGAGGCATTTATAAGTTATAGTCTTCAAGAATCAATGGGTATATATATAATTATATATCAAGTCCTAAAATGGATGTAGCAATTGCAGATTGCCCCTTTAAGACGGTTAGGTTATTTTCTGCATTTGTCAATGGACGTTCCTCTGATATATACTGAAAACAAAGCAAAACTCAGAATGTTGTGAGAGGAAAGCTCTACTTAGAAACTCTAACTCTAATGCTCCTTCATGCAGTGGCATGATCACAAAATAATTTATTAGCAGCAAAGTCAATCAATACCCAATGATTTGACACTCTACTTAAGCAACAAGGCCCGAGGAAGTGTGGTATATGGTCAATATACCACGGCTAAGGGCTGTTCTTAGGCATGACGCAATGCAACCCTTAGCCGTGGTATATTGGCCATATATCACAAACCCCTGAGGTGCCTTATTGCTATTATAAACTGGTTACCAACGTAATTAAAGCAGTACAAATAAATGTTTTGTCATACCCATGGTATACGGTCTGATATACCACGACTTTCAGCCAATCAGCATTCAGGGCTCAAACCACCCAGTTTATAATAATCAATAAATCACTCACAGTATTTTAGATGCACAGTTGCAAAGAGAAAATCTTGACAATCCACCATCAAATGTATTTTCATTTTTTGCTTGCTGTTCACTTTTTAATTCAAGTTATTAGGATATAGTAGTATGTGTCTTGGGGCTCAAGTCATTCCTCAAGTTAGTTCACTAACGTTTGCTGAACTTGGAAAGATAAACATGAAATGACAACATTAAGTAATGCAAAAAAAAGTTTACTCTAAATATTAAAGGTTAAAGAGTCACATTTTCAAACCATGACTTGCAGTGGCGGGAGACTAACAGTACATAGGCCTAACGGTTGTAGGGTATGTGACACTGCCTTCATTCTGTGATTGTTTCAGTACACCACAGCAGAAAACAAACATATTCCACACATGAACTCATCGCATTGTCATACTAAATTCGAGATTCCCAAAGAATTCAGTCCCCCATGAGTCTAGTCATCCAATTTTAGACTACATTGTGTGTAGACGTTGAATGTGTGGTATTTTTTATAACTGTCTGTGCCTCTCTGTGCATCTGATGACCTGTAACTGTAGTTGACCTGTAATTGTAGTTGACCTGTACAGTCGTGGTCAAAACTTTTGAGAATGACACAAATATAAATTTTCACAAAGTCTGCTGCCTCAGTTTTTATGATGGCAATTTGCATATACTCCAGAATGTTATGAAGAGTGATCAGATGAATTGCAATTAATTGCAAAGTCCCTCTTTGCCATGAAAATGAACTTAATCCCAAAAAACATTTCCACTGCATTTCAGCCCTGCCACAAAAGGACCAGCTGACATCATGTCGGTGATTCTCTCGTTAACACAGGTGAGAGTGTTGACGAAGACAAGGCTGGAGATCACTCTGTCATGCTGATTGAGTTAGAATAACAGACTGGAAGCTTTAAAAGGAGGGTGGTGCTTGAAATCATTGTTCTTCCTCTGTTAACCATGGTTACCTGCAAGGAAACACGTGCCGTCATCATTGCTTTGCACAAAAAGGGCTTCACAGGCAAGGATATCGCTGCTAGTAAGATTGCACCATTTATCGGATCATCAAGAACTTCAAGGAGAGAGATTCAATTGTTGTGAAGACGGCTTCAGGGCGCCCAAGAAAGTCCAGCAAGCGCCAGGACTGTCTCCTAAAGTTGATTCAGCTGCGGGATCGGGGCACCACCAGTGCAGAGCTTGCTCAGGAATGGCAGCAGGCAGGTGTGAGTGCATCTGCACGCAGAGTGAGGCGAAGACTTTTGGAGGATGGCCTGGTGTCAAGAAGGGCAGCGAGGAAGCCACTTCTCTCCAGGAAAAACATCAGGGACAGACTGATATTCTGCAAAAGGTACAGGGATTGGACTGCTGAGGACTGGGGTAAAGTCATTTTCTCGGATGAATCCCCTTTCCGATTGTTTGGGGCATCTAGAAAAAAGCTTGTCCGGAGAAGACAAGGTGAGCGCTACCATCAGTCCTGTGTCATGCCACAACAGTAAAGCATCCTGAGACCATTTATGTGTGGGGTTGCTTCTCAGCCAAGGGAGTGGGCTCACTCACAATTTTGCCTAAGAACACAGCCATGAATAAAGAATGGTACCAACACATCCTCTGAGAGCAACTTCTCCCAACCATCCAAGAACAGTTTGGTGACGATAAAATCATTTTCCAGCATGATGGAGCACCTTGCCATAAGGCAAAAGTGATAACTAAGTGGCCCGGGAAACAAAACATCAACATTTTGGGTCCATGGCCAGGAAACTCCCCAGACCTTAATCCCATTGAGAACTTGTGGTCAATCCTCAAGAGGCGGGTTGACAAACAAAAACCCACAAATTCTGACAAACTCCAAGCATTGATTATGCAAGAATGGGCTGCCATCAGTCAGGATGTGGCCGAGACGTTAATTGACAGCATGCCAGAGCGGATTGCAGAGGTCTTGAAAAAGAAGGGTCAACACTGCAAATATTGACTCTTTGCATAAACTTAATGTAATTGTCAATAAAAGCCTTTGACACGTATGGAATGCTTGTAATTATACTTCAGTATACCATAGTAACATCTGACAAAAATATCTAAAAACACTGAAGCAGCAAACTTTGTGAAGACCAATACTTGTGTCATTCTCAAAACTTTTGACCACGACTGTAGGCTACAATATATAGTACATGAAGGGAAACATGATACTTCATATTTGCTAATGTTAACATTAAGATAAATGTACATTAAGATATCAATTCAACATCAGGGTTGGGGTCAATTCCATTTTAATTCAATCCAATTCAGGAAGTACACTGTTTTTCAATAAGTAACATTTGGAATAGGAATTGGAATTTGGTTTACTTTCTGAATTGACTGGAATTGAAATGGAATTGACCCCAACCCTGTTCAACATAGACAAAAGCATTTTACTTTTCCAGGTCAGAATTAAGGCAGACGAAGGATTGCTTTTACATGTTATATTCTATAGCAGCCATTAGGAACTACAGCTCCTTCATAGATAAAGTACCTCAGACCAAAAGCACATTTGTCCCATTCGGCGCAGAACTCTGGTTCTTTTTGCTGTCATGTGGATTGGTTCTCATTGGTTGTCCGCTGAGCAGAATGCCCGAGGGCAGGTGAAACAGACTTTGTAGTCCTGACAGAGTCTACCATCTTGCTCTGCATTCACACAGGCAAATCCGTGAGTGGCATCATTCTTGGAAAATACACACAGGCAAATCATTTAGTAGCTATGGGCATGCGTTAACTCCTGAAGTTCTATACATACAGCTTTGGAAATGTGACTGTAAGCTAATTTAATATGTAAAATGTAGGTTGGAATTGTGAAGGATATTGACCCTTTAATTTCGCCAATACCTAGTTTGTTATTGGATATCATTGGATGTCAGTGACACATCATAGAGGTCACTAAGTCATCTGTGAGCAGGTATGTATGCCTTACACTTGGAGGACGTCACCGGTCTGCAGGGCGGGGGAACCAGACATGGTCATGGCTTCGATGGCCACAGGCCTAATTGGGGTATTCCATCTGCAGCTGAAGGACGGTCTCATAGTCGCCCCGCCCAATAGGATTGTCCAAGTCAAACCAACGCATCCTGCAACCTGTCACACAGGCAAGATCAGCTCAGTAAAGAGGACACATTGTGGAGAAGAACATAACCTTCTATAGCAGGGTTTACCAAACTCGGTCCTCAGGACCCCAAGAGGTGCACGTTTTGGTTTTTGCCCTAGCACTACACAGCTGAACACAGCTGATTCAAATGATCAACTAATCATCTAGCTTGATTATTTGAATCAGCTGAGTAGTGCTAGGGAAAAAAACAAAACGTCCACTTGGGGTCCTGAGGACCGAGTTTGGGAAACGCTGTTCTATGATATCACCTCAATCAATACATGTTTTGGGTTATGCTTAACTTATTATGCACTAGCTTGATGTGGTGCAAGTGTTTTTAATTATAAACACAGTCCTAAAGTTTACTTGAAAAGTTTAATTCCAAAACGCTATATACACATTTTCAGAAATGTTGGTAAATTAGCTTTTATTGTTTAAAGAAATTATGAAAGAGATTGCTGTGTTTTTTCACCATTTAATTATGTCATAGGGTTGTTTAATGACAGATATGTATTTGTTTAAAATCTATCACTTGATGGTTTCATTTTCAGAGAGACAAATAATCATGTTTTTTTGCAATATGCTATATATCCGCCTCACCTAGTAGCACTGCTAGGTTTTACACAGTCAAATGTAACAAATAATTACATTTTTTATAAAGAACTGTAAAAATGATACATTTCTGACATCAATATTTACAAAAATTAAAATGTTAATTCAATATAGTAATATGAGATCTGTATGTAAAACATTTACATTTGACATTTTAGCCATTTAGCACATGCTCCTATCCAGAGGGACTTACAGTATGTGCATTCATCTTAAGATAGCTTTGTGAAACAACCACATATCACAGTCAAATATAAAGGATAGCAACATTCTGCAGTTGCATATCACATATCAGCTTGAATAAAGACAAAGGTGATTAAAGATGCTTCTCCTGCATGGACCTCTCAATAGAGTATGTGAGGAGGATTTACCTTGGCAGATATCAGAGGGACAGGTTAGCATCACGTGGTAGTCCTTGCACTGTCCACATCTTTTTGTTTAGAGTTGATGCAGACAAACCCAAATGTGACATCATAGCTGAGCAAAGAATGAAAATAAACACTGTCACTTCAGAGGAAAGTAAAAGTTTGTGTTTAATCTTTCTCTCACTACGAGTGTGGAAGTAGACTCTATTAATTTAATTTAAAACTCAATATACAAATCAAAACAAACTCCTAAATGACATTAACATTAATAGGCTAGAGTTAGAGTTGAGGCTAGGGTTAGGGTTGAGGGTTGAACCAGAATGTGAACATGAAGCTAGGGTTAGGGTTGAGGGTTAGGGTTGAACCAGAATGTGAACATGAAGCTAGGGTTAGGGTTGAGGGTTAGAGTTGAACCAGAATGTGAACATGAAGCTAGGGTTAGGGTTGAACCAGAATGTGAACATGAAGCTAGGGTTAGGGTTGAGGGTTAGGGTTGAACCAGAATGTGAATATGAAGCTAGGGTTAGGGTTGAGGGTTAGGGTTGAACCAGAATGTGAACATGAAGCTAGGGTTAGGGTTGAACCAGAATGTGAACATGAAGCTAGGGTTAGGGTTGAGGGTTAGGGTTGAACCAGAATGTGAACATGAAGCTAGGGTTAGGGTTGAACCAGAATGTGAACATGAAGCTAGGGTTAGGGTTGAGGGTTAGAGTTTAACCAGAATGTGAACATGAAGCTAGGGTTAGGGTTGAGGGTTAGGGTTGAACCAGAATGTGAACATGAAGCTAGGGTTAGGGTTGAGGGTTAGGGTTGAGCCAGGATGTGGACATGAAGCTAGGGTTAGGCTTGAGGTTAGGGTTCAACCAGAATGTGGACATGAAGCTAGGGTTAGGGTTGAGGCTAGGGTTAGGGTCGAGCCAGGATATGGAAATGAAACTAGGGTTAGAGGAGCTGCTCACGAGAGGAAGGTGTCTCCAGTGTGCTGAGCAGATATCCTATAGGTGGTCTGGGCCTCGATGCTGATGGGGTTTCTACACACTTGACCAGGAAACGTCTGCAGCAGCTGGGGGATGGACTCCAGGTCGCCCTCATCTGACGGGGTATCACTGCTCAGCTACCACGTCCCACACTCCTCAGAGACTAGAACATTAAACATATAATAAAACATGACATTTAAAAAGGTATTCTACCATCAACAAAGGTTCTAGAACACAAATAATATGAGAGCAGCCTTGTGTTTTCAAAACAATGAAAACCCTGAAACGTAAACTAGTGCTTGAGCTACAGATAGTAATAGATGGTAATTCAATTATTGATTAGTTCCATTCATTATAATGATTAAAGCTAAAATGTAGTTTGTTTGTCTCCAAGCTTTGGCATTGCCATGTACCATAGACATGTGGGAGAAAGAGTACATATGCATCTCAAAAATAGTTTGGAGACAAACACATTTTTGTCTATTGTGGACACTCCTTGGGGTTAGTTTATATTATCTGAAAACTAATATAGGATACCCACCTTGACAAAACTCTGCAGGGCATGTGAACCGGATTCTGTTGTCCTTACAGCTTCCACTCCTCTGGTCTGCATTTACACAAGCAAACCTGTAGGTGGCATCATAACTGCAAAAAACAACCATCAATTGTAGTCCAACCCTCAAAATGCATTTGCACTTTAGATCAATGAATGCCATCCCAGAGATTGCAGGTCTTGTCCAGAGTAAAGTAAGAAGATACAGAAGAGAAAAAATTGAAAGTAGTGATAGAAAGTAGAGAAAGCAGAAGATTTACCATCATTCATCTCACATAAGCAAAGTGTCTCCACTGTCAGAGGCAGGTTGTCCGGAGTGGGTCTGGGCCTCGATGGCTATAGGCTGAGGACAGATATCTCTGGGGTACATGGTGAGGAGCACGCTCAGGACCTCGTAGTCTCTGTTCACTGTGGGGTCGTCATGGTCGAACCAGTTTGTCCTGCACTCTGTCCAAACCAACCAACCACATCAATAACAGTCAGTCAACCTGGCTGTCAGCGTACAGCATCTGGACCCAACGTCTGGCTCAACATATTTCATATTCCATGCAATTTAAAAGTAAATTCCCTTATTACATTATTCATACTACTATATACATTATTATATAAAGTATTGTATAGCAATAGTATGGTATCAATTTGTTTAGTTTAATAACCAACGTAATAAGAGAATCCATCACCATCTATGGTCAAGCTATGGCACATTTAGGTCTCAGCATTGATGCCTACCTGAACAGAATGTTCCTGAGCAGGTCAACATGACTTTGTAATCATCCCACGGTCTCCGCTGCTGCTCTGAGTTCAGGCAAACAAAGCCCTCTGATTTACTGTACCTGCAAAGGAAACCCTGGGAATATCAGACCTGAGGGACATCCTAGGTTGGGATCAATTCCATTTCAATTCAGTTAATTCAGGAAATAAACCAAAATTCAAATTCTGATTTTCTTCATGAGGAAAATGTCTTTAAACCACCTGAATTAACTGTCTGAATTTAAATGGAATTGACCCCAACCTATACTCTTAGAAAAAAGGGTTCCAAAAGGGTTATTCGGCTGTTCCCATAGGACAACCCTTTTTGGTTCCGGGTAGAAGCCCTTTTTGGTTTCAGGTAGAACTCTTTTGGGTTCCAGGTAGAACCCTCTGTGGAAAGGGTTCTACCTGGAACCAAAAGTGTTCTACTGTCACACCCTGATCTGTTTCACCTGTATTTGTGATGGTCTACACCCCCTCCAGGTGTCGCCCATCTTCCCCATTATCCCCAGTGTATTTATACCGTGTTCTCTGTATGTCTGTGGCTAGTTCATTTTGTTTCGTCAAGCCTACCTCTGTAGCTCAGCTGGTAGAGCACGGCGCTTGTAACGCCAAGGTAGTGGGTTCGATCCCCGGGACCACCCATACACAAAAAAAAAAAAAAAATGTATGCACGCATGACTGTAAATCGCTTTGGATAAAAGCGTCTGCTAAATGGCATATTATTATTTTTATTATTACCAGC
The DNA here is from genome assembly GCF_964263955.1 of Coregonus lavaretus. Taxonomy (NCBI): domain Eukaryota; kingdom Metazoa; phylum Chordata; class Actinopteri; order Salmoniformes; family Salmonidae; genus Coregonus; species Coregonus lavaretus. Next base: position 34,410,089 of record NC_140007.1, read on the forward strand.
GTTTTCCCCCTTGCTCTAAGTTCCTGTTATTTACTATTCTGCCTGCAGTTCTGTACCTTGTCACACCACCCTGGATTATTGACCATTCTGCCTGCCCTGACCCTGCCTACCGTTCTGTACCTTTTGGACTCGGATCTGGATTACTGACCTCTGCCTGCCCTTGACCTGTTGTTTGCCTGCCCCGTTTTTGTAATACACTTTTGTTACTTCGACACTGTCTGCATCTGGGTCTTCTCCTGAAATGTGAGAGTACGAACTGGCCATGACTGACCCAGCAGACTCGGACCAGCTCCGCAACGCCATCTCCTCCCAAGGAGCCACCACTGGAAGGCACGAGGAGTTGCTTCTTGGTCTCATGGAAGGGTTCCAGACCTTGGCCGAACGCCATGACCGAGCGTTTAACACACTGCTGGAGCAATTCCGCGGGTTGTCTGTTAGGCAGCCTACCACGACCGTAACCTCCCAGACCCTCAGTAACCCGGCTGTTAGCAGCACGGTCTCCCTGGTTTCCCGAGAACGCCGCTTACCTCCCCCGGAACGCTTCGCTGGAGAGTCGGGAACCTGTCAGGCATTTCTCGCTCAGTGTTCGCTCATCATCGGGCTGCAGCCCTCCTCCGACCGCTCTAAGATAGCGTACCTCTTCACGCTGATGTCCGGGAGGGCTCTCGCCTGGGCTACGGCAGTGTAGGAACAACAGTCAACCGTATGCTTCAGTCTGGAGGAGTTCATGCAGGAGGTAAATAAGGTTTTCGACGCTCCATTGTCCGGGAGAGAGGCTGCCCGGAAGTTACTCCAGCTTCGGCAAGAATCCCGCAGTGGGGCAGACTATGCAGTGGATTTCTGCACGTTGGCAGCTGTGTGCCTGGAACCCGGAAGCGCTGTTCGACACGTTCCTGCACGGAGTATCGGAGGAAGTAAAGGACGAGCTTGCAGCCCGGGAACTACCGACGGATATCGACTCGCTCATCGCCTTGACCTTTCGGATCAATGGGCGACTACGGGAACGGAGGAAGTCCGACTCCACTCGCCCGCCCAAGGATTCCACCTCGCCTCCGAGGTATCCCGGAAGTCCTCGACGGCTCCGTTACCGAGAGAACCCGAGGCTACCCGAGTTCTCCCGAGAGTCTCCGAAGTCTGCCGATTCACCTCTTCCCGAGCCGATGCAACTAGGCAGAGCTAGGCTGTCCCCAGCCGAACGGTAATACAGGCTTCACAAGAAGAGTGCCTGTATTGCGGGACTACTTGTCATTTTGTGTCCACCTGTCCACTAAAAGACCAGGCTCACCAGTAGGAGCGAGTACTCTGGTGGGCCATACGGATAACTTTTCCTCTCCCCTTACTCACACCCCCTTTCAAGCCATCTTGCTGTGGGGGAACCAGTCGAAATCTCTCCGGGTACTCATCGACTCTGGGGCCGACGAGAGCTTTATGGACGCTACCCTGGCGTCCGAGCTGGGCATCCCCACTCAGCCCCTCTCCATTCCCATGGACGTTAGAGCGCTGGACGGGCGCTCTATAGGCCACGTCACCCACAATACCACCTCCATCAACCTACGCTTATCAGGGAACCACAGACGATCCAATTCCTGCTAATTAAGTCTCCTCAGGTTCCTGTGGTATTGGATTTATCTTGGCTCCAGCAACACAACTCCTTTATTGACTGGTCTACTGGTGCCATCATGGGCTGGAGCCTGTTCTGCCACGCTTATTGCCTGAAGTCAGCGCAGCCTGCCCCGGGATGTCTTCCTGGGGGATCGGAAGTTGCCTCGGACCTATCCGCCATTCCTGCGGAGTACCAGGACCTCCGGGAGGTGTTCAGTAAGGCCCGGGCCACTTCGCTTCCGCCACACCGACCCTACGACTGCGGAATCGACCTTCTCCCAGGCACCACTCCGCCCGGGGGACGACTGTACTCACTGTTGGGTCCGAAGACCAAGGCTATGGAGACCTACATTGAAGACTCCCTAGCTACCGGGTTAATTCGTCCTTCTGCCTCCGCCGCCGGCGCAGGGTTCTTCTTTGTGGAGGAGAAGGACAAAACCCTGCGACCTGTGCATCGATTACAGGGGCATCAATGACGCCACGGTGAAGAACCGCTACATGCTACCACTCATCTCCTCGGCCATCGAGTCGCTCCAGGGGGCCAACATGTTCTCCAAGCTGGACCTACGGAACACCTACCACCTGGTGCGGATTCGGAAGGGGGAAGAGTGCCTTCAACACGGCCAGCGGTCGCTACGAGTATCTGGTCATGCCGTTTGGTCTTACCAATGCTCCAGCTGTGTTCCAGGCCCTGTTTAATGATGTTCTCCGCGACATGTTGAACCGGTTAGTCTTCATCTACCTCGACGACAACCTCTGCCTGTTCCTCACCGTCCCTTGTCTCACATATCCCTGGACTTTGTCACGGGTCTTTCCCCGTCTGATGGCAACACCGCCATCCTGACATTTGTGGACCGGTTTTCCAAAGCCGCCCACTTCATTCCTCTCCCTAAGCTACCTTCCGTCAAAGAGATGGCCGGATCCACGGATTCCCAGTGGATATGGTCTCCGACCGGGGTTCTCGGGCAGAAGGTATCGCTGTCCACCCAAGATCTGCCCCTCCGGGTGGACTCCCGCAAACTTTCCCCCCGGTTTATCGGCCCTTTCCCCATCTCCAAGATCATTAGCCCCTCTTCTGTTCGTCTTCCGTATACATCCCACTTTTCATGTGGCTAGGGACATCCTGGACCCAGGCCTCAACGCCGGGTAGTACGCCGGGGGGGGGATGTGGTACTGTCACACCCTGATATGTTTCACCTGTCTTCGTGATTGTCTCCACGCCCCCCCCCCCCCCAGGTGTCGCCCATCTTCCCCATTATCCCCAGTGTATTTATACCTGTGTTCTCTGTTTGTCTGTTGCCAGTTAGTTTTGTTTCGTCAAGCCTACCAGCGTTTTTCCCCTTGCTCCTGTCTTTCTCTAAGTTCCTGTTTTCTAGTTTTCCCAGTATTGACCATTCAGCCTGCCCTGAGCCTGCCTGCCGTTCTGTACCTTTTGGACTCTGATCTGGATTACTGACCTCTGCCTGCCCTTGACCTGTCGTTTGCCTGCCACCCGTTTTTGTAATAAACTTTTGTTACTTCGACACTGTCTTCATCTGGGTCTTCTCCTGAAACGTGATATCTACCTGGAACCTAAAAGGGTTCTCCTATGGGGACAGCCGAAGAACCCTTTTAGGTTCTAGATAGCGCCTTTTTTAAATTTTATTTATATATATGAGTGTAGGATGTCCCTCACTTCTGATATTCCCAGGGTTTCTTTTGCAGGTACAGTTATGACAACACAGTTAAGATTAGGTCATTAAGGCGACCACTCTACTGGTGGAATGTGTTTTTAGTGTGCTGAGACTTGATGCCAGAGAGGGTCTGAACCTCCATGTCCACAGGTCTAGGACAGATCCCTCTCCCGTGGTTCCTTCTCAGGTTGCTGAAGAGCGCTCAGTCCCCCTCCGAGGTCACTTTACTGCCATTGAACCAGGCAGTCCTGCAGGCTGAGAGGAACAGGACAAAGAGACAGTGTGTGACCCCCCTCTGTTTTGGTAAAAAGCTGAGGAATGGGCCTGGAGAAATGTAACCACTCTCAAATTCATAGACAGAGCTGTGGATGCAAGGACTGACCATCCATGATATCAAAATGATAGTTTTTTCCCATGTTTTGAGGCTATACAGTGGTTGTTTACATTTGCTTTGGTTACAAACATTGGAAAACCAGCTTATATTTTGGGTTCTGATGGGGTACGACAGTTGAACTTAGCTCATGAGGCATTTATAAGTTATATTCCTCAATCAATGGGTACATATCATTAATTTATAAGTCCAAAAATGGATGGAGCAACTGCAGGTTGCCCCTTTAACTAAAACACTGATACTGTAGACTGTGACAGGTATAATGCTGTATGTTCTCCTTGGATGGTACTTAGTCTCCAAGCCAGAGGTAAAGATGTGGGCGTTTGCAGCAATAACAGACCAAATTGAAAAGATCTGAAAATAAAATGAAAATGAGCACACAAAAAAAAAATACGTTATTTATTTTCACTTGAAAGAGGAGTTCATACATTATCTTTTTAAACATTGTACAGACATTTATATTAATATAACTACATGTGTTGTATTAACAATCTAATTAATCAATAATACATACTTTACAGGGCAAAAGATCTACAACAAAACAGAAAAAAAGGTTTTACACCTAATATTTTAAATGACATACAGTAAATTATTTATACATTATTTCAAATAATATTGCATTTTTCATATTACCAATGAATGATCAATGGATTAGAATGTATATGAACTATTAAAGAAATTAGAATAAAGTTGAATATCCTCATGGAAACTATAGTAATAAGTAATATTATAACAAAATATTTAAAAAGTAATACACACAAGAAGGTTTCTGTAGTTGTAAGAGCACAGGTCCTCATCTGCACGTAAAGTGTGTAAGATTGACTGGAATGGAGGCATGGCCAATCCCTCTTCACTATCAAGTTGAAGACTGCCATTTCAAATGAGCGTCTGAAAAATAGGTTTGGTCCCCTGGTATCCTTGATATAACAGACTTCCTGTGTGGACCGTCATTAGCTCTTCCCCTAACCTTGAGACACACCACCTGGGATGAGCCAGTCATGTAAAATCAATCCAACATGGAGTAGCAGCATTCTGCCAACAGGATTATGTTCAGTAGGCACAAACGGATGAAAACGGACAGAAATTGAAAGAAAGAAATGTCCAGGTACTATCTGAACTTTTCTGTTGCAAAACGTTTTACTACAAACATGAATGAACATTACCCAGTTGCACCTCACCAGCTGTCCTCCACCCCTCTTTGTGGGGTCTTCTCAGGAAGTTCAGGTTTCTCCAGTAGGCCTAATCTCTCTCTTTCTCTGCACCCTGTTGTTCAGTGTGACTTTCCTGTTTTAATAGCAGGCTACAACAGGATATTTGTCTGAACGGGGACCACAACAGCAGCACGTTCACAACAATGTTATGCGAGGCAACATGATCGTTGTCTTTTTCCGTTGTTTTCAGGTAAATGGCCCAGCAGCCTATGACCTGCTAAATCTTTTTTACAAGCGCTTGAACTATCACTGTCCATCAAAACCTTGGTTCCATCCCCCTGTCCTCACCCTGCCAGCCTCTCAAAACCCCCTTTTATGTTTGGTAAACAGGCTTGGAAATGGATACCCATCAGTATTAGAGCATGATTTCTTGTTTTACAATGTGAGGCGAGAGGATTTCAACATAATACAGAGAGCTGAGGCACGGATTAGCAATGGAAAGGAGAGAAAAATAGGAGATTATGATTTAGATGATAATGTATGCTACTCTTTGCCGGAGTGTGGGTGGTGAAGTAGGACGACAAGTGAGGAATACTGGAACAGTTAGTTGAGATTCAATTACTGTACATAATATGCCTACATGTACTGTTGGTCTCAGAGAATATAGGAAATGTAGCGTTCTAAGAATAAACTTGGCAAACTTGTCATTTTGGTACAGGATAGAGGCAGATAGCTCCAATTTGGAATAGGAGAGATGCACATAGATCCAGTGACATGCCTTTCCACCCCACCCTGAGGATGAGAGTGACTCATTAGTAACAGTAGAGAGATGGAAGCATCAGAGACTATGTGTCGGTCCTCTATACGGTGTCCATATTAGGACAGACACCTATCTGTACGCCTCTCTGGCTATTTGTTAGTCCTAGGGATGACTCTACACGTATTAGACTGCCGCAGGAAGAACATCTCACCTGTTGGGTGTCACCACTTTCCTCAGCTTTCTGCAGTTAACAATGGGCTTCGTTAAGACAGAGGGACCTCAGGGTCAGGGTGCTGTTAAATGCCACTGTGTCTGACAAAGATGCTGCAGTCTAAAGTAACAAGGAACGTTTAGAATAACTGGCAACACAGGGTCGTTGTTGTTATGCATCATTCCTGATAGGCCGGCGGTCATAGTGAGGGTTGGTTGTCTGATAGGAACTCACCTGAGGCCAGCTGTCAAGATGATATATCACCAGGAAGCTGTAGCATGTAGATGACCTGATGCTTAGAATACAAAGTGGATAAATAATCACATATTTTGACAGTATTTGGATAGTCCATCTATAGATACTGTACTTAAAGATGCACTCCAGCTATTTTTAACCTTGCCTTTTGAAAAACAATAGCCAAGTAGAAATACAGTAATGTACACACACTTAAGGGTAAAAAAATAAGTTGTGCCATGTCATGAGAATAATATACCTGGACCACATTTGAGATGTGCCTTTTGTTAAGTAAATTAGTTGATACATGAGGTGAAAAGGAACCTGCAGTGCCACTTTAATAACAAACTATTGTAGCAAATCTGGGGGGTAGCTCTGACTGGGACTCGAACCTTAACTGTTACGCCAAGATGTCCGAACCTCTTGATGAGGTCGCTAGGTGTTGGGTTAAGGTCGCTACGCTATCAATAGAACATCAGTATGTTAAACTGCATGTCTGTTGATGTCACTGTATGTGAACAGGTTTGCTACAAAATAGACTCTACCTTTCATTCGAACCATAGCTGCATACATACTATGCATTGCCCAACAAACAAAATATGAACTGTAAGTGAAAATACTCAGGTATGAATAGAGTGGGTAGATTAAGATACAATAGGACCAGTGAACAGGTATATTGGCTGTTGGCTAAGCATTACACCTGAAATTAGGTCACAGGGACACAACTCTTCTCAGTCTAATTAACATGAATGTATTCAATTTGGCATTTGTTGGGCTTAGTGTGAAGATTTACGATGTCATAAAATACTAGATGCAAAAGATATGCTGTTACCGATAAGTTTCCTTTCAGTCCTATCACTTATTATATTATATTATATATATTATATATTATTATATTATTATATTATTATAACATTAGTGAAAGACACAGAAGATCAACACCAGTGACTCTGTAAGTATACCTAAATAAAATGTTACATTTTGGGATTTTACACTTGAATATGAATATTTGGAGAAAGATGGAGAAAAATAACAAGAAATGTTCCAAATGTATTGACGTTGTGTATAAACAATATTTGATCTTTACCTGAACCTTGATCCCTAGTCATCCACACTGAATAGAAATGGCCAATGGCATAATCCCTATTACATAAACACAGCCATTGTGACATGAACGATGAAAGTTTACTCTCACCACAACCCAAGCATCACATACTCTTTTGACCCTAGGGTTAGAAATCCCCCTACATAATGTGACAAGATTACTTGTCCTCACATTTTCAAAGTGATATTGATTTGTAAATTCATTTCAGCACAGCCTTCCACGCTTCTTATGAACAGCCTAACGGTGCATCTAATCTTGTTATGTAACCATCCGTTGCCAAGTGATTATCTCTAGAAGTATCCCAAGGCTAGATTGTCTCGTGCAATCCCAGCAGCAAATGTGAATTCAACAATGACTTTTTGACTGTAACTGCAAGAATGTGTTTTTGGTCGTCTGTTTTGACGTTTGGCCATGTGCATACATACAGTAGTATGTATCCAATGTTACATGGCCAGCAATCAATAACAACTAAACTTTTCTTTATGTTCATGGGACTAGGGCTGTTACGGTGACCGTATTACCGCCGTTTAGTCACGGTAATTAGGCTTCTCCAAGCTCTGATGCTGCTGATGGTCATTAGTAGCCTACCAAACTTACTAACTGCCTGGTACTCAGCACTGTATTGTCCCTCTAATCACTCTGACATCAATGCAAATATTTTCACAAATCTAATCAAACACTTCATGAGAGCCCATGAGCTCATGTTGCGCAACATTTCTATAGGCTATGCAATTGCGTGAAAAAACAGTGTGTTGATGTCCTCTATTAAAAAGAGGAGGATCCCATCAGCTTTCTATAGGCTAGGCCTACTATATACACTACCAGTCAAATGTTTGGACACACCTACTCATTCAAAGGTTTTTCTTTATTTTTACTATTTTTTACATTGTAGAATAATAGTGAAGACATCAAAACTATGAAATAACACATATGGAATCATGTAGTAACCAAGAAAGTGTTAAACAAATCAAATCAGAAGATAGCCCTTTTTGGTAAAAGACCAAGTCCATATTATGTCAAAAACAGCTCAAATATGCAAAGAGAAACGACAGTACATCATTACTTTAAGACATGAAGGTCAGTCGATACGGAACATTTCAAGAACTTTGAACGTTTCTTCAAGTGCAGTCGCAAAAACCATCAAGCGCTATGATGAAACTGGCTCTCATGAGGACAGGAATGGAAGACCCAGACTTATCTCTGCTGCAGGGGATAAGTTCATTAGCGTTACCAGTCTCAGAAATTGCAGCCCAAATAAATGCTTCACAGAGTTCAAGTAACAGACACATCTCAACATCAACTGTTCAGAGGGGACTGTGTGAATCAGGCCTTCATGGTCGAATTGCTGCAAAGAAACCACTACTAAAGGACACCAATAAGAAGAAGAGACCTGCTTGGGCCAAGAAACACGAGCAATGGACATTAGACCAGTGGAAATTTGTCCTTTGGTCTGGAGTCCAAATTGGAGATTTTTGGTTCCAACCGCAGTGTCTTTGTGAGACGTAGTGTGGGTGAATGGATGATCTCCGCATGTGTATTTCCCACCGTAAAGCATGGAGGAGGAGGTGTTATGGTGTGGGGGTGCTTTGCTGGTGACACTGTCTGTGATTTATTTAGAATTCAAGGCACACTTAACCAGCATGGCTACCACAGCATTCTGCAGCAATTCGCCATCCCATCTGGTTTGGGCTTAGTAGGACTATCATTTGTTTTTCAACAGGACAATGACCCAACACACCTCCAGGCTGTGTAAGGGCTATTTTACCAAGATGGAGAGTGATGGAGTGCTGCATCAGATGACCTGGCCTTCACAATCACCCGACCTCAACCCAATTGAGATGGTGTGAGATGAGTCGGACGGCAGAGTGAAGGAAAAGCAGCCAACAAGTGCTCAGCATATGTGGAAACTCCTTAAAGACTGTTGGAAAAGCATTCCAGGTGAAGCTGGTTGAGAGAATGCCAAGAGTGTGCAAAGTTGTCATAAAGGCAAAGGGTGGCTATTTGAAGAATCTCAAATATAAAATATATTTTGATTTGTTTAACACTTTTTTGGTTACTACATGATTCCATATGTGTTATTTCATAGTTCTGATGTCTTCACTATTATTCTACAATGTAGAAAATAGTAAAAAATAAAGAAAAACCCTTGAATGAGTAGGTGTGTCCAAACTTTTGACTGGTACTGTAAATGTGGACAGTTCTTCCAACAGCTTCAATATGCGCCTCGGAATTCGATAAGGACGGGCGCAGTTGAGTCCCTGATGTGTCTGTCTTCACTTGTAGCCTGTGAGAAGGACCTGATCATGTGACGGGCATCGGCTAATAAGAATTGAGATATCTGAGAGAGCCATGTGAGTGAGAGGTGCTTTGGAGCACGCAGCTGGGATAATGGCATTATAATGATTATATTCAGTCCAAGGGCACAACAGCCACTGGCCATAAATGCATTGATATTTTTAGGGGGAATTACGGCCACACAAAGGGGATGCCAATGGGAAATTCGAGGCATTATCAAGTGCTTGTCAAATTGTGAATGAGAGACTGATGAAGTGTGTAGCCTGCGCAAAAAAAACAAAGCAGAGGTCATTCGTTTCATGCGACTTTTTTCAAATCATCATTAGAGTCGCATCATGCAGCCTTAGAATGTATTAAAAATCTAAACATATAGCCCAACGTTTGTATCACAACTAAAGCTGCATAAATAACTCTAAGCATATAGGAGGACCTGTTTCTTTGCTTACAGCTCAACACAGAATAACCGCATGTGCGCACTCCCTCAAATTTTTTGGAGAAAATATCCTTTCTATTTTCTTCAGCTATTTTCTTCATACTATAAAATAATGCCATGGAATTCTAAGCAGATCTTGTCTGCTAAATGAACTAGTGTAGCCCACAGCGATATGGCATAGCCAGATCAGGGCCTAACATAAGGTTAACTCAAAGTATGCTATTCTGTTCTTCTGAAATAGACTACATTTTCTTCATATCATGTTTCTTTAGACGTGTCTAAAATAAATAATGGATTTATTGTGATGGTGTAGCTAATATTAAATGGATTTATTAGACATTTTTAAATGTAGATGTTCCAAAGGTCTGCATCAGTGGCTTGTAGGCTATGCGTGGAAGCCAAGAGATGCTACATGTGTTTATGTTAATTAACAGTCAATTACTGTGAGACCAGCAGTTATTTGCTTGACAATCACCAGCTGACAAAATGTCATGACCGCCACAGCCCTACATGGGACCTATTTGTTGGGATGCTTCCTCTTCCACTGTTGCAATGTAATATGTATGTAATGCTGGTAGAACAGAGCAGTAAAAATGAAGTATAAAAGCATTTTCAAATGCTGCTACGGTTACTTATTATATAAACATTTGCCATGCCTTATCTGATAATCATAGTATATGTCACGGATTTAGCCGAGGCTGCTCCTCCTCCTTGCTCGGGCAGGCTTCGGCGTTCGTCGTCCCCGGAGTACTAGCTGCCACCGATCTAGGTTTCAGCAATCATCTAGATTGGTCTGCTTTGTGTACACCTTGATGTGTTTCCCGTTATAACCCCTGTCTGTCATTCGTTTGTTGTGTGTGATTGTTCTCCGTTTGTTTTCGGCAGGTCTGTGTATTGCGATTATTGTTCCTCCCTGTTTTGGAGGTTTTATTGTTTTGTACTTTTCATTACGTTTATTAGTAAAGTACATCTGCCAGTCTCTCGGTGTCCTGCGCTTGACTTCGTTCACCGCATACACGTTTATCCTGACAGTAATAATAATAGAACTGGGTAAAAATAATATGACTGGGAAAAGAACACGACTCACAAGATTATAAATAGCACATTAATTTTGTTTTAATTAAGAAACACTGAGGGAGGGGAAGAGTCCTTCCTTTCAACACGAAATGGTTCAGTCAGGAACAAGAGCAGTATCATCCAATGGACAATAATATTATGTGTAGTAAACTTCCATTCACTAGAAATTTGTGACGGTCTTTTTCAACATGTCTTTAATCCAAAAAATGAAACATAGACAATATTAACAATTTCAAAAAAAGGTGAAATAATATCTTCATCAATGATGAGTGCCCATATTTACTTCATACATACTCAGTACATCAACCATACCCAATTATATCTTATGATTAAGACCACACAAATAGGGCATTCAATGTATTAATGATATGTGATTGTGTGATGTATTTCTCATCTGTGTTTATGCAGTGTTTTCTCCTGTCAATTACACAATAAACACATTGTAACCTTTCCCAATGAGTAATGGTAACTCTACTCAGTGTGACATACAGAGCCTAAGATCCTCAATTTTGTCATCTCAAACCAGAGCCATACTGTATATATAGATCTATAGATACACATAGATCTATTTGGGTCTGCCACAAAGCAGTTGACAACCCCTTGTCAGGCTGATGTTACTGTCGGTTACCACAGTTCCACAGACACTCCACAGAGACTGTATAGGCCGAGGGGTCATTGTGAGAACTCCAGTCGGGGAAGACACTTGGAAGAACGGTATTAAAAATCCAACATGAAGGGAACAGGGGGATGTGGGGAGGCAATACACAATAACCCAAGAAAACTATTATGGCAAGCTTTTCTGATTGCTCTACAACAGCCGAATCAAGCCTGAAATAAACATCAGAAATGAATAAAACAAAGAAACAAAAAGAAATGAAAAGAAATGTAAATGAAGCAACTTTAAGTGAAATGATAGTGCTCATTTTAGAATATTAATCAACATAATCTTAAACTTACAAAAAGTGAAAAGTTTGTGAATCTCATGAAGTGAACTATGATGCCATATTTGTAATGTGGTCAACCAGTATGGGCGAGCATGCTCATTGGAGCTCCAAAGGTCACAGCTAGCACGCACCCCACCAGGGAGGTTTCAACTGCATTCTCCCACTACTGAAGTAATCTACTCTGTCTGCTGTATATCTACTGTTAGTCTCCTCCAATTCGTCTACCCCAAGTTATGGAAGCCATATCCATGTCAAAATATTTTGGCATGAATCTGCTTGCATAGTGTGTTAGGTACAACAACTAACAAAATTATGCAGCTGCTGAGTTCCATATCAGACCTGTTAGTTCTATGAGACCTACTGAGGCTAGTTGCCACTGAACCTGAAAATGACTGAGGCAGTTCTGCGTTAACCCTCCTGAGGATTTAGATGGCGAGACGCGCACATAAAGTACACACGCATACAGTACAAAGACATACAGTACACACACAATATCATATAGGGATGAAAAGATGGTCCCGTGTGGCTCAGTTGGTAGAGCATAGCGCTTGCAACGCCAGGGTTGTGGGGTTGATTCCCACGGTGGACCAGTGTGAAAAAGTACAAAACATTTACAGTGCACTACTGTAAGTTGTAAGTCTGCTAAATCAGGGTTTCCCAAAGTCGGTCCTGGGTCGCCCTAGCACTACACAGCTGATTCAAATAATCAAAGCTGGATGATGAACCGCTCATATTAAAAAACATCAAAATACAATCTCCATGTATTCTTTAAAACACCTCCTTGCTGTCTTTTGAGATCTACTCAATCAATTAGGACTCACGAGGAGACAGAGCCACACTAAAAATACTAAAATAAACCTCAGATTTCATCTGGAGAACAACACAACCTCCCCAACCTCAGGAGAGGTGAATGAAAATAGGCACATGTGTAGCATGTATTTTACACTAATATTATTTGAAATTTAGAAATGAAGAAAATGTAACAACACATGTACTACATTAATATAAGGAGCCAGACAAATGAGTGTTAGTGCTCTGTATTTTCATGTCTGACTTAATAGCACCAAGTTTTTAAAAAACAACTTACAGACACAAAAGAGGCAACCATGCTAGGTGTGGGAAGGCAAGTGATTTTAAAATCAGATCAGAAATGATTTGGCAGAATTGAAAAGCACCATTACTTCTAATAGCGTTCTGTTTGTTTTTTAAATCCTGTCTTCCCCTGAGATGAGTCTTGATACTGCTTTGTGCCGTGACCTCTGTGACCCCTCTACCAATAGTGTAACAAGGCTGTGAGCATGCTCGCCCCTCAGGTTCCCCTACAGAAGTGAAGAAGAAAGTAGAAGGCCTAAATGTCTTCAAGTATTAACAAAACTAGGCCCTTAAAAAAGCCCTGGACACACAGTATTAGAACCCAGAATCAACTCCAGGACAAAGAAGAGCAGTTATGGTTAGTTTGCATGTTTTCCCCACAAATATATAATATATATTTATATTTATATAAATAAAAATTCAGTGCTGTAAAAACATCTCCAACTCCATAGGATCTGACCCATCGTAGAAGGCCTATAGCGTTTTACTCTCTTGTTCTCATGGCTAAAAGCTACTGCCGGGAGTATGTAAACTGTACTGGATCTCCTGTGTTAATAGTCCTTGACCTTCATTGACAATACAACACTGAGGAAGTGAAGACTTGTTAATATCATTTCATTTTTTCTCTTTTTTTTGGTTTAATGCACACAGAGCAAAATATCATTTTGTGTTGTGTATCTTTGTGTTTGGTAGGAGCAAAGCACCATGTTTGTATCAAACTGACTGTATGTGTATGCATGTGTGTAAGTCTCTGTGTGTTTGCGTGTAACTGTGAATGTGTGCGTGTGTATCTTGTCTCCATAGTCTCTGGGTGTGTGTGTGTGTGTGTGCATGTGTGTGGGGGGGGGGGGAGACGCTATAGGTCTATGAGGAGCAACGGCCCACGTTGATGCCATTCTCTGCAGTGGCCTGCAGCTCGATGGGTCTGGCCAGCTGCTCTCCCGGCCGGGCGTTCATCAAAGACAGGTTCCTCACACAGCCTTCGAGCCCCGAGGAGAACTTCCCTCCCGTCATCGCAGATATGTCCGGAGCTCCCCCTGTAACACACAAACACACACATGAGTACACGCACGCACACACAGTCAATCTCAGTGCATGTCCTTAGAGAAGACACAATATCACCTCTGTCAATCAGTCATTTCCCTATAGATTTGGGACACTGTACTTTCAAACTCTTAATTATTGTCCCTTTCCAAGAAAATATTTAAGGTACTGTATTTCTCTACTCTAAGGAGACTTTGAAATATAATACTTGACATTTTCCCAATAGGTCCCTAACGGGAAGGAGACGTACCCAGGTATACATTGCCTTTGGTGTTCACCATGATACTTTTGCCTTGTGATTGTCCTCGTCGAATGGCTCCGCCGTCTATCTGAATATATCCCTGTTTACCAGTTCTGATCACACACACACACAGAAGAAAAAATTCCTTACTCGTATAATCAATACACTTCATCACAAAGCACAGAGTACATTCGTTGAGAAAATAAATCACCACCAAAATTATATATTTTTTATATTCTATTAAAAATAGATCTTCCACTGTATGTGGAATAAGAGGTGAATAATACAAGGTGTAACAGAGCATGAGAGTGGAAAGTCATGTACGTTACCTCACAGCAGTGACCTTGTGCCATCTGCCATCGTTGATGGGCTCTCTGGACTGGATCTGAGACTCTCCACTGCCCAGCTGGTAGCTGTGGACAGACAGGGAGCATGCAACAGCAGCATTACTACTGGGACTACACAGAGGAGAATAAGGAACTACAGTGGGGTCCGAAATGATTGACACCCTTGATAAAGATGAGCAAGAATGACTGTATAAAATAAATAATTACAATACTGAGCTATATTGTATGCTAAAAAAAATAGGGACATTTTATAATTTTATACTAATACAATTGCTCAGAGAAAGAGATTTTGTTTAACAAGTAATATTTTTTTCTCTCAAAAAGGCAGGGGTCAAAACTATTGACACCCCTGTTGTTAGAGGAGGGGGTTGCAATTCCGGAGCGATCCACTAGGTGTCCTTCTCCGACAACCTTAGGCACCTCCTCACTCACAGTCTGGACTAATAATGATCCTATTGGTGTCACCTGTGTCTACCTGTTCACCTGTGTATTTATGCCCTCACTTCCCTGTGTTCCCTTGCTCAGTTTTCTCTGCTAGTTTCTCTATGCTCAGCAGTCTGATCGGAGAAGTATGTACAGGTACTCGAGAAGTGTTCTCCCTGTTTCTTTATTATTTCAGTCGTAGTTACTTTTTCGTATTTTGGCTGTCAGCTTGTTTTTGGAGACTTATTTGCTCCACCTTTCTTTTATCGTGTTAAGTCCGTTATGTTGTATCCTGGTTTTGGGACCACCAGTAAAGATCCTTGTTTCACCATCTCTGCCTACTGCCTACTGTCTATCCTGCACCGCACCTGGGTCACACCTCACACCAACCCTTACAGAAAACTGAGCCAATATGGACCCAGCAGCACAGTATCGGAGCGCATTGGCAATGCAGGGAGCTATGCTGAACCAACACGACCGCAGCATGCAGCAGATCACAGAGAACCTCCGTTGCCAATGGACACCCGACCAGCCCGGCAGCCGGCGGAGCAGAAGCCGCGGTAGCGGCGTCTCCAGTCTCACCTGCAACATCGCGGGAACCCCGCCTACCACCTCTGGAGAGGTATGACGGACGTCCAGAGGGCTGCAGGGTATTCCCTGGTATTCAGCCTACAACCCTTCTCCTTCCCGAAGGAGCAGGGCCGGGTGGCCTACATCATCACTTTGTTGACGAGTCGGGCCCTTTCCTGGGCTACCGCGGAGTGGGAGAGCCAAACTCTGGCATGCTCCGACTACTACCAGTTCACCCGGGAGCTACGCAAGGTGTTCGACACCTCTCGGGTGGTGTCGGGGCACTAGGCCGGGAGGCGGCTCACGGCCTGTCGGCAGGGTGACCGTTCGGTGGCGGGCCACTCCGTGGAGTTCCGGACTCGGGCTCGAGAGGCAGGATGGGAGGAGGCCGCCCTGGTCGTCCTTTACGCTCAGGGCTATCGGAGGGGATGAAGGATGAACTCTCCTTCAGGGAGCTGCCTGAGTGACTGGATGGCCTCGTCAACCTCTCGGTGCGGGTAGACAATCGCCGTTGTGAGAGGGAGCACAAGAGAGGGATGACGCAAGGCACACCTCCGCGTCCCCCTATCAGCCTGGAGGCTTTCCGCCGATTCAGGGAGGAGACACCTCAGGAGGAGGCTCTGCAGCTGGGTGTGGCGCGCTTGTCCAGGATGGAGAGGCAGAGGCGTCTGCGCCAGGGACGTTGCCTGTAGTGCGGCCAGGCAGGTCACCACTGCGACTCATACCCGGAGAAGCCAGGAAACGGGAGGGCTCGCTAATATCGGGAGGGGTGCTAGCGGAACCGAAACCCCAACTCCAGAGACTCCCGGACTTTTCTCACCATCAGGGTTCAGTGGGCCCGCGCTGCGTGTAGGGCGCATGTACTAGTGGATTCTGGGGCTGCGGGAAACCTGATGGACACGGGGCTAGCCCAAGGGTGGAGCGTTCCATTACTCTCCCTCTCCGAGCCAGTTCCAGTCATGGGCCTGGACGGCCGGCCATTGGGGTCGGGCTTCATCACCCTGCGCACTGTCCCCGTGCTGTCCGGGTGGCAGGGGGGCTATGGGAGGATATCCAGTATTTTATTGTGGACTCTCCGGAGTGTCCCCTCGTCCTCGGGCATCCCTGGCTGGTCGCCCACAAACCCTGGATAGACTGGTCCATGAGGCGGCTCATCCTGGAGGGAGGCTCCGCTCTTGTCCTGTTCCGGTCTCCACCGACCACTCATCAGCCCAAACCACCGTCCCAGACCACCTACCAGTCCTCACATCTTCCCCAGGTCCCGCACTCCGAACCGCCTACCGCCCTAGCAGCGGTTGAAACCGGGAGGATGGCGGCTACAGACTCCATCACCGGCCCAGACCTGGCAGGAGTTTCCCGGGAGTATTGGGATCTGGGGGAGGTGTTTAGTAAGATGCGTGCCAAGGGTTTACCTCCTCACAGGCCATACGACTGTGCTATCTATCTCCTGCCGGGCGCCATGCCCACACGAGGGCGATTGTTTTACTTGTCCTGGCCGGAGACAATGGCCATGAGGGAGTATATAGACGAGGCACTCGTCGAGGGTCACCTCCACCACCTCTACCTCACCCGCGGGCGCGGGCTTCTTCTTTGTGGGGAAAAAGAATGGTGGGCAGCGGCCGTGCATTGATTACCGGGCGCTCAACGGTCATTGTCCATTTGGAAGACCCATTTGCGACCAAGCTTTAACTTCCTGACTGATGTCTTGAGATGTTGCTTCAATATATCCACATAATTTTCCTTCCTCATGATGCCATCTATTTTGTGAAGTGCATCAGTCCCTCCTGCAGCAAAGCACCCCCACAGCATGATGCTGCCACCCCCGTGCTTCACGGTTGGGATGGTGTTCTTCAGCTTTCAAGTCCCCCCCTTTTCCTCCAAACATAACGATGGTCATTATGGCCAAACAGTTCTATTTTTGTTTCATCAGACCAGAGGACATTTCTCCAAAAAGTACGATGTTTGTCCCCATGTGCAGTTACAAACCGTAGTCTGGCTTTTTTATGGCGGTTTTGGAGCAGTGGCTTCTTCCTTGCTGAGCGGCCTTTCAGGTTATGTCGATATAGGACTCGTTTTAATGTGGATATAGATACTTTTGTACCTGTTTCCTCCAGCATCTTCACAAGGTCCTTTGCTGTTGTTCTGGGATTGATTTGCACTTTTCGCACCAAAGTACGTTCATCTCTAGGAGACAGAATGCGTCTCCTTCCTGAGCGGTATGACGGCTGCGTGGTCCCATGGTGTTTATACTTGGGTACTATTGTTTGTACAGATGAACGTGGTACCTTCAGGCGTTTGGAAATTGCTCCCAAGGATGAACCAGACTTATGGAGGTCTACACATTTTTTTCTGAGGTCTTGGCTGATTTCTTTTGCTTTTCCCATGATGTCAAGCAAAGAGGCACTGAGTTTGAAGGTTGGCCTTAAAATACATCCACAGGTACACCTCCAATTGACTCAAATGATGTCAATTAGCCTATCAGAAGCTTCTAAAGCCATGACATAATTTTCTGGAATTTTCCAAGCTGTTTAAAGGCACAGTCAACTTAGTGTATGTAAACTTCTGACCCACTGGAATTGTGATACAGTGAATTATAAGTGAAATAATCTGTCTGTAAACAATTGTTGGAAAAATTACTTGTGTCATGCACAAAGTAGATGTCCTAACCGACTTGTCAAAACTATAGTTTGTTAACAAGACATTTGTGGAGTGGTTGAAAAACAAGTTTTAATGACTCCAACCTAAGTGTACGTAAACTTCAGACTTCAACTGTACGTTACCAATCAGATATACGAAGAGTAAGCATGGGCATATTCCTTAGGATACCACCATAATCAAGACGAAAAACAGTGATGACAGTGATGCCTTCTTACCTGAAGACTAAGTGTCCGTTTTGCAGACCAAGACTGATAAAGTCCTTGCCCTTGCCTTGATCTCCAAGTTCCTGGAAATAAAGTTATTTATATGACAAATTATAGGAAAGTTATGACAGTATAATGACAGACAATAAAATAGCATATACTGTATCATATACAGCAGGGGTACTCAAGTACTACTTGAGAAGGTCCGGTCAGACAAATTTCCTAGGTGGCAAAGGTCCGGATGAATATTGTAATTTTTCGGCATAGTAACAAACCCCCACCTCGCAACCCATGCGACCCCAAACTGCTCACACCCTTCTTGTTGGCAGAGAGAAAATGTTACAGTTTAAACCTAATTTCCCACAATTCTTCAAATTTTGCATGGGGCAGAGATTTATTTTTCTATTTTAAAGCTAATTTCCTGCAATAATAATAATAAAAAATCCATGACTTATGTGAGTTTATGTGATACCAGGGGTCGAAGCCCAACCAAGTAGTCGAGAACCGCGGTCCGTATTGACCCCGTTCTGGGTCCGGATCCGGACCGCGGTCCGCCAGTTGAGTATGGGGGATATACTGTACAGTATATCTAACATACAGTACCAGTCAGAAGTTTGGACACACCTACAGTGGGGAGAAAAAGTATTTAGTCAGCCACCAATTGTGCAAGTTCTCCCACTTAAAAAGATGAGAGAGGCCTGTAATTCTCATCATAGGTACACGTCAACTATGACAGACAAATTGAGAAAAAAAATCCAGAAAATCACATTGTAGGATTTTTAATTTATGGTGGAAAATAAGTATTTGGTCACCTACAAACAAGCAAGATTTCTGGCTCTCACAGACCTGTAACTTCTTCTTTAAGAGGCTCCTCTGTCCTCCACTCGTTACCTATGTTAATGGCACCTGTTTGAACTTGTTATCAGTATAAAAGACACCTGTCCACAACCTCAAACAGTCACACTCCAAACTCCACTATGGCCAAGACCAAAGAGTTGTCAAAGGACACCAGAAACAAAATTGTAGACCTGCACCAGGCTGGGAAGAATGAATCTGCAATAGGTAAGCAGCTTGGTTTGAAGAAATCAACTGTGGGAGCAATTATTAGGAAATGGAAGACATACAAGACCACTGATAATCTCCCTCGATCTGGGGCTCCACGCAAGATCTCACCCCGTGGGGTCAAAATGATCACAAGAACGGTGAGCAAAAATCCCAGAACCACACAGGGGGACCTAGTGAATGACCTGCAGAGAGCTGGGACCAAAGTAACAAAGCCTACCATCAGTAACACACTACGCCGCCAGGGACTCAAATCCTGCAGTGTCAGACGTGTCCCCCTGCTTAAGCCAGTACATGTCCAGGCCCGTCTGAAGTTTGCTAGAGTGCATTTGGATGATCCAGAAGAGGATTGGGAGAATGTCATATGGTCAGATGAAACCAAAATAGAACTTTTTGGTAAAAACTCAACTCGTCGTGTTTGGAGGACAAAGAATGCTGAGTTGCATCCAAAGAACACCATACCTACTGTGAAGCATGGGGGTGGAAACATCATGCTTTGGGGCTGTTTTTCTGCAAAGGGACCAGGACGACTGATCCGTGTAAAGGAAAGAATGAATGGGGCCATGTATCGTGAGATTTTGAGTGAAAACCTCCTTCCATCAGCAAGGGCATTGAAGATGAAACGTGGCTGGGTCTTTCAGCATGACAATGATCCCAAACACACCGCCCGGGCAACGAAGGAGTGGCTTCGTAAGAAGCATTTCAAGGTCCTGGAGTGGCCTAGCCAGTCTCCAGATCTCAACCCCATAGAAAATCTTTGGAGGGAGTTGAAAGTCTGTGTTGCCCAGTGACAGCCCCAAAACATCACTGCTCTAGAGGAGATCTGCATGGAGGAATGGGCCAAAATACCAGCAACAGTGTGTGAAAACCTTGTGAAGACTTACAGAAAACGTTTGACCTGTGTTATTGCCAACAAAGGGTATATAACAAAGTATTGAGAAACTTTTGTTATTGACCAAATACTTATTTTCCACCATAATTTGCAAATAAATTCATAAAAAATCCTACAATGTGATTTTCTGGATTTTTTTTTCTCATTTTGTCTGTCATAGTTGACATGTACCTATGATGAAAATTACAGGCCTCTCTCATCTTTTTAAGTGGGATAACTTGCACAATTGGTGCCTGACTAAATACTTTTTTCCCCCATTGTACATGATTCCATATGTGTTATTTCATAGTTCTGATGTCTTCACTATTATTCTACAATGTAGAATATAGTAAAAATAAAGAAAAACCCTGGAATGAGTAGGTGTGTCCAAACTTTTGACTGGTACTGTATATCTGGATCATATATTAAAACCATTATGGATTTTTTCATATACTGAGCGCACAGGTTTTGTATTAAGACTTGTGGAGTTTCCTTTATTGTATAAGATACATACAAATATATTTTTTATACCTATTCAAAATTTGATCACAAACCTGAATCAAGCTCCTTTTGGTAGTACAGTACAAATGTTACATGCAACATAACAATGAGCATTGAAGCTGTCACAGCCATGGTGCATATTATACTACATACATATTATTGTTAAGGATTGATTGATTTAATTTATTTGTTAACTAAAGGTAGTAGGCTGCTCCAGCCGGAAACAACAACACATATACAGTCGTGGTCAGAAGTTTTGAGAATGACACAAGTATTGGTCTTCACAAAGTTCGCTGCTTCAGTGTTATGAGATATTTTTGTCAGATGTTACTATGGTATACTGAAGTATAATTACAAGCATTCCATAAGTGTCAAAGGCTTTTTATTGACAATTACATTAAGTTTATGCAAAGAGTCAATATTTGCAGTGTTGACCCTTCTTTTTCAAGACCTCTGCAATCCGCCCTGGCATGCTGTCAATTAACTTCTGGGCCACATCCTGACTGATGGCAGCCCATTCTTGCATAATCAATGCTTGGAGTTTGTCAGAATTTGTGGGTTTTTGTTTGTCCACCCGCCTCTTGAGGATCGACCACAAGTTCTCAATGGGATTAAGATCTGGGGAGTTTCCTGGCCATGGACCCAAAATGTCGATGTTTTGATCCCCGAGCCACTTAGTTATCACTTTTACCTTATGGCAAGGTGCTCCATCATGCTGGAAAAGGCATCACCAAACTGTTCTTGGATGGTTGGGAGAAGTTGCTCTCGGAGGATGTTTTGGTACCATTCTTTGCTCATGGCTGTGTTCTTAGGCAAAATTGTGAGTGAGCCCACTCCCTTGGCTGAGAACCAACCCCACACATGAATGGTCTCAGGATGCTATACTGTTGGCATGACACAGGACTGATGGTAGCGCTCACCTTGTCTTCTCCGGACAAGCTTTTTTCCGGATGCCCCAAACAATCGGAAAGGGGATTCATCCGAGAAAATGACTTTACCCCAGTCCTCAGCAGTCCAATCCCTGTACCTTTTGGCAGAATATCAGTCTGTCCCTGATGTTTTTCCTGGAGAGAAGTGGCTTCTTTGCTGCCCTTCTTGACACCAGGCCATCCTCCAAAAGTATTCGCCTCACTGTGCGTGCAGATGCACTCACACCTGCCTGCTTCCATTCCTGAGCAAGTTCTGCACTGGTGGTGCCCCGATCCCGCAGCTGAATCAACTTTAGGAGACGATCCTGGCGCTTGCTGGACTTTCGTGGGCGCCCCGACACCTTCTTCACAACAATTGAACCTCTCTCCTTGAAGTTCTTGATGATCCGATAAATGGTTGATGTAGTTGCAATCTTACTAGCAGCAATATCCTTGCCTGTGAAGCCCTTTTTGTGCAAAGCAATGATGACGGCACGTGTTTCCTTGCAGGTAACCATGGTTAACAGAGAAAGAAAAATGATTTCAAGCACCACCCTCCTTTTAAAGCTTCCAGTCTGTTATTCTAACTCAATCAGCATGACAGAGTGATCTCCTGCCTTGTCCTCGTCAACACTCTCACCTGTGTTAATGAGAGAATCACTGACATGATGGCAGCTGGTCCTTTTGTGGCAGGGCTGAAATGCAGTGGAAATGTTTTTGGGGGATTAAGTTCATTTTCATGGCAAAGAGGGACTTTGCAATTAATTGCAATTCATCTGATCACTCTTCATGACATTCTGGAGTATATGCAAATTGCCATCATCAAAACTGAGGCAGCAGACTTTGTGAAAATTAGTATTTGTGTCATTCTCAAAACTTTTGACCACGACTGTAGATTCAAGTTCAAAACATGTAGTCCATAGTTATGGTGTAGATATAGTGTAAGACTGTCAAATCATCTTACAATACATCTATACATGAAGTACATATCCTGAAATATACCATATTTACCAGGTGTTTTGGTGAGGTGGATACCTTTTTACTAGCATGCATCTTGCGGAAATGACTAGCGCCATTAACTGACTCCTGGGGAAGATGGGAAGGGGCTCGGGTTAGAGAGGCAAAGCAACAACCAGGCAACATGCAGTGCAGTCAATCAAAATAGTGCTGTCAAAACCATGCCAAACCATGCCTGGACCTGGAACTGTGACGTGGCTCGCTCAGAGCCAACATGCCAAACCGGCAGCCAGTCTGTAAGTCACATCAATCTCAATGCAATGAGAAAGAAGTGAGCTGTGAGAGCCAGTTAAAAACATTACAAATAACCAAAAGGAAAAGAGCGGTTGAATGCCAGTGAACCTCTTTGAGTCTTAGAAAAGCGGGACACAAATCCAATGTATTATTATAATTATTAATGACAGTGAGGGTAAACGGAAGTGCTGATTCACAGTGCTGTATGGTAGGTTATTGGTAAATATGTGATTAGATAGTAAGGATGATAAATAGTGCTGAGTATTGCCCCGGGGGTGCACGAGTACGGTGGCCAGGTTAGGACATACCACTCCCTGCCACAGGATCAGGCCCTCTTTGGAGTTGGTGTTGACCTTGATTTCCAGCTCAATGGTCTCTGGAGTGTCAGGGCCGCTGCAACACACAACACACACACACAGACATTATAACACACATACACATGGAGAAAGAGAGAGAAAGAGGGAGAGAGCGAGAGCGAGAGTGGGGGGGGGGGGGGGGGGGCACCCAGACATGGCTTTAAAACTACCTAGACCACGTCGATGTCTCAATACAATACTGACAATTGCAGAGAAGGAAACTGATACAGCTTAACAAAAGTTCCTTCCTTCTCCACTTGGGAAACTCTGTCTCACCTTCTGGGGAAGATAGTCTTGGGAAGAGAAAGGTAACCGTTGTCATAGAATTCAGCTGCATACTCAATGGGGGCATCTATAAAAACAGAGTAGAAAACACAACACTTCAGTTTCCTGTATGTTGCTATAGTGATCCTTAGTGTTAGCGCTCCCTCCGCTGGCAGCAGGTTGAATAGAACCTCCGTCCAACTGGCTCAGTTAGAAACTAACAGTAGTTCGTATACAAGAGTTAAGAAAGAGGGAAAAATATATTTTCTTATCAATATTTGTATTTATGTTTTTAAACAGCTCTACTTTTGACACATATCCCAAAACACAGTATTTTATACCAATGTTGCAGATTGAAGATTCTGTATTGACAGACAAACTGTACAAAATACCACAGTCAGACGACATTCTCCATAGTACATGTCATTCATCACAAACACTAGATCTGTAGACTCAAGCGAGACAGGCATCTCAGTGCAGTGCGGACCCAGACGATCGAGTGCTCCATGCATAGTTATCATCTTCAAAGGAGTTTCAACTCACCCAAACAGCTTTCACATCATAATACTTTCATAAAAATACTTTTAGTGGTTAGTAACTGACAACGAACATCCTTGTTCCAATGGGTAGAAGATAATGCATTTCACATTCTCAGTTTCCAACGAACGAGAGCAGAAGTGGAGAAAAAAAAGAGTTGTTTCTGTTGTTGATTTGGACAGGCAGTTTGGAAGACGGCAGTTTGGAAGATGTTGCAGTAAGTAGTTGGTTATGTCACAGACTTGACAGGACGCTTGTTTAGGAGAGGACAAAAGGGGAATTCTACATTTCTTGCATCTCTAAAACATACACAGTATCTCAAACAAGAGAGAGAAAAGGTGTCAAAGGGCCAAAACCCAATAATAGACAACCGCAAGAAGACGCAATATCCATCTGCATACTACAGTACCCTTAGCCTTTAACAACATAGAATTCCCCTCTCCCAACATTTCACAGGATAGGAACCCCAGCCACCAGTTGAGAACAGAATAGAAATGTGTAGCGTTGTTTTGGTAGTACAGTTTTGCGTAAGTAATTTGTTTCTCTGATTTGCTGAGTGTGTGTTAGGCTTGCGGCGGGGGCCCACACGGGGGCTCTCGGGGGCCCTCAGGTCGGTCAGACGGGCCCCTGACGGTTAGTCACGGTTGTGTCAGGCAGAACTGAAGGGAGGGATACTGTACCATTCCCCCCGCTACCCTCCAAATTCCCCAGGGCCTCGGCGAAGCTGGAGACCTGGCCTGTGTGTGTGGGATATAGCCATTAGAGGGCAGGGGTAAGACACACTAGGTCATGTGGCTTTGACACCCAACACTACAGACCACTGCTGGATCCTATAGAGTAGAATAGCTTTCTGATGTTACGGTGTGGAGGTTAGAGTGTGGACAATCATCTTCATATGGGCCCATTCCTTAGAAGAGGGGTCTGGTTGAGGCCTAGCTAATGCAATGGTCCTTGGGAGAGAGATTGTTATGTCTATTGGTAACTAATATCTCTGTCAAGATTATAAGGGTATATTCTAAAGCTAACATATACACAGTGTTACTGTGAAGAGATGTGATGGTATCTCCAGAGATGTCTGTATCTCCTAATAAAGAAACAGCGCTACAAACAAAATCAGCATTCACAATTATACCATACATCAGCTTTTATGGTAACAGGGCAATTGATAGAAAACTAAAATACAATACGTGAACACATTATGAAGTGTTATAATTAGGTTACAATGATTTCTTATCCAGATACTCTATCCAGAATTGTTCCATTTGTTCTGCTTGTCTCCCTCACTCTCTATGATAATAAAGTTACATCTCATGGGACTAGAAGATATAGTGGAATAGTTATGCTGTGTATAGGAGGGTAAGAGAGCAGTACTCACTCTGCCCACAGACGGGGCCATTGAAGCCTATAGGACACACACACTGGCTGTTGACACAGCTGCCTCCGTTCTGGCACTGGTCACTGCTCTGGCAGGTATCCTTCCCCACCTCACATCGCTCACCTGGAGAGGGCACAGAGACAGGGGTCAGAGGTTACAGGGATCAAAGTGGCATTAGGGGGAGAGATACACACGGCAGTGATCTCATTTGGGAAAGATTATTTTCAGAATATGATTATTGAATGCCAATTATTTAATAAATCTACGGCACATAGCTCTAACCAAAGTGAAATCCCATAGATTGTACTTCATTTAACTATACAATGGACTCACCCTCGAAGCCGTCCTTGCAGAGACACTGGTACTCATACTCGGCGCTCGGCATGCAGCTGGCCCCGTTTAGACAGGGGTTGCGGTCACATGGACTGTTGTCCTTACACTGGACGATGGCCATGCTGTCTGTGAAGCTGTAGGACAAGTCCACCTTCTTACCGTTGATGGACACCTGGACAACAGAAAACACAGAGGGTTAGAGGTCCAATCAAGTCAAATGATCGGGGAAAATAGGACATTTTCATGTTGGTGTTTTTTACTATTGATGTTCTGTGACTGTGTGGATAGTGCTTATGAATTATAATAAAGGCCATCATGGCTCATGCTGTGTGTGTGTGTTGAGCTCACCTCTCCTATGCATCCATCGTACAGATCACTGATGTTAAGGGCCTTGGGGATGATGTCCATGTTGGGGACTCCTCCTAGGTACATGGGGGTGTGGATGTTCAGGCCCTGGGCCTTGCCTGGCGACGACCTCCTGACCTCCCGGCCACCATCAACCTTCAGAGAGCCGTCCTTGTCGAGGCGCCCGGCTTCCACGCGGTGCCACTGGCCCAGGGTGACCGGCTCAGGACTGCGCAGGACAGCTTGGCCTGGAAACAAAGACAATAGCATGGTTTCCACTACCGCACTATGTCTGAGCGCGTCAGTGCTTGCTAACGCCTTGCTAGTTTCCTTTTCCACTGTTTTGTTGGTGCCTGAGAGGAGCTTAGTGTGAAAACTAGGCCAATGAAACAGCGGAGATACTTAATCTAGAGACAATGGATTCCCTGATTATATCGGTCAACAGAGTTACAGGTGACTCGATCTATTAGTAAAAGGGATTCTTCAGGATGTTGGCAATGACTTCCCCAGAGTCAGATTAACTCTTGGATACCATTTTTATGTCTCTGTGTCAAGTATGAAGGAAGTTAGAGGTAGTTTCGCGAGCCAATGCTAACTAGCATTTGCGTAATGACTGGAAGTCTATGGTATCTGCTAGCATGCTAGCAGATACCATAGCACAATGACTGGGCAATGACTTCCAGTCATTACTCTAATGCTAGTTAGCAATTGCGCTAGCACGAGTTAGCAACTTCCTTCAAACTACAAGCAGAGACACGAGTTCATCTGACTCTGGGGAAGTAGATAAAGTGCCTCATTGCCAAAATCCCAAAGTATCCCTTTTAGATTCAAGAATCTATGGCACAACCATAAACATCTTTGAGCTCGAAAACGAAAAGGTAACAGTTGGAGAGGATATGTTGTGGAAAATTATCACTATACTTATTAAAAATCTAAGTTCTTCCAGAGTTTCTGTAGAATCAAGATAGACTTTATTACACAGAGTAACGGAAGCCGAGATGGTCTGCAGAGCACCTCCCCTCTACCTCTAAGCTCTCTGTTTATATAGTCAAATTCACATACATCTTAGCTTCCCTCTTGGGTTCCCCCACCACCATCTTCAGTTTCCCTCTCTCTACCGCTCTGCCTACTTCCTTAGTCTATGATAGCGGCTAAATTTGACATTTAGTAGTACAATCAATCCAGCCCTTATCATGCAAAAACACTCATCTTCAGTTTAAACTCTGTTCAACCCCGGCTCTCCCTGGCTTGACCTAAAGATTGATTGTTGGACATGACAGATCCACACTTAATCTTTCAAACATACCCAAACCCACTCCTCTCTTCCCTCCCGTCATGCTGTAATTACCCAGGATTAGTCTAGACTCTGTTTAATTCTGGTGCCGCGCTCTCTCTACTTTGTTTGAGGAGAGATGCATTAGGCAACAGTCTGGTTTCAGTCTCTGATAAGGTAGGACAGCCATGGATTAGGTAAGAGCGAGCAATTCAACCCTAGGTCAGATCCCCACTTCACACACACACCCATGCCCAGTGAAAGGAACCATTCAAGTTCTTGCAGCAGAAAATCCTGACTATATGTTCGTCACGTCTGTGATTTAACTTTGTTTATCCAATAGTTTACTAAAAAATTCCCATCAGATACAGCAGGTTGAGTAGCTATCAGAGTATAACAGTAACATATAAGGGCCTCTCACCCACATCAATAAATATAATTCATAATAAAAAATCCTTATTATGTACTATACAGTATATAGTATTATATTGTATCTCTATGCTCTCACCAGTCCCCAGTTCATAGCAGAACTGCACGTGTCCGTCCACCATTTCCAGGGAGACAAAGTCCTCCGTCTTCATCTTCTTGCCCACGCTGAAGAACATCAGACCGTCCAGGTCCATCGGTTTGAACTCCATCTCGATGTGCAGGTCGTTGTGGATGTTGGTCAGAGGAGGGTACGCAATGTACGAGTCCATACCGTCAAACAGGGGAGTAGTCACCAATTCACCTAGAGGAAACAAACATCAACAAGATGTTCAAATATGATGTCTAGTAAGAAAGTGTGATAATGCCTCAATGGTTATACAGATACCGCAAACAAGGGAAGGGAGGTTCGCTGTCGTATTGCCATCAGAGGCCCGTGTGCGGCGAGCCACTGTTCTACCACCTTCCGGTGGGCAGAGGCTTGCCCACTCAAGGAGTGGACATTGCTAAGGAAAATAACCTGTTTCCCTTACCGTCCATGCACTTGTTTCCAGACTTCCCCAGGTGGCATCGGCAGTCATAGCCCAGTGTGTTCTGACGGTTGATGCAGGTGGCGTCCGGTCCACAAGCCTCTGGATGGCAGTGCAGGGAGGAGTGGTGCTGGCAGTTACTTCCAGTGAATCCTCTAGGACAGCTACACTTGTACAGACTGGTATCAGAGTCCTGACATATCCCTCCATTCTGAAACAAAACACCACAATTAATGAATGAATTGTATTTAACAGGTGGGGTCTGAGGTAGTGGTGGTCAGCTGACCTGACAGGGACTGTCAGTGCAGACAGGACAGTTGGACACGCCCGTAGAGCTGCGGTCCAGATCCTTGAAGATGACCTCATCACCTTGGATGACCAGCTTACGGATGCAGCCTGGACAGAACAAGAACAAGAACCATGAACCATAAACCATAAACCATAAACCATGAACCAATGAGAATATTCCAGAACAGTGACCAATATCTCGATAACAATTCATAATGATTGAATTCAAATTCACTTCCGGTTGGCACTAATATCACTCCATACAGTGTCATCAAAGTGTGTTTTATTGTTGTTAAGCATAACTAGCTACAAAACAAAACAATGATCTCTAACCAATGAAGCCAGTCTTGAGGCTAGCGGTCTTGGCCAGGAGGGTGTAGTTGGGGTAACCACCCACATACAACTCCTCGTTCAGATCCAGCCCCTGGAACTTGCCCTGTGATACGAGACAGGAAACAGTGTTCATGGATTAATCTCCTGGATATGTACTTTGTATATATTCAACAGTCTATAACTGACTATGAAAACTACCTGTGAGCTTCTGTTTGATATTTATGTCTGAATAATATTGTTCAACAGTCTCTGGATCTAAAGAATGATAGTGTAAAACTACCTGTGAGCTTCCGTTGACTGGAGCCTCTCTGTCCACTATGATGGAGCCCTGGGTCTGGTTGCGGTAGAGCTCTATGGTGTGGAACTCTCCTAGTTTGATAGGGGTGGGGTAGCGGATGGTGGCCATGCCAGAACCCACGTCAAACCTGTCGGGAGAAAATAGTTCAGGTTAGCGTTATTGCTATCATTATCATTATTATCATCGTCAGTGTCATCATGATCGTGATCACCATCATCATCAGTTAATGTTGACAGACTCTAATGTCAGTTAAAGTTACCATTCATCAATAGCTTGTTTATTCTTACACACTGAGCTCATATAGCGTGCATAGTGACCCCTAATGCTCCAGAATGACACAGCCAGGTGCTCACCTGAACTCAGGCCTGCCTCCCACCAGCCCCAGAGAGATGAAGTCTGCTCCCATGGTCCTCTTCTGTCCGTTATAGATTATCATACCTGGTGGACCAGTAGAGGTACAATTAGCATTGTTCACACACCTCCCCTCCTAGAGCCAGTCAAAGACAGAGGCACCAGGGTGAGGGCTGAGGTCACTCAGTCCAAGAAGCTGCATGCTAGCAGGTTTAGGGCCAAGCTTGGGACAGTCAAAGCCAGGTTCTAGTATGTGCTGCCCTGGGGCATCGCTCTGTCTGGTCTGGTCTAGCTCTGCCTTCACACGGGCTGCATGCCAACCACACATGCTCTGCTAAACTCTTCCCAACCAGCACTGTGGCCATCATCATCAAGGTCAAAGCCAGGGCAGTCTAAAACCATGCCTCCTAAACATAAACATATCCCTAACATCTATGGCTCTGAAAGGGAAGATGTTAGAGCAGAGAGAGATTGCTTAAATGCGGTACAATTGTTGCTTTTTTCTTCTGTTCACTCTGTACAACTTCCATGAAGTTGGTATGGAAGTTGTTATCAGAGTATGTGTGTCACCCATTGAAGCACCCCATCTCGCTGGTGGTACAGTACTATGTACTAGCTTCCGAACTGAGAAGATAAATCCTATAGCCACATACAATACTGTACAATGTCCATTTTGAGGCTTATTCATTGTATAGGCTAATAAGACATTGTATTTCCTTAATTTGCCAATAATAAAGCTTGTCTTTGGAAGCAGCATTGCAGTCTTGTTGGTATAAGCTGATGCAGAGTGATGAAATGGATTGTAAAAATTGCCATCTTTCCATGCATCGGCATCGTACTATCCCGACACCATTAGGCCAATGACTGTAATGGATTGACGAGCGGGGGGCTGCCAATACAACCATCATGCCTGAATGAGGACATAGGCCATTCTCCATAGGCTTCTCCCTCAGCCACCAGCTGTACTCTACATTACCATGCATTATGGCAAGTTAAAAGGTAAACATCACTGGTGTCTTTTCTGGACTTTTAGCCCAAAAAGCAACACCTGCATCAGTCTTGAGTGTGTGATTTACAGAAGTGCGACTCACCCGCATACAGTATGAGACCTTCACACCGAATAGGTGAGAAGAGAGGGAGAGTGTGGAGGGATAGAAGAAGAGGGGGGTAAAATCATACATGGGAAAACGACAATAAATGACAAACAAGACAAAAATAAGGAAAGACAACGTACTGAAGGACACAACACATTTACATTTTAGTCATTTAGCAGACACTCTTATCCAGAGCGACTTACAGTTAGTGAGTACATACATTTTATTAAATGTTTTATACTGGCCCCCCGTGGGAATCAAACCCACAACCTTGGCGGTGCAAGCGCCATGCTCTACCAACTGAGCTACACAAGATCATAACAGATGCAGTATCATTGGATCATAAAAATGGCATTGAAACTGTACAGACAAAAACATTAGTCTAGTACATCAATGTGATTAAACCAATGTGACTGACTTCTCACCATCAGGATTGTCTGGCCTGAAGCTGATCTTGATGCTGAAGGACTTATAGGCGTTCTTGATGGTGGGCAGAGTGAGATAGGACAGGGGCTCCTGGGTGAAATAGGGCATCACTCGATCTGTAGAGATAAAGGAATTAAAGTTAGATACTGCCTATATTTAAATTTCCCCTCTGATTGAGCTGATTGTCTATGAACTAGATGACTGTCTATGAACTAGAGACAGGGAACAGGGAATCATAGAGTTGGATACAGGCAACTATGTTATATTCTCTACCACAGTGTGTTTCTATAGAGCTGACTGACCATGGACTTTGAGGGTGGTGAAGGCCTCCACTTTGCCCTGCTTGTTGGAGGCAGTGCACACGTATGTCCCAGAATCCTCGTGGGTCACTCCAGGAACCGACAAGGTATTGACTACCTGTATACACTTAGGAGGAAGCTCCCCATCCAGCTACAGAGAGAAGGACGCACAAAACATGTCAAATCAGGATCCTGTTCACAAGGCACATACTGTAGATGGAAAATAGTCAGAAACAGATAGGCACCATCTTCACTAGTTTGTTTTCCGTTGCACTGATAGGGTGTTGGTTACCTTGGACCATTTGATGGCAGGCACTGGGTATCCTGATGCCACACAGGGCAGGACAGCATCCGATCCCACTGTCACTTCCTTCAGCTCTGGCAGAGCTGCGATCTGGGGTAGGGCTTTACAAACAAACATCTGTCAATACATGGTAGAGGGGACAAGAGCTATAGGAGTGTGTGTGTGTGTGTGTGTGTGTGTGTGTGTGTGTGTGTGTGTGTGTGTGTGTGTGTGTGTGTGTGTTTGCCGACGTACAGGACCAGTACACTCCTTTTTCTACTTACACTGGACATTGAGGACCACCTGGGATTGCACAGATCCCACATCGTTGGTGGCAGTGCAGCGGTACTGTCCAGCGTCAGCCTCGGTCACCTGTTCGATCTTCAGCATGCCGCCCTTCACCACAATGTGTGCCGGCAGCAGCCCTCCCACCTTGCTCCAGCGCACCGTGGGCTGGGGCTCGCCTATGGCCTGACACTCAAACTCCACCGAGTTACCAACCATGACAGTCTGCACTGAGGTACGCACGTTGATCATCACCTTGGGAAGGGCTGCAGACAATGGGGAGAGGAGAGAGAGGGTTCATACAAACACTGAATTAATACATTGCAAGTTCATAAAAAGAAAGATAATTGCAGAGCCATTTATAGAGACATACATGTATGTGATTCCCAGATCATTGAGAGGGATTGCATAGTGGGGCTATACTAAATATTCTGGTTATAAATATGGGTTGTGACAGTGTCAATGATTGTATGAGGGTGTTGGACATGGGCAGACCTTGGATGGTGAGCTTGGCGGTATCCTGAGCCTGGCCATGAACACTGGTGGCTCTGCAGATGTAGATGCCCTCGTTGCTCTGATCCAGGTTCTCAATCCTACACAAAACACACGGATCAGATACAGGCAGACAACCCAAATGCACGTTCTGATTTCACCAAGAGGGACATGATCCTGGATTATCATTTTGTTGATCCTGGATCATCATCTGGTTCATCCTGGATCGTCATTTAACTGTGTTGATCCTGGATCATCATTTAACTGTGTGGATCGTCATTTAACTGTGTTGACCCTGGATCATAATTTAACTGTGTTGATCCTGGATCGTCATTTAACTGTGTTGAACCTGGATCATCGTTTTGTTAATCCCGGATCGCCATGTTGATCATTTTGACTGCCTGCTGTAAAGTGTCTCTCCTGGCTCTCTCACCTCAGCACTCCGTCTTTGATGTGATGGTTGGGGGGCAGGGCTCCTCCCTCCTTCAGCCACTCGATGGTGGTCCCCAGGCCTCCTGCAGCAGAGCAGGTGAACTCCACAGCACTACCCTGGGCCTTCACCTCTACCTGAGGAGACACACGCACCGCCAGGGGCGCTACACACACATACACACACACACAATAAGGGAGTGTTTGTGTGCTTATTCACTGAAGGTGTCTGTGTCCATACGTTATTATGGTAAAAAATAGGTACCTTACTGTAGACTAATTTCATCAACACAGAAGCCAGGCTGTGACTGGGCACAGTACTTACATCTGACTGTAACCTTAGTGTGTGCTTCACTTGTGCCCACTTTGTTGGTGGCGACACACTTGTAAGTGCCAGCGTCCTCAGCTGTGGCCAGGTTGATCTGGAGGTCTCCTGCCTGGGCGTCAGCCCTAGTGGACAGGCTGCCGTTCAGCTTGGTCCACTGGAAGAGCAGGGGGGGAGTACCATGGGCCAGGCACTGCAGTCGGATCACCTCGCCCACACGCACTGCCACGTCGTCGGGCAGGGAGGTGGCATAGGGAGGAGCTGCATTACAGAGACATGGAAGGTTAGAGATCCTAAAGGGACTAGTATTAGGAATAGATGATGATTTGTGACTGGATTCAGGAAGCTGGGCATTTGGCGCTAGTTCCGACTTCACAGTAGGGCTGGAATTGTTATAATTTTTTTTATAGTTTTTGAACATGTGAACATTCATGTGCCTTAATAAAAAAAATCGGAGGTGATCTGTAAATATGAATAAAAAATGTAAATGACAAGCCTAGTTTAGCCAAGGAGAAAGTACTGAGCTATATAGGGAGAAAGACAGGATCCTTCCTGGCTTGCCATGATTGGCTTTGATAATGGAGGGGCTGGATATGCCGAGAGATGTTTGGCCTGTCATATCACAGGCTTCTGTCTACATGTATAACATAATGGGGTTTTCCTGGTCAGTATATAGATAATCTTTGCTTCCGCAGATTTTTGGAAATATATAGTTATGGACAACTGCAAAAGTGTTGTTACAGCGCTCAACTACATTGCTGGCCTACATTTAGCGCAGGTTGGCATTTATTGTCATGAATCTTGACCTGGAGGCAGCTCTGCAGAGTGGTCACTAGCTAGCACAGCCACAAAGTCATAAAATCATTTAAAACCTAACACTAATGCTTAACCCTAACCTTGCATTTTTATGATATAGACAATTTAGACTTTGTAGCTGGCCCACCTAGCAGAAATTGCTCAGTTTTGCCTATTGGGCAAGATTCATGACAATAAATGTCAACCTGCAAATGTAGCTGGTGCTATCGACAAAGCTCAGTTGTAGAAAGTTTAAGTAGAGAGATTACTTTCTGGAGGACAATGCCATGCTGACTCACATGCGTTTACACGGGTGGGGCTAAGGCTTAAGAGGGTGTGAAAGATGCTGAATCGGCATAAAACAAAGAAGAGCTCTCTAGCAAGTGTGAAAATCTCAGCAAAATCTTTCAAGGGCTTTTTTTCCTACTTGTCTCCTAAGTGGTTTTACAGCATAACTTTCCCATGTTTCATCCAACTACAGTTGATATATTTTGAAGCTCTGAGTCTATATTTATATAAAAAAGCAAATCACTAAATTATACTTAAGCTCGCATAGAGATGTGCGATCACATTTATGCATGGTGTGACGTGATTCATGAGCTGAGAAAATAGTTCCTCATAATCTATTTAAAGCATGGGTCATTGAGTTTTATTGGTGTTAATAATCTATATAAGTCGCCACAATATTTCTGTGTAGACTGGAACCTGCAGTGATGAAACCTTAACCTGGACCCAGATCTCTTTGGTTCCAGATTTGTATAGCCAACACGATTACGATTAACAGGAGTTGGCTAAGCAGCACAAAAATATTTGGGACCAGGCTACTAAAATCTCTCTATCAGACTCACTCTCCACATCCAGCATGATGGTGACCTCTGTGGTGCCCATGTTGTTGGTGGCATTACAGATGTACTCTCCAGAGTCTGCCCGGCCAACTCTGGGCAGAACCAGGGTGTTGTCCACTACTTTATGTCTCCAGGGAAGAGGGGCACGCAGCTTAGACCATGTGATATTAGGGGCAGGGAAACCTTGGGAGGGAGGGAAATCACAATATCAGTGTGTGAAAAGGACTTAAGTAAATGTAAATGTCAATGATTTGTCATGCCAATTGTATGCTCTTAGCAAAGATGAGGTAACTATGACATGAAGTTCCTCTCAGCTCTCATTTGTAGGATGTAATTTTACTTAAAAGTATTATCTGTACTAACAAGTATCAATACAATCAAAACCTGGGAACTCAGTTATCTTTGCTATAATACTCATTAGTGTAATTTGTAGGTGCATCAGTTACCGTGAGCGTCACATCTCAGTGTGGTGGTCTGTCCCTCCACCACCACAACGAGGGGTTCTGGCACAGAGGCACGGGGCGAGGTGGGCACCTGGGCACCCCCTTCCACGATCACTTCAACCCTGGTCTCAGTGGTGCCCTCATTGTTGCGGGCCATGCACACGTAGGTGCCACTGTCTTCTGGACGGGCCACTAGGACCTTGGAGGGGAAGACAGCTTTACTGCGTCTGCCCATCATAGAATAAATAGCACACCCTGCGTAATATATCTTAGCATAAAAATTCATTACATCCTAACACTAAGGGCTGGTTACCCAGACACAGATTAAGCCTGGTCTTAGACCAAGAAGCACTTTGAATTGAGAATCTAGGACTAGGCTTAATCTGTGTTAAGGAAACCTTTATTCTTCCATGTACATTTTACATTACATTTGTCATTTAGCAGACGCTCTTATCCAGAGCAACTTAGAGGAGCAATTAGGGTTAAGTGCCTTGCTCAAGGGCACATCGACAGATGTTTCACCTAGTCGGCTCGGGGATTCAAACCAGCGACCTGTCAGTTACTGGTCCAACGCTCTTAACTGCTAGGCTACCTGCCACCCGTACAGTACAAAAGCTCAGTAAAAATGACTTTGAGGTTTCTTAGGGAGTTGAAGATCAGGAACACAGATCCAGTACAGTACCTGCATGACAGCGTTGGACTCCATGGGCACAGGGCTGCTCAGCATGGTCTTGCGGGCGTTGTCCAGTCTGTGCCATGTGACAGATGGCCGTGGCTCCCCGGAGGCCTGGCACTCCAGATTGATGGGTTCACCCACCCTGACTCGCACGGGCCCCTGAGGGGTGACAGTCGCTACGGGAGACTCTGGAAGGAAGGATGACATCACCCAAATAAACAACCGTAAGGCCTTTCCTTTACCATGACAACCACCAAGGGGGGCCCTTAGTTCATCGACAGAGAGCAGCTGCTCATAGTGAACCACATAAAAAAAACATCAACACCATATATGTGTGTGTGTGTGTGTGTGTGTTTGTGTGTGTGTGTGTGTGTGTGTGTGTGTGTGTGGGTGTGACTACGCCATACCTTTGACAATCAGAGAGACGATGCTCTGGGTGATTCCAAACAGGTTGCTAGCCACACAGCGGTAGGTGCCCTGGTTGCTAGGGCGGGCATCAGTGATGATGAGGACAGTGCCGTAATGGTCAATCTTCACATTGTCTACAGAATGACAGGTTTCACAGGGAATAATTTAGTCTATCAAGCAGCAACTGACAAGCAGCAACTGTGTCTGTTTGATTAAAAACATAGCTAATTGGATACAGACTATATATTGTCATTACTGTAGATATTGCAGGTAGTTTGCGTGAGTGGATAATGACATGATTCTGACATCTGACATGAATCTGACTAAATGCCTGTCTGCATAAAGTTGTATGGAATTGAATTGAATGTTTCAGTATCCTCCAGTCAGAGAGTAGCAGTGTAACAGTATGTGTGTGTGGGAGGGGCCTCACCAGGAAGGGGCTGGTTGTTGGACAGTTTCCACTCCAGGCGAACAGGCTGGGCTCCACTGTAGACCCTACACTTGAAGCTGGCTGACTCTCCCTGTCGCACCGCTGCACTGTGGGGCTCAATGGAGATGATGGGGGTCTGCAGGCCTGCTCCAGGAAACACACACCACCACAAACATTACAACAGGACAACATTTCCTCTACTCACTCCAGTTCACTTTGGTTCTAATCCTACAACACTTACAAGAGGGTGTACTGTAAGTACCAGATCGTGATACTATAGGTCTATGGCCTCCATTGGAAGCATTGGAATTTGTCAGCAAATACAGAACATGATAAACTAGGAACCCAGGAAGGTTTGAACCAGGATGAGATCATGGCACAGTGTGGAAAAGGAAAGCATACACTCTGAGGTCACTTTAAGGAGGGTTGGAATTAAACACAACTGGAAAAGTAATACTGTACATGACGAAAGGCCACTAAATAAATAACACAGATGTTCCTACTGTGTACGCCTTGGACTGCTTCACCACCATCCCCAGTGATATCAGTTGAGAGGACAGTTCCATTGTCAAGCCAGTGTACTGTCACAGAGAGAATGGCTTGATGACTTACGAGAGGAGGTGGCAGTGACTGAGACAGAGACTGAGGCCTGACGGACAGGAGTACCAGGCCCTGCCTCCACACGACAAATATACTCCCCAGAGTCATCTGGGCTGGCAGAGAGGATACGCAGCTGGGCACCCAGAACCTGTTAGGCACAATGGGAATTATCCTGCTGAATATTCAACTGAAATAAAACAGTCTTCATTTTTTTTTTTTTTTTTTTTTTTTTTTTTGGTCATTTAGCAGACGCTCTTATCCAGAGCGACTTACAGGAGCAATTAGGGTTAAGTGCCTTGCTCAAGGGCACATCGACAGATTTTTCACCTAGTCGGCTCGGGGATTAGAACCAGCGACCTTTCGGTTACTGGCACAACGCTCTTACCCACTAAGCTACCTATCCCATTAAAGGGATATTTAGGCAATTACTTTGTTCTACTTCCCTAGAGTCAGATGAACTCATGGATACCATTTTTATGTCTCTGCGTTCAGTTTTAAGGAAGTTGAAGGTAGTTTCTGGAGCAATTGCTAACTAGCATTAGCGCAATGACTGGAAGTCTACAGGAACAATTAGCATGCTTTCTTGCAAAATGTCGCACTATCCCTTCAATTGATTTTTCATAGAGATTTGACTAGCTGA
Organism: Coregonus lavaretus; assembly: GCF_964263955.1. Taxonomy (NCBI): domain Eukaryota; kingdom Metazoa; phylum Chordata; class Actinopteri; order Salmoniformes; family Salmonidae; genus Coregonus; species Coregonus lavaretus. The sequence continues at coordinate 34,448,315 of NC_140007.1, forward strand.
GCTTCCTAAACAGTAATGATACCATATCAGCATGTGGCTACAGCACATTTACGTGAACAGTTGGAAGCATTTGTATGTCAGAGGTAAGGTCCCAAAGTTCCTGGGTTTTCAGAAATCCCTGTTGAGAACTTTGGGAAAATCAAAACCTGGGAACTTTGGGAAAGTTTCCAGAATTGTTCAACCCTAGTAACAGAACGTGTATATTCCAACCTGGTGATTGGCAGACAGGCGTCCACTAGACCTACTCCAGGTGGCAGCAGGTGGGGGGTTACCAGGGACAAAACAGTTGAGGTCCAGAGACTGTCCCTCCTGGACGTCAGCTATGGAGGGCTGGATGGTGATGGCTGACGAGATGGTGTCTCCTCCTATTGCTACACAACAACAAACACAGGGCACAGATATTTACTAATGTTAGATTACTGTCAACGCACAGCAGCAGCAAGCTCTGGGGTACAATTACCTGGGTCATGCCGAGTAGGGAGAAAACTTTTTGAAACAGATTAAAACATTGACGTAATCTGAACTATCTTTCAAATAAGAAACAGCCGTTTCCGATTTACATTGCAAAACATTTTAAAACGAGTGCCCTACTGAACATGACCCTGGAGTGACCTCTCACCTCTATTGACGGTGACCTCGATGCGAGCCTCTGAGGATCCTATGGAGTTGGTTCCGACACACAGGTAGGTGCCAGAGTCAGAGGACTTGATGTTGGGGATGAGAAGGGTGCCAATGTCTGTACGCTCCATACGGGCCTAGAGAGGACACAGCAACGAGCAAGGAGAGGGATGAAGAATATGTCACGATGGCCTTAGACACGATGCACCACCGTGGTACGAGCTACACGACAATGTGCATGACAATGATGATGTCTCTACCCAAATCCAATACAAAAACATCATACATACAGCAGATTTCTTACCTTTGGACAAACCACCTACTGTATGAACATTGGATTTCACAGACCACAAAGGTGCGAACAAAAGACACACTTGACATAATTTAAAATCAATATCAACAAAAGCACAGCAGGGTGGATCTTCAGCATATACAGTATATAGCATTGTTAAATGGTTTGTGCGTTGTAACAATGTTTGTGTTATGATCATTAAAATAGGCTTTTCAGGTATTGCTGTGCTTTGCAAGAAAGAAAACAAAAAAATCGAACCATTTCATCGTTGGTTGAAGAGAAAAGTAATGTTTAGGTATATCAACATTACTATAATGATTTCACAGTTAAAATGTTTAATTTGACAACTAATAATGATCACTATTTAAACAGTTACCAGTTACACTACAGTAGGGTCCACTATAGTAGGATACACTACAGTAGGTGGTCATACACTACAGTAGGATACACTACAGTAGGTGGTCATACACTACAGTAGGATACACTATAGTAGGATACACTACAGTAGGTGGTCATACACTACAGTAGGATGCACTACAGTAGGATACACTATAGTAGGATACACTACAGTAGGTGGTCATACACTACAGTATGATGCACTACAGTAGGATACACTACAGTAGTATACACTATAGTAGGATACACTACAGTAGGTGGTCATACACTACAGTATGATGCACTACAGTAGGATACACTACAGTAGAATACACTACAGTAGGTGGTCATACACTACAGTAGGATACACTACAGTAGGTGATCATACACTACAGTAGAATACACTTCAGTAGAATACACTACAGTAGGATTCACTTCAGTAGAATACACTACAGTAGGATACACTACAGTAGGATACACTACAGTAGAATACACTACAGTAGGTGGACATATACTATAGTAAGATACACTACAGTAGGGTACTCTACAGTAGAATACACTACAGTAGGATACACTACAGTAGAATACACTACAGTAGGGTGCACTACAGTAGGATACACTACAGTAGGTATAGTAGCACATGTTGTTGAGTTGTTAAAATGATTGAGTACAATGATGACAGGACTGGGAAACTGTTAGGGAATTGACATATTAGACATAGTGCTTTGAGCCAATACAATGCTTTCAAGCAATACAAAGCTCCTCTGTCTATGTACAGTATGAAATCACTGGAAATGCATTACAGATGATTACTAATACTTACAACCACTCACTCACTAACTCTCTATGCCTTCATTTGTAAATGAATCCCAATGTACAACCAACACAACGGTAAGGCGGTGGATCAACTCTATTCTAATGGGGAAATAATCAGCCTGTGCATGGCACAGAAATGTCCAATTGAGTCCCTAAGCAACTACTTTACACTTGAACTATAATGGACAGAGTGGTGGACCTTACTACCATTTACAACCTTACAACCATACAGTATTACAACCATCAACGTGAACAGTGGACCAGTGTTATGGCTGAGAATAGAGTACACCTAAAGACATCATTTAAAGGGATGTGTCTAGAATCTAGAGAGAGACTTTAAAGGGGAGTGTCTGGAGAGAGAATTTAAAGGGGTGTGGCTGTAGAGAGAATTGAAAGGGGTGTGGCTGGGCTGGGTGGATTACAGTATCCTGGGGGTGGTGGTAGTGTGCCATCCATCCGTGGACAAAGCTGCTTAGCGCTGGCCTAGTCAACCGTGAGGGCCTGGCTAAAGTGAGCAGTGGCCGAGGTGGAGCCGGCTCAATTTGTGTCTGAACCCATTCACAAGTTTTCAAAGCAACCCATTTGCTAGAGCACACAGAATTTCTGCGTGGCCGCACGGCAGAGCCTGAGACCCCATGGGAAAAGCTGACACAACGCTGAAGCTCTCTGAGGCAGAACAAAACAGAGCCCTGAGCCTCGGCTGGCGGAGGAGACACCAGGTACGGAGGGACTAACCCAAAGGGCCTAGCATGAGGAGACTATGTCCCAAATACCAAGCTACGCCCTGGGGCCTGGGCGTGGACATACAGGAATAATAATAATGTGAACAAAATGCTAAATAGTTGGTTTAGGAAACATATATGTCAGGGATGATATGATGATGGTTAGGGCTGGGAATTGAGAGGGGCCTCACGATACGATATTATCACCATACTTAAGTGCCGATACCATATGTATTGCGATTCTCACGAATCTATATCTATTGCGATTCAATACTGCGATTGTATTGCGATTTGATATTCCAAACATATTGCTCACTATTTATCTGTTGCAGAGAGAGAAGAGTCAGCATGAAAAAAAGAGTTTTGATCAGTCAGGGAAATAAAAGTGCTGAAAACATGTTGGGTCACTATTTAAAAAGCTATAGGATAGTTTTGGCTCAGGTATAGACAACTAGCCCTAGCTACCGCTACCTACAGTAGCAAAAACTTTTTTTTTTACAAATCGATACTTGGGAGTCAAATATCAATCCAAAAATAATATTGCGACATGTAACTGTATCTATTTTTTTCACCCATCCCTAATGATTGTGGACAAATGAGAAAAAGAAGGACAATGGATGGATGGAACACTTACAAGACAAAAACAACAACTAAACCATGCCATAAGTAGAGCTTCACACCCAGCTTGTTGTTGTTGTTGTTGTTGTTGTTGTTGTTTTCTACCAGTTATACTGAACTACTATTTCTCATGGAGACTTTGTGAGCAGTTATTTGCTTGTAGTGAATTAATGGCAGTTACTGTGTGTGATGATGAATCAAAGACACGTTTGATCATGCATTTAGTTGACAGTGTGTTTAGGCAAGGTCAGTAGAGGGCAACAGGTGGGAAGTAAGAGGCGAGACAGATAGACAGACAGACGTAAAGACAGAGGACAGACGGACAGACCTGCAGCTCCTCAATACGTCTCTGTAACACATCGAGACTGTTGCTTTTAAACTGATGGAAACCGTGAGAAGGAATGGCCTGAGCAAAACGTAAAGGAAACAGGGAATAAAGAAAGGGGGGAAGGAAACACAAGAAGGAAAAAAAACAATAAAGATTGGTCAAAACACTTCACACCAGAATTCACTTTTTCACCAACACAACCCTTTCAATAGCATGGTGAGATACCAGCACCAAATACTGTATACCAGGGGTGTCAAACATCCGGCTCGCGGGCCAGATCCGGCTCACGAGGGGGTCCAATCCGGCCCGCGGGTGGTTTGAGAAAAACATTCATAAATAAATGATTAAAACCAAATTGAAACTGTGTAGAAATGGTAATGGACCTATATTCATACAGTTTCTTGTTTGTCCAGCTCGTTAATAATCACTAGACAGTCAGGGAGCATCGAACATTCCAAAAACAATGGATAAAGGACTATTTTTGGCAAATTTGGAAGGCAAGGAAATATAACCAATTTTCTGTGTGGACCTCGTTGAAGACTGAATGCGGCCACAAGAGCGAAGTGAGTTTGACACCCCTGCTGTATACGATACATACAGTGAGAGCCTTGAGAAAGTATTCATACCCCTTGACTTATTCCACATTCCTAAATTCGAAAAGGATTCAAGTTATTTGTTTCTCTCACCTATCTACACACAATAACCCATAATGTCAAAGTGAAAACATGTTTTTAGAAATTTTTGCAAATTTATTGAAAATCAAATACAGAAATATCTTATTTACATAAGTATTCACACCCCTGAGTCAATTCTTTGTAAAAACACCTTTGGCAGTGATTACATCTGTGAGTCTTTATGGGTAGGTCTCTAAGAGCTTTTCACACCTGGATTGTACAATATTTTCCATTACTCTTTTCAAAATTCTTCAAGCTCTGTCAAATTGGTTGTTGATCATAGTTTGCCATAGATTGTCAAGTAGATTTAAGTCAAAACTGTAACTAGGCCACTCAGGAACATTCAATGTCATCTTAGTAAGCAACAACAGTGTATATTTGGCCTTGTGTTTTAGGCTATTGTCCTGCTGAAAGATGAATTAATCTTCCAGTGTCTGGTGGAATGCAGACTGAACAAGGTTTTCCTCTAGGGTTTTGCCTGTGCTTAGCTCCATTCTGTTTCTTTTTTATCCTGATAAACTCCCCAGTCCTTAACAATTAGAAGCATACCCATAACATGATGCAGCCACCACTATGCTTGAAAATATGGAGAGTGGTACTCAGTAATGTGTTTTATTGGATTTGCCCCAAACATAACACTTTGTATTCAGGACAAAAAGTTAATTGCTTTGCCACATTTCTTTGCAGTATTACTTTAGTGCCTTGTTGCAAACAGGATGCATGTTTTGGATTATTTTGTATTCTGTACAGGCTTCCTTCTTTTCACTCTGTCAATTAGGTTAGTATTATGGAGTAACTACAATGTTGTTGAGCCATCCTCAGCTTTCTCCTATCAAAGCCATTAAACTCTGCAACTGTTTTAAAGTTACCATTGGCCTCATGGTGAAATCCCTGAGCAGTGTCCTTCCTCTCTGGCAACTGAGTTAGAAGGACGCCTGTATCTTTGTAATGACTGGGTGTATTAATACACCATCCAAAGTGTAATTAATATTCAATGTCTGCTTTTTATTTTATTTTTACCCATCTACCAATACCCCATCTACCCTTCTTTGCAAGGCATTGGAAAACCTCCCTGGTCTTTGTGGTTGAATCTTTGTTTGAAATTCACTGCTCGACTGAGGGACCTTAAAGATAATTGTATGTGTGGGGTACAGAGATGTGGTAGTCATTCAAAAATCATGTTAAACACTATTATTGCGCACAAAGTGAGTCAATGCAACTTATTATGTGACTTGTTAAGCAAATGTTTACTCCTGTACTTATTTAGGCTTGACATAACAAAGTGGTTGAATACTTATTGACTCAAGACATTGTAAAGATTTTGAAAAACATACTTCCACTTTGACAATATGGGGTATTGTGTGTAGGCCAGTGAAGTAAAAGTCAAGGGGTATAAATACATACTTTCTGAAGGCACTCTATGTAGCTACTCTTAAGATCAGGTTATATCCTAGACAGAAAGTATCAGGTAGAAAGGACCAGTGTTTACCTGCGGAGGGAGTTGTCCTCCCTGTTTCTTCCAGGTGAGTCCGGGGCTGGGCGTGCCTCCAGCCCTGCAGTACAGCCTTAGAGTCTCCCCCTCATGGATGTCCACTCTCTGGGGGCTCACCTGCACGTGGGGCAGGCTGGCACCTGAAGCATTCAAACACACAGGAAGAACACAGAATATGCCAAAATGAGGACCCAACCAGACTGGTAGACAATATTGGTTGTCACTAGTTACCACAGCCACAAAGTTGGCAATATCGTAAAAATTAGTGAAAACAAAAATGTGCTTTTTGGTCTTAATTTAAGGTTAGGGTTTGGCATAAGGTTAGCAGTGTGGTTAAGGTTAGAGTTAAGTTTAGGTTTAAAACAGTCAAGTTGCTGAGGGGAGGACGGCTCATAATAATGTCTGGAACGGAGCGAATGGAATGGAAACCATCTGTTTAATGTATTTGATACTATTCCACTAATGCCGCTTCAGCCATTACCACGAGCCTGTCCTCCCCAATTAAGGTGGCACCAACCTCCTGTGGTTTAAAATTAGATTTTAAGAAGATATTGTAGAAATAATGACTTTGTGGCTGTGGTAACTAGTTACGATCGACAATATTGGGCAGATTCACAGTTGAGATAAGCACACACAACTCAGACCTCAGAGCATGCATAAATCATTCTTCGATCTCAATAGAAGACTTGCGCAACAATTTGAGTAAAGAGTGCAGATCTCAAGTAAGAATACCACCCTATGAACCTGTGACATTGGCCTGTTGTTGATGTTGAGACCCACTGTGTACGTAGAGGACTGCCCGTGCTGTGTGTTCTCCGTGGGTGTTGAGGGCCTTGCAGACGTACTCCCCCTCATCCCCCCTCTCCACAGCAGGGATGGTTAGTACTCCTCCACGGACCACAGCGTTGGGGCTCATCCTGTTACCAGGACCTCCACCTAGAAACACATAGATTTTTTTTATATTTTCCCCTTTTGTCAGTTATGGCATTATACAGAGTGAATGTATACTTCCAAAAACAGCTATTCAAATACAAGATTAGAACAGGTCGTCATACATGCGAATGAATGTGTTCCTAATTGACTAAGCCAGCAATTGACCAAACTAATTGACTGGCTTAGTTTATGTTGTAGGTGTTCCACTAGCTGCAGTCTTCCTTACCTATCCACTCGATGGCAGGGGTAGGGTTGCCAGTCACAGTACAGCGGAACTCAGCGCGGCCTCCTTGCTGGATGGTCAGGACAGGAGGATTGACGGTAGCCACTGGCTGGGCCCCCTCAGCAGCTACAATAAGGCAGAGAACAGTTCAGCATTGCTCAGAAATAGACAGCGCCCAAAGTATGGGGCGTTAGTGTTCACAAAGGGCAGGGGCTTTTCTGCAGGAAGGGGCTTTGTTTACAGTCAACACTTTCTAGCTACTGCATGAGATGAGAAAATATGTCAGGGATTTGTCCTCTCACTTGAACAACAAACACTTACCTCATCCCTTTGTATAATTAAATTACACAAAATGCCCCAGATTCTAAACTGTGAGTCTGATTTTGGACCATCAACCTAACATTTTGTGGGTAGTAATAATGGCTACCAGACACAGGAGGTTGGTGGCACCTTAACTGGGGAGGACGGGCTCGTGGTAACGGCTGGAGCGGAATTGGTGGAATGGTATCAAATACATCAAACACATGGTGAGGGCAGAGAGAGGGTGGTGGGACAGGGCTGGGTACGTGGCCTACGCCTAGAAATTACCCCTTGGCAGCCAGGGCCCTCTGTGCAGCCGACACAGATGAGAGGTGGCAGGCTGGCCTTGGCAGGGCACATGGCTCTCTGTGCCAGCTTGGCTGGCCGCTGATCCCCAGCCACATTGAATCCCATCTGATCCCAGGGCGACAGAGCAAAAGAAAGCGCCCTTTCAGCGTCCAGGGAGGACTATCAGGCTATCTCATCTCCGAGCTAAGCCCTGGTCTGGTTCTGGGACTCACTGACCTGAGAGAGAGACTGACTATATTTCATCATCTTTGTTTTCTGAGAGCCTGAGCACTGACTAGTACACTTTCTCAAATTGATCTTATGATTTAGCTTGTCTCAATATTGAGACATGGTGACCTACCTCAGTTGACCTATGTGAACTTAGTAATGTAGAATAGAGAATTTCAGTAAGTGGGTGGTGAGGTTACGACAGGCCATTAAGTATACAGTATATCTTATTGAAACATTCAGTGTGTCAGACGGTTGAAGGATGATATCTGTCCAGGGGGAGGTGAGCACGATGAGAGGAATGGCAGATAGTTCTCCCCCTGGGCTCCAGTGAGCTAACAGCCATGATCGTGATGTGGTGTATTAGGCACAGCATGATGTTTGAAGCACAATATGACAGCTATTCCAGAACAGTGTGTGTCCCTGTGTGGGACCGTCAAGCGGAATGCAGATGGGGAAAGTGTGAGTGGTGTCTCCTCTGTGTTGAGTGCTGATTGGAAGAGAACAAGCTAAGTACTCAAGTCTAGATAGAATGAGGGAAATAAGAACATTCTATAATGTCTTATTGAGTATGTACATTTCTCTCTCAATGCATCAGATACTTGAGGTTATAAGAACATTCTAGAATGTCTTATTGAGAATGTACATTTCTCTCTAAATGCATCAGATACTTGAGGTTATAAGATAAAGATGGAGATCTGATATCGGTCAGATGACTGTAATAAAATGTGCATTAGTTGTTGTCGTATACTAGTGGGGTGTTAAAAAAGTGAGTGTGAATGTTTTGTGCAGATGGAAAACCTGAGGGGACCTGAGATGAAGTGCATGAGGGACTTAATGGGTGAAAACTGAAGTTGATAACTGGACTCAACATTCGAGAGGAGCTTCCCACATGAATGAGCATGCACCTGCACCAATGGACACATACCATAGTAGCCAGATGAGCCAGGCAAGACCTAGTAATGCACATGTACAATCTATTCTGTACTATCATAACTAAAGTCTATATGGTGTCAAGAGTATTATGAACATATATGATCATGATACTGTATGTCAACATATTATCATATGTTATCAAGAGGACAGTCTTCATATTCTGTATGTTTGAGGAGACGAAATGCAGAGCAAGCAATAAGACTTGCACCTTTATATTTGAATGAATAACTTTGCAGATTCATTCTATTACATTGATAGTCCAGTGAAGCGTATAACCCTACAACCTTATGTGAAGTGTAAACTGTATGTAATCCCTATGGTTGATTGTACATGGGCATTACCAGACCACCATATCCATGCTGAAGGCAGAGGTAGATGAATGCATGCGTGACAGAGAGAGGGAGGAGCCCTCCAGGGATGAGGTGGAGGTGTGGTGGAGAGGTGTGGCCATGCCATGCCCACTTACGCTTTCCATGTCCTTCAAACATTTCATAGGCTGTGTAAAACATCTGAGTCTGTGAGGCCTCTGGAAATGGGGAAAGGAGGAGGGAGGGACATGACAGGCAAACTGACATGTGAGTCTCCAGGGCAACGATGGAACACTGGCATTGGAATCATCATCCAATGCTCCTCCCACTGAGCCTGTGGCTCAATCAGTACTCAGAATGCTGTGGTCCATCCAAGTACTGCCTGGTGTTTCTTGTGCCAGTGATTTTCCAAAATGCACAAGACACAACAATACAACAGCAGAATGATCGGCAAGGAACATAACATAACTTGAACGCAATAGGCACCACCTTTCACATCATGTATTCAAAGTATTCAAATCGTTTCTCCAATTCAGATCTAAAGCCAAATAAGGAAATATAATTGGGGTATTGGGAACACTAGCCCATGTCTTCAAAGAGATCTGTCAATTTTCTGGGATTTAGAGGCATGCAACATTGAGGTCCTCTGATTCAGACATTACATCCCATGCAGACTAAAGAGTAAGAGGTGTCTTTTTTATGATGGTCAGAGATGGTGCTATTGCATTCATAGTTTTATATATTCACAATCATTACATACTTACCCTTGGATACAATGTTAGTAATTGTGTGATTTCTGGGACATGGTTCTGTGGATATTGGTTAAGATAGAGGGCATATCACCTTGGAGATTGTGTCATTGTGTTCATACAACATACAGTGCTGTGTTGAAATGTTTGCTTTGCTGTATAAAACGTATTACTGATATGAACTATGGTCATTTGCTGGTGTAACAGTGAATGTGTCTACTCAGTGAGAGAACCTGTGGATTTAAAGTCAACTAGTTCTACTTCACAAACATGCACAGAACACAATGAGACAAGAACACAACAATGAAAACGGTATGGTCGGACTGATTACAAACAAGCACAAAGAGAACTGAGAGCCACACACAAAACATGCATGTTAGTCGTTATACAAACTAAATTAGTTGTAAAAACTTTACTTCCATTGATTGAACCATTCGATTTGTGTTTAGAATGGTTCTCAAGAATGGTTCTCTTTAATGTTTTCAACCATATACAGCTTGTGGTTTAAACAATGGTGGGTTGGCTTATCCTTGACAAGTAGGTCATAGTGAAGAAGGGTCTGATAGTCATTACATCGGCACCTTACAATTAGTTGATTTACAATACATCCAAAAGTAATTCCATACGAAGGTCTGGTGCCTTGTACCCTGAGGGTGGTAATATATTCTGTTCCATTGAAGTCTCACTCTGCATGACTCTGTGTCATATCTTTGGTCTATATCATTACTTTAATAAAATTTATATTTTTCTCAAACATTTTCACAGTTAAGATAAATAAAATACATTGTGATATTTGTATGGTACATCAGTTAGGCATTAAAAAGAAATCAAATCAGTACATAGTATAGTGTACAATAGAATGTATTTGAAACAGCACCTTTGGATATCTAGATTATTTAAATACAGTGTAAAATAATAGTTATAAAAGTTGAAATGAAAAGTTCAAACTGAAATAACATAGTAGCATGCTGAGGCATCTCAAACTGTGTGTGGATTGCGTCTTCTGTCTCTATCGGCACACCAGTGAGATTTGAATAGGCATATTTCAGCCACCGAATCTCTCTTTTTTTCTCTTAATAAGATACTGTATATCAACAACAACAAAATATATTTAAACAATGTTTGACGAGAAACATTTAAAACATAAAAATGCACTGACAAAACATTGAAAATTATTATAAACTTTTGATCTGTTCTCAAAATAATTGTAAACCATGCTTTTATCATGTAAGTAAACGCATGAGTACTGCCTATTCTCTAAAATCAATTACTATCTAACTAATATATCACTATATAAATCAAGGTATGTAGTCGTTAGTTAACTTTTATCCAATTTGATAGTACAGTCAAAATATACTATGTTTGGATAACATTTAGGTTTAAAAAAGTGAATCAATGAAAAAATATGATTTGCCCTTGATTTAAAAAATATGAAAATGTTGAACTGCAATAAAAAATCTATGCAACACGTGTGACATACGCAAGTTGATTTGTGAAAGCATTGAAATCAAACTAGTTTCAATGATCTTTCAAATTTCAAGTCAAATCTTCAACACATTTTCTTTTAGTCTAATTAACACTTACTGGATAGTACGATGCAAAACAAGACGCCTTACTTACTATTGGCAATGCAATGCCTTGAACCCTCTTACTACTCAGATCCAGATAACAGACAATAAAAGCAGCCATAGATAGATATACTACTAACCTAAAGTTTAAAGTTCAACCACAGGTATCTTCACCTGCTACAAGGCTGATAGCACCATTGTCAACATTAACATTCATCAAAACAATCAGGAAAGTAACAAAGGATCTGGTTTTTAAACAGAGTGTGATTGCTTCTGTTCCTGTGTGACGATAGGGATCGTGATGGGGTAAGTAGACTCAGTACAGTCCTTTTACTATACTGTAAAGTACATTTATGTCCCGGTGGTGATAGACTGAAGTCCTTTTTGAATGTCGGTCCCTCCCAGTCAGTCACTAATCACCCATTTTGTCATCCATGTACCTCATCAACCACTACAGCTCAAGGAGAAACCACCACCAGTCCCAGCCAGGGTTGCAGACTTCAGGAAAGATACCAAATAACCAACACCCTGCTAGTAAGGAAATCTGCAGTGGCAGAAACTAGTGTTCAAGTGATTGAAAAGTTACCAGACCACCACCACTACCACTACCACCACTGATTACATGAACCCCTCTTATGACAGCAACAGCTAGAGATCAGAGCGGAGATATCACTGATGGCAACAGAGACCCAATTCAAAGGATTGATCAGTCATCACTGAGTATTAAACCAAGAAGCAACTTGAAAATGAATAAACTGTATTCCACTGGGCAAAACAACCTTCTTTGGTAAATCCATTGGGGGTGGTGACAGTGCATAGTAACTAAATCTACTTGAAACTCTTCAGTGGGAGATATCTTTGGGCTTTGGTAGCATTGAGGACTACTGTATGCTATGATTTCTTGGACAAACCATACACATATCTTACAATTATGGACCTTTTCATTATTTTGTATTATAAAATAATTATAATATCCACAAGCTGTATATTGCCCCTGGAACCATAAAGATTTTATACAGAGTAAGAAGGTCAAATCATTGTTAGAAAGACAGAGACACCAACATCAGAAAAAGGTAGCGTAGAGAGAGATTTGAAGGGTTTGACATGAGAGAGGTTGTCTGAGTTTAGAAAGTGAGAGTTGGGAGTCGGAGTGACAGGGTTATGCTGTTTGCCAGAAGCTAGGGTGCGGACAGATAAACACATTTAAAGCAGTGCATGATATAGGGGGACGGAGGCAAAGCCAAAGCAAGCAGGGGCATGCCCCATTCGAGGAAGGGCTGAGGAAAGGAATAGAGCTTGTAGGGTGGTATATAGAGGCTGATGGCTAACAGTATGATGGCGCCTGTCTGGGATCACGAACCTGGCACGTAGAGGACGGCAGTGCCCTCGTCCATGGCAAACATGTTAGAGCCTGTACACACGTAGATGCCAGCGTCCTCAGGCTGGACGTTCTGGATGGTCAGGATGCCATTGAAGTCCATGGCTCTGTTGGGCAGCTTGCCGTTACCCTGCCGGGTCCACACCAGGGTGTAGGCTGGAGACTGGGAGGGGAGGGGACAGATGGGTACAAGATATGAAGTAAACACAAGTAAGAGAGAAAGCAATGCAACAGAGGGGCCAATACAAGGGGGACAATTGTGTAATAATATACTAAACGGTTTAAAGGTTTTCTACCATTTTCTCTCATGGGCAAATGTATTAAGCACAATGCCAACCATCCAAGATATATACAAATAAACAGAATTGATTGTGTTAATGTCTCCATGTTGGAAGCTAGTCCTACCTTGCTCTTGGCTGTGCAGATGAAGCTGACTGCTGCTCCAACTGTGACACTCTGTGCTTTGGGCTCCTCGATGGTCACTTCAATGGGTTTGGATAAGACAGCTGGAGAAAGGGACAGAAACCATTCGGTAAACATTCAAAAGCCAAAAAATGTATTACTTACTGTATCTCAGCTTCAACCATATTTAGCTGGAGCCAAAACGTCCCAAAAAAGCTTAAAAGTTCAAGCCAGTTTAACTACTCAACAACTGACTAAGATCACTGAAAAATTAATCACAAAAGTATTGGAAATGCAACATTCAGTAAAATGTAAATGATTTAACAAGTAGTACTTCTGACGACGATCTCAGCGCGGCTCCTGTTGGTGTTGCGTTGGTCTCTGCAGGTACAGACGTAGATGCCTGCGTCACTGGGCTGAACACTGGGGATATGCAGCTCCTCTCCTGAAAGAACAGGTAGGAATATAGAATTACCTTACGTTAACATGGGGAATGGACTCGTACCTCAATAGGCTCTCTCCTACAGTTAGTACTGGATGTTTCACCAGTATAAGGTCTTTACTGAGGAGTATATACTGTAGGTACAGCTATATAAGACTACATGAGTGTATGTATTGCCATGTCAAACACTCCACTACCCAGACCTGATCTGTCCAGTATACTTTACCTTGTCTGCGTCTGTCGGCGCTGTTGGTGATGGGACGTCCGTCCTCCCTGGACCAGTAGTAGTAGTGGGGAGGAGAGCCGGTCACCTGGCACCGCAGGGTCACAGGGCTGCCCTGGGCCACCAACACCCTCTCAGGGTATACCTTCACCACCAGAGAGGCTGCCACTGCTGTGTCAGAGGTTAAGGGTCAAAGGTTAGTTGGCAATGATCACAGAGATACACTCTTACTGTTACAGTAGAGTAGAGTATTTTATTTATTATTTTACTAGGTAGTCCCATTGGGTCCAGAATACCTCTTTCCCAAGGGAGACCTGGCCAAGTATGGGGAAAATACATTTCTGTGCAGCTCTTTTGCTGACTGCATTCACTTACTGTTGAATGGACGACACTTAATCCTGTCCTGTGGATTTCCAACATATCCAGGTGCACAGCTGTGGAGTAAAACCGAGGATCATAACGAGTCAATGTGATGACAGACTGACAGACAATGGTGGAATGCCACAGAGAGGACATTGAAAAGTTAGTCTGAATAGAGTAGCCTGGTCCTAGCTCTGTCTCTGCTGTATGGCCAACTCCTATGATCACTTAGCATGACAATGGCCACAGGAGTCAACAGGACAGCACAAACAGATCTGGGACCAGGCTAGAATAGAGAGTTAAAGTAGAGTTGTGTCAGCTTACCGTTCACAGTACTGGCCAGTGTATCCAGGCTGGCAGGCAGTGCACTGATAACCACCGTTACCCAGGCTCTCACAGATAGGGGAGAACCTGGAAAACACACAGAGAAGAAAGATGAAGTACAGTATACTTAATTCAGCATTATAAACTGGGTGGTTCGAGCCCTGAATGCTGATTGGCTGACAGCCGTGGTATATCAGACCGTATACCACTGGTATGACAAAACAGTTATTTTTACTCTTCTAATTATGTTGGTAATAGCAATAAGGCACCTTGGGGGTTTGTGGTATATGGCCAATATACCACTGCACATTGCGTCGTGCATAAGAACAGCCATATACCACACCCCCTTGGACCTTATTGCTTAATTATAATATCAACTTGGATCTGTTCCAAGTATCGGTGGAGGGCATAGCCAAAAAGATATGAGAGGTAAGAGATATGAATGAGATCATTTAAAATGCAACACAAGACAAAAGTCAGTGTGAGTGTTAGTGCGAGCATTTATGCACGCGTCTATGTGCGTAACAGCTCTCTGTTGTAATGTACGTAGCCTACTCACTGGTTGTCAGGGTCTGTGTGGGGGCAGGCACAGGGCTGGCAGTCCTCTGGGGTTCCAGCGGTGGGGTCCCCAAAGAAGCCCGGGGCACACTGCTCACACAGCGCTCCCTGGGTGTTGTGGAGGCAGCTCTGGGGGCAGACACTCAGATCTTATTCAATGTACTGATTTCAAAACAACCGTTATCTTCTACCAGCCCTCTAAAAATAAATTTGATCTCAACGAGACTAACCTAGATAAATTAAGTTTAAATCAATGAAGTGAAAATTGAATGAAAACAACTGCCTTAAAGAGATTCTCCGGGCTGCATACCGTACAGATGCCAGTCTCTGGGTGGCAGGAGTCAGAGTGCCCGTTGCACTCACACAGCTCACAGTGGCCCAGGTACAGGCCACCTCCGGTTCGGGTGTAGCCAGGAGCACAGTCCTGGGGGAGAGGAGGTACAACTTTCATCACACATCATCACATGGACTTGACACGCTAAGGGCGGGTTTCCCGGACACAGAGCCTGGTCCTCCTTTGAACATGCTTTCTCCGGGAGTAAAAAATAATTATGTTGAGTTTTCAAATGTACATAAACATAAGATTGAGGTTAATTTGTCAATATTGCCACCTGTGGCAGAGAGAGAGAGAGAGATAGATAGAGATCCTCTTACCTGACAGGAGAGTCCCTGGTAGGCAGGCGGGCAGCGGCACTGCTCCACCTCTAGAGCCTGAGCCAGGCCACTGTAGTTGGGCACGGCCACCTCCATGCTGACCTCGGAGATGCTGGAGGACCTCATCTCTGTGTAGTAGGAGGCCCGCACCAGGATGTCATCCAGGTCAGCCAGCACCATCATCAGGTGTTCCCGAGTGGCAGGCATGCCGTCTGGACGACGCCAGTTTTCCTACAGGAGAGAGAGAGCAGAGTTAGGTTAATACTATGCTATTACTAGGATGCTAGGGTGACCTGTGTCAATGAGGAATGGATGGTAAAGGCTGCAATCAAATTGATAGTTGGGGACAATAAAGTTCTATTGAATTGAATTGATAAAATGTAGGTAATCTGTACTACTGTAGAACACTGACCTCTCTGAAGACAACCTCAAACTGGCGGGACTCTCTTGTCCCCTGTCCCCTCTGCCATGGCTGGCGAGCCACCAGCGTGATGTCATTTCCCTGTGGGCAACAATGACAAGGAGAACCAATAAATGACAGGTGAATGGATGCAACCACAATACATGGAAGTGATTTCAGTTCATAACTTGTGGGATGTATGGATGCAGCAATAGAACATGAAAGTGAATGAATTAAGTTGGTAACTTTGGTGCATTAGCTACTTACAATAATCTGAACGTCAGCGTCTTCGATGGCTGTTCCTCTCTGTCCTGCTACGTAGGAGATGGTGTACTTCAGCTTACCGCCGTAGGAGCTCACCTATAACATGGGTAAAGGTAAAGAAATTAGGCTGCATACTACATCTAACTTTGTTGGTGAGCCTTTGAGCGTTACATCGAGACATTCAAACAAATATGACTATAGGCCTATAACATTACAATGTTTCAGGAAGAGGTAAACGAGTGAATCTATGATTACATCTATTACAGAGAGATTTCATATCCCAATCTGTCTTTCTATTTCTTTTAGACATGAATAGTTTCCAACACCAAATGAGTCGTGCCTGACCTCCCACCACATATAGAAGTGATTATATAAACAGGAACTCCAAACTCCACAGGGTTGTCAGGTGGTGCTGCCCTTTCCTTCCCCAGCCCTGCTCTGAAGGTTCAGTTGGAGGGGTGGGGTGGTTCTGTCTGTGGCCCTGGAGTTAACCGGAGGGGCAAAAACCCAGGCAGGGTGCAGGAGGGCTGGGTCTGGCTCGTACTGTTACCTTATCCCCTTTGAACTGATCTGGGAGCTGCCAGTAGAGGGTGTCATCCGGGTGCAAGCTGAAACCTTTGTAGACCAAAGCGTACTGGGGCAGAGCAGGAAGGAGAGGCATGAGAGAGTAAGCCAGAGACAGAGATCAAAAGATAAGCAAGGAGAGAGATAAAGGCATCACAAACAGGCAAGCATGACAGAGTTAAGTAGAGCAGACCTTTAGAGAAAGGGTTTACATTTTGGTCCTCTACTACTTAACTAGTACTTGGTGACAAAGTGAGACTCACACCATGCATTGACTGGCAACTAGAACAACAGATTCCAGTGTGTGTAATGGGAATATCACAGCTTGTTAAGGTGACTGTGTGACGGGTGAATATAATTACAGATCCAGTACTACTCTTTAAGTGGACAATTACAGAGTACGACTTTAACAGCAATTAGTGGGCACTCAGTGCTTTCCAGAGGAAAATGCCTCCCTGGTTAGCCATGGAATTTACACACACACTGCCCTTTTCAGCCCAATCTTCTCTTTCTTGTTCTTTTGAAATAGACTCAGGCAGCTAATACTTTGCCAATACTATGGTGAACTGTACAGGATAACCCTGTGAAATATGAATTATGTTATCGCATGGAAGGTGGCAGTTTCCTCTGTGTGTGCCAAGGGCAGGGACATGCGTTCAGTCAGTCAGACAGTCAGTCTATCAGTCAGTCAGTCAGACAGTCAGTCAGTCAGTCAATCATCACACAGTCAGTCAGTCAGCCATTCGCCTGTCCATCAGCCAGTCAGCTAGCCGACCGGCCAGCCAGCCAGTTAGTCAGTCATTTAGTCAGCCAGTCATCAGTTAGTCAGTCAGGCTGTCACTGTCATGTCTACCAGGCTGGAGACCCCAGCAGGTCTGGGGCCACTGGGAGCACTAGGAGGACCCACTATGTTCTTCGTCCCACGCGGTTTAGTCTGTCAACAGGACCAGGCCCAAACAGAGAGTAAACCAGTCAGCAACGACCACAATAACACATATGGATGAGCTAAATAAGTTTGAATGTTTGAGGGTTTCTCCGAGGGGTTATTTTATATGTACCTGGAGTCGAGGGGAGGGGCCGGGGGAGGCTGGCTGAGGCCTAGTAGGCCGTACCAGGGAGGAGATACCAGAGGGGGAGGAAGAGGGATAGTGGGGCCTCAGGTGGGTACGAGACCCAGCACGATAGGAGTGGCTGGGGATCTTCCTCTCAGAGGAAGAGGAGGAAGAGGAGGAGGAGGGAGGGAAGGGAGGAGAGCCTTTGTCGCCAAAGTTGGAGATCATTTCCCAGATCTCATCATCCAGCTTCTTCACTTGTTCCTGGGGGAGAGGATAGGGGGGCAGCAGATCTAGTAACCAAAGGACCAGTCAGGAGAACAGGGCTCAGGGGGGTTCCAAAAGAAGACCTCCCATCATGTAAGGTAAGAGACACACCAAGCACTGGGCTCTTTGGGAGTAGGTAAGGAGACATGCTGTCCTGCTCTTACCAGGGCTACACCCCTGTGGTGTGTACACAACTTCACTGACTGGGGCCGTTCAACTTTCTAGTTTCTACAATCCTAAAACAGGGATGTCTTTTACGCAAAACATACAAAATCATCCACACATGTCTGCAATTAGACACAACATGGCTATCTTCTCTTCACATTCCTCACATGCTCATTGAGGTCTGTTTGCAATACACACATGCCTTTTTACGACATGCATCTGGTACATTTACTGTCAATGTGCTGCAGTTGCATTCATGCTTATATCTACCATGCTACCGTAAATGTTCAGTCACATATCTAAGGGTGTTGGTATTATCTTTCAGTAATGTCATGGAAAATGACATCCCAAAAGGCAATCCATATTAGGGGAAGGAGGTCACACTGTGTGAGGGGGATGGTTGGTTTCTATTGTTGTCAGTAGACGTGCTGTATGGATGTAACAGTGAGTGGCTAGACTACAGTAGGAATACCTGGCTAGCTCTTTTGGACCTGGAGGTGCCATTACCCTTCAAAGACTTCATTAAGACCCAAATGGACGCATCCTTCCTCAGTTGCTCCTCTATCCAGGGAGAGTCTCTCTAGTTTTGTGAACAAAGCAAGGCTCCTGTGATCACTTTCTACTTTCCCATGGAGGAGCCAGTGGAAGACTTTAGAACTAGAACTAATGGAAGACTTTAACATTACACTTTAGAACTAGAATTAATGGAAGACTTTAACATTACACTTTAGAACTAGAACTAATGGAAGACTTTAACATTACACTTTAGAACTAGAACTAATTGAAGACTTTAACATTACACTTTAGAACTAGAACTAATGGAAGACTTTAACATTACACTTTAGAACTTTAGAACTAATGGAAGACTTTAACATTACACTTTAGAACTTTAGAACTAATGGAAGACTTTAACATTACACTTTAGAACTAGAACTAATGTAAGACTTTAACATTACACTTTAGAACTAGAACTAATGGAAGGGTTTTAGAACTTAACTACTGTTTATGGTCACAGTAATGAATCATAGATGGATGTCTGCAAAGCTCCTTATGACTCATTCACTGCTGTACAGTTAAGTATATCTGAGTCATCCACTATGTGAATGGTCTATTAAACAGAGTGCATTTTAAGTAAGCAATTTTGTGTAGCGTGTAACCTACCATATTCTATCAACATACTGTCAATAATGTCTATACATCCCATCACACATACTGTAAGTTTGTTCAATACAGTGGCCAGACCAAGAATGGACAGTTTGGTTCGTCACATCCGGTGGAATATTCTAGCGGATTTGTCTGTGGGGCTTTAAAAGCAGGCGCGCTGAGAAGTAGACTGAGATGCTTTTGAGAGGTGAACCATTGAAACGTTATTAGGATGCGATAAACAGCCACTTTGAACACATGAAGAAGTAACTATTACAGAAGAGAGATTTATTTGCACTATTGCAGCATCATCTTTAGGTCATTCCAGGTAAGTAAGACTGTTTAAACTATCCTCATATCACAATACATAGGGTGCAGAAAACCGATTGTTGTCGCCCATATGCAATTATTATAAGCATTTCAGTCAACTCCATTTTAATGCCCATGATTTTGGGATGAGATGTTCGACAAGCAGGTGTCCACATACTTTTGGTCATGTAGTGTATACTGTATATTATATATATATATATACACTACCAGTCAAAGGTTTGGACACACCTACTCATTTTCTACATTGTAGAATAATAGTGAAGACATCAAAACTATGAAATAACACATATGGAATAATGTAGTAACCAAAAAAGTGTTAAACAAATCAAAATACACTGCTCAAAAAAATAAAGGGAACACTTAAACAACACATCCTAGATCTGAATGAATGAAATAATCTTATTAAATACTTTTTTCTTTACATAGTTGAATGTGCTGACAACAAAATCACACAAAAATTATCAATGGAAATCCAATTTATCAACCCATGGAGGTCTGGATTTGGAGTCACCCTCAAAATTAAAGTGGAAAACCACACTACAGGCTGATCCAACTTTGATGTAATGTCCTTAAAACAAGTCAAAATGAGGCTCAGTAGTGTGTGTGGCCTCCACGTGCCTGTATGACCTCCCTACAACGCCTGGGCATGCTCCTGATGAGGTGGCGGATGGTCTCCTGAGGGATCTCCTCCCAGACCTGGACTAAAGCATCCGCCAACTCCTGGACAGTCTGTGGTGCAACGTGGCGTTGGTGGATGGAGCGAGACATGATGTCCCAGATGTGCTCAATTGGATTCAGGTCTGGGGAACGGGCGGGCCAGTCCATAGGCTGTAAGCACAACCCCCACCTGTGGACGTTGGGCCCTCATACCACCCTCATGGAGTCTGTTTCTGACCGTTTGAGCAGACACATGCACATTTGTGGCCTGCTGGAGGTCATTTTGCAGGGCTCTGGCAGTGCTCCTCCTGCTCCTCCTTGCACAAAGGCGGAGGTAGCGGTCCTGCTGCTGGGTTGTTGCCCTCCTACGGCCTCCTCCACGTCTCCTGATGTACTGGCCTGTCTCCTGGTAGCGCCTCCATGCTCTGGACACTACGCTGACAGACACAGCAAACCTTCTTGCCACAGCTCGCATTGATGTGCCATCCTGGATGAGCTGCACTACCTAAGCCACTTGTGTGGGTTGTAGACTCCGTCTCATGCTACCACTAGAGTGAAAGCACCGCCAGCATTCAAAAGTGACCAAAACATCAGCCAGGAAGCATAGGAACTGAGAAGTGGTCTGTGGTCACCACCTGCAGAACCACTTCTTTATTGGGGGTGTCTTGCTAATTGCCTATAATTTCCACCTGTTGTCTATTCCATTTGCACAACAGCATGTGAAATGTATTGTCAATCAGTGTTGCTTCCTAAGTGGACAGTTTGATTTCACAGAAGTGTGATTGACTTGGAGTTACATTGTGTTGTTTAAGTGTTCCCTTTATTTTTTTGAGCAGTGTATATTTTATATTTGAGATTCTTCAAAGTAGCCACCCTTTGCCTTAATGACAGCTTTGCACACTCTTGGCATTCTCTCAACCAGCTTAAAGGAGTTCCCAAATATGCTAAGGACTTGTTGGCTGCTTTTCCTTCAATCTGCGGTCCGACTCATTACATTTTACATTTTAGTCATTTAGCAGATGCTCTTATCCAGAGCGACTTACAGTTAGTGAATGCATACATGTTTTTTTAAAATGTTTTTTTATACTGGCCCCCCGTGGGAAACGAACCCACATCCCTGCCGGCCAAACACTCCCCTATCTTGGACGACGCTGGACCAATTGTGCGCCGCCCATGGGTCTCCCGGTCGCGGCCGGCTGCGACAGAGCCTGGACTCGAACCAGGATCTCTAGTGGCACAGCTAGCACTGCGATGCAGACCAAACCATCTCAATTGGGTTGAGGTCGGGGGATTGTGGAGGCCAGGTCATCTGATGCAGCACTCCATCACTCCTGGAGGTGTGTTGGGTCATTGTCCTGTTGAAAAACAAATGATAGTCCCACTAAGCCCATACCAGATGGGATGGCGTATCACTGCAGAATGCTGTGGTAGCCATGCTGGTTAAGTGTGCCTTGAATTCTAAATAAATCACAGACAGTGTAACCAGCAAAGCACCCCCACACCATAACACCTCCTCCTCCATGCTTTACGGTGGGAAATACACATGCGGAGATCATCCGTTCACCCACACCGCGTCTCACAAAGACACGGCGGTTGGAACCAACAATCTCCAATTTGGACTCCAGACCAAAGGACACATTTCCACCGGTCTAATGTCCATTGCTCTTGTTTCTTAGCCCAAGCAGGTCTCTTCTCCTTATTGGTGTCCTTTAGTAGTGGTTTCTTTGCAGCAATTCCACCATGAAGGCCTGATTCACACAGTCTCCTCTGAACAGTTGATGTTGAGATGTGTCTGTTACTTGAACTCTGTGAAGCATTTATCTGGGCTGCAATTTCTGAGGCTGGTAACTCTCATGAACTTATCCTCTGCAGCAGAGGTAACTCTGGGTCTTCCATTCCTGTGGCAGTCCTCATGAGAGTAAGTTTCATCATAGCGCTTGATGGTTTTTGCGACTGCACTTCAATAAACTTTCAAAGTTCTTGAAATGTTCCGTATTGACTGACCTTCATGTCCTAAAGTAATGATGGACTGTCGTTTCTCTTTGCTTATTTGAGCTGTTCTTCCCATAATATGGACTTGGTCTTTTACCAAATAGGGCTCTCTTCTGTATATCCCCCTACCTTGTCACAACAAAACTGATTGGCTCAAACGCATTAAGAAATTCCACAAATGAACTTTTAAGTGGGCACACCTGTTAATTGAAATGCATTCCAGGTGACAACCTCATGAAGCTGGTTGAGAGAATGCCAAGAGTGTGCAAAGCTGTCATCAAGGCAAAGGGTGGCTATTTGGCAGCTTCAATATTTTGATTTGTTTAACACTTTTTTTTTGGTTACTACATGATTCCATATGTGTTATTTCATAGTTTTGATGTCTTTACTATTATTCTACAATGTAAAAAATAGTAAAAATTAAGAAAAAACCCTTGAATGAGTAGGTGTGTCCAAACTTTTGACTGGTAGTGTTAATATACAGTTGAAATCAGAAGTTTATTAAAACTTGTTTTTCAACCACTCCACAAATGTCTTGTTCTTGTTAACCAACTATAGTTTTGGCAAGTCGGTTAGGACATCAACTTTGTGCATGACACAAGTAATTTTTTCCAACAATTGTTTACAGACAGATTATTTCACTTATAATTCACTGTATCACAATTCCAGTGGGTCAGAAGTTTACATACACTAAGTTGACTGTGCCTTTAAACAGCTTGGAAAATTCCAGAAAATGATGTCATGGCTTTAGAAGCTTCTGATAGGCTAATTGACATCATCTGAGTCAATTGGAGGTGTACCTGTGGATGTATTTCAAGGCCTACCTTCAAACTCAGTGCCTCTAAGCTTGAACATCATGGGAAAATCAAAAGAAATCAGCCAAGACCTCAGAAAAAAGGTTGTAGACCTCCACAAGTCTGGTTCATCCTTGGGAGCAATTTCCAAACGCCTGAAGGTACCATGTTCATCTGTACAAACAATAGTATGCAAGTATAAACACCATGGGACCACGCAGCCGTCATACCGCTCAGGAAGAAGACGCGTTGTGTCTCCTAGAGAGGAAAATATTTTTGTGCGAAAAGTGTAAATCAATCCCAGAACAACAGCAAAGGACCTTGTGAAGATGCTGGAACAAAGAGGTACAAAAGTATCTATATCCACAGTAAAACGAGTCCTATATCGACATAACCTGAAAGGCCGCTCAGCAAGGAAGAAGCCACTGCTCCAAAATCGCCATAAAATAGCCAGACTACGGTTTGCAACTGCACATGGGGACAAAGATCAAACAATAACAAAAATAGAACTGTTTGGCCATAATGACCATCATTATGTTTGGATGAAAAAGGGGGGCTTGCAAGCCAAAGAACACCATCCCAACCGTGAAGCACGGGGGTGGCAGCATCATGCTGTGGGGGTGCTTTGCTGCAGGAAGTCACAAAATAGATGGCATCATGAGGAAGGAAAATTATGTGGATATATTGAAGCAACATCTCAAGACATCAGTCAGGAAGTTAAAGCTTGGTCGCAAATGGGTCTTCCAAATGGACAATGACCGCAAGCATACTTCCAAAGTTGTGGAAAAATGGCTTAAGGACAACAAAGTCAAGGTATTGGAGTGGCCATCACAAATGGGCAGAACTGAAAAAGCGTGTGCGAGCAAGGAGGCCTACAAACCTGACTCAGTTACACCAGCTCTGTCAGGAAGAATGGGCCAAAATTCACCCAACTTATTGTGGGAAGCTTGTGGAAGGCTACCCGAAACGTTTGACCCAAGTTAAACAATTTAAAGGCAATGCTACCAAATACTAATTGAGTGTCTGTAAACTTCTGACCCACTGGGAATGTGATGAAAGAAATAAAAGCTTAAATAAATCATTCTCTCTACTATTATTCTGACATTTCACATTCTTAAAATAAAGTGGTGATCCTAACTGACCTAAGACAGGGAATTTTTACCAGATTAAATGTCAGGAATTATGAAAAACTGAGTTTAAATGTATTTGGCTAAGGTGTATGTAAACTTCTGACTTCAAATGTATATATATATACACACTACCGTTCAAAAGTTTGGGGTCACTTAGAAATGTCCTTGTTTTCGAAAGAAAATCATTTTTTTTCTCCATTAAAATAACATCAAATTGATCAGAAATACAGTGTAGACATTGTTAATGTTGTAAATTGCTATTGTAGCTGGAAACGTCTGATTGTTAATGGAATATCTACATAGGCGTACAGAGGCCCATTATCAGCAACCATCAGTCCTGTGTTCCAATGGCACGTTGTGTTTGCTAATCCAAGTTTATCATTTTAAAAGGATAATTGATCATTAGAAAACCCTTTTGCAATTATGTTAGCACAGCTGAAAACTGTTGTGCTGATTAAAGAAGCAATAAAACTGGCCTTCTTGAGACTAGTTGAGTATCTGGAGCATCAGCAATTGTGGGTTCGATTACAGGCTCAAAATGGCCAGAAACAAATAACTTTCTTCTGACACTCGTCAGTCTATTATTGTTCTGAGAAATGAAGGCTATTCCATGTGAGACATTGCCAAGAAACTGAAGATCTCGTACAACGCTGTGTACTACTCCCTTCACAGAACAGCGCAAACTGGCTCTAACCAGAATATAAAGAGGAGTGGGATTGCCCAGTGCACAACTGAGCAAGAGGACAAATACATTAGTGTCTAGTTTGAGAAACAGACAGCTCACAGGTCCTCAACTGGCAGCTTCATTAAATAGTACCCGCAAAACACCAGTCTCAACGTCAACAGTGAAGAGGCGACTCCGGGATGCTGACTTTCTAGGCAGAGTTGCAAAGAAAAAGCCATAAAATATTAATATGGGCAGTCTGAGATATGGCTTTTTCTTTGCAACTCTGCCTAGAAGGTCAGCATCCCGGAGTCGCCTCTTCACTGCTGAAGTTGAGACAGTTTTCAGCTCTGCTGACATAATTGGAAAAGTGTTTTCTAATGATCAATTAGCCTTTTAAAATGATAAACATGGATTAGCAAACACAATGTGCCATTGGAATTTTTTTTTATTCCATTCTTTTACTTTTAGATTTGTGTGTATTGTTAGATATTACTGCACTGTTGGAGCTAGGAACACAAGCATTTCGCTACACCCACAATAACATCTGCTAAACATGTGTATGCGACCAATAAAATTTGATTTGATATGAAGCTAAAATATTACTAATATTGTGTGAAAATAGAGCAAGTACTGGATGTTGATTGCTGCTACAACTGCACTAAAACTAGGACAAATTAGAGGCCATTGGAAAACTATGCAGGCAATCCATGCATCTCAAACACAAAAACCTACATTCAAGAAAAATTGTTATGGTTTATGTATGAAACATTTATCAAAATACTGGACACCAATCAGTACAATCAAATGCCAAATCACACCTATCCTTTGTTTGAATTACAAGCGTACATTTTAGTCATCAATTGTTCACAATAAGTATGATACTGTATGCTCAATCATCACCACACGACAAGTACCACTCTGGTTTACCTTGTGTGCTCGTCTCATACGAGCAAAGAAAGCTTCCTTCTATAGAGTTGACAGGCAAACCAATAAATAAAGAAGCAATTAAACACTTTGTTGATGCTTAAATAACCATAATCTCATCAAGACCAATGAAAATGTAATCATGTGATGGTCTCTAAAAGAAGATGCATCAACAAACAAAGTACTGTGTACTATCTCAGAGACTGCTAAGGCTTTCTGGTGAGGTTCTAACCCTAGTAATAAATTGTGAATTCATGGAGTATACAACCAAACTCTGCCTCCACATTTGCCACTACGAGGACATTCACACTCAGTGTTCTCTATTATAACTCATTTAGCAAACCCATTTCACAGCAAGAGAAGATCAGCTCTTACTCAGAAAGTCAGGCTACTTAATTAAGAAGAATTTGAGAGAGAACATTGAGCATTTAGGTGCCAGAGAAGCAGGAATGTAAAGGTTTTCAGCACGAGAAGAAGCCGCTTTGCATCATAGAAAGCACCAGGAAGCTGGGATTGAGCTGAGGTCCACAGGAGTATGGAAAGTCTCTGCTGGCCAGTTGGCCAGATCATCATCTGTGACTCACCTTGTCCCCCTGGTAGACCCCAGGCAGCTGCCAGTAGTGGGGCTCCTGGCCCAGGTAGTCAAAGTTGCTATAGGAGAGCTGTGTGCCATCGGTGGATACTTCCACGGTGAAGCCGGTGGAGATACGGTTGGTGCGCTGCCGGTTGACCAAAGCAAAGCCCTGGAAGTTGCCAGGGACAAAGACGGACGACACCTGCAGGACACAGAGGAAGGAATGATCAACCAGTCTCACTCAGAGAGACAGGAAAAGCTTCAGAAAATGGAATCGTTTAATTCAGTTCAGAAGAGCTTTATTGGCAATTGGAGTGCTCTCAAAGTAGCTGTAAGTATCGGTTTGTGTGTTGAATTGCCAATTCTTGTATTGGTCATTGTCATGTCAAACTCAAAATAATCTGGGACCAGGGCCAGCCTACACTCAAAGTGCTCTCTTCATATATATTTTTTAATTTAACCTTTATTTAAGCCGGGAGTCATGCTGAGACCACGGTCTCTTTCGCAGATCACATCAATAAACAACAATTACACTATACATATCTATACTGAACAAAAATATAAATGCAACATGCAACTATTTCAAAGATTTTACTGAGTTACAGTTCATATGAAGAAATCAGTCAATTGAAATAAATAAATTAGGCCCTAATCTAGGGATTTCACATGACAGCGAATACAGATAGGCATCTGTTGGTCACAGATACCGTTAAAAAATGGGCCTTCTCAATGGGCCTCAGGATCTCATCACAGTATTTCTGTGCATTCAAATTGCTATCGATAAAATGCAATTGTGTTCATTGTCCGTAGCTTATGCCTGCCCATACCATAACCCCACCGCCACCATGGGGCACTCTGTTCACAACGTTGACATCAGCAAACCGCTCGCCCACACAACGCCATACACGTGGTCTGCGGTTGTGAGGCCGGTTGAACGTACTGCCAAATTCTCTAAAACGACGTTAAAGGCGGCTTATGGTAGAGAAATTAACATTAAATTCTCTGGCAACAGCTCTGGTGGACATTCCTGCAGTCAGCATGCCAATTGCACGCTCCCTCAAAACTTGAGACATCTGTGGCATTGTGTTGTGTGACAAAACTGCACATTTTAGAGTGGCCTTTTATTGTCCCCAGCACAAGGGGCACCTGTGTAATGATCATGCTATTTAATCAGCTTCTTGATATGCCACACCTGTCAGGTGTATGGATTATCTTGGCAAAGGAGAAATGCTCACTAACAGGGATGTAAACAAATTTGAGCACAACATTTGAGAGAAATAAGCTTTTTGTGCATTTGGAACATTTCTGTGATCTTTTATTTCAGCTCAAGTTCAGTGTACAGTATATACAAATCAATTACACAAAAAAATACTTTACTCATTTATTTTATTAAGGTAGTAGTTTCCTAGTTCTTGTTGCCTGGGTACCTGGTCTCTGTAGTTGGAGGAGCTGGAGCACTGCTGTGTGACGCCCATGCAGAAGCAGGACAGGCAGCCATCTTTGTTGTCTGTGCTGATGTGAAAGGTTCCCTGCTTACAGTTGGAGCAGGCAGGGCCCTCGACGTTCATCTGGAACACAATGATTTATAGTGTGAGAGGGGAACTAACCATAGAAATAGAACATTGACTTGAATGGGAATGCCATGCTAGTAATTCTATTTCTATGGGACAAACTATCTCACGGAAGTAACCCTCAGAAGTGGATAAGGATATTTAGATTTAGATTTAGAGAGTTTAATAGTCACATGTACAGGGCTGCAGATGTAATTACAGGGTACAGTGAAATTATGCAGGACAAAGTTAAATAAAACAATACAAATATAATAAAAATAGATAATAATAAAACAGAAATAATAATATATACATATTAACAACTGTGGCAATGATAAATGTCCATTGGGGTGGGAGCAGGGTAAATGTCCGTTGAGGAGGGAGCAGGTAGCTGGCTAGTGGTGGCTATTCAGCAGCCTGAGTCTGGGGGTAGAAATTTGGCCAGACTTACAGGTTTTGCCATGATGTTCCTATACTGCCCCCGTCTGAGTGATGGGTTGGGAGATGTCAATGCGGATGGTGGTTATTAGGAAATACTTACAGAAGCCTTGGTTTGCTTACCTTGCAGCGACACACACCATTTCCATTGCATCCTTCACTTCCTCTCTGGTCACAGTTGTAGCAGTTACCTGTAAACATGCCACAGCAGAGGTTTTCACTCTGTGTGCCTTCATTCTATCAAATACTATCATTTAAATTGTGTTGCTAACAGCTGCAGCCTGTTAGCACTGTGTAATAACACTCTTAACTGCCCCTGAGGGGATAAATAAAGCTATATTGAATTGAATAATCCATATACATACCGTTGAGGTCATTGTTGCCAACACTACACCTCTGGCCGAGCTGGGGGTTGCCTGTGTACCCAGCAGCACATCTGAAATGGAGAATGGTGAACATTTATACTTTAAAACAAACATTTCCAGTCAAAGAGGATACATTTTTCAAACCAAAGGAAGGAACAATGGGGGTAGGAAACTGGGCGAGCTGTGTGAGGAGATAGATACGTGATGAGACTTGTCCTCACAGCACACTCTTGGCCCAGAGTAGACACATTAAAAGACATTTCTGTGAAAAGACTATGGATACAAGCTATACAATAGAGTTGTCACATTATTAGCCAACATCCAGAATGTATTCATTGTGGATGTCCGTTGTCGACGCACTATTAATTACCCAAGTCCCCTGCATGTAAATAATCTGCATTGTTTTACCAAACAGACTCAGACTCACAGAATAAAACATGCTTAAATACAGCTTTGTTCCACCACTTGAAAATCCACTGACTTTTGAGTTTCCCAGATGCAAAAAGAGGATAAAAGATATGTATTGCCAATGTTGGCGTTAGACAAAGCACATCCAATGCTACAACTCTCAACGTGTCAGATGTTGAAACCATCTCTCCTCTAATAGGTTTCTAGATGATAAACCGGTGGCGGCTGCTGATTGGCTGATCTACCGGTAGTTTCTTTGAGAAGATATATAAAGCAATCTGTGCATTTGAACAACAGTATAAATACACCTATTTCACTTTGGCATGTAAAAAACCAAATGAGCACTGCTGCACATGCTGCCACTGTTTTGAATAGATTAGATTATACTATTTAGAACTAGCAGCCAGCTCACGAAGGAATGAGTGCACCAGGGAGAACGCAACAAGCATGCAGATACAATAAGTGAAAACACATGATCTAACTTGGGATTTCTAGCTAAAATAATGTCACAAAGCATGATGCGCTAGCCCGTTAACGTTCATTCTGAAATAACCTCATATTTCCTCATATTAGTTTAGAAAGACTTGAAATTGGCGTGGGAGCTAGCTATAGAGAGCTTGTTGCTTATCAAAGGTAGATAACTGGTTATTTGACCCCAAGAAATGACCAAACTATTTCTCAATGTTTCTCAAAATTACTGTAACTGGCTAATAATTTGATCATGCGTTGTGATTCACCCGGTTTTATGCTGTTTTAGTCCACACAACATGTCTCCCTGTCACCTACAGTAAAACCTGATGAACACTGTGGGGGGAAACAATAAAATTGGCCAGCCACAGTCATGCTTTTTTGTCCTACCAGATCCGCGATGAGAAGGTTCTAGCTTGTGTATCCCTCTGTCCTTTGACTCTTCTTGGATGTAAATGTCTGGTTTATCAGGTCCCAGGCTCCCATGACTGTTATGATTATTTATTTACAAGTTCATTGCTATTTGTTTTTTGGTTTAGCACCATCTGTACCTGACAGAGCAGATTTGTCTCACGTGCGGCAGAAATCCACCTGGCGCGAGAAACTCATTGGGAGGGAGACTAGAGCAGACCCAGAAGTTCTGACTCAGCGCACATTTGAGCATCCCAGGACAGTCCATTTGCTTTGTGCTGTTATAATTCATGCAATGAAATCCTGTGATTTCATTGGGGGCAGTTCTCCCTCATAGAAAACAGCTGGCAAAGCAATCTAAGCAATGTTCGCATGGCCTATGCGCCCGCGGAGCTGCTGGCAGTCACTGAGACCAGAGTAGTAAATAACTGAACAACTTGTTTTGAACAATATATTTTTGAAACAGGCAAATTTACATATTTACCACACATTTATGAGCATTTAAAACTATAATATAATATACTGTATATGTTCTTTAAAAATATATACACTGCTCAAAAAAATAAAGGGAACACTTAAACAACACAATGTAACTCCAAGTCAATCACACTTCTGTGAAATCAAACTGTCCACTTAGGAAGCAACACTGATTGACAATACATTTCACATGCTGTTGTGCAAATGGAATAGACAACAGGTGGAAATTATAGGCAATTAGCAAGACACCCCCAATAAAGGACTGATTTTGCATGTGGTGACCACAGACCACTTCTCAGTTCCTATGCTTCCTGGCTGATGTTTTGGTCACTTTTGAATGCTGGCGGTGCTTTCACTCTAGTGGTAGCATGAGACAGATTCTACAACCCACACAAGTGGCTCAGGTAGTGCAGCTCATCCAGGATGGCACATCAATGCGAGCTGTGGCAAGAAGGTTTGCTGTGTCTGTCAGCGTAGTGTCCAGAGCATGGAGGCGCTACCAGGAGACAGGCCAGTACATCAGGAGACGTGGAGGAGGCTGTAGAAGGGCAACAACCCAGCAGCAGGACTGCTACCTCCACCTTTGTGCAAGGAGGAGCAGGAGGAGCACTGCCAGAGCCCTGCAAAATGACCTCCAGCAGGCCACAAATGTGCATGTGTCTGCTCAAACGGTCAGAAACAGACTCCATGAGGGTGGTATGAGGGCCCGACGTCCACAGGTGGGGGTTGTGCTTACAGCCCAACACCGTGCAGGACGTTTGGCATTTGCCAGAGAACACCAAGAATGGCAAATTCGCCACTGGCGCCCTGTGCTCTTCACAGATGAAAGCAGGTTCACACTGAGCACGTGACAGACGTGACAGAGTCTAGAGACGCCGTGGAGAACGTTCTGCTGCCTGCAACATCCTCCAGCATGACCGGTTTGGCGGTGGGTCAGTCATGGTGTGGGGTGGCATTTCTTTGGGGGGCCGCACAGCCCTCCATGTGCTCGCCAGAGGTAGCCTGACTGCCATTAGGTACCGAGATGAGATCCTCAGACCCCTTGCGAGACCATATGCTGGTGCGGTTGGCCCTGGGTTCCTCCTAATGCAAGACAATGCTAGACCTCATGTGGCTGGAGTGTGTCAGCACTTCCTGCAAGAGGAAGGCATTGATGCTATGGACTGGCCCGCCCGTTCCCCAGACCTGAATCCAATTGAGCACATCTGGGACAT
The DNA here is from genome assembly GCF_964263955.1 of Coregonus lavaretus. NCBI lineage: Eukaryota > Metazoa > Chordata > Actinopteri > Salmoniformes > Salmonidae > Coregonus > Coregonus lavaretus. Next base: position 34,480,378 of record NC_140007.1, read on the forward strand.
CATGTCTCGCTCCATCCACCAACGCCACGTTGCACCACAGAATGTCCAGGAGTTGGTGGATGCTTTAGTCCAGGTCTGGGAGGAGATCCCTCAGGAGACCATCCGCCACCTCATCAGGAGCATGCCCAGGCGCTGTAGGGAGGTCATACAGGCACGTGGAGGCCACACACACTACTGAGCCTCATTTTGACTTGTTTTAAGGACATTACATCAAAGTTGGATCAGCCTGTAGTGTGGTTTTCCACTTTAATTTTGAGGGTGACTCCAAATCCAGACCTCCATGGGTTGATACATTTGATTTCCATTGATAATTTTTGTGTGATTTTGTTGTCAGCACATTCAACTATGTAAAGAAAAAAGTATTTAATAAGATTATTTCATTCATTCAGATCTAGGATGTGTTATTTTAGTGTTCCCTTTATTTTTTTGAGCAGTGTATATATTTTTGTTTGTTTTACCAATCACAAGCGGGGCGCCGCCCAAACACCCTACTGGGCGGGACGCTACTGTGATGAACTGAGGAACCCATTTGCGCAAGTTTGCATTAAAAGTAACATTTCCATTTTAAAAGGATGTGTCACCAAAGGAAACCTTGATACAGAGAGCAGAGCAGAGAAAATCAACAGGAGAAGTAAGAGACACAAAACTAAAGTTGACCTGCAGAAAGAGGCATCATATCTCATCATGATATGACACTGAGAAGCTGAGAAGAATTATGCCCAGTGCCTAAGCAAGCTGAGGCACTCTGGCCTTCCACCAAAGCTCTGTACAGCTGAAGAGCCCTGCAGGCCAAGAGGCCAGGCTACTCTGGGGGAGAGCTACCCTAGTTTATCCAGTTCTTACCTCGTCACTGGAAACTCCACAGTTGAAGAGCCAACCAACGCACAGCTTCAACGGGACTTAAATGCAATTACATTTTACATTTTTGTCATTTAGCAGACGCTCTTATCCAGAGCGACTTACAGGAGCAATTAGGGTTAAGTGCCTTGCTCAAGGGCACATCGACAGATTTTTCACCTAGTCGGCTCGGGGATTAGAACCAGCGACCTTTCGCAATAAACTCGCTTTGAAAATACCTGTCCAGTCTAGCTTTACAGTAAGACACTAAAAAGGTTTTTGGAAACTATCTGACCAATTCATGATGAAGCCAAATCTGGATATTGTTGACGTAAAGAAGGGATTGATATTTCACATTCTTCATGCTGCTATTTGTGTTATGCACAGTAAGGTTATAGTACATTGAAGAAGACACAAATTTGAAAAAAGTGTTCAAATTAAGTACAATCATAAGGCAGCAAGGGCATAATTAATGTTATAAAGTACATAATATCTCATATACATGGATTACATTTGCATACACAATCATATCATTACACATCCAATAATAATAGAAGATGGAATCGAAACATAGATTTACACCTGAACATAGCAACGGCCGATACCTCAGGCAAACTCACTTCAAATGCTTCACTTACAGCTGAGTACAGTGCTGTGTAGTGTGCATATACTTGCATGATTGTGTTACACCAATTCTTGGGAAGGTTATCGGAATTTTGCAACCCTAATCCTGCCTCGTGTGAGGCAACTCACCACTGAGTCTTAAACTGACCTGCAGTCAGATTTAATTAACAACATACTGACGTCAGCATCCTACAGCTGTGTTTCACTCTGTACAAGGTTGGAAAAACACGTGACGTGTGTGTGTTTCCATTCTGTCCGATGTTGCTTACGAGTTCTCTCAGCTGTTTGAGCAAAGGGAAGGGAAACATAGTCTTGTCTCAGCGTCGTTTTAATGATTGATGAAAGACCAGACAGAAAACTGGCCTTGTGGGTTTATCTAACATTGTTGGAACGGCTAGGAGTGGATGTTTGCGTTAGCATGCTGATGGGTACACACACACACACACACACACACACACACACACACACACACACACACACACACACAATTGCTTATACAAACGTGCTTATGCAAGTCTGAGGTCCTGAGTGCTCTGGAGCAGGTTTTTATCAAGGATCTCTCTGTACTTTGCTCAGTTCATCTTTCCCTCGATCCTGACTAGTCTCCCAGTCCCTGCCACCACCATGATGCTGCCACCATGTTTCACCGTAGGGATTGTGCCAGGTTTCCTCCAAACGTGACGCTTGGCATTCAGGCCAAAGAGTTCAATCTTGGTTTCATCAGACCAGAGAATCTTGTTTCTCATGGTCTCACCCTTTGAATATGGTAACTGCAGTGTTTCCCCTATATTCATGCCACCGCTGCAAAAAATATGATGTAATTAAAAAATATATATATGGATAGTCGTTAGCTCAATGAATGGAATGCAATGGGAACAGCTAGCATTTCATTGTGCTAACGCTAGTAGCAATGCACCCCCCACCCCCTGCTACCCTTGCCACCGCTGCTCAAAATAATCCTAGGGGAAACACTTAACTGTATATTTTTTCATGACAGGATTAGGCTATTGTGCAACTGATCAAATAGTCACAAAATACAGCTTTAAACACAGGAACAATGTTGCCTCTATTTGAAGAAGTTCATTTCCACTCATGCAGTCCTTTATCAAAAACATTCATTTTCCATTTTCCATAGATAAAAAATATATAATAAAAGCATAAATATCAGGACACACAGGTCACTTAAGATACATTTTGAAATTAGTTCAAGTTTAAAAAAATATAAATGTCTCTAATAATCAGGGATAATTTTGACAGGAATGGTCAGCCTTCCTAGAACAATGTGAAAAGAACCATCGGAACCATCTTGCTTCTGTTTCTTGTTCTTTTGGGAAGACTTTTCATCATTGCCTTGGAGTAGTTTGAGCAGGTCCAGAACATTAGACTGGTGCTGGGATTTCTTCCTCTGTGGGGATCTCTTGGAACTAGTAGTTTTTACTTTACTCTTCGTGGTTGACTTAGAACGCTTCAAAGAAGAGGTGGTTTTGGTTGGTGCCAACGTGGTGGTGAGAACTTTTTTAGAGTAACTTGTTTTGGCTTTTGACACTTCCTGGACTTTGTGAGACGGTGGGGCCAGCTGGTATGAGTCTGGAGCAGTGGTTTTCCCATAACCTTTGTTTGAGTGGGATGTTTCTCTTACAACTGTTTCTGTGATTTTAACATTGGGTTGAATCTTTGAATCAGGTGCAACTAATCTTGCTCCTTGCACGAGAAGCATCCTCTTCCTTTTTAGCAGCTTGATTATGTGACTTGGATGATGTAGGATTTTTTGACACCTGTGTTGGAGGCTTAAGTTTATGGGATGGTGGTGCCAGCTGATATTTAGTGGCAGCCAGGTCTTCTTTAGCTTGCCCTGGTTTTGATTGACTTGTCTGTGTTGAGCGCTTATTAGCTGTCACAGGAATCTTCTTGGCCATCGTAGTCTCTGTTTCAGGCTTTGTTGCAGTACTTGGCCTAGTGCTAGGCTTTGTTGTACTATGTGGTCTAGTGCTAGTCCTGGGTTTACTTACGGTAGTATTTTGTCTTGTGATGGACTGTGAAATAACATGACTTTTTGTGGTTCTAGTTAATAATGGTTTAGGTTTAGGTTTTGTAGTTTGTCTGTCTTTGAATGTTTGGGAAGTGGACTTTGTGTTGACAGTTGGTTTGTGCTTTTTATTCCTCTGAGGGGTTGTTGGGGCTTTCTTAGCAGGGAGATGGGACATTGGTAAACTTTTGGGGACTGTGGCTCTAGTTTGTGACCTGGTGATTGTTGATTGAATCCTGACAGTGGGTCGCAGTGTTGTCGTGGTTGTTCATTGAGAAGTCCTGACGATGGGTCGAGTTGTAGTAACCCCTGGCACTAAGACTGTAGAGATTGGTGGCAGTGCCTTTGCCTCTTTAGCAGACTGTGAGGTGTGTCTGACGCGTTTCACCTTGTTCATCTCCTGAGCTAGGGCAGTAAACCCATCTATCACGATCTCCAGACGACCCTCCAGCCTTCTCAGCCGAGTTTCCATGTCTGTGTAGCTACTTTCCAGCTCTTTCTTCTCCAGGGCAGACTGTGACTGCAGGGCCAGGAGTGTCTCCAGCTGGGTGCTGAGCTTGCTCTGCTGGCCCCTCATGGCCTGGATGCCCTCCTTGATGTCCAGGATTTTGCTCTCCAGCATGCTGAGGTGCTGGTTGAAGCGGTTCATGTGGAGCCTCATTAGGAACTGGAAGCTGTGCTCTCTAACCTCAGGGCTGGGTGTGTTCAGTGATGGGACCCTGGGTGCAGTCCTATTCAGGTGGACTCAAACCATGTCGGCTACGGGGGTAGTTGTGGTTGGACGAGTAGTGGTGGTAGGGCGAGTGGTTGAGCGAGTCGTAGCAGGTGGGCGAGTAGGGATGGTAGGGTGAGTAGGGATGGTAGGGCGAGTGGGGATGGTAGGGCGAGTGGGGATGGTAGGGCGAGTGGGGATGGTAGGGCGAGTGGGGATGGTAGGGCGAGTGGGGATGGTAGGGTGGCTGGTAGTGGACAGTAGGCTCTGTGTGGGAATGTATGGTCTTGGGCTATAATCTGTGTCTTCTTCTTCTTCTTCCTCCTCTGGCTGTGTGATGCCACTATAGTCTGTGTCTTCCTCCTCCTCCTTGGCTGGCTCTGGGTTGTAGTCTGTGTCCTCCTCCTCCTCCTCCTCCTTGGCTGGCTCTGGGTTGTAGTCTGTGTCCTCCAACTCCTCCTCCTCCTTGGCTGGCTCTGGGCTGTAGTCTGTGTCTTCCTCCTCCTCCTCCTCCTCCTCCTTGGCTGGCTCTGGGCTGTAGTCTGTGTCCTCCTCTTCCTCCTCCTCCTTGGCTGGCTCTGGGCTGTAGTCTGTGTCTTCCTCCTCCTCCTCCTCCTCCTCCTCCTTGGCTGGCTCTGGGCTGTAGTCTGTGTCCTCCTCCTCCTCCTCCTCCTTGGCTGGCTCTGGGCTGTAGTCTGTGTCTTCCTCCTCCTCCTCCTCCTCCTCCTCCTTGGCTGGCTCTGGGCTGTAGTCTGTGTCCTCCTCCTCCTCCTCCTCCTTGGCTGGCTCTGGGCTGTAGTCTGTGTCTTCCTCCTCCTCCTCCTCCTTGGCTGGCTCTGGGCTGTAGTCTGTGTCCTCCTCCTCCTCCTTGGCTGGCTCTGGGCTGTAGTCTGTGTCCTCCTCCTCCTCCTCCTCCTTGGCTGGCTCTGGGCTGTAGTCTGTGTCTTCCTCCTCCTCCTCCTCCTCCTCATCATCATAATCCTCCTCCCCCTCATCCTCTTCTCCACTGCCCTCTGGCACCACATGTTTCTCCAGGCTAAAGTTGAACACTGCCTCATCACACCCCGGCGGGAGGAAGCCCTCATTGTCCTCTTGCAGGTACGGGTCCACACAACTTTCTTGTTTTCTTAATGATCAAAACATTCAAATCAGACATAGGGCAGGCATGGAGGCTCAACTTATCAAAACATACCGATGTTTATTTACCCAGTCACCGCATCATCATCTTTGCACCTCGAGTAGCAAAGATTCGTCAAACAGATGTGACATTCGAAATGCCACCTCTAGATTTATGCCTCAGAGAGAGAATATGTTTACATAGCCCGGGCATAAACACGGACAGCATTAGCCCACAGCTTCTAAACCTTTCAGAAAGCAGTAAAGCACAGCTGGAGCAGAAAACGGTACACTGAAAAGGTTCTGGCAAAGCTGAATCAAAGGAGAGAACTGAAGCTGAAGCAAAGGAGATCACTAAAGCTGAAGCAAAGGAGAGAACTGAAGCTGAAGCAGAGGAGAGAAAGCAAAAACCATGTGACATGAGGTTTCCTCAGGATACAACTACAAGTCCAAACACTCCTAACGAAAAACTTGGTTTCACCACTTATTGGCTTTTACGACTTTTACGACAACAAATGTACAATCACACCTTAGCATATCACGTATAATCCCATGGTAAACATTTTTTAACAAAAATGCCCATTGATAAATACAATGTTCGTTAGCCAAGCTCAATAATCCACTACACATATTGACCTGTCAAATAGCATAAAAAGCACTGCTACTGCAGAGACCAAACCCTACACACAAAAACCTTTACTAACTAACTGGAATGGGTGGCATTGATTTGAGCTTTGCTTCCACCATACCACTCCACTAACACATACCAATCAATCATGACTGGTTGGAAAGACTGGTTGAAAGAGGGATGCAATGGACAGACATGCTACTATACCCCTTTTGTAAATGAAATAAGTGGGTGCCAGTGCCAGACCTGTCACCTCTGCTTTGCTGCGCTCCGGCCAGCCCAGCACCCCCCAAACCACTGACCACTTAACAGCTTGACTGTAAGGATGGAGGGGATAGAGAGAGAAAGAGATGAATATGAAGAGAATCGTACCTTTCGCAGCGCCGGCCAGTGAAGCCTGGGGGACAGTTATCACAAGTGGGCTGACCATCCGCGTCCTTGTAGCAAGACTGAGAATACCTGCATGAAGACAGAGTCTTCTATCAGAGACAGTGTAGCCTACAGCCCGTATAATATTAATGGGGTTACCTTTGAGAAAATAGCGTAACTGTATGACCAGTCACTGACAGATCGGCTATCTTTACAAAGAGCAGGTTGACCCCACATAATTAAATAGTATCTCTATGAGGTTGACCAGCAGGTGAATGGATACGTTTATCAGTAGAATAAAGATCTTCATAAGAGGATAAGTCTGGAGCTAGAGTTCCAGAGCCATTGATCCATGTAAAGGTGTAGTTCTGTGCAGCTGTAGAGTCCATGAGGAGTGAACTCACTGGTTGCTGGTGGAAGTGCCAGGGCAGGGGCAGGGCTGACAGGCCTGGGGGCCGTCCGTCACAGGGTTGCCGTAGAAACCTGGCAAACAGCGCTCGCACCTTGGGCCGGCCGTGTTGTGAAGGCATTGCTAGAAAAAGGAGACACACGAGAAGGGAGAGAGTGGTGGATCCATCCATGGAACAGTGAAATCCTATTATGAGCTAATGTGTGTTCTGAATCTGTTTCCACATGTTGCGATTTGCCAAGAAACCATTAGCGGATTCCATAGCAGACTTGAAAGCCAGATGCAGCTGTAGTACTGTACTACTGGCATACAGTACAGTAGTAGGGTGGAGTGACTTACCAAGCACGCGCCTGTCTCCTGGTCACAGCCGCTGGCGTGGCCGTTACAGTCGCACCTCTCACAGGTACCCAGGTAGAGCCCAGAGCCTGTACGGGTGTAGCCCACGTCACACTCCTGTATAGAAACAGACATGGAAGGAAAGACATGGAAAAACCCCTCAGGCCATGTAGTGATAGAAATGTATACAGTACAGTAGATTGTCTTGTTGCTCCATTACAACATGCTCTAAGAATTCAACTCTGTGTTTCTTTCCAAGATGTCTACTGTGCCATGAAACAAAGTGATGGAGCTTTACGACTAGGAGAGGTAACAGAGGAACAGCTATTGTATTGGTTGTTCTTGTGTCATCAGGATAACGTTTATGTGGTGTGTGTGTGTGTGTGTGTGTGTGTGTGTGTGTGTGTGTGTGTGTGTGTGTAAAGTACCTGGCATGATGGTCCTTTGTAGCCTTGGGGACAAGCACACTCCTCCACTTCAAGGGCACGTTCATTGCCTGTGGAGCGTGGCACTGCAATGTCCATTCGGATGTCTGAAAGACTGGACAACAGACAACAACACAGGTGAGATAACAACAACAACAACAACAACAACAACATCAGCCACATGGTCTTTCCAGTAAGTGTCCTAAATGATTCTTTAGAATCATCATTATGTGGTAAACTACAGCTGATTTGAGATACTACTCAATATGTCTTCCTTCTCCTACCGACACTAGAGTTGACTAGAGGTAGATCTCAATAGTACACGTAGTCTGGCCCTCTCTTACCTGGTCTCAGCCATGTTGTCAGCGTAGGTGGCTCTGATCATGAAGACAGTAGTATCAGCCAAGGCCATGAGGAGGTGCTCACGAGTACAGGGCTGTCCATCGGCACGCCTCCATGCAGACTGGTAGGAGAAAACACAGGGAGAGACAGAGAAATGAAGCTCAGTGTAAAGTTCTGCCTAGGCAAAGTCAGGATTAGAGCTGGCCTCCTGTAGCTCAGTTGGTAGAGCATGGTGCTTGCAACGCCAGGGTTGTGGGTTCGTTTCCCACGGGGGGCCAGTATGAAAAAAAGTATGAAAAATGTATGCACTCACGTCGCTCTGGATAAGAACGTCTGCTAAATGACTAAAATGTAAAAAAAATGGATTATATCCAAGAATAGGATTGGGATTAGCAATGGAGTTAATGGTCATCTAATTACGTAATCTAAACAAAATCATCCACAAAGACAACATTGTATTACATCTTAATGTTAAGATAACAAACTGTTTATTATCAGTTTTTCTTTTAAATACGCACACACACACACACACACACACACACACACACACACACACACACACACACACACACACACACACAGTGACACACACCTCTCTGAAGGTGACAGTGACGGTGGCGGGTACGCGGGGGAGGGGCTTTGTCTGGGAGAAGTGTTCCAGGAAGATGCCGTTGCCTTGGAGAACCACATCCGGCTGTCCGTCAATCACCAGGGAGCGTTGCCGGGGCTCATAGCGCACAGTGTAGCGCAGCTCTCCGCCATAGGCTGTCACCTGGCAACAACATGTCAGATGTCAGAGAGAAACGTTCTCCACTCGATGGTGGAAAGGTATTTCACCCCATAAGGCTAGCTGGGTCATGGATCATCATGATGACATGTGCATGACCATGAACCAGAAGTAGAGAGCTTCTCTTTGTTTATGTTAAGCCTTTATGTTGAGAGAGCATGTGGACGGTGAAATCTAGCCTGACCACATTTATTTCACACCTTGCTTCCAGAGGGAAGACTACTAAGTCAAAATACGGTGGATGACAGTTTCTCCTGTCCCCATGATCTAGTGGAGAAATAAAGTGTCATAAAGACGCCACTCATCTCCCCCACCCCCCACCCTCTACCCTTGTCTCCCCCCTCTCATCTAGTCTCCTCCATATCACCTTGTCCCTCCGCTCTCTACTTGTCTCCCCCATCTCCCCCGTCATCCCCCTCTCTTCCCCCTGTAACCCGTGTCTCCCTCCTCTCCCCCAGTCCCCTCTCTTCCCCCTCTAACCTGTCTCCCTCCTCTCCCCTAGTCCCCTCTCTCCTTCCTCTCCCTCTGTCTCCCCCCTCTCCCCTAGTCCCCTCTCTCCTTCCTCTCCCTGTCTCCCTCCTCTCTCCTAGTCCCCTCTCTCCTTCCTCTCCCTGTCTCCCCCCTCTCCCCTAGTCCCCTCTCTCCTTCCTCTCCCTCTGTCTCCCTCCTCTCCCCTAGTCCCCTCTCTCCTTCCTCTCCCTCTGTCTCCCCCCTCTCCCCTAGTCCCCTCTCTTCCCCCTCTAACCTGTATCCCCCCTCTCTCCCTAGTCCCCTCTCTCCTTCCTCTCCATCTGTCTCCCTCCTCTCCCCTAATCCCCTCTCTACCTCTGTCTCCCCCCTCTCTCCTAGTCCCCTCTCTCCTTCCTCTCCCTCTGTCTCCCCCCTCTCTCCTAGTCCCCTCTCTCCTTCCTCTCCCTCCGTCTCCCCCCTCTCTCCTAGTCCCCTCTCTCCTTCCTCTCCCTCTGTCTCCCCCCTCTCTCCTAGTCCCCTCTCTCCTTCCTCTCCCTCTCTCTCCCCCCTCTCACCTTGTCTCCTCTGAAGCCGTCTGGTAGGACCCAGTAGTAGATGTCTTTGGGGATGTCAGAGAAGGAGCGGTACGCCACCTCTGAGGAGCCTTTCTGGGTGATACCATCTGTGATAGTCCTGGAGTTAGCACTGTTGGAGAGGGAGAACAGCTGCCCATTCACACCACCACGGACCTGGGGGATACAAACAGCCACACTTTAGATACAACGTCTTTGTGTCTTCTCAGTCCTCAAGAGTCCAAGCGAATAGGGCTCAAGTGCACTTAAGCCAGACTCAATGCACTGCTGTGGTTTAGGATGTGCTTGACCATTCCTTGTATTTTGTGATGTCTTACGTGCCCTATAGAAGTAGTGTGTATTGGTATTAGTACGGCCAGGCCACTGACCTGGTCTCGGCTCCAGGTGGAGCTGGCACACTGCCTGGTGACGCCCATACAGAAGCACTGCAGACAGCCCTCTGGGTTGTCCTCTGTCAGGTGGAAGGAGCCGCTCTTACACTCGTCACACTGCGACCCCACCACGTTGGACTGCAACACAACACACGCACACATACACACACACACACACACACACACACCAGACACACATCTGTCATGCATCCGACTCACTGACTGACTGACTGGCTGGCTCATCATAAAAGATGATCATATAATAATGGCAGTAAGACCTAGACAGGTCCAAGTTTATGACCAGGGGTCTCCAACAGGTTGATCATATAATAATGGCAGTAAGACCTAGACAGGTCCAAGTTTATGACCAGAGGTCTCCAACAGGTTGATCGTATAATAATGGCAGTAAGACCTAGACAGGTCCAAGTTTATGACCAGGGGTCTCCAACAGGTTGATCGTATAATAATGGCAGTAAGACCTAGACAGGTCCAAGTTTATGACCAGGGGTCTCCAACAGGTTGATCTCGAGCTACCAGTAGTAGTTCACAGCCCAGCTGAGTAGCTCACCAAACAATTCTTAAAATACATGTAATTGGCACGTGTTCCACCGCAAACTGTGATAAACAAATCTCACTGGTATCAGACACCGCAAGCTCCCAGCTACTATCTAATCAACGCAACATTTACATTATACCACCCCTGGTTAGCCACTATTGGCTTAAAAAGCCAAACCTAACACAATATCTGCCAATTCATTTCCATCAATATAGCCCCTGTCTGTCTGTGTGGTGTGGGCGTTTGTCTATCACTGTGTGTAGCCATGTGATAACCGTTTTGTGGGTTGACAGAAATACTTTCCCCAAAACCTTCTCAATTAAATGTTAACTGCAAAGTAGGCTTACTTGGCAGAAATATACAGTGGGGAAAAAAAGTATTTAGTCAGCCACCAATTGTGCAAGTTCTCCCACTTAAAAAGATGAGAGAGGCCTGTAATTTTCATCATAGGTACACGTCAACTATGACAGACAAAATTAGAAAAAAAAATCCAGAAAATCACATTGTAGGATTTTTTATGGATTTATTTGCAAATTATGGTGGAAAATAAGTATTTGGTCAATAACAAAAGTTTCTCAATACTTTGTTATATACCCTTTGTTGGCAATGACACAGGTCAAACGTTTTCTGTAAGTCTTCATAAGGTTTTCACACACTGTTGCTGGTATTTTGGCCCATTCCTCCATGCAGATCTCCTCTAGAGCAGTGATGTTTTGGGGCTGTCACTGGGCAACACAGACTTTCAACTCCCTCCAAAGATTTTCTATGGGGTTGAGATCTGGAGACTGGCTAGCCCACTCCAGGACCTTGAAATGCTTCTTACGAAGCCACTCCTTCGTTGCCCGGGCGGTGTGTTTGGGATCATTGTCATGCTGAAAGACCCAGCCACGTTTCATCTTCAATGCCCTTGCTGATGGAAGGAGGTTTTCACTCAAAATCTCACGATACATGGCCCCATTCATTCTTTCCTTTACACGGATCAGTCGTCCTTGTCCCTTTGCAGAAAAACAGCCCCAAAGCATGATGTTTCCACCCCCATGCTTCACAGTAGGTATGGTGTTCTTTGGATGCAACTCAGCATTCTTTGTCCTCCAAACACGACGAGTTGAGTTTTTACCAAAAAGTTCTATTTTGGTTTCATCTGACCATATGACATTCTCCCAATCCTCTTCTGGATCATCCAAATGCACTCTAGCAAACTTCAGACGGGCCTGGACATGTACTGGCTTAAGCAGGGGGACACGTCTGGCACTGCAGGATTTGAGTCCCTGGCGGCGTAGTGTGTTACTGATGGTAGGCTTTGTTACTTTGGTCCCAGCTCTCTGCAGGTCATTCACTAGGTCCCCCCATGTGGTTCTGGGATTTTTGCTCACCGTTCTTGTGATCATTTTGACCCCACGGGGTGAGATCTTGCGTGGAGCCCCAGATCGAGGGAGATTATCAGTGGTCTTGTATGTCTTCCATTTCCTAATAATTGCTCCCACAGTTGATTTCTTCAAACCAAGCTACTTACCTATTGCAGATTCAGTCTTCCCAGTCTGGTGCAGGTCTACAATTTTGTTTCTGGTGTCCTTTGACAGCTCTTTGGTGTTGGCCATAGTGGAGTTTGGAGTGTGACTGTTTGAGGTTGTGGACAGGTGTCTTTTATACTGATAACAAGTTCAAACAGGTGCCATTAATGCAGGTAACGAGTGGAGGACAGAGGAGCCTCTTAAAGAAGAAGTTACAGGTCTGTGAGAGCCAGAAATCTTGCTTGTTTGTAGGTGACCAAATACTTATTTTCCACCATAATTTGCAAATAAATTCATTAAAAATCCTACAATGTGATTTTCTGGATTTTTTTTTCTCAATTTGTCTGTCATAGTTGACGTGTACCTATGATGAAAATTACAGGCCTCTCTCATCTTTTTAAGTGGGAGAACTTGCACAATTGGTGGCTGACTAAATACTTTTTTTCCCCACTGTATAATGAGTAAGTATATCATTTGTATCTATTATTCGCTAACTTTTCCATGAAAAGCAGTACGGAACCATCGCTAGGCCGGCACATTCCTCACTCGCTAGATGCGCAATTAAAGGGCCAGATGCTCAACTAAAGGGGAATTGCACAAAAAAATAAACGTGTTTGTTTTCTTCCAGACCTTCTGATGTGATTTAAGCATTGACATGGACTCAGAACATTCAATTGAGTTGTTTCTCTATGAACAATTGTAATTTTGAGAGTTAAAAAATATGTATAATCAAAAACCAGGGAAATTTCAACTGACAAAACATAATATGGGAAAATATAAAACAACATTTTTGAAAAGAATCATAGATTTTACAGGGCCCCCTTCCAGTTGGTTATTAACCATTATTTGACCAGGTATATTGACAGAAAACATACTGCACTACTTTCCCTTGGACACTGTGGAACTGGGCAAGAGTTGCAGGGGAGAGGAGAAGAGAAGAACATGCCTATTTAAAAGCTAGAAAAAAATGTGTAGCTCATGACACGTTTCATTTTTTAAAAGTAGCTCTCATGCTAGAAAAGATAGGAGACCCCTGGACTAGACAATGGAGTTAAACTGTTGGTGATTGAGTGTAATTTTTTACTACAGCATATCTAAACTCCTAAATCTAATCTAAAGCCCTATTCATAACTATGGTCGTAAGAATTAAGTACAGTAAGTCAAAGCAGCGTAGTATGTTACCTTGCAGGTGCATGGTCTGCTGTTGGAGTTCACTGTTCCTCTGCTATCACACTTTGAGTTTGCTGAAGGAGGGAAGGGAGTGAGGGGGAGGGAGGCAGGGAGGGAGGGGAGGGAGTGAGGGATGGAGGGGAGAGAGGGGGAGGGAGGGAGGCGAGGGAGGGAGGGAGGGAGGGAGGGAGGGAGGGAGGGAGGGAGGGAGGGCGGGCGGGGACATATGGATATGGATCAGTACCTGGGAGTGCTCCACCAACTCCAACCCCTCCACAACCATTCAACATACCAGGCTGATGATGACACCCCCCTCAGCAGGTATGACTGATGTTAATACAGAGGGTCTTAAAGGTAAAGCAGGACATAAAGCATGGCATGCACTAGAGCTAAAACCAATCATATACAGTCGTGGTCAAAAGTTTTGAGAATAACACAAGTATTGGTCTTCACAAAGTTCGCTGCTTCAGTGTTATGAGATATTTTTGTCAGATGTTACTATGGTATACTGAAGTATAATTACAAGTATTCCATACGTGTCAAAGGCTTTTATTGACAATTACATTAACTTTATGCAAAGAGTCAATATTTGCAGTGTTGACCCTTCTTTTTCAAGACCTCTGCAATCCGCCCTGGCATGCTGTCAATTAACTTCTGGGCCACATCCTGACTGATGGCAGCCCATTCTTGCATAATCAATGCTTGGAGTTTGTCAGAATTTGTGGGGTTTTGTTTGTCCACCCGCCTCTTGAGGATCGACCACAAGTTCTCAATTGGATTAAGGTCTGGGGAGTTTCCTGGCCATGGACCCAAAATGTCGATGTTTTCTTCCCCGAGCCACTTAGTTATCACTTTTGCCTTATGGCAAGGTGCTCCATCATGCTGGAAAAGGCATTGGTCGTCACCAAACTGTTCTTGGATGGTTGGGAGAAGTTGCTCTCAGAGGATGTGTTGGTACCATTCTTTATTCATGGCTGTGTTCTTAGGCAAAATTGTGAGTGAGCCCACTCCCTTGGCTGAGAAGCAACCCCACACATGAATGGTCTCAGGATGCTTTACTGTTGGCATGACACAGGACTGATGGTAGCGCTCACCTTGTCTTCTCCGGACAAGGTGTTTTCCGGATGCCCCAAACAATCGGAAAGGGGATTCATCAGAGAAAATGTCTTTACCCCAGTCCTCAGCAGTCCCTGTACCTTTTGCAGAATATGTCCCTGATGTTTTTCCTGGAGAGAAGTGGCTTCTTTGCTGCCCTTCTTGACACCAGGCCATCCTCGAAAAGTCTTCGCCTCACCTGCTGCCATTCCTGAGCAAGCTCTGCACTGGTGGTGCCCCGATCCCGCAGCTGAATCAACTTTAGGAGACGGTCCTGGCGCTCGCTGGACTTTCTTGGGCGCCCTGACGCCTTCTTCACAACAATTGAACCTCTCTCCTTGAAGTTCTTGATGATCCGATAAATGGTTGATTTAGATGCAATCTTACTAGCAGCAATATCCTTGCCTGTGAAGTCCTTTTTGTGCAAAGCAATGATGACGACACGTGTTTCCTTGCAGGTAACCATGGTTAACAGAGGAAGAACAATGATTTCAAGCACCACCCTCATTTTAAAGCTTCCAGTCTGTTATTCTAACACAATCAGCATGACAGAGTGATCTCCAGCCTTGTCCTCGTCAACACTCTCACCTGTGTTAACGAGAGAATCACTGACATGATGGCAGCTGGTCCTTTTGTGGCAGTGCTGAAATGCAGTGGAAATGTTTTTGGGGGATTAAGTTCATTTTCATGGCAAAGAGGGACTTTGCAATTAATTGCAATTAATCTGATCACTCTTCATCACTCTTCATTCTGGAGTATATGCAAATTGCCATCATCAAAACTGAGGCAGCAGACTTTGTGAAAATTAGTTTTTGTGTCATTCTCAAAACTTTTGACCACGACTGTACTGTACACATGGCTCTGGGTAAAACAATACAAATAAAACATTTTCCTGGCACTTTCAAGCCTAAAAACATTTCCATCCCGATACTGATGTAAAAGAGAACACTCACTGTTTGGAAAACATTTGCCATTTGGCTGTAGCGGGTTACCCTGGTACCCAGGTGCACACCTATGAAGAAAAAAATACCCATAAACATCTTCATCTTTTATAACTATCCTTTATAACTAACTATTCCATATACAGTAAAGCTGTCATTGATTTAAAGACAGTGCAGATGTAAAGGGGTGTGATGTCATTTGTGACTCCCTTACTTTTCACAGCGGCGGCCGGTGTAGCCTGGTTTGCAGGCGTCGCACGTGGCCTGAGAGTCATGGTCCAGGAAGCAGGTGTCGGAGAACCTGGGAGTCACAAACAAATCACAGGAGTAGAGTGTTAGCTACATTAATATGTACATTAGCTGCCAGTTAATGGGTAGCAACACAGGTCACAAGGTGACAACACCAGCAATGAATGAATAAGCCCAGTGTTCTTCTGGAGAATCCAGTGACGCCACCCAACAGAGACGTCAACCTGCTGTGTGAAAAAGCTCTTTCCATCCATGTCTCTGTCTGTCACTCAGGGTGTATGTGTGTGTGTGTGTGTGTGTGTGTGTGTGTGTGTGTGTGTGTAACAGACTGTGTGTGTGTGTGTGTGTGTGTGTGTGTGTGTGTGTGTGTGTGTGTGTGTGTGTGTGTGTGTGTGTGTGTGTGTGTGTGTGTGTGTGTGTGTGTGTGTGTGTGTGTGTGTGTGTTTGTGTAGGTGTGTGGTGGCCCCTCACCGGCGGGACGTCTCGGTGTATGGGCATGGACAGGGCTTGCAGTCATCGGGGCGACCTCGTCTGGGGTCACCGAAGTAGCCTGGTCTGCACTTGTCACACTGAGGACCTTCAGTGTTGTGCTGGCAGCTCTGAGGAAGGGAGAGGAACGTAATTCAGTTACTACCTCTATATTATGTACATTTGTCAATACATTCCTTAAAGAGCGGCTGAACTTATCAATTCCGCATGTTTTTCTGCTGCTCATTAAGAAAAACAAGATTTGAGTTTTAGGGGTGTTGTTCAATGGGGGTGTGTTATGTTCGCTTTATTGTACTGTAGTATCTGAGGAATTATGACTTTGCTAACGTTTTCAAATGGAACCTGAGAGGAGGTTTATTCAGCTTAGAGGGAGCATCTGGGGAGTAGTTTTAGGGGGACACCCCATAGAACAGAGGAAGTCTGTTGTGTGGAGACAGGGGATTGGTTGGTAGGAAGAAACACCAATATCAGATTACATAGGATATATACCACAGTTAGGACAAAGGAAGACAGAATAATCATATTTGAGATGGGGCGATTATTCTCCAGATATCTGCAGGTATCTGTAAATCGACGCTGTAACCCTTTGTTATGAATAAACCTTTATGATGAAATTACAGCGTCAGCGGTTCTCCTTGGTCTCACAGCATAATTAGCAACGTTTTCTCGACACAACAGTACCCTGGCAGTTACTGTTGTTTGTCCCTCTTGAGTCACCATAGCAACAACATAGCCACTACCACTTCCTTAAAATAGTCAGAATTAATCTAAGATAAATAAAAAAATCTGTAATTAATTTTGACGTTTTTGCAGAGGAGGTCTTAGGTCGCGCAGGTGTTTGGTACAGTATTTCTAAAGTTAAAAAAATAGCATGAAAAAGTGCTGTTTCATAGCGAATCATGTTACAGAACAGGTCGCGGCCAGACACAAGACACTCGCAAATGGGTTTTTGAATTTTGGAATATTGACAAGTGACAGTTGGGATGCAAGTGCGCATCGTCTCAATTCTTATTTTGCCCAAAACAGTGGCAGGCTGGAGTGATCACTATCAAACATATCAGCAAGAGGCTGGGCAGGTCTGTGTCATTGTCTGGAGGTTCACTGCTATGATTGGATAGAGCGTATCAGCGCAGCTGTATATCAGTGCATGATAATTCTCCCTAGGCGTTACCATCCCGTGTTAGTGGGCAAGTGGGCATGATTGTAATCCTAACCCAACCCGTCATGTAAGTCGTGACGACCTCAGTTACACAAACCTCACAAAACTCAGTTTTGTAATATACTGACTTTATGATAAAAATGATCCTACTTGCATTTTTACTATACATTTTGTAAGAATTTGTATACACATTCTCAACACTTAGAACATATTTGTTTACCGCTAAAATACATAGAGGTTAATACAAGTTTATAATAGTATAATAATAACATTATGTTGTAAGGAGTTCTCACCAGACAGTGTCCACTGATGGGGTCACAGGCGCTGGCATGTCCATTACAGTTACATCCAGCACAGGATCCCAGGAAGTTCCCTCCAGACACACGCTCAAAGCCAGTGGAGCACTGTTCACAGGACAGTCCTGAGTAGCCAGGGGGACACCTGGGAGAGACAGACCCACACCATAGAAGCCATTACAACTGAAACTCTCCTACATTTCAAACACAATACAATGCATTGCAACTTTATTTACAATATATCTACAGTTGCAGGCACAAAAAAATGTCTAAGTGCTCAACCTTTTTTGTAGGGATAGTTTGTCACAAAAACCAGTACCACGGTTTAAGTAACTTTTTAGTGCCTGCAACTCTACGGGGCGATAACAAACTACATCCAATCTAAATCCCAACCTCAGCTGAAGTCAGTCTATGGGATCTCACCTGCACTCCTCCACATCCTTGGCATTTCCCTGGATGTTGTACTCCACGGTGGTGGTGTCCATGACGATGTCGCTGAGCGCCACGCTCACCATGTGGTTGTCGTAGACGGTGCGGATGCTGATGGTCTCCAGGCTGGCCAGGGTCATCATCAGGTCCTCACGGGACACCTGGCGACCCGACGAGTGCTGCCAGTTCTCCTACAACAACACATACCAACCATGTAAGATCAGACACTCAACCTATGCATGTTAGGCCTAGACAAGTACATTTTAGCCACTGATCATATACTTTACATTAAAGGCCTAGATGGCTTCATCTTAACAACTGATCATATACTTTACATTAAAGGCCTAGATGGCTTCATCTTAACAACTGATTATATACAAAATGGCTAGACTAGTACATCTCAGCCACTGACCCCATATAGGCTATGTAAGACCTACAAAAGGGTTCCAAAATGGTTATTTGGCTGTCCCCATAGGAGAACCCTTTTTGGTTCCAGGTAGAACCCTTTTTGATTCTAGGTAGAACCCTCTTTAAAAAGGTTATTCAAAGGGTTTTCCTATGGGGACAGCCGAAGAACCCTTTAAGGTTCTAAATAGCACCTTTTTTTCAAAGAGTGTAGAGACAGGTGCATTGTTTTACTAAAAAGGAAGAAGAGGGATAGGAAGGAAACAAAGTGAGGTAGATATGTTGTTGTGATTGACAGATGGACAGAGACCCACCTCAGTGAATTTGATCTCCTTCTTGTTGATCACCCTGGAGGGGGTGGGGTTGCCCCTGCGGTAGACCAGTCTCTGACCGTTCCCTGTCAGAATCACGTCTGGTTTCTCCTCAGGCTCAGTCTCCCCGCGGGCCAGCGTGTAACGCACCTTGTACTTCAGTAAGCCTCCATAGGAGTCAATCTAAATAGACATACAGTCTCTGTATTAATCGTTATATAACTCTGACAAAACTCTGACGAAGGCAGTGAGGCTGAAACAGATTATTTTCAAAAGCAGTGTGGGGGAGCTTCTTTCATTTTAATATGACTTAAAGATTTATTGGGCACTTTCTGAAGCAACCCTCAGATGTGCAAGTTAATTTCATTTATAATTCATATCACTTCAAATAGGAGTTATCTTGCTAGTATAAGCTCATTTCAACATGGCGTCACATTGAGCCATAGGAGAAATGGAGAGCAGGAGAGATGCTGCACCTTGTTGCCCAGGAACTGGCGGGGAAGCGTCCAATAGGAGTCCAGGATGAGGAAGCGTCGTGATAGGTCGACCAGCTGGAACTCCTCCTCTTCAGGGTTGATAAGGAGCTGAGTGGAGGAGAGAGGAGGGGTGCCTGGTCTAGAGGGGTACGTCACGTTCACTCCTAGAGTTAGGGAAGGAGGCAGGGTGTTATGGAGGGAGGCAAGGAGAGAGACATATTTTACATTTTAGTCATTTAGCATTTAATGCATACATTATTTTTTGTATTTTTCATACTGGCCCCCCGTGGGAATATAACCCACAACCCTGGCGTTGCAAACGCCATGCTCTACCAACTGAGCTACATCCCTGCCGGCCATTCCCTCCCCTACCCTGGACGACGCTGGGCCAATTGTGCGCCACCCCATGGGTCTCCCGGTCGCGGCCGGCTACGACAGAGCCTGGATTCGAACCAGGATCTCTGCGCCACTCGGGAGGTGACGAAGTATGAAGTAAGAGAGAGTTTTATCATACCAGTAATGACATTCATATTATGCATGTATAAACAAAAATGTAATGCTTAAATCGTTTTTTAAAGTTCAGTTCAATCAATTACAAATGTATTGTCTTTTTCACTAAATATTTAGGAACGTAAAAATTACATCAACTTTGTCATGTGTATTTGATACAGGCATTTGTATTTAGTGTGGTCCAGGTACCTTTGAAGTCGTCCTCGTCAGTGAAGCGCAGATTGATCTGGTTGCGGTAGCGGCCGGTGTTCCCACAGTTCTTGGTGATGCCGAAGCAGAAGCAGGAGATACAACGTCCCTCCACGCTGAAGTGACCGTCTGGACAGTTTCCTGGTGACGATGACAGAGAGGATGACAAAACTGGACGAAAGGACAGCACGGTGCAAATAGGCCACATAGAACAGACAGACATAGAACAGACAGACATAGAACAGACAGACATAGAACAGACAGACATAGAACAGACAGACATAGAACAGACAGACATAGAACAGGCAAATAGGTGCAGACAGACATCGGACATTTTAGGCATTTCATATACTCACACTGCCGTTATTTTCTTATACAAAATAATGTAATGAAATAGCCTTTAAAATAATCTAGCTAATCCCAGAGGAGAGTAGTATACAAACAGTGTACCTGATTCCCATTATAGGGCTGACCCGAATCTTACCATGCTGGCTCTGATATTTTATTTTCCAATTGACCTTTCTAGCATGGTTTCAGCAGCTATGGTGGAACCATGCATAACCAGGCCAGCTCAGTCCAGTTTGGCTTGTTTTGGTCTTATATTGTGAATTAGCCTATCCAGTACATACCTGGTTTCTGTATGAGGCTGAGCACCCCGTCAGGGATACCAAACACCAGGCCCTTGGCGTTGATGGCCTCACAGGTGTACGCCCCCTGGTCCGCCTCCTTTACATCACGGATGGTCAGGGTGCCACCCCCATTCTCACTGGTCATTGAGATTCTAGGAAGGCAGATACATACAGATGTAGGATCTTAATTTGATCACCCTGTTGCAGAATAACTTTCCTGCAATGCAGGACATTTAAAACTTGTAGTGTATTTGAGGTTTAAGAAGGCTTCTGAAATTCGTTATTTCCACTTTGAAATTTCAGACTTGATTTTCCCTTACGGAAAATGTATCAACCCCTACCAAAATGTCAATTAATTATAATCCACATAATAATTCACATTTCCTGTTGCTGCAGGATAATTTTCCTGCTGTAGCAAACAGGCTCAAATTAAGGCTGTTGTTGGCTAATATCCACTTCCCGACGTACCAGTAAGCCTTGAGCTAGCCGCAAGCCAGGCCCATCTCCCGGCTATCTACCTCTCTGTCAACCTGACGGGACCTCCTAGTGTCGACACGGAGCCCCGCCGATCCATCACGTCTGGTCTGTTGACGTAATCGTCTGATGTGGTTTCAACAGGCTTCCCGTTGCGACGACCACGAAGATCCATCTGCCAGCCCCGGCCCGCTAGCACGCGCAATCAACAGCCGTGCCTCCTGCTCGCCTGTGCTTTAGCAGCCTACGATCTGCTCCCGGACATACTTAGTGCTGTTCACTGGACCTTATGATCACTCAGCTACACAGCTAATGCCTGCTGGACTGTTCCTTTACACGGTATCCCATCCTGTTTATCTGTTTAGCCTCAGCTCAAACTTTCGTCGCCATTACCAGTGGTTGTCTTCTCGAATAACACCTGTGATTGCGTTATGCCTCTCTCCCATGTCAATATGCCTTGCCTATTTCTGTTTGGGTTAGTTCTTATTATACAATTTCACTGTAGAGCCCCAAGTTCAGCTCAACCAGCCTCAGAGAGCTCCTTTGTCCCACCCCCCATTCACGCGGAGACCGGCTCAATCGGTACCTCGAGTGATGTTATCGCTTTCATAGTTACCCAATGCTTATGTGTACCTCCACTGTACTCATATCCTTATCTGTACATAATGCCCTGAATCTATTCTACAACACCCGGAAATCTGCCCCCTTTCTCTGTACCCAACGCACTAGAAGACCAGTTCTTAAAGCCTTTAGCCGTAACCTTATTCTATTCCTCCTCTGTTCCTCTGGTGATGTAGAGGTTAACCCAGGCCCTGTAGCTCCCAGTATCACTCTTACCCCCCAGGCGCCTTGGAATATTGCATGTTAACATCAGAAGTCTCCTCCCCAAGTTTGAGTTATTCACTGCGTTAGCACACTCTGCCAACCCTGATGTTCTAGCAGTGTCTGAATCTTGGGTTAGGAAGGCTACCAAAAATTCAGAAATTTCCATTCCGAACTACAACATTTTCCGTCTAGATATAACTGCCAAAGGGGGCGGAGTTGCAATCTACTCTAGAGATAGCCAGCAGAGCTCTATCATACTATCCAGGTCTGTGCCCAAACAGTTTGAGCTTCTACTTCTAAAAATCCACCTTTAAAGAAATACGTTTCTCACTGTTGCCGCTTGCTACAGACCCCCCTCAGCCCCCAGTTGTGCCCTGGACACCATATGTGAATTGCTTGCCCCCCATCTATCCTCAGAGTTCGTACTGTTTGGTGACCTAAACTGGGATATGCTTAACACCCCGGCCGTCCTACAATATAAACTAGATGCCCTCAATCTCACACAAATTATCAAGGGACCTACCAGGTACAACCCTAAATCCGTAAACATGGGCACCCTCATAGATATCATCATGACTAATTAACCCTCTAAATACACCTCTGCTGTCTTCAACCAGGATCTCAGCGATCACTGCCTCATTGCCTGCGTCCGTAATGGGTCCGCGGTCAAACGACCACCCCTCATCACTGTCAAACGCTCCCTAAAACACTTCAGTGAGCAGGCCTTTCTAATTGCCCTGGCCCGGGTATCCTGGATGGCTATTGACCTCATTCTGTCAGTAGAGGATGCCTGGATGTTCTTCAAAAGTGCTTTCCTCTCCATCTTAAATAAGCATGCCCCATTCAAAAAATTCAGAACTAAGAACAGATATAGCCCCTGGTTCACCCCAGACTTGACCAGCACAAAAACATCCTGTGGCGTACTGCATTAGCATCGAACAGCCCCCGCAATATGCAACTTTTCAGGGAAGTCAGGAACCAATATACACAATCAGTTAGGAAAGCAAAGGCTAGCTTTTTCAAACAGAAATGTGCATCTTGTAGCACTAACTCCAAAAAGGTTTGGGACACTGTAAAGTCCATGGAGAATAAGAGCACCTCCTCCCAGCTACCCACTGCACTGAGGCTAGGAAACACTGTCACCACCGATAAATCTACGATAATTGAGAATGTCAATAAGCATTTTGCTACAGTCAATCAATCAATCAATTTTATTTTATATAGCCCTTCTTACATCAGCTAATATCTCGAAGTGCTGTACAGAAACCCAGCCTAAAACCCCAAACAGCTAGTAATGCAGGTGTAGAAGCACGGTGGCTAGGAAAAACTCCCTAGAAAGGCGAAAACCTAGGAAGAAACCTAGAGAGGAACCAGGCTATGAGGGGTGGCCAGTCCTCTTCTGGCTGTGCCGGGTGGAGATTATAACAGAACCATGCCAAGATGTTCAAAAATGTTCATAAGTGACAAGCATGGTCAAATAATAATCAGGAATAAATCTCAGTTGGCTTTTCATAGCCGATCATTAAGAGTTGAAAACAGCAGGTCTGGGACAGGTAGGGGTTCCATAACCGCAGGCAGAACAGTTGAAACTGGAATAGCAGCAAGGCCAGGCGGACTGGGGACAGCAAGGAGTCACCACGGCCGGTAGTCCCGACGTATGGTCCTAGGGCTCAGGTCTCTCAGTTGGCTTTTCATAGCCGATCATTAAGAGTTGAAAACAGCAGGTCTGGGACAGGTAGGGGTTTCGTAGCCGCAGGCAGAACAGTTGAAACTGGAATAGCAGCAAGGCCAGGCGGACTGGGGACAGCAAGGTGTCATCATGCCCGGTAGTCCTGACGTATGGTCCTAGGGCTCAGGTTCTCAGAGAGAAAGAGAGAACGAGAGAATTAGAGAGAGCATACTTAAATTCACACAGGACACTGGATAAGACAGGAGAAGTACTCCAGGTATAACCAACTAACCCCAGCCCCCCGACACATAAACTACTGCAGCATAAATACTGGAGGCTGAGACAGGAGCGGTCCGGAGACACTGTGGCCCCATCCGAAGAAACCCCCGGACAGGGCCAAACAGGAAGGATATAACCCCACCCACTCCGCCAAAGCACAGCCCCCGCACCACTAGAGGGATATCCCCAACCACCAACTTACAATCCTGAGACAAGGCCGAGTATAGCCCACAGAGGTCTCCACCACAGCACAAACCAAGGGGGGGGCGCCAACCCAGACAGGAAGATCACGTCAGTAACTCAACCCACTCAAGTGACGCACCCCTCCCAGGGACGGCATGAAAGAGCACCAGCAAGCCAGTGACTCAGCCCCTGCAACAGGGTTAGAGGCAGAGAACCCCAGTGGAGAGGGGAACCGGCCCGGCAGAGACAGCAAGGGCTGTTCGTTGCTCCAGCCTTTCCGTTCACCTTCACACTCCTGGGCCAGACTACACTCAATCATATGACCTACTGAAGAGATAAGTCTTCAGTAAAGACTTAAAGGTTGAGACCGAGTCTGCGTCTCTCACATGGGTAGGCAGACTGTTCCATAAAAATGGAGATCTATAGGAGAAAGCCCTGCCTCCCGCTGTTTGCTTAGAAATTCTAGGGACAATTAGGAGGCCTGCGTCTTGTGACCGTAGCGTACGTATTGGTATGTACGGCAGGACCAACTCGGAAAGATAGGTAGGAGCAAGCCCATGTAACGCTTTATAGGTTAACAGTAAAACCTTGAAATCAGCCCTTGCCTTAACAGGAAGCCAGTGTAGGGAAGCTAGCACTGG
Organism: Coregonus lavaretus; assembly: GCF_964263955.1. Taxonomy (NCBI): domain Eukaryota; kingdom Metazoa; phylum Chordata; class Actinopteri; order Salmoniformes; family Salmonidae; genus Coregonus; species Coregonus lavaretus. The sequence continues at coordinate 34,504,889 of NC_140007.1, forward strand.
AGTAATATGATCAAATTTCTTGGTTCTAGTCAGGATTCTAGCAGCCGTATTTAGCACTAACTGAAGTTTATTTAGTGCTTTATCCGGGTAGCCGGAAAATAGAGCATTGCAGTAGTCTAACCTAGAAGTAACAAATGCATGGATTAATTTTTCTGCATCATCTATTTACAGCTGGCCATGCTTTCCACCTGGCTACCCCTACCCCGGCCACCAGCTCTTCACCCTCCGCTGCAACTTGCCCATGCCCCCACGCTTCTCCTTCACCCAAATTCAGATAGCTGATGTCCCGAAAGAGCTGCTAAATCTGGACCCCTACAAATCAGCTGGGCTAGACATTCTGGACCCTTTCTTTTTTAAATTAGCAGCAGAAATTGTCGCAACCCCTATTACTAGCCTGTTCAACCTCTCTTTCGTATCGTCTGAGATCCCCAGAGATTGGAAAGCTGCCGCGGTCATCCCCCTCTTCAAATGGTTCAACAGCGCCGGAGAAGATGGCTGCCGTTTTACAGCCCTCTAACCAATTGTACTATTATGTGTGTTTTTCCGCGTTATTTGTAATTTATTTTGTACATAATGTTTCTGCCATCGTCTCTTATAACCAAAAAGAGCTTCTGGATATCAGGACAGCGATTACTCACCTCGTATTGGACGAAGATTTTTTCTTCAACGAGGCGGCCGCGAAGGATATCATACAGACACCCGACAAGGCCCAAATCCCCGTCATTCGCGTGAGGAAGAGACGGAGATATCGTGGACGGAGATCGGGGTGCCTTGTAAGGATCCGACGGCGAGCGAGTAAACTGCCTCTTCCATCAATCCTATTAGCCAACGTTCAATCTTTTGAAAATAAAGTGGACGACTTAAGATTACGGTTATCCTACCAACGGGACATTAAAAACTGTAATATCTTATGTTTCACCGAGTCGTGGCTGAACGACGACAATGATAACATTCAGCTAGCAGGCTATACGCTACATCGGCAGGACAGAACGGCTGACTCCGGTAAGACAAGGGGTGGCGGTCTGTGTATATTTGTAAACAACAGCTGGTGCACAAAATCAAATACTAAGGAAGTCTCGAGGTTTTGCTCGCCTGAGGTAGAGTATCTTATGATAAGCTGTAGACCACACTATTTACCAAGAGAGTTTTCATCTATATTTTTCATAGCTGTCTATTTACCACCACAAACCAATGCTGGCATTAAGATTGCACTGAATGAGTTGTACAAGGCCATTAATCAACAGGAAAACGCTCATCCAGATGCAGCGCTCCTAGTGGCCGGGGACTTTAATGCAGGGAAACTTACATCCGTTCTACCTAATTTCTACCAGCATGTTAAATGTGCAACCAGAGGGAAAAAAACTCTAGACCACCTTTACTCCACACACAGAGACGCATACAAAGCTCTCCCTCGCCCTCCATTTGGCAAATCTGACCATAACTCTATCCTCCTGATTCCTGCTTATAAGCAAAAACTAAAGCAGGAAGCACCAGTGACTCGGTTAATAAAAAAGTGGTCAGATGACGCAGATGCTAAGCTACAGGACTGTTTTGCTAGCACAGACTGGAACATGTTCCGGGATTCTTCAGACAGCATTGAGGAGTACACCACATCAGTCACTGGCTTCATCAATAAGTGCATCGATGATGTCGTCCCCACAGTGACCGTACGTACATACCCCAACCAGAAGCCATGGATTACAGGAAACATCCGTACTGAGCTAAAGGGTAGAGCTGCCGCTTTCAAGGAACGGGACTCTAACCCGGACGCTTATAAGAAATCCCGCTATGACCTCCGACGAACCATCAAACAGGCAAAGAGTCAATACAGGTCTAAGATTGAATCGTACTACACTGGCTCTGACGCTCGTCGGATGTGGCAGGGCTTGAAAACTATTACAGACTACAAAGGGAAGCACAGCCGCGAGCTGCCCAGTGACACAAGCCTACCAGACGAGCTAAACCACTTCTATGCTCGCTTCGAGGCAAGCAACACTGAAGCATGCATGAGAGCACCAGCTGTTCCGGATGACTATGTGATCACGCTCTCCGTAGCCGATGTGAGTAAGACTTTTAAGCAGGTCAACATTCACAAGGCCGAAGGGCCAGACGGATTACCAGGACGTGTACTCCGAGCATGTGCTGACCAACTGGCAAGTGTCTTCACTGACATTTTCAACATGTCCCTGACTGAGTCTGTAATACCAACATGTTTCAAGCAGACCACCATAGTCCCCGTGCCCAAGGACTCTAAGATAACCTGCCTAAATGACTACCGGCCCGTAGCACTGACGTCTGTAGCCATGAAGTGTTTTGAAAGGCTGGTCATGGCTCACATCAACAGCATTATCCCAGAAACCCTAGACCCACTCCAATTTGCATACCGCCCCAACAGATCCACAGATGATGCAATCTCTATTGCACTCCACACTGCCCTTTCCCACCTGGACAAGAGGAACACCTACGTGAGAATGCTATTCATTGACTACAGCTCAGCATTCAACACCATAGTGCCCTCTAAGCTCATCACTAAGCTAAGTATCCTGGGACTAAACACCTCCCTCTGCAACTGGATCCTGGACTTCCTGACGGGCCGCCCCCAGGTGGTAAGGGTAGGTAACAACACATCTGCCACACTGATCCTCAACACGGGGGCCCCTCAGGGGTGCGTGCTCAGTCCCCTCCTGTACTCTCTGTTCACCCATGACTGCATGGCCAGGCACGACTCCAACACCATCATTAAGTTTGCCGACGACACAACAGTGGTAGGCCTGATCACCGACAACGATGAGACAGCCTATAGGGAGGAGGTCAGAGATCTGGCCGTGTGGTGCCAGGACAACAACCTCTCCCTCAACGTGACCAAGACAAAGGAGATGATTGTGGACTACAGGAAAAAAAAGAGGACTGAGCACGCCCCCATTCTCATCGACGGGGCTGTAGTGGAACAGGTTGAGAGCTTCAAGTTCCTTGGTGTCCACATCACCAACGAACTATCATGGTCCAAACACACCAAGACAGTCGTGAAGAGGGCACGACAAAGCCTATTCCCCCTCAGGAGACTAAAAAGATTTGGCATGGGTCCTCAGATCCTCAAAAAATTCTACAGCTGCACCATCGAGAGCATCCTGACTGGTTGCATCACCGCCTGGTATGGCAACTGCTTGGCCTCTGACCGCAAGGCACTACAGAGGGTAGTGCGTACGGCCCAGTACATCACTGGGGCAAAGCTTCCTGCCATCCAGGACCTCTATACCAGGCGGTGTCAGAGGAAGGCCCTCAAAATTGTCAAAGACTCCAGCCACCCTAGTCATAGACTGTTCTCTCTGCTACCGCACGGCAAGCGGTACCGGAGTGCCAAGTCTAGGTCCAAAAGACTTCTCAACAGCTTCTACCCCCAAGCCATAAGACTCCTGAACAGCTAATCATGGCTACCCGGACTATTTGCACTGCCCCCCCACCCCATCCTTTTTACGCTGCTGCTATTCTGTTAAGTATTTATGCATAGTCACTTTAACTCTACCCACATGTACATATTACCTCAACTACCTCAACTAGCCGGTGCCCCCGCACATTGACTCTGCAACGGTACCCCCCTGTATATATAGCCTCCCTACTGTCACTTTATTTTACTTCTGCTCTTTTTTTTCTCAACACTTTTTTTTGTTGTTGTTTTATTTTTACTTTTTTGGTTTAAAATAAATGCACTGTTGGTTAAGGGCTGTAAGTAAGCATTTCACTGTAATGTCTGCACCTGTTGTATTCGGCGCATGTGACCAATAAAATTTGATTTGATTTGATTTTGACTCTAGATCCAAACTGTTACAGACCTATATCCATCCTGCCCTGCCTTTCGAAAGTATTTGAAAGCCTAGTTAACAAACAGATCACCGACCATTTCGAATCCCACCGTACGTTCTCCGCTATGCAATCTGGTTTCCGAGCTGGTCATGGGTGCACCTCAGCCACGCTCAAGGTCCTAAACGATATAATAACCGCGATCGATATAAGACAGTACTGTGCAGCCGTCTTCATCGACCTGGCCAAGGCTTTTGACTCTGTCAATCACCGCATTCTTATTGGCAGACTAAATAGCCTTGGTTTCTCAAATGACTGCCTCGCCTGGTTCACCAACTACTTCTCAGATAGAGTTCAATGTGTCAAATCGGAGGGCCTGTTGTTTGGACGTCTGGCAGTCTCTATGGGGGTGCCACAGGGTTCAATGCTCGGGCCGACTCTATTCTCTGTGTATATCAATGATGTCACTCTTGCTGCTGGTGACTCTCAGATCCACCTCTACGAAGACGACACCATTTTGTATACATCTGGCCCTTCATTGGACACTGTGTTAACAAACCTCCAAACGAGCTTCAATGCCATACAACACTCCTTCCGTGGCCTCCAACTGCTCTTTAGTAAAACTAAATGCATGCTCTTCATTCGAACGCTGCTTGCACCCGACCGCCCGACTAGAATCACTACTCTCGGCGGGTCTGACTTAGAATAACTACAAATACCTAGGTGTCTGGTTAGACCGTAAACTCTCCTTCCAGACTCACATTAAGCATCTCCAATCCAAAGTTAAATCTAGAATCGGCTTCTTATTTCGCAAAAAAGCCTCCTTCACTCATGCTGCTAAACATGCCCTCGTAAAACTGACTATCCTACCGATCCTTGACTTCGGCGATGTCATTTACAAAATAGTTTCCAACATTACTCAGCAAATTGGATGTAGTCTATCACAGTGCCATCCGTTTTGTCACCAAAGCCCCATATACTACTCACCATTGTGACCTGTAAGCTCTCGTTAGCTGGCCCTCACTACATATTCGTCACCAAACCCACTGGCTCCAGGTCATCTATAAATCACTTCTAGGCAAATCCCCGCCTTATCTTAGATCATTGGTCACCATAGCAACACCCACCCCTAGTATGCATTCCAGAAGGTATCTCTCACTGGTCATTCCCAAAGCCAACACCTCCTTTGGCCGCCATTCCTTCCAGTTCTCTGCTGCAAATGACTGGAACGAACTGCAAAATTCTCTGAAGCTGGAGACACTTATCTCCCTCACTAACTTTAAGCATCAGTTGTCAGAGCAGCTTACCGATCACTGCACCTGTACAGAGCCCATCTGAAATTAGCCCACCCAACTACCTCATCCCCATATTGTTATTTACATTGTTATTTATTTTGCTCATTTGCACCCCAGTATCTCTATTTGCACATCATCTTCTGCACATCTATTACTCCAGTGTTAATACTAAATTGTAATTATTTTGAACTATGGCCTATTTATTGCCTTACCTCCATAACTTACTACATTTGCACACACTGTATATAGATTTTTTATTGTGTTATTGACTACATTTTGTTTTTGTTTATTCCATATGTAACTCTGTGTTGTTGTTGTTTTTATCGCACTGCTTTGCTTTATCTTGGCCAGGTCGCAGTTGTAAATGAGAACTTGTTCTCAACTGGCTTACCTGGTTAAATAAAGGTGAAATAAAATAAATAAAAAAGATCCTACATGTGTATACATTGCTTACATTACATTAATGCTTCAATCACATAAAATACAGAAGCCTGTGGTCAACTCTTCTGCAGCCAAACAATGATGATTCACTTTTCACAGTTAACACAAGTGTCTAAAGGGCTTTCAGAGGACAAGGAATATTCTGACTCTAAATGCATTTTCTGAACTGACACATTGCTATATGAACCGCCATACTCTCTGCAACTTTAGGCTTTCATTATGGTATGTTTTAATAGTGATTGAAATAGTTAAACATGCACTATGCAGATATCGCTCCGCCATTTCCTGGTTGCTAAAATTCTAATAGTTCACCTAATTTCAGTTTATGTGACAAAACAAGCAAGTAAAGTGTAGAGAATCATTGTACCATCTAAACCGCTGTGAAATATATTTTCAGCTGTTTGAAGCTGGTGTACAAAACTGAAAAGTAAAATGAAACTTAAGAACGGGTAGCATAGAAATTGGTCACATAGAACATATATTCTGCGTCTTAGACTTGCTTTCAATGAGAATGACAGATCTATAACACACATTTCTATGTGAATTTGGTCGGGTCGACACCAAAAATGTACATATTGTAGCTTTACCTCTCTGATAGGGATTTTATTTTGACGGATTATATATAACTTTACTGTATAACACAAACAGCCATTCAATGAATGCACAGTAAGCTGAGTTGTCTGTTTTTGCACATTGCGAAAATCATTTTCCACTTAGAGATCATTATCGCAAAGCCACAAAGCAATAATTTAATAACTCAATAATTGATGACAGATGACTGGCCTGTAGATCAGATATATGACTGAGCTTAAACAGCAATGAATGAAATGCTGTAATTTGTGGGCTGACAAGATTGGATAGCGGACAAATCCTTACTCATTTCAAAATCTTCACGGTCTGTTTCCAATCAATTATACGGAAGACTAATTTCACACAATTCCCCAAATTAAACCCAGCATTTTTTCCAGCGCTATCAATGCAAAGTTCAACACTATCTTCCATAATAGCACCAGACAGACAGAGTTTGAAGAGAAGTCATGTGTATCATGCATCAGATGGGTTCAGAACTCCACATTAAATGTTTATTTGATGCATATGAATTTATCAAATGTTTGCCAACACACACACACAGACATTTTCAAATGCAACTTAACATTCCATTGATTCAGGCTGGGTCCATTCAGGCTGGGGCCATTGGCTTAAATGCCTCACTACGTTTATGATAAGAGCTGTTATGGGCTGAACCAGAGAAGGAGGAGGACTGTACCAACTCACCTGCCACTGACAGGGATATGGCCCCAGTTGAGCCTCCAGGTGATGATGGGGGTAGGAACACCCACTGCCACACAGTTGAAGGTCACCGTCTCCCCCCGCACCGCCTGAATGGACTCCTCCGGGGGACTGGTCACCGTGGGAGGAGCTTAAAGACAAAGTTACGAGAAAACAACAACAAAGATGAGCATCTATAAAGCCAAGTATGCACTGTGTGATGCATGATGGCACACACATATTCAAAAACAAGTCCCAACTACCCAACCTCAATTTAAAAGGTCAGTGGTTTATTGGGGTATTCAGTCTCTTTAGTGCGAAACAAAAATTATGGAAAGTCCGAAAAAAATACTCTTTGCCATGGATGGACAACATCCCAAAAGTTCTGTGTCTATGTCACCGAAGTATGAATGGAACCTGAGTCACTGCAGTGGTTATGGTACAAAGGATGACTATACAGGAGAGACACATAGAGGCTTACAGAGAAAGAAGGGGGGTTGGAGGTCAGAGGGCGTTTTGAGAGAGAGAGAATGAAAGACAGAGGAGGTAGAGAAAGAGAGTGAGAAGAGTGTATGGGTGAGAGAGAGAAAGAGAGACACACATACATGGTGTGTGAGAGAGATATAAAGGAGAAAGAGAGCGATAAAGAGAGAGCGAGAGCGAGAGAGAGAGAGACAGAGAGAGAGAGTGAACAGAGAGACACAGGCAGATAGATGTCATGACGCTCAGGGTCTGGGACTTACTGCAGCCGTACTCATCAGAGCGGTCTGGGCAGTCTGGCTCTTCATCACACTGATAGCTGGATGGGATGCAGGTGCGGTCACTGAGGCACACAAACTGCTCTGGGGCACACGTGTCACCTGGACCTCTGGTGGCTGGAGAACCAGAAGAGATGGAAAATCACTTAGTCATTAATCATTTTAACATTTAAGTTTCCAAGGAGCTCTAAAAGCGTTTGAAAAATATGTGAATCATTTTAAATGAACTAGTTTGGCTTCAGATCAGCAAACAGGAGTGCTGACTTACGGCAGTCTGTCTCGTCTGAGTTGTCCTCGCAGTCGTTGTCTCCGTCGCAGCGCCACAGCTTGAGAGCACAGCGGCCGTTCTTACACTTGAACTCATTGGGTTCACAGGGAGAGGGAGTGCCTGGAGACAGACATGGAGCCTGGATCAGACACCTTGATCAGGTGTGTTTGCATTAAGCGGATGCAAAGCGTTGTGTCTGATCGTAATTGTGTTTGTGTGTGTGTCAGGGTTTCCATTAGGAAAATGTGGCGCCTTTCATTTGACCGGCAGCATTTTAATTTACTGGACATTTAAGAAATGTACCAGATCCCTATGCATTGGTTGCGCAACCTGATTAGGGCATCCACCCACTGTGCTTAGAATGCCAGAAATCACATTTAGTTTATGGTCATTCATCTTAACAGAACATGCAACGGCGTGCGTCATTCTTACCGAATTCCGATGAGAAATTTGAAGATGTTAGAATACATATGCAGCGCGTCCATATAGGGGAAGCTTAGCTTTCCCTAAAGTAAATTGAATTGCCAAAATTATATAGCCTAAATAGCTTACTCCTGTCTATACATAAATAAATAAAATCATTCAAAATACTGTAGGCTACTACACCAGAAAGCATGATTTGGCCACAAAGGATCACATAGCCTACAGTCGGAAGGGCCCACAATTTGGGCAGAGCACGCAGCAAATACCAAATAGATGATTGTTGAGTTGCGACTGTCAGTGAAAATGAGAGACCCAGTCAGGCATATCGCAATATTTAAAAATACAATCATGGAAAAACAGTTTGGAAAGCGAAATAGCCATTACTGTAAATAGAAGACAATGAAATGACTCCAATCTGACTTTTAACTGTCAAAATGTTCAACTTAATTGAGTGAAAAGTAGCCAATCTTATTGGCACCAGCGGAGAACATTGGCCATATCCCCGGTGAGTGTGCATATTCACTGTCTTTATCATTGGGTCAGTGCCACTTTTGTTTGTTTTTAGACAATAATTTCCTCCTCCAGATTAGACGGACGTCATATTGTATTTGTGTCTCCCCTTTTCGTAGGCCCAGAGTAGGCTACCCTGTAATTTTTGTTGTATTAAAAAAGATTCTGCTAATGTCTCCAGTCATATAAAATGGAGTAGACTTGCATGAAATGTGTTTATGAATGGCCAACATTTTCCTGTGATATAGCCTATAACCTGCCTACTCTACGCCACTATGCACTGCATTGAACAGTCTTTTTTGCGAACAGTGATTGAGTTATATTATTAGACTAAATTATGACTATCCAATCTAATCATCACATTAGGAATAGTAGGCTATCTTACATAAGTCTGCAAATGCAAGGATGCATGGAATGCTTTATTATAAAGGTGCATTTCTATGGTGAAAATTAGCTTCCCCAAACTTGAAACCCATGCGCTGCCTATGTTAGAATAACTGTCCACATTTACTTATCCTCAGCCAACAAGACGAGTAACGAACAGCAAAATCACTAGCCTATGCCAATCTACTAACCCCCATAGTAGAACAGTTGACCTATTCTATTGGTCAGCTTGTCGTTCTGTGCGAGAAAGAAATAACCTTTTCCAAACAGATTCTGGGACAGTTGTGGGATGATAGATCCTAAATTCATACAACCAGCAGGCCTGGGTTACATCCCAAAATTGTTTAAAAAGCAATGAGGTTCATGCAACAGATCAGAAGTTTAGCTTAGAATGTTGATAAACTATTATTTCTTCACATTATAAGTGCAGCAATGTGCACAAGGCAGTAGTCTACGCGCGAATGTTTAGAAATGTAGAAAGAGGGGAGATCTAAATATGCAACAACTAGTATGGGTTGCTAATATGACTAGGATTGTGCCTTTTGGCTACTGGACAATGAAAGAAAGTTGATTTGAAAACCAATAGAACATGAGAGAAAAAGGCTACTTGTTTCAATGGCATATGGAAGTTTTTATAAAATAATTGCCTGCAGGTTTGGTTAGATTTTGGCTAGACTACTTTGAAGCAAGGTAAGACATGCCTCAAAATATGTTGTAAAACGTTCAGGTTTCAAACAATTAAGTATATGTTTTCAAAATGCATACTGTCTCCAGCTCATTGTAAAGTGGTGTGTGATGCGCTGAAGCCTGTCTAGTTGCCTATGCACTTGAATGGCGAATGGGAAGTGCGCTTCAATTTACCAGTTGAGAAAAAGAAAATACTAGGCCTAGCTCTTTTTAATTGTCATTATCAAATTTCTTTTTTTTTTATACACACGATTGCCTTTAGAATTGTTGCGCAATGATTGGGCTTATTAAAGCACGTTTCACTCCAGCAGCAACAAACAGCTGTTTGATGAGCTGTAGCAGCATCTCTCACGCTACATTGACTGCTATTTCAATCAATGAATAGGCTCAAATGCATTATTTCGCAATGTGATTTAATTTTTCTCCCGGACAATTGACCGGTGGCAATTTTATTTATTGGCTTTTTATTTGTTTTATCTGACAAAAGCCGGCTATTACCGGCTAACAGAAACACTGGTGTGTGTATATACATGCGTGCCTGCGTGTATGTACTTTGAAGTGTTAGTGGTTGCCAATATGTGCTTACCGCATCTGAACTCGTCGCTGCCATCAGAGCAGTCTCTCTCTCCATCACAGAGGTAGTCTCTGGGGACACACTCCCCGTTCTGACAGGTGGCCTGGTCCACTTTGCAGGGCCCTGGGGGACCAGGGGGGCGTGGGGACTTCTTGATGGGGGTGGTGGTGGGAGGGGTGGGGGTAACTGCACCAGGACGGATCTTATCTGAAAACCAACAGAGCTTTTAAAGACCGTTGATCCAAGGGCGAATCCTAACTTACACCTAACTTACATTTTCACTTGGTCATGCATTGATGTCAATAGAACACAATGTGAAAATTCAACATAAGTGAACATTTGAGTTGACACTCTCGTTAGGGTACAAAGATATGTTCAATCAAATGTTTTAGTCAACCATCTAGTCACAACACAGGTCCAGTACCTTTGCCACTACTCCATTCCATACCATGCAACTCACCACAATCCAGCTCGTCACTCATGTCATTGCAATCAGGTCTGTTGTCACACAGGTACTCTAGAGGGATGCACCCCCCATCCTGACACGTGTGCTGATCCTTCATGCACGGCCGAAGGTCGGGGACCACTGAGAGACACGGGGGTGGGGGGGTTCAAGGGTCAGACATGCAGAGCTAAAAGGCCACCACACAACACAACACAATGCTTCCTGTTCAAATCACGTCAAATACAAGCAACCTTCCTCGGTGGAGGCTGGTGTCACTTTAAATCGAAGGATGGGCTCATTGTAATGGCTGGAATGGAATAAATGGAATGGTATCGCAGACACCATGTGTATGATACCGTTCCAATATTCCATTCCAGTTATTACTATGAGCCGTCCTCCTTTCACCAGCCTCCAATGACCCTCCTGGGTCACTGCAGGTCGAGCTGGGGCCTGGGGCTTGTCAAAGTCTAATAGTTCACCGTACCGTACCGGAGGTGGGACATGGCCATAATGTAATGGGAGATCCTTCTGAATAAACTGTTTTGTTGTTGTTACAAATAGCAATATCTGTAACCTAACTCATGCCATGCAAAAATCTTTGCAGTCCTCTTGGGTAGTGCAAAACCAAAATGTTGTCAGACTTCTGCTTCAGGTGCACACATGCATAACATTCCTGCATGAACTCTTAACAGATTTCCAAAGAGCTAATCGTCATCTTGTTCGTCATCATCATCCAGAAATAGCGGCATTCTGCATTCTACACGCACTACAGAACAGTCATGTCACTTCTCCAGCAGCTCTGGCAGTCTTCGTGCAGCAGGCATCGTTCCAGACCTGGGTTCAAATACTATTTTGCTACTATTCTATAGGCTCCATTGCGCCAGGCAAGCTCAATCAAGCCCAGCTAAAGTATTTTAAATGATTTCCAATAGCTGTGAAGTCAGGTTGGCATGGTACAGTACAAACCTGGCACAGCCATGGGGTTCACAGGGGGCAGAGCTAGAAACCAGAGAGACATGTTAAGGACACTACCTCGGACTCACCTAGCCCTCCTTTTTGTTTCTTTTAATATTGTATTGGTTTATTGACAGAAATTGGTATGATTGAAGGGGAGATATATAGAGGGGAAATAGTGAACACAAGAAATAGCCTTTTCTAGCATGATGCCTTAAGCTGGCTAGCCTAGCTTCATTGAAAGATTGTAATAACATATGATAAATCAATGTCTCAACTAAATAAAGAACACCATAGCTATGAGATCAGACCTATTTTGTTAACTTGTACAGCATTTATAGTAGGTCAGTTAAGACTTCCTAAAATGGATACTGTACTATAGAAATCTTCCTAATATGGATGCCGTTAACTGTAAGTCGCTCTGGATAAGAGCGTCTGCTAAATGACTAAAATGTAAATGTGAATGTATATTTGGCCATGTCAGCATCCTGGAAAGTCCTTACAATGCGGAGTAAATATTATCCCCTGTGGTCCTTACCTTCTCCCAGGCGTCTGAACTGGAAGCCCTGGACAGAGGTGATGTAGGAGGCGATGGCTCCCTCCTTCACCACTCCATAGAGCACGTTGCGGATCTGATTGTCGTTGTTGTTGTAGTCAGAGCCCACGTCAAGCTCTACAAACACATCCACCCCATCCTGCCTCAGCATCTTCCTATACACAGGCCAGGACAGAACAGAGGGGGTTGTTAGAGAGGGACGTGGTGACGATAACGGTACAGTGCTCCAGGTTCAGATGAATGTTGGTCGGGGCATATCAAGATTTTCTCATGGTAAGAACATTGATTAGTTACACTCAGCTTACAACAGTGTTTGGTGGACCAACCAGATGAGTCTAAGCTGTAGCCTAAGCATTAGCTCTGGGAGCCAACAGTCTTCAGATCTCAGACAAGGTTACTCATCACGTGAGCATGGTTCATTGAACCACCTTTGTTACACCCAAGCTAAAGTAAGTCAAGTAAGTAAAAGTAAGACTGGTGGGGTTTTATCAACAGTAGCTGGAGATGAACAGTGATCTTACTTGATGAGGACCACATTGACAGTCTGGCTGCCTGAGATCCTGTTGTACTCTGACTCCAACTGTGAAAGGAGAAAAACAATACTTAGATGGGTACAAACCAGCAGAGATGCATTTTTGGCAACATGTTTTAACAAGTTTAACAACTTTCCTAACAAGTGTTCTAACATATGATGTACAGTAGTTTATAAACTGGGTGGTTCGAGCCCTGAATGCTGATTGGCTGACAGCCATGGTATATCAGACCGTATACCACATGTATGACAAAACATTTATTTTTACTGCTCTAATTACTTTGGTAACCAGTTTATAATAGCAATAAGGCACCTCGGGGGTTTGTGGTATATGGCCAATATACCACGGCTAAGGGCTGTATCCAGGCACTCCGCGTTGCGTTATGCTTAAGAACATCCCTTAGCCGTGGTATATTGGCCATATACCACACCCCCTCGTGCCTTATTGCTTAAATATGGTACAGTAGAGTATATTGACTAAAATGATCTACAGTATATGGCCTCAACTGCAATCAATAACATTGTGTAGCAGACATGACGTGGCAGTGGAATGCAAGGTGTGAGAATCCTGCCCTGGCCTGTGTAAAGTTTACAGCCCTTGTGGGGAGGGAGGGATAGGTCTACTGCTTACAGTACACAGTATACAGTATGTTCTGGAATAGGCCTACCGTATACAGTCCTCAAATTCAAATCTGGGCCTCAAAGCCAGTTCCATTGCTTTTTTGGTTAATTCTTCCCCTCTAATCATGGACAGATTTCGACCTGGGACACCAGGTGGGTGCAATTCATGATCAGGTAGAACAGAAAACCAGCAGTAGTCCGGACCTCAAAGGGTTAGATTTGAATACCTGTGGTATATAGTATATATGGTTCTGGAATAGACCTACCGTGTCCACCACCGCGTCAGAGATCTCCTGGAAAGACAGTGAGTAGATGTCCTCCATGTCAGGCCTGTACACGATGGAGTCTGTGAAGTTCACCAGAGCTCTGTAGTACGCTGGAACACAGAGAGAGACAACTGTTAGTTTAACCACAGGATGACATACAGGAACCACGGCGTGAACATTTATACTCATTTTTCAGCAACATAATGTACACAAAGCCACATTTACATGGGACTTTCTTTTGGTGGTGTTGCCTTATTCAAAATGAATTGAGACTCAAACTTGGATAATGTTTGGGACAAATGTCCCTCAGGGAGGCCTTTGGTTCAATGTTTGGAGAAAGAAACTCACCAAACATAACTGTGGCTAAATTCAGAGCCATGTACAAATGATGGGGTCTATTTCCATATCTCAATTGTGGTCTGTACTAAAAGTGACAACTGTACCACATATACAGGACGCTCGAACAACAGGCACGTTAGACGTACACATGCACACATACACACATATACACACCACAGGAGGTTGGTGGCACCTTATTTGGGGAGGACGGGCTCGTGGTAACGGCTGGAGGGGAATAGTGGGAATGGTAGCAAATACATCAAACACATGGTTTCCATGGTTTCCATGTGTTTGATGCCATTTCATTCGCTCCATTCCATCCATTATTATGAGCCGTCCTCCCCTCAGCAGCATCCCCTGATACACACACAAACACACTTTCTGTCTATAACACACATGTGCACGTCAGACAGATGTCAACACTTGTCACACAAATACACACACATAGCCATACGTGTGGACGATCTCACACAAGTCCAATTACACTGTCAGCCAAGGTGGGTCACTCACTGCCTTGCTAGCTACACTTTTATTCACAGTGAAAAGGTGACATCACAGTTTGAGTTAGACACTGAATAAGAGGGGAGCCCCCAGCCCAGCCCCAGCCCAGCCCCAGCCCTAACCCAGGCAGTGGCATTACTATGCCAACGGCTGCAGTGAAAAAAGCTCCAGTGAGTGATTCTGGAGGTGGGCCTCAACATTCCCTTTCCCTCCACAAAGTCAAACACACCAGATGGGACAGAGAGGTTGGAGCATGGGCTCTACTGCCTATGGAGAACAGAGTTAGCTAAGCTACCCTGACCCGGCTCTATGCTTTAAGTAGGTCATACTGGTCTTAATATAGACACAGTACTATCCATAGTGGTGTTCTATTGTCGATTTATGCAGCTTTAAAAATGTCACGTTTCTGTAGACATACTGTAGGCTACTGTCACTGCTGTCTGCAAAGGCTAAGGGAGGTTATCCAAATTGCAACTTCGTATCCCAGCAACTGAAAAAACAACAACTAATGATTTGTCTTATTATTATCACATGATCTATAACAGGGTCTATTTTTATTGCATATCTATTTCCTTTACAAGACATCTTCTCTCATACCACTCACAAATACACATCCTTTAAATAGCCCAGGCAAGCCCCCCCTCAAGGTGCACCTATTCTCACACCCCTGCCAACCTTGTTGAGCTGGCCTGGGTCTGCCAGCTTCTGTTCAGCTTGGCCTCGACCTGGTCTGGTCCGGGTTGGGGGAAGGAAGTCAATATTTGTGTTCTTTCTTACGGTCAGTTGCTACTTGCCATGGCTATATTGAAGAGTCATGTTTTACGTGGGCATACCCTGGCCTGGGGCCTCAAGTCAACCAAACACACGTACACGTCTTCCCTCTTTCTTTCTCTTTATTTTCCTTCCTTCCCTCTCTCTTTCTTAATTGTGGAATCAGTAATTACATATCGCTAGACAACATGTTGCTGTGTTTCTGTTGACAATGACAGCATGCATTCATTACGCTTTATGAACCCTGCTGTTTAATTAAAAGTTGGATTAAGAGTGCCTCACACGCACGCACATGCACACACGCACAGGCTGTCCCATCCATCCATTGTGTTGAGGCCCTGGGGGGTCTGATAGTGATTGTGCCAGTGACAGAACAGGCTGGCTGGAAGGCAACTGTGTCATTATGTCTAGTGGTGAGAAGCTGCCATTCAAAACAGAGCATAGTTTCCTCGAATTACAACATAACACTGGCCATGCTGGCCTGGTTCCTCCAAGACGCCTTCCACTTCTTGTGAGGAAAGGCCTTATTTGTTGCAGAGTAAACTGAAAAGATTATAAAAAAACACACAATGGGCTGACTACTGTATGTAGTATAGAAGAGCAGGCGTCAGCAGTATGGCATGGACATAGTTGACTGTGTTGGCTGTTCCATACAGTCAGCGGGCTAAAGGACATTGTACAGATTGAAAACAGTACCAGAAGACATGCAACATCAAAATGGCTTCACTGGGCACTCGCCTGGCCCTGCAGCGAATGGGAACACACACACACACAGTAACAGACATTAGACCTGTCTCCTCTGAGCTCGCCGCTCTGACGACACGTCACAGCCTGGCGAGCGCACTCAGTGCCCATGATCCTTTGGTTACAATGTTGGGCTGTGCCCTTAACGCTAACGAGGGCTCTCTCTTCCTCTCTCTGCATCCCTCTCTCCTCTCTCTGTCTCTCTCCGAGGAGCATTCTGCTGAATGCCACTCACTTTTTCCATCAGGGGAAATCCCCCGTCAAGCACCACCAAGGGTGAAGAAACTGCCTGCTGAGAGCGAGCGCGGGGGAGAAGAAAAAAGGAGCCTGGAAAAATAGCATTCCAAACTCTTAATTCACAAACGTATTTTGCTATTAAAGCTGTTCAGTAAAACTGTGGTGGCTTTGTGTGGCGGGCCGGGCCCCCTCTGAACACACAGAGGCCTGTAGCAGGAGACAAAGAGCTGATTGAGCCGTGTGCCCAGCCTGGCCTTTAAAGCCCAACTGCTTTCAGCCCGACCTTCAACCCCACTTCTCTCCTCCCTCCCTCCCCACCAGCACCAGCACCTACGGCAGGGGAGAGGGGGAGAGAGAGAAAGAGGCGCAGAGAAAAAGAGAGAGAAAGGGAGAGAGGGGAAGAGAGAGGGGGAGGGAGGGAGAGAGAGAAAGAGAGAAAGCGAGAAAGACCACAAACCCACAAGAACAAGGCCCAAGTCGTATTACACATCCCACCAGGGACCAGCCAATATGACACCCTCCCTTTCTCTTCTCTCTCTCTCTCTCTCTCTCTCTCTCTCTCTCTCTCTCTCTCTCTCTCTCTCTCTCTCTCTCTTAGGGGGCTGGGAAGGCCAATGTGGGGTGGTATGGGGCTGTTTGGGAAAGAGAGACACTTTCTCAGCTTTGGCTTTTAGAGAGGGACCTCTGCTACTTATTCCCTACTGCTGGTGGTCAGCCAAACAGCCATGTTCTACAGAATAGACTGCTTCAGACTCAGGAGCTCATGGGAATGACTTGAATGACTTCTGGGCCCAATATTACTGGAGCCTCTTTTGTGCTCTCTCCACAAGCACACAATTTGAATGACAAAAAACACTTCAGGGAAACGGCATAACACTTAACTACTATTGACTGTTGGACTTTCCACTTTATGTCCACTATACTGACATAGAACCTACTGGCAGGCAGCGGTCCTTTCACAAAGTCTGTTTGCATCATTTAATTCAATTTGTATTGGTCGCATACACATATTTTGCAGATGTTTTCGCGTAGCGAAATGCTTATGTTCCCAGCTCCAACACTGCAGTAATACCTAACAATACAAAACAATACACGCAAATCCCAAACATTTTAAGAAAGGAATTAAGAAATGTAGAAATATTAGAACGAGCAATGTCAGAGTCCGGCTTTCCAGCTGTAGGTAATAATGCAAGAAACATTTTGAGCAAATGTAAGAAATGACTAAAAAAGTACAGAAATACTGCAGGGTTGGCTAGGAGCTAGGAACAGGGCTTCAATTTAAGCCTACTAGAAAGTGTGTGCCCTCAGGCCTGGAGGGAAGCAAAAGTAATTCCGCTACCCAAGAATAGTAAAGCCCCCTTACTGGCTCAAATAGCCGACCAATCAGCCTGTTACAAACCCTTAGTAAACTTCTGGAAAAAATTGTGTTTGACCAGATACGTACAATGCTATTATACTGTAAACAAATTGACAACAGACTATCAGCATGCTTATAGGGAAGGACATTCAACAAGCACTTACACAAGTGACTGATGATTGACAGAGAGAAATTGATGATAAAAAGATTGCTGGGGCTGTTTTGTTAGACTTCAGTGTGCATTTGACATTATCGATCATAGTCTGCTGCTGTAAAAACGTATGTGTTATGGCTTTACACCCCCTGCTACAGTATATTGTATAGCCTCTCCAACATTATCCAGGTAGAATCCGAAATTTCGCAGGGCAGCTGTCTAGGCCCCTTACTTTTTCAATCTTTACTAATGACATGCATCTGGCTTTGAGTAAAGCCAGTGTGTCTATGTATGCGGATGACTCAACACTATACACGTCAGCTACTGCAGTGACTGAAATGACTGCAACCCTTAACAAAGAGCTGCACTTAGTTTCAGAATGGGTGGCAAGGAATAAGTTAGTCCTAAATATTTCAAAAACTAAAAGCATTTTATTTGGGACAAATCATTCACTAAACCCTAAACCTCAACTAAATCTTGTAATGAATTATGTGGAAATATAGCAAGTTGAGGTGACTAAACTGCTTGGAGTAACCCTGGATTGTAAACTGTCATGGTCAAAACATATTGATACAACAGTAGCTAAGATGGGGAGAAGTCTGTCCATAATAAAGTGATGCTCTGCCTTCTTAACAACACTATCAACAAGGCAGGTCCTACAGGCCCTAGTTTTGTCGCACCTGGACTACTGTTCAGTATTGTAGTCAGGTGCCACAGAGGGATTTAGGAAAATTACAATTGGCTCAGAACAGGGCAGCACGGCTGGCCCTTAAAAGTACACGGGGAGCTAACATTAATGATATGCATGTCAATCTCTCATGGGTCAAAGTGGAAGAGAGATTCACTTCATCACTTGTTTTTGTAAGAAGTGTTGACAAGCTGAATGTATCGAGCTGTCTGTTTAAACTACTAGCACACAGCTCGGACACCCATGCATACCCCACAAGACATGCCACCAGAGGTCTCTTCACAATCCCCAAGTCCAGAGGCGCACAGTACTACATAGAGCCATGACTACATGGAACTCTATTCCACATCAGGTAAATGATGCAGGCAGTAGAATCAGATTTAAAAACAGGTAAAAATACACCTTATGGAACAGCGGGTCTGTGAAGAGACACACACAAAGGTACAGACACACGCATATGCACACAAGCGCTAGCACACACACTCTACACACACGTACATTGTAATATTGTTGTATGGTGGTATTATACATTTTGTATTGTAGATATGTAGTGGTGTAATGTTATATGATGTACTGCTTTATCTTATGTTTTATATGTAATGTAAGTGCCTTAATGTGTTTGGACCCCAGGAAGAGTAGCTTCTGCCTTGGCAGCAGCTAATGTGGATCCCTAATAAATACAAATACAAATACAGAGCGACCATGTCTGTCGGCGCCATCTTGTGTATCTCATTTGGGTGGACCAATCCGTGAATCAGTTCAGTCATGCTTAGTGTTGTGACTAAAACTACAACCCTAAAAAGACAATAAGGGAATATTGAAAGTAATTATAGTGTGAAATATGTAACATGATTTTCAGGGGGAAATGACATTAAAACCTATTTTGGCCCATTTGTTTTTAGCTGAAATGATAGTGCTAGTATCATAGCTAGGGAGTGAAAGCTATGACATGATGGAACAACACCATCATTTTCCATTGGCATCAGAAAACTTTACAGCCTGCCTAAAATGGAAAAACACTTCAGACTGGACTCAAACGTCACAATCCCAAGAGTCCCAGGAATGGTGTCTTAGAGTGAATGTGGAAATGAGAGTGCATACAGTGAGGGAAAAAAGTATTTGATCCCCTGCTGATTTTGTACGTTTGCCCACTGACAAAGACATGATCCGTCTATAATTTTAATGGTAGGTTTATTTGAACAGTGAGAGACAGAATAACAACAAAAAAATCCATAAAAACGCATGTCAAAAATGTTATAAATGAATTTGCATTTTAATGAGGGAAATAAGTATTTGACCCCTCTGCAAAACATGACTTAGTACTTGGTGGCAAAACCCTTGTTAGCAATCACAGAGGTCAGACGTTTCTTGCAGTTGGCCACCAGGTTTGCACACATCTCAGGAGGGATTTTGTCCCACTCCTCTTTGCAGATCTTCTCCAAGTCATTGTTTCGAGGCTGACGTTTGGCAACTCGAACCTTCAGCTCCCTCCACAGATTGTCTATGGGATTAAGGTCTGGAGACTGGCTAGGCCACTCCAGGACCTTAATGTGCTTCTTCTTGAGCCACTCCTTTGTTGCCTTGGCCGTGTGTTTTGGGTCATTGTCATGCTGGAATACCCATCCACGACCCATTTTCAATGCCCTGGCTGAGGGAAGGAGGTTCTCACCCAAGATTTGACTGTACATGGCGCCGTCCATCGTCCCTTTGATGCGGTGAAGTTGTCCTGTCCCCTTAGCAGAAAAACACCCCCTAAGCATAATGTTTCCACCTCCATGTTTGACGGTGGGGATGGTGTTCTTGGGGTCATAGGCAGCATTCCTCCTCCTCCAAACACGGCGAGTTGAGTTGATGCCAAAGAGCTCGATTTTGGTCTCATCTGCGACAACACTTTCACCCAGTTCTCCTCTGAATCATTCAGATGTTCATTGGCAAACTTCAGACAGGCCTGTATATGTGCTTTCTTGAGCAGGATTTCAGTCCTTCACGGCGTAGTGTGTTACCAATTGTTATCTTGGTGACTATGTCCCAGCTGCCTTGAGATCATTGACAAGATCCTCCCGTGTAGTTCTGGGCTGATTCCTCAACGTTCTCATGATCATTGCAACTCCACGAGGTGAGATCTTGCATGGAGCCCCAGGCCGAGGGAGATTGACAGTTCTTTTGTGTTTCTTCCATTTGCGAATAATCGCACCAACTGTTGTCACCTTCTCACCAAGCTGCTTGGCGATGGTCTTGTAGCCCATTCCAGCCTTGTGTAGGTCTACAATCTTGTCCCTGACATCCTTGGAGAGCTCTTTGGTCTTGGCCATGGTGGAGAGTTTGGAATCTGATTGATTGATTGCTTCTGTGGACAGGTGTCTTTTATACAGGTAACAAACTGAGATTAGGAGCACTCCCTTTAAGAGTGTGCTCCTAATCTCAGCTCGTTACCTGTATAAAAGACACCTGGGAGCCAGACATTTTTCTGATTGAGAGGGGGTCAAAAACTTATTTCCCTCATTAAAATGCAAATCAATTTATAACATTTTTAACATGCGTTTTTCTGGATTGTTTTGTTGTTATTCTGTCTCTCACTGTTCAAATAAACCTACCATTAAAATTATAGACTGATCATTTCTTTGTCAGTGGGCAAACTTACAAAATCAGAAGGGGATCAAATACCTTTTTCCCTCACTGTAGCTGAACAGAGCAGGTGATGATAAGACACGCCAAGGTATTTAAATAGAGAGGATAAGGAGAACAGTATAGATAGAGACACAGATCAGACAGAGCCTGGTCTGGGCTTAGAATTTCCCCCCAGAAAGGGAGGTTCCACTAGTGGTGCTTTGGTAAAGGGAGTAGAGAGGGGGGTGGAGGGTAGAGGGCAGACGGGAATGATGTCAAAGGGTCAAAGATAGGGGGTCAAAGATAAGGGTCAAGGTGAAACAAGAACAAGTGAGATGAAGCAGGAAAAAGGACAGAGTTAGTCGAGGCTGGTGGGTGCGGAACGGAGTGTGAGGGGAAAGAGCAAGAGAAAAATAGAAAGTGATGATTAGAAAGGACAGAATATTTCTAAAAATAGTTATCTCAACAGAAACAGGTGCATAACTAAGAAAAAGTCCCTGGGCTATTCAGACTGAATGAATTGTGAAGAGGGACGAGCTTTGTGGAAATTGACAATCGGAATGTGTGAACAGTGTTAAAATACCTCATAGGACACAAGGCCAAGTCTTTGAGAACCAATTACTGTTTCCTGTGAGATGAAGAATCATAATATGTACAGTATCTTAATGGATCTGAAATGTATTGCAGTCTATCAGTAGATCTGTTACATTCCACTGTCTTTAACGTCCAGTCACATGATAAATGACAGATACATTCAATGAATATCAGAGCACACACACACGACAGAGCCCTAATGTTGTACACTATCTATATAGCATAGCAGCAGTGTGTCTGCAATGCTACATTCCTTTGACATAGTGAGGCCTGATGATAAATGTAAAAGTGTTAAATAGTTCTACAGCCTATGTCTACAGTGCATCTGTAATGACCCATACATTTGACACTAATTTCCATTCAAAGAGTAAAGTTCATAAACTGTCGGACTGATAAATGAAATATACAGTGCATTTGGAAAGTATTCAGACCCCTTGACACATTTTGTTACGTTACAGCCTTATTCAAAATTGGATTAAATAAAAAACTGTGTCATCAATCTACACACAATACCCCATAATGACAAAGTGAAAACAGGTTTTTAGAAATGTTTGCAAATGTATTAAAAATAAAAAACATACTTATTTACATAAGTATTCAGACCCTTTGCTATGAGACTTGAAATTGAGCTCAGGTGCATCCTGTTTCCATTGATCATCATGTGGTAAATTCAATTGATTGGATTTAGTTGACAGGATCGGATTTAGTTGACAGTGCATGTCAGAGCAAAAACCAGGTCATGAGGTCGAAGGAATTGTCCGTAGAGCTCCGAGACAGGATTGTGTCGAGGCACAGCTCTGGGGAAGGGTACCAAAACATTTCTGCAGCATTGAAGGTCCCCAAGAACACAGTGGCCTCCATCATTCTTAAATGGAAGAAGTTTAGAACCACCAAGACTCTTCCTAGTCCTGGCCGCCTGGCCAAACTGAGCAATCGGGGGAGAAGGGCCTTGGTCAGGGAGGTGACCAAGAACCCGATTGTCACTCTGACAGAGCTCCAGAGATCATCTGTGGAGATGGGAAAACCTTCCAGAAGATCAACCATCTCTGCAGCACTCCACCAATCAGGTCTTTATGGTAGAGTGGCCAGATGGAAGCCACTCCTCAGTAAAAGGCACATGACAGCCCGCTTGGAGTTTGCCAAAAGGCACCTAAAGGAATCTCAGAACATGAGAAACAAGATTCTCTAGTCTGATGAAACCAAGACTGAACTCTTTGGCCTGAATGCCAAGCATCAGATCTGGAGGAAACCTGGCACCATCCCTACGGTGAAGCATGGTGGTGGAAGCATCATGCTGTAGGGATGTTTTTCAGCGGCAGGGACTGGGAGACTAGTCAGGATAGAGGGAAAGATTAAACGGATCCAAGTACAGAGAGGTCTTTGATGAAAACCTGCTCCAGAGCGCTCAGGACTTCAGATTCGGGTTCACCTTCCAACAGGACAACGACCCTAAGCACACAGCCAAGACAACGCAGGAGTGGCTTCGGGACAAGTCTCTGAATGTCCTTGAGTGGCCCAGCCAGAGCCCGGACTTGAACCTGATCTAACATCTCTGGAGAGACCTGAAAATATCTGTGCAGCGACACTCCCCATCCAACCTGACAGAGCTTGAGAGGATCTGCAGAGAAGAATGGGAGAAACTCCCTAAATACAGGTGTGCCAAGCTTGTAGCGTCATACCCAAGAAGACTCAAGACTGTAATCACTGCCAAAGATGCTTCAACAAAGTACTGAGGAAAGGGTCTGATACTTATGTAAATGTGATATTTAAGTTTTTAGTTGATAATACATTTGCAATCATTTCTAAAAACCTTGTTTTTGCTTTGTCATTATGGGGTATTGTGTGTAGATTGATGAGGGGGAAAAAATCGATTTAATCCATTTTAGAATAAGGCTGTAAAGTAACAAAATGTGGAAAAAGTCAAGGGGTCTGAATACTTTCTGAATGCATTCAATGAATATCTGACATGAAAGACATGGAAGTCCTCATTGCATGACAGAGTCCATTTCTGTAGTATCTAAAGAGTATAGCAGCAGTGTATCTGGGCAATTCCACAGTAACTGAGTGATGCTGAGACTCAGATGTGTACACTACCAGTCAAAAGCTTTAGAACACCTACTCATTCAAGGGTTTTTTATTTTTATTTTTTACAATTTTTTACATTGTAGAATAATACTGAAGACATCAAAACTATGAAATAACACATATAGAATAATGTAGTAACCAGAAAAAGTGTTAAACAAATTAAAATATATTTCATATTTGAAATTCTTCAAATAGCCACTCTTTGCATTCTCTCAACCAGCTTTATGAGGTAGTCACCTGGAATGTATTTCAATTAACAGGTGTGCCTTCTTAAAAGTTAATTTGTGGAATTTCTTTCCTTCTGAATGCGATTGAGCCAATCAGTTGTGTTGTGACAAGGTAGTATACAGAAGATAAACCTATTTGGTAAAAGACCAAGTCCATATTATGGCAAGAACAGCTCAAATAAGCAAAGAGAAACGACAGTCCATCATTACTTTAAGACATGAAGGTCAGTCAATACGGAACATTTCAAGAACTTTGAAAGTTTCTTCAAGTGCAGCCGCAAAAACCATCAAGCACTATGATGAAACTGGCTCTCATGAGGACCGCCACAGGAATGGAAGACCCAGAGTTACCTCTGCTGCAGAGGATAAGTTCATTAGAGTTACCAGCCTCAGAAATTGCAGCCCAAATAAATGCTTCACAGAGTTCAAGTAACAGACACATCTCAACATCAACTGTTCAGAGGAAACTGTGTGAATCAGGCCATCATGGTCGAATTGCTGCAAAGAAACCACTACTAAAGGACACCAATAATAAGAAGAGACATGCTTGGGCCAAGCCACACAAGCAATGGACATTAGACTGGTGGAAATTTGTCCTTTGGTCTGGAGTCCAAATTGGAGATTTTAGGTTCCAACCGCCGTGTCTTTGTGAGACGCGGTGTGGGTGAACGGATGATCTCCGCATGTGTATTTCCCACCGTAAATCATGGAGGAGGAGGTGTTATGGTGTGGGGGTGCTTTGTTGGTGACACTGTCTGTGTAAGGGCTATTTGACCAAGAAGGAGAGAGATGGAGTGCTGCATCAGATGACCTGGCCTCCACAATCACCCGACCTCAACCCAATTGAGATGGTTTGGGATGAGTCGGACCGCAGAGTGAAGGAAAAGCAGCCAACAAGTGCTCAGCATATGTGGGAACTGGAGAGAATGCCAAGAGTGTGCAAAGCTGTCATCAAGGCAAAGGGTAGCTCTTGGAAGAATCTCAAATATAAAATATATTTTGATTTGTTTAACACTTTTCTGGTTACTACATGATTCCATATGTGTTATTTCATAATTTCGATGTCTTCACTATTATTCTACAATGTAGAAAATAGTAAAAATAAAGAAAAACCCTTGAACGAGTAGGTGTTCTAAAACTTTTGACCGGTAGTGTATGTCAAACAAAACCAATAATTGCAAAGTTAAACAAACCATACAACTCGATGCACAAGGACTACTTTCAACAATTTCCACAGATAAAAAAAACAACAACATTTACTTGAAGAACAGTGCAGATTCAAAGTTTGGTAACAGAATGACTGTTTGTGCCATCATTCCCTATATTCGAGCGGCCGCGATTAATATAGTGGAGACACTGAATGAACACGACATTAATATAGGGGAAACACTGAATGAACACTACATTAATATAGGGGAAACACTGAATGAACACTACATTAATATAGGGGAAACACTGAATGAACACTACATTAATATAGGGGAAACACTGAATGAACACTACATTAATATAGGGGAAACACTGAATGAACACTACATTAATATAGCGGAGACACTGAATGAACACTACATTAATATAGGGGAGACACTGAATGAACACTACATTAATATAGGGGAAACACTGAATGAACACTACATTAATATAGGGGAGACACTGAATGAACACAACATTAATATAGTGGAAACACTGAATGAACACGACATTAATATAGGGGAAACACTGAATGAACACTACATTAATATAGGGGAGACACTGAATGAACATGACATTAATATAGGGGAGACACTGATGACAGTATCCAGGGAAGGAGCTCAGGAGTTATCTGTTAGGGAATTATCTCATTATGTCTCTGGAGCTGAAAGGATATCCTTCAGACAGGACACACTTCCTTTCCAACACTTCCCTCCACTCTATCCTTTTCACATTGTGGGTGCGTCCCAAATGTCACCCTATTCCCTATATAGTGCATAACTTTTGACCAAAGCCCTATGGGCCTTGGTTAAAAGTAGTGCACTATATAGGGAATAGGTTGCCGATTGGGATGCAACCTGCCTCTCTGACGGATCCACCCTGTAAAAAAGGGGGTTTCAGACTCGGAGCGTCAAATGGGAGTTGGCACTTCCTGTTGTTTCCATTAGGATGGGAAAGCTGGAGAGATTTCTCACTGAAAACCAGTACAATATTACACTGGAAAAGACATCAATGATGGATAACTTTTTTTCTGATGACTCATTCATTCTTCCATTGCTCTGGTTATGGTTCCACTGAGGAGCATGTTCTGAAAAATCACTTGAGCAGGAGTTTGAGGAGTTCTCAAAATGCTAAATGTAAGAAATTCTTAGAAATGAAGAGATCATTTCTACCAGGTCATTAAACGTTATATTCATGTAGCCTATTGTGCAAAATAAACCAAAGCAACAAAAAAATTATCATTCACATTTGTATCAGTGGATTATTATGCAATACTACCTCTTATAGTGATATCCTAGCTACAGGAACTCTT
This sequence comes from Coregonus lavaretus, assembly GCF_964263955.1. Lineage (NCBI taxonomy): Eukaryota > Metazoa > Chordata > Actinopteri > Salmoniformes > Salmonidae > Coregonus > Coregonus lavaretus. The sequence goes on from NC_140007.1 coordinate 34,531,477, forward strand.
AGAAAGGCTCCAGCCAGAGTCTGTTGCAAGTCCCCTGTCATAAACATGAACTGCTGGCAAGGCCTATATAATCAGGTAGGGCTGCTGTATCCAGCTGTGTCCCAGCTGTGCACACAGAAACACACACAGGCCTACGCTGAGACAATATCATTGAATTGTAGCAGATGTCCATCTACTAGACTAGAGAGACTTCTCTGTAAGAATGCATGATGTATGCATCTCTCCTGCTTGGTAAGAAAGTTAATACGATTTAATGAAGGGGTTGATGTAAGTTGATCCGCTAAGAACAGAAGCCTCTACAGGAAAGATGGCTTCAAGCAGCACTGTTTTACAATACAATGGCTCCAGAAACAGTATAGAAGTTCCTGTATGTTCCTGTCAGAAACATAGAACAGTGTCACACACAGAAGACGGCGGCGGCCCCTTCCCTAAAAGGCTAAAGGGTTTGTGGGTAGTCCAGTTCATGGTGAACCAACCTAATTAGTATTAATGAAGCGTTCGCACAACTTCAAAGACCTACTGGAAATGTTGTGATCCTTGTCACAATCAAATTGCTGAGGAGAGCAGAGCGGTTGTGGCTAAACTTTCCTTTTAAGTCCTGAGCTACAGTTGGCCGTAGACGACTCACTCACTGAAACTATGGGTTTACTATACTGCATCTGAGTCTGAAAAAGGAAGTAACAAAGAAAATATTATTCTCTTTTTCCCTTTTCTTTACTAGATCAAAGATTAATAGAATTGCGTATAGTTTTGCTTCCCTTTCCTTTGGTCATTTTAGGGAGTAATGTGAATTTGTTTTTTTTAACTACCGGAACAAAAGTTGTAAACTGTTTAGCCAATCCCTAGAGAAGGATTATTACTATGATAATGGGCACTCCCCTAGAGTAGAGCAGGAAACCATGTCTAACTGTAATACACAATGATATGATAGCAAACTCTGCACTGGAGGTAGCAGGAATATCTAGTATTTTGTGTTATCGGGTAGCCAAATCGAGTAGCTGGCCAGACCAACACGCATGCAAGATTTGGTTCTCAGTGCCGAGATTAGCGGATATCCAACTGACATCAGTGATATCCCCCTCTGACATGCCATCAGTAATGTAGGTCAATTAGACAGAGGTATTTGTTACCGTCCTCTACTATCAATAAGTTGAGATGAGTATCTGAAACAGCAACAAATATGTCCTCTGTGTAAACTAAATATCTTGAAGTACTGTTTCCTAAAGAGGAGAGGGAAAGTCCAGTTCTCCAAGGCAACATGAACTGTTATTGATACAACAGACTGTAGCAGCATTAAGGGGCCAGAGCTGGAGTCCATGAGTAAGACTATCCCTACTAACACTGAATATTGATCCAGGATAATGTTTTGGCACTGACAGTGAACAAATAACCAATCAAGGATAAAGGGACTTATGCTAACACACAAGTCCCAACACAGACAGTGTCCTTCTACAATACAATTCTACTGTTTTCTTTCCTCTTAGGGATGAATAGAAATGTACATAATGGGTGCCTGGAGGAAAATGGGGGAGGGTCATTTTTTTTCAATTTCAGTCAAGCGGAGGGTTTAGTATTTTTAAAATCTAGTCCAGGGGAGGATCATGTAATTTGTAATTGATGAAATTTCAATATTTCTCAGTGTTTTAGAATGAGTTGCTTAATAGGCTATATATCGATGTGTGTCCGATGCCTCTCATCTCTGATTCTCTGCTGGGCGCACAATATGAAGTGTGCCTATAGGCTATTTAGTGTGGTCTCAATCAAATGATCCATACCTATAGGCTACGAAGTGCATGCTCGGAGAAGCACAGAGCAAAGTTATATTTCTAAGATAGCTGCTGTGATGGGTAAATAAAACGAATCTGCATTACACACTGCAATGGATATTCCATTCCTGAGCCTCGGCCTGCTCTGCTCTTGCTGATCATAAACGACCAATGGCTGTGCTGTGCAGGCCTACGGCGGCAGTCCAGGAGGAGAGTCAAAGGTTTCTTCCAAAAATAATTTTTGATTAGGCCTAATCCCAAAAATGCACCATCTTGTGCGCTGACTAGCCTATAGCCTAAATTCTGTTCAGTTTGAGAAGAAGAGCGCAAAGATGTGAAGGAGGACTGGAGGTCAACTTTGATAGCTTGTTACTACTATAATTGATTTTATTAAAAACAATATGTTTCTTGCCCATGATGTAGGCCTATTTATAGGAGTTATTGAGCTCACAATAAACCAGATTCGAGAAATGTACATTGTGGTGCTGAAACTTGAAGCAGCATCCAATCGTAAATGGACAGCTCATTGTGCTGAAAGTAGGCAAATTCAAGTAGGCATAATTCATTTCAACGTCTTCATTTTAATTAGAGGGCTTTGTGTTTAGCCTATTTCTTCCTCTTTAACAGATTAAACTAGGCTATAGGCTGCTATATCCATAGATTTGTAGGTAAATTCCTCCACCCACCATGCACTCTTTGAATAGCCTACCTCCGTGTCAGTGAAGGGCTGTTAAATTTAAACCAAGACTCGAATTGAGGGGGTATGAAAGGGTATGCCATAGGCCTACTTTTTATTAAAGAAAATGGCAAAAAGCACAGGCCTACCCCTTGTTAGCTTAAGATTTTGAAGAAAATAAAACAGATTTGATTATATCAAGTGATCTATAACAGAGCTTTGGTCCGTAATGCTTTATGCTAGAAACAACCTGTAAAATACCTGTGAAAGACTTAACTCCGATGCATATACTGTTTCCTTTCCTTGACATTCAGAGGCTGAGATACAACCTTCTATAGCCGAGGAGACAAAAAACTTACTTTGCTTGGGAAGTAATCGAATTCTGTCACTATCAATTGATTAAGCTATTCACTTTCTGTACATTTGTACATTTTTTACATTTTAGTCATTTAGCAGACGCTCTTATCCAGAGCGACTTACAGTTAGTGAGTGCATACATTTTCATACTTATAAATAAACACCAGGTCAAACACTCTTTCATCTTGGTACCAAGACAATGCAATGCAAGCCATCATTGTAAAGAGAGCCAAACCTGGCCGTAGAAAAATATGAACGACAGGAATACTGGGTTTAAATGGACAGGGGGAGGGAGAGTCGAAGGGACGTACAATAGAAGATGTACAGAAAGGTAGGCCTAACTTTTGAAAGTACCATGCTCAGATTCCTAACGACGTCTCAGATGTAATTATTTTCAAACAGGGACAGTTTCATTGCAAACAAGACACACTGATTTGGCATTGGAGAAATATGATAAGATGAACACATAGGCCTATTGCTCTGTCCATTCTTAGCCTGTAATTTCAGTAATTTGTGTGGTATTAAAAAAGATACTGCTAATATGTAAAATGACGTAGAATTTTTATAAAAGGGAAAAAAAACTTGGACCTGCAATTACGATGATAGATTCATGCAATGCTATTACTATAAAGGAGATATTTCCACCCCTACTCTTGTCCACGGTGGTCTGCGAACCCACAACCTTCTGGCCCGCAGCCCTGTGCGCTATCAAAATTCCTGCATTGCCATGTAATGCTTACAGGACAAAGAACAGTTTCTAAAACTGCATAGCTAAGGCTCTGGTCTGTCCTAGGAGTGAGGGTAAACGGTAGGCATGTCCTCTGCTATCCACTTTATGTTTTAAATATTATTTTGGGTACAGGGGAGGGTCACTTTTTTTTTCAAGCGTTCTGGGAAGGTTGGGTAAAAATATATTTTACTGAAGGGAGGGTCATCCATTTTCATTTCAGTTAGGTCTGATTTTCTCCATGTAAACCTTATTATAAATAATGTTCATTCCCGTATCTTTCTTGTCCTACCGAGTTGTTCTCTAGAGTAGTCATGCCATCTCATCCCCTCCCTTTTCTGACCCCCTGTATACGTCAGTGACGCTGGTGTGTCTGTGAGTGCGACCAGTGACCACCTCCAAGAAGGCCAGAGCAGAACAACAACAAAGAGCCCACCGAAATAACTGCAGCTGCCACCGCTTGTCCCTCTGCCCCGTGTCGGTGTGACTATCTGAGAGCCCAGGCAGTCTGACAAATAACGCCACTGACTGACACACACATCACACCAACTGTCTGTCCAGTCCACGGCCCACCACCACCCCATGAAAATGGCCACAGTCCTGGGTGGTCTGTCCGGTGGACTGACCGTTGGCCCCCAACTCCCACTCATGCCCAGACTGCACTGTCAGATAGGCTCAATTACACTGATCTATGATCCTCTTATGTTTCAACATCTGCTCTCCACAGCTGGCCATGCTTTCCACCTGGCTACCACTACCCCAGCCACCAGCTCTGCACCCTCCGCTGCAACTTGCCCATGCCCCCCCCCGCTTCTCCTTCACACAAATTCAGACAGCTGATGTTCTGAAAGAGCTGCAAAATCTGGACCCCTACAAATCATCTGGGCTAGACAATCTGGACCCTTTCTTTCTAAAACTAGCCACCGAAATTGTCGCAACCCCTATTACTAGCCTGTTCAACCTCTCTTTCGTAACGTCTGAGATCCCCAGAGATTGGAAAGCTGCCGCGGTCATCCCCCTCTTCAAAGGGGGTGACACTCTAGATCCAAACTGTTACAGACCTATATCCATCCTGCCCTGCCTTTCGAAAGTATTTGAAAGCCAAGTTAACAAACAGATCACCGACCATTTCGAATCCCACCGTACCTTCTCCGCTATGCAATCCGGTTTCCGAGCTGGTCATGGGTGCACTTCAGCCACGCTCAAGGTCCTAAACGATATTATAACCGCGATCGATAATAGACAGTACTGTGCAGCCGTCTTCATCGACCAGCCCAAGGCTTTCGACTGTCAACCACCGCATTCTTATTGGCAGACTAAATAGCCTTGGTTTCTCAAATGACTGCCTCGCCTGGTTCACCAACTACTTCTCAGATAGAGTTCAATGTGTCAAATCAGAGGGCCTGTTGTCTGGACCTATGACAGTCTCTATGGGGGTGCCACAGGGTTCAATTCTTGGGCTGACTCTTTTCTCTGTGTATATCAATGATGTCGCTTTTGCTGCTGGTGACTCTCAGATCCACCTCTACGCAGACAACACCATTTTGTATACATCTGTCCCTTCATTGGACACTGTGTTAACAAACCTCCAAACGAGCTTCAATGCCATACAACACTCCTTCAGGAGCCTCCAACTGCTCTTAAACACTAGTAAAACTAAATGCATGCTCTTCAATCGAACGCTGCTTGCACCCGCCCACCCGACTAGAATCACTACTCTCGACGGGTCTGACCTAGAGTATGTGGACAACTACAAATACCTAGGTGTCTGGTTAGACTGTAAACTCTCCTTCCAGACTCATATTAAGAATCTCCAATCCAAAGTTAAATCTAGAATCGGCTTCCTATTTCGCAACAAAGCCTCCTTCACTCATGCTGCCAAACATGCCCTCGTAAAACTGACTATCCTACCGATCCTTGACTTCGGCGATGTCATTTACAAAATAGCCTCCAACACTCTACTCAGCAAATTGGATGTAGTCTATCACAGTGCCATCAGTTTTGTCTCCAAAGCCCCATACACTACCCACCACTGTGACCTGTACGCTCTTGTTGGCTGGTCCTCACTACATATTCGTCGCCAAACCCACTGGCTCCAGGCCATCTATAAATCACTGCTAGGCAAATCCCCGCCTTATCTTAGCTCATTGGTCACCATAGCAACACCCACCCGTAGTATGTGCTCCAGCAGGTATATCTCACTGGTCATCCCCAAAGCCGACACCTCCTTTGGCCGCCATTCCTTCCAGTTCTCTGCTGCCAATGACTGGAACGAATTGCAAAAATCTCTGAAGCTGGAGACTCTTATCTCCCTCACTAACTTTAAGCATCAGTTGTCAGAGCACCTTACCGATCACTGCACCTGTACACAGCCCATCTGAAATTAGCCCACCCAACTACCTCATCTCTATATTGTTATTTATTTTGCTCATTTGCACCCCAGTATCTCTATTTGCACATCATCTCTTGTACATCTATCATTCCAGTGTTAATACTAATTGTAATTATTTTGCACTATTGCCTATTTATTGCCTTACCTCCATAACTTGCTACATTTGCACACACTGTATATATATTTTCTGTTGTATTTTTGACTTTATGTTTTGTTTTACCCCATATGTAACTCTGTGTTGTTGTTTTTATCGCACTGCTTTGCTTTATCTTGGCCAGGTCGCAGTTGTAAATGAGAACTTGTTCTCAACTGGCTTACCTGGTTAAATAAAGGTGAAATAAAAAAATAAAAATAAAAAATAAAAAGACTGATGGTAAGGGTAATGGCACAGGCACTGAATAAAATACAAAATAATCAGCAACAAAAACAGCATACTGTAAATTTGTTGAGTAGTTGGGGTATGGATAGACCTACATTATTTTTAAATAAAAGTTTTTATACAGGTCAGACTAATAAAATCTATTTAGCAGGATAGACATTCTAATATTGAAACACTACTGAAGTCCTCTAGGAGATCAGTATGATCAAGGACAGAGTGGAGGAGGAGAGGAGAGGAGAGGAGAGGAGAGGAGAGGAGAGGAGAGGAGAGGAGAGGAGAGGAGAGGAGAGGAGAGGAGAGGAGAGGAGAGGAGAGGAGAGGAGAGGAGAGGAGAGGAGAGGAGAGGAGAGGAGAGGAGAGGGAATCGTGAGAATCTTCCCATCTAAGACACATGACTCCAAATTTAAAACAAAACACACCACATCTCTCCTCCTACACAATGCAACCTTATCTGCGAAGGTTGTGTGCCTTTTTACTATTTTCTGTGCTTTAACCCATATCAAACTGTTGTCACTGTGCTGGAAATGTCTTAAAAGGGGATTGATTATGTACGTTTAAAGTGTTTTAAAATAAATTCAATAAGTGTAGATGGATATTCAAACATCACAACAAACAAAGTTTCCAATAGTCCTACAGTAATCCGGGTGCTCTTGGAATGTCTACTAGGGAGGGGGGCATGTGAACCAGTAGAGTACCGAGAGAAGAAGATGGAAGATGTCTCCCACACAACTGCATCGAGATATGCTGCAGAGGTCAAGAGCAGAAGTTGGGAGGGACCATGCTGAACAGAAGTTCAGAACCTTCAACCTTCATATCTGCATTAAAGACTAGAGACAAACTGTTTAAGTAGACCAAAAGACAATAGACAAGAGAGGTTTAAAACAACATCCCCCTTCAACAACACTTAAAGGTCCAATGCAGCCGTTTTTTTTATCTCAATATCAAATCATTTCTGGGTAACAATTAATGAACTTACTGTGAATGTTTTCAATTAAAATGGTGAAAAAGAAACAAAAATAGCTTCTTAGCTAAGAGCAATTTCTCAAGCAAGAATTTTGCTAGGACTGTCTGGGAGTGGTTTAAAGGTGTGGGGAAAACTGAACATTTGCTGTTATTGGCAGAGAGGTTTGGAACTCTCTTTCTTATTGGTCTATTACCTAACTTACCGCATGGTGACGTCACCATGCAAGGCCAAACTCCATCCCACCAAAACAGTCTAAAATTTCAGGTGGTCTTTTCAAACAGCGCTTACACTAAATGGGCATTATCATAATTTTCACCATTTCACAGTATTATTCCAACCTCATAGCATGGATATATACACTGAGTGTACAAAACATTAGAAACACCTGCTCTTTCCATGACATAATAATAATAATAATATGCCATTTAGCAGACGCTTTTATCCAAAGCGACTTACAGTCATGCGTGCATAAATGTTTTGAGTATGGGTGGTCCCGGGGATCGAACCCACTACCTTTGGCGTTACAAGCGCCGTGCTCTACCAGCTGAGCTACAGAGGACCACGTAGACTGACCATGTGAACCCAGGTAAAAGCTATGATCCCTTATTGATGTCACTTGTTAAATCCACTTCAATCTGTATAGATAAAGAGGAGGAGACAGGTTAAAGAAGGATTTTTAAGCCTTGAGACAATTGAGACATGGATTGTGTATGTGTGCCATTCAGAGGGTAAATGGGCAAGACAAAATATTTAAGTGGCTTTGAACAGGGTATGGTAGTAGCTGCCAGGTGCACCGGTTTGAGTTCTGTCAAGAACTGCAATGCTGTTGGGTATTTCAATCTCAACAGTTTCCCTTGTGTATCAAGAATGGTCCACCACTCAAAGGACATCCAGCCAACTTGACAACTGTGGGAAAAATTGGAGTCAACATGGGCCAGCATCCCTGTGGAAGGCTTTTGACACTTTGTAGAGTCCATGCCCCGACAAATTGAGGTTGTTTTGATGTCAAAAGGGGGTGCAACTCAATATGAGGAAGGTGTTCCTTATGTTTTCTACACTCAATGTAAATAAAACACAGGAAAATCATGTTTTTGACTGCATTGGGCCATTAAAGTCACCCGATTGTTTCAAATGATAGTTCAACAGGTTCAAATGTCAGGTCCTTGAGAGACTAGGAAAGGGAAAAGGGGAAATCTTCAACATAGCAAACAAAAACAGGATGTGGATCATAAAGGGTACAGAAATGGCACCTCTACTTCCATCATGCCACAGTATGTAAGGGGGGAGGAAGGAGAGGCGAGGGCCTGCATGCCACAAGTACAACCCGCTGGACAGGGAAGGGAGACTCAACAGCAACGTGTCTGTCCAAACCAATCCAACTCAGAAAACCAGTACTGTTCCTTCCCAACTGCTGTCATGTAAAGATCTAAAAATGGAACGGTGAGCACAGCACACTGCTGCCCCGGCCTTCACTGCTGTCAGCCAAGGCATATGGATACTATTAAAACAGGCCCATTCTCTGAATCAGACATTATGTCAGAGTAATGGATACAGTATTTAGTCATGGATATTTACAAGCAACTAGCAACAAGTCCAAAATGTAACACTGACTGAACTCGAAAGAGAAAGTTAAAATAGACACTGAGTGCCTGGATACCAGTGTAGTCAAAGATACAGTGAGGGAAAAAAGTATTTGATCCCCTGCTGATTTTATACATTTGCCCACTGACAAAGACATGATCAGTCTATAATTTTAATGGTAGGTTTATTTGAACAGTGAGAGACAGAATAACAACAACAAAAATCCAGAAAAACGCATGTCAGAAATGTTATGAATTGATTTGCATTTTAATGAGGGAAATAAGTATTTAACCCCTCTGCAAACCATGACTTAGTACTTGGTGGCAAAACCCTTGTTGGAAATCACAGAGGTCAGACGTTTCTTGTAGTTGGCCACCAGGTTTGCACACATCTCAGGAGGGATTTTGTCCCACTCCTCTTTGCAGATCTTCTCCAAGTCATTAATGTTTCGAGGCTGACGTTTGGCAACTCGAACCTTCAGCTCCCTCCACAGATTTTCTATGGGATTAAGGTCTGGAGACTGGCTAGGCCACTCCAGGACCTTAATGTGCTTCTTCTTGAGCCACTCCTTTGTTGCCTTGGCCGTGTGTTTTGGGTCATTGTCATGCTGGAATACCCATCCACGACCCATTTTCAATGCCCTGGCTGAGGGAAGGAGGTTCTCACCCAAGATTTGACGGTACATGGCCCCGTCCATCGTCCCTTTGATGCAGTGAAGTTGTCCTGTCCCCTTAGCAGAAAAACACCCCCAAAGCTCAATGTTTCCACCTCCATGTTTGCCGGTGGGGATGGTGTTCTTGGGGTCATAGGCAGCATTCCTCCTCCTCCAAACACGGCGAGTTGAGTTGATGCCAAAGAGCTCGATTTTGGTCTCATCTGACCACAACACTTTCACCCAGTTCTCCTCTGAATCATTCAGATGTTCATTGGCAAACTTCAGACGGGCATGTATATGTGCTTTCTTGAGCAGGGGGACCTTGTGGGTGCTGCAGGATTTCAGTCCTTCACGGCGTAGTGTGTTACCAATTGTTTTCTTGGTGACTATGGTCCCAGCTGCCTTGAGATCATTGACAAGATGCTCCCGTGTAGTTCTGGGCTGATTCCTCACCGTTGTCATGATCATTGCAACTCCACGAAGTGAGATCTTGCATGGAGCCCCAGGCCGAGGGAGATTGACAGTTCTTTTGTGTTTCTTCCATTTGCGAATAATCGCACCAACTGTTGTCACCTTCTCACCAAGCTGCTTGGCGATGGTCTTGTAGCCCATTCCAGCCATGTGTAGGACTACAATCTTGTCCCTGACATCCTTGGAGAGCTCTTTGGTCTTGGCCATGGTGGAGAGTTTGGAATCTGATTGATTGATTGCTTCTGTGGACAGGTGTCTTTTATACAGGTAACAAGATGAGATTAGGAGCACTCCCTTTAAGAGTGTGCTCCTAATCACAGCTCGTTTCCTGTATAAAAGACACCTGGGAGCCAGGAACCTTTCTGATTGAGAGGAGGTCAAATACTTATTTCCCTCATTAAAATGCAAATCAATTTATAACATTTTTGACATGCGTTTTTCTGGATTTTTTTGTTGTTATCTCTCACTGTTCAAATAAACCTACCATTAAAATTATAGACTGATCATGTCTTTGTCAGTGTGCAAATGTACAAAATCATCAGGGGATCAAATACTTTTTTCCCTCACTGTACAGTAGGCCATGTCAAGTAAGACTGGATGGTAATCAACTAATGGAAACACCAGAAATTCCATATATTCTGTAGAATCTGCGGATAAACAAATACTATTTTCAGACTTTTTCAACTTTCTTCTGTACTTGAATACCCCTGTGTATATCCACCAAATCTGCTTTGACCCTGAGGTCACTAATCCAAGCTTCCCAGCAGGATTTAGCCGAGAACTACAAAACATCAAACCCACCCCATGTGGGGTGTTCACATCTAAGATCATCAATGGGTCAACAAACCACTTAAAAGCTCCCATTCTACTGATGGAGGCTTAAAGATAACTTAAAATCTACTACTGTGAGTGTGATCTGCTAATGCTGAGAACTACCAAGTTCACACGACCTCGCATGGCCTCATCATTCGTTTACATGTGCATTAACTCCTGATACAGTTGTCTTTATACTGGGTCCTTAATTGGGGGAATTCCTTCGATCTGGCTAGTGTGTCCAACCTGTAATTCACCTGTTTAGTCATGGCTAAGTGTGGTCGTCTAACCAACCACGCTTCAGTGCTCCCTGTACAGTAGATATCCAGCAAGCTAGGCCTCAGTGCTGAGCTCTTTCAGGGAGCAGAGAGCACATGCTACGCCCCTGGCTGCCCCAGCTCTGATGTCAGCCCTGTAATGCTGCTATGAAAACAGTTATTCCATCATGATGTAATGAGCTCCACTAGCCTGGCTGGTGGCTGCCAGTCAACACCGTCTGGCACCAAGGACAAACTAAGAACCAGCAGCCATTACAGAACAGAGTGGAGGGGACTTAAGTCTTTGGGCTAGAAAATGTAATCATGATCCTCGGTTCAACTTAATCTGGGATTTATTTTTTACCCGTACTTGCTGCCTCGACTCCTGCCGTTCAAGGTTTTTCTTGAATGAGAATACGGTGTTGAGGTCTAGTACCACGAGACTACAGTAGCTATACTCCTAAAGGGCTAAGGCCACTATCGCCTTAAGTCAACTCACTACTGTTATTGCCTGATTCCAGTGAGGTTAATAAGATGAGAGGGTGAATTAAAGTTCGATGTCATCAGTGGCACCATACAAGATTGCATGAATCAGGCAATAACATGCACTTCAAATACCAGGCTGGCTAGCACTGCTATAAACAGCAGATATGGTTCCCTGAAGGAATCTAAGGGGAATATCTCTAGATCATCTAATATTATAAACTAGAAAACAAAGAAGGGATTGATGTCCTCAATGCATGGCGCGTGACAGCCTTAACGCTAAGGTCAAGTAGTACAGAGAAATACAAAGAAGTCCTACACTTTGCTAACAGGAACTCCTGTTGTCCAGACTGTCGTCCAACCCTTGGCTAAACACAGCACTATAGGTGGGAAAATACAGCTAAGCGGTAGTGCTCCAGCTAGATCAGCATGACTAACATGTTAACATTGTGTTCAAGTCAAACCTCTCACTCCAAATTTAGCCTCACTGGTTCTGTTAAATTTAGCTGCATTTATAGTCAATGGTGCCTCTACTGTGCATATCTGCCCTCAGAAGGAAAGCTCCTGTTGGCATAGATCTACAAATCTGAAAGAGGACAGCACCAGAATCACGGGAGGGAGATGGAGGAATGCAAAACAAAGGTGTTTGTGTTGTCTGCTTCAGCTTTGTGTTTATCTTCCTCTTTCATGTGCGGTATTGTGTTTTCACCTTCTGTCATTGGTTGAAAGGAAGAAATGGGAATGTTTACATCTCGGGCATCTCTGCCTCCCTGTTATGAACAGACAATCAGCACTGTGAAAGAAGATGGAGCAGCCAGAGGTGGAGGAGACACCATTCAGAGACAGACAGACAGTTTCTCCTGGATGCATACAAACACGTAATGAGGTGGTGTTAAACAAATTATCCGTTTTGTCTGAAAGGTCATCAATGCCCTCTCATTGTGTGGATATTGTAGATGAGGGATCATGTCAGCTAGTTTAGATAAGAACTCTCAATCTGTCCATTTACTAGACATGTGGACACTGAAACAAGGCCTGTCTGAGGGAGGTCCTGGTTGGGTTTAGTTTGTTTATTAGGATCTATTTTAGTCAACCACATGGCTTATCTTCTTAGACAAGGCCCTGCACAGACCTTTAGGGGGACATGTGCTCAAACAAAAAAAAGGGCAACCCCCAACAACAAAAAAATCCTACAACCGCGGTCAGACTCCTTAAGCGATTATTACAAGAAGAGGGGAAAGCAGCAATCTGATGAGGAAAGTATTTTGCTAAAGTATTTTGAACTGGTATAAATGCTGCACTAATTAACAATGACAACACAATTCAAAATAGAAGATTGTAAGAAATACTGTAGCCTACCACTAGCAATAAACTGCGTTTTACACCTGAAATTGGAGCTGAAGGTCATTCATGTTAGCAGCCAATATCAACTACGGATATGTCATGTCACTTCTCTGGAGTCCAGAGCAAGCTAAATCATACAACCTAATTGTAACAGAGGTTGTAGGATCGGATAGAAAGTTCTGTCTGCACCGTGCTATCACTTTGGAGGTCGGCCTGCCTGCAGAGTGCTCGTTGCCAGCCGGGCAGTCCTGTACTTCCTTACAAATATCGTTATACATTTGCCAGAATATAATATCTTCTTCCATTAATTTTGAAGGCAGTGCGATGTTACAGCTGCTTATCTTTGACATATAGTCAGTAGGCATCCAAACTAGGCCTATCTGAAATGTGAAAATGATCAATCAAATCGCCAGCTAAGATGGCTAAGATGAGTCAGTAGTAGATTACTAAACTGTATTTTATATGGATGATAAACGTAGCCCTACTCAGTTTTTGCCTGGCAAAACTGGAGGAAATGAAACAAGTTCTTTCTGGTCACTAATCTGGATATGTACGCCCGCTGTTACACGCCAATGCTGACGACTGGTCATTGGTCAACAATCAAAACGCGCAACGTTTTGGTTCTGAAGCATAGATGAGAATTTAATGACGACTTGCGGGCAATGGGTTCAGAACCACAACGACAAAAACGTCATAAAAAAAGGGCACTTTGGAGACTGGAAGGGCAAAGGGGCATGTGCTCTGCACAGGCAGAGCCCTATCTGTGCACGTGCCTGTTCCTAGAGTTGCAGGGAATGTTGTGCTAAGGGCTGAGGGTTCTTACTTGTGTTGATCTCAGTCACCACTGTGGGTTCCGGTGTACTTCCATCCTCCTCTCCACTGGGCAGATCTACAGAGAAGATGAAAGAGGTGTGGTCAGTTCAGCATGCTAGTACAGTTCAAGGCCCAGGGAGGACTAGGGAGGATTAGGGAGGACTAGGGAGGACCAGGGAGGACCAGGGAGGACTAGGCAGGACTAGGGAGGACCAGGGAGGACTAGGGAGGACCAGGGAGGACCAGGGAGGACTAGGGAGGACTAGGGAGGACCAGGGATGACTAGGCAGGACTAGGGAGGACCAGGGAGGACTAGGGAGGACTAGGGAGGACCAGGGATGACTAGGGAGGACAAATCATTAATTTACTCAACAGGTGGAACATATACTGTACATCTGAAGTGCAGCAGGGTGGAGAATGAACCCTGTGCACCCACTGGATTATGGGGGAGAAAATAGTTACAGTAAACAGTTACATTCACTATGGATGGGACCACTGTTTACATTGTTTGCAGCTTTGTTGTAAGGACTATTCAGGGGCAGTGTGATGTTCTATACAGTATAGCATTGTAATCATGATCTTTACAAGTATATCATAAATTAAGTTTCACTATGATAGTAAAGCTGGTTTGCTATCCAGCTGTGTCGACCCCAGACCCTACCTCCTGATGCTTCGTCCGCAGTGAAGTCCTCGTCATCGTCTAAGAACCGCTGAGACCTTTGGATGACAGTCCTCTCTGAGTCCAGGTCCTCGGGCAGTGGCACCTCTCCCCACACCTTGGAGCTCTGAGCCACCTGCAGACAGCAGACACACACACAACACCACAGTGAGATGTATAGGGGTTGAAGTCTAAAGTCTCCAGATGGCACCCTATTTTTCAGCCCCACACTACCATTGTTTTCCTTCCAGTCCCAGGCCCCTATAGGGCTCTGGTCAAAAATAGTGCACTATATAGGGAATAGAGTACCATTTGGGACATAGCCCAGGTTAGTTAGGTTACACCCAGCAGTCCTAGATGGTAGTGTGAGGCTGTCAAGATGTGAGCTTCACACAGGAAATAGGTGCATTGTGGTATGTTTGCTTTAACATTCGTCATCTATGTGAACTGTCAGAGACCAGTAGATAGTAGAGTAGATATGCAAGTGGTTGTGAATGACGACATGCCATTCACAAAACTAACGCAACATGGATAGAGGCAGTCTTCAACTAACCAGATTCTTAAGGGTGCTGTTAACATAACATTTATAGTTTCTAGTTACTTTTTAAAGGTATTTTCTATTTTATGAATGTCTGTAAATGTTTACTGCATTTTGCATTGATTTCACAATGGTTGATCAAGAGTCACTAATATCATGGAGCTTCAGCTTGCTGGAGGTGCATGATTGAACACAGAAATTGAACACATATCTTAAGACCAGTGAGCTAATTGAGGTTGACATCAGAATGTTTAGATTACACAAATCTGTTAAAGTATGCTTTAAACTCCATCCCCTGCAGGCAGGCAGCCAGGCAGGCAGGCAGGCAGGCAGCCAGGCAGGCAGGCAGGCAGGCAGGCAGCCAGGCAGCCAGGCAGCCAGGCAGCCCGGTCCAGAGCAGCATACCACAATCAGAGCTTTACAATGGACCCTCAGCAGAGGATCAGGAAGCAAGCACTTTATAATGGAAAGATTATGTAAAAACATTCTCACAGTGTAGCAGTCACTGAAAGGGCCCATCTCCAAAGGGTGATCCCTTCACTAAGTCAAGGTGTGAAGAGATTGTTAAATGTATTTGGAGGGGAAAAGTATGGGATGGTCTTCATTTTCATACCTGAATTTGATAATAGTTCAATGGGGGAAGGTGTCTATATTCTCAACGGGATCTAATCTCTGTGGAAGGTCATTACTGACCCAATATAACCACACAAATCTAATTGAAGACATTGAGCACTAAGGCAGCAAATCTGATATCTGATCATCTTGATAATGCATTGATGATACCACCCAAGCTCTTTAGCCTACTCTCTCAACTTCAAAACGTGGTAAAAAAAAACTGAGCCTTAACCTCTCTCTCCCTGGGTCCATACCATCCCCACCAGTCCCTGTTGTTGTCCAAAACCTGAGCTATATGTTTGCATACTTCCCAGGCAGCATGCCACCCTTGGCATTTCCAGTCGGCATGGCACGCCAGTTCCCATTTCCACCCGCACCCATCATGGCAGAGTTTCCCATTTAAATGTCTCCGGCTAATAAATAACTTGATCTCTCCCTCAAATCCTATCTCCCCTGACTCAACACCCTAAAACAACAATCCCGGGCCTTTTTCAAAAGGAAACTGCTGACTGGACAATTTCTTTTCACTGGAGCCAACCAGCCAACCGTTGGTGTGATCATCTCCTGCTTCCCAGTCCCACTCCCTTGGGATGGATGAGGTCTGATGGGGTTTTCTCTCTCTCTCTCTCTCTCTCTCTCTCTCTCTCTCTCTCTCTCTCGCTATCTCTCTCTCTCTCTCTCTCTCTCGCTATCTCTCTCTCTCTCTCTCTCTCTCTCTCTCTCTCTCTCTCTCTCGCTATCTCTCTCTCTCTCTCTCTCACTCTCTCTCTCTGTTGTTCTTTCTTTCTCTCTCTCTTTCTCTCCCCTATCTCTCTCTCTCTCTCCCTATATCTTTCTCTCTCCCTCTCTCTCTAACTCATTATCTCTGGACGGGAGACACTTTGCCATACTGGCAAAAAAAATCCTCATAGACTAGACCACATTCATTGCTTTTCAGTCAGTGCTTCATCATTTGATAAGTTCCTCAATAAACAATGTAGCGTCAGTAATCACACTTTTACTAACAGCCAAACGTTCGGTTTTTTTCCAGCACTGCAACTTTAACGCAGAAGCTAGCGTAACCTTTAGGTCCCTCTAGGAGTTGGGACATGTCCACTGTGTTGCGGTTATCCAGCGTTTTAAGACAGAGTGTGCAAAGCTGTCATCAAGGCAAAGGGTGGCTACTTTGAAAAATCTAAAATCTAAAATATATTTTGATTTGTTTAAAACTTTTTGGGTTACTACATGATTCCATATGTGTTATTTTCTAGTTTTGATGTCTTCACTATTATTCTACAATGTAGAACATAGTAAAAATAAAGAAATACTCTGGAATGAGTATGTGTGTCCAAACTTTTACCTGATACTGTAGGTCCATTATATTTTCTACATACTTCATATCTGGTTTTAGTCATTTAAATTTACACTGAACGCGTTTTTTCATCTCAACATTTTTTTTCTCCACTGTTTGGAAAAAACGATTAGGCAGCCCGCCCAAGGATTTCAATGGCAGGAAAATCCCCGTTATCATTCCCTACAGATAAAGGTCCTGCTCCCTGCTCAATGTTTTCCAAATTGTCGCTTGATATGCATCATTGTAACAAGTCTTCTGTTTAGGGATGGGCAACTGGCCCCCCTTTTGTAGGGCCGCGGATCAATTTCCAAAACAAAACAAACAAAAATTGTTTGGGAACACAGTCGGAGTCTCAACTTACTGCTGAGAATTAGAACAGTAGAATATACAAGGTGCAATTTCGAAATTTGGTTGTGCATCAATTGTCACTTAATTAGCCCATGTCAGCTAAAAAAAATGTGATTGGTAAGTTAGTCTAGCCAGCTATCTAAACATCTAGTAATCATGGTCGAATCACTCAGATATCATATTAAAAACTGCTAACATTTCTCTACACAACTATAGCAAAATGTGTAGAACTGCAGCCACTGCGGCCCCTCATGATGAGTTCAGATTTTTTTGAGACCTCATCAAAGTTGTCTATCCCTGATGTAAAAGGAGGTACAGACCAAAAGGGAGAGGAACACATTCTACGGGGTATGGAAGTACAGCCGAGTGAGGCCACAGGGTGAAGCCTCAAGACAAGTTAACCACTCTAAGTTTGCCCAGCTGTTGTTTACAGTGCAAGAGGATAGGAATTCCACCATTTTGTCTCCGTGAACAATCGATGACCAGCAGTAGGGGCAGAACGATCAGTAGGAACAGAGGGAGTTGGGACAATGCAGCCAAGATCCCATCGGAGAGGAGAGCACTATCAGTTGTCCTGGATTTCTAGTGAGTCAAACATCTGCTGTCTTCACAGCTTGACCCAGAGCAAGCGCCAGACAGATGTGTGCCCATGAGATGGTCGTATAATAACCTTGTTGTTATACATTCACAAAAGCACACACATGCACACACACTACTCCCATCCACACCATATCCCTGTAACAGCCGTCAGCCAAGGCCTGTCGAGAGAGAACAGCGTGAGAATAATGTTTTAGGGGATTCAGTTCGCCCCCTCCACCAGTCAGCCCTAATGCAGCTGCAGAATGAATGGACTATGTGTGAGAAACATCTTCAAGATACAGACACAGCAAGGCCTAACTTATCACTGAAACTAGCAACTGTAACTCTGGTTTTTTTATTTACAGCTTTCTTACAATATGTCTTTCCAGCATTACACATATTATAAATATAGTACCTTCAGAAAGTTTTCATACCCCTTGACTTATTGAACATTTTGTTATGTTACAGCCCGAATTCAAAAAATCTCACCCATCTAAACATAATACTCCATAATGACAAAGTAAAAACATGTTTTTAGACATTTTTGCTAATTTATTGAAAATGGCATACCCCTGAGTCAATACATGTTAGAATCACCTTTGGCAGCGATTACAGCTATGAGTCTTTCTGGGTAAGTCTCTAAGAGCTTTGCACACCTGGATTGTACAATATTTTCACATGATTCTTTTAAAATTCTTCAAGCTCTGTCAAGTTGGTTGTTGATCACTGCTAGACAGCCGTTTTCCAGTCTTGCCATAGATCCGCTGTAGCTCAGTTGGTAGAGCATGGCGCTTGCAACGCCAGGGTTGTGGGTTTGTTTCCCACAGGGGGCCAGTCTGAAATTGTATGCACTCACTAACTGTAAGTCGCTCTGGATAAGAGCGTCTGCTAAAATGACTAAAAATTTTAAAAAATCTTCAAGTAGATTTAAGTCAAAACTGTAACTAGGCAACTCAGGAACATTCAACGTTGTCTTGGTAAGCAACTCTAATGTATACTTGCCCTTGTGTTTTAGGTTATTGTCCTGCTGAATGGTGAATTCATCTCCCAGCGTCTGGTGGAAAGCAGACTGAACCAGGTTTTCCCTCTAGGATTTTGCCTTTACTTAGCTCCATTCCTTTTTTTTTATCCTGAAAAACTCCCAGCCCTTAACGATTACAAGCATACACATAACATGATGCAGCCACCATTATGCTTGAAAATATGGAGAGTGGTACTCAGTAATGTGCTGTATTGGATTTGCCCTAAACATAACACTTTGTACTCAGGACAAAAATATAATTTCTTTGCCACATTTTTTGCAGTATTACTTTAGTGCCTTGTTGCAAACCGGATGCATGTTTTAGAATATTTGTATTCGGTACAGGCTTACCTTCTTTTCACTCTGTCAATAAGGTTTGTATTGTGGAGTAACTACAACGTTGTTGATCCATCCTCAGTTGTCTCATATCACAGCCATTAAACTCTGTAACTGTTTTAAAGTCACCATTGGCCTCATGGTGAAATCCCTGAGTGGTTTCCTTCTTCTCCGGCAACTGAGTTAGGAAGGACGCCTGTATCTTTGTAGTGACTGGATATATTGATACACCATAATTAATAGCTTCACCATGCTCAAAGTGATATTCAATGTCTGCTTTTTTTATTTTTTTTATTTTACAACCAATAGGTCCCCTTCTTTGCAAGACATTGGAAAACCTTCCTGTGGAAAAAGGGGTGTGAATACCTTTTGAAGGCACTGCAGGTCCTTTTCAGGCTAGTCTTTCCCAATCGTGCTAGAAAGTTGACTTTCGAGCCTCTCACTTTTACAGATGAGCCCAGTAATTACAAAAATATACAAATCAATACACTACGAAAAGCAAAACAGAGATACAAAACAGTCATAGAAAACAAACACATTCCTCATTAAAAAGGTCCTCAATCAGCTGTCTGAATTGCCCTAGAGGCATCAAATCATAGCATTTTAGTTTGGGAGATTATTCCATAATTCAGGTGTAAAAAAACGAAGACTATATATCTCTCTGTAAGGTCCAGATGGTGAATGGTGTATGTCTGATAACAGCAAGACAGGGAACAAAACAACACAAGATGCATTCAGAAAACAATATCTCCTCAGACAGGAGGAGGGAGGAGAGGCGACGCTGCCTAGGCTTTAAAGAAGAACGGAATGTCAACTCTAAACTGTTCAGCTAGCAGCAATAAGTGGATGAAAGCTTGACACAGGTATGCTCTTCCCTGCCTGCACACAGACGTATACACACACGCACGGACGCATGCCCTCCTCAAACACACACACACACAACACACACACACATGCACACACACTCACACGCACACGCTGTAAAGCTTTCTGGTCTGCCTGCTGCCCTGTGTACAGTACCAACTACCACAGTACTACCTGGCACCAGGGGCCTATGCTTCATTTCTCTGACCCCAGCTTCAGCACTACCAAGCACCAGGGGCCTAGGCTTCATTTCTCTGACCCCAGCTTCAGTACTACCAGGAACCAGGGGCCTAATTTATAACAATTACGTAAATTTCACACAACATTTCTGCGTAAG
Organism: Coregonus lavaretus; assembly: GCF_964263955.1. Taxonomy (NCBI): domain Eukaryota; kingdom Metazoa; phylum Chordata; class Actinopteri; order Salmoniformes; family Salmonidae; genus Coregonus; species Coregonus lavaretus. The sequence goes on from NC_140007.1 coordinate 34,551,784, forward strand.
CCATTTCTGAAAAGTTTGTGCACATACAAAAATATTTAGATTTATAAATTTGCCGCACGCCATACATACGCATGTTTCCCGTTATAAATCAGACCTGTCGTAAAACCATGGACACGTGAACGAGCATTAAAACTCTGCCTGGAAAACGCCCTCCATTCACCTTTTATGGTGACAATAACACAATTTATTTGCTGTATAATTTAGAACTATTGGCATTAGGCCACGGCATGCAAAAGAGTAGGCTCTGAGATTACATAGGCAATGATGTCGCGCTTCTATCGTACAGCAATACTGTAGCTTACCCATACTGTCAAATATTTTACATAAGCTACCGGTCTATTTACTGTGTTGGCAGGATGTTCATCTTTAGCAGTAATTTGCTGTATCTGGAAAAGGACTGTCAGTTTCTGGAAGAGAAAACAATTAGTAATTGTCGTGGACCTGTCAGAAGAACGTTTGAATTCAACGACTTTTACCCCAACCTAAATATGATGGACTGCCCACGAATTCTGAAACAATGTTGCAAAAAAAGTAATAAATAATGCAATTACAGTACTAACAGTAGCATACCTATTTCAATGTAAAAGATCAACTGTTCACCTATCAAATTCAACTGTATACCGGTATTATAAACCACGCTGCCTATAATATTGCAAAACTTAAAATACATATAGCCTAACTATTTACTAGGCTACTAGGTCCAATTAAATGAGAGATGTGCATGATCATTTGGTGTATGGCTCCTTTGGGAATATGAACCCATCAAGGCCAGAAAAATTATTCTGCATTTATTCTAATTACCTTAGATTGTTAAAAAAAAACACACAAAAAACATAGATTTTCGCTCTTCTCACTAACGGCAAATTGCTGCATTCTTGTTAATAGGTTTTCCTGTTTTTAGTTTTTTATGAAAAAGCTTTTCATCATATACCCCATTTGCACAAAATTCTTACTTGCCAGCTTGCAATACAATATTTCAACCACTAGCAGATGTACGCATGGTCTAAAGTTTGCGGGGAGGTGAGCACATTCTCACGTCAAGTAAAATGTATATAAATGTCAACTTTTGCGTGAAAACTGGCACACATACATTTTGTATGTTTATAAATGAGGCCCCAGGGGGCTTTGCTTTATCTCTCTGACTCCAGCTTCAGCACTATCTTTAGACTACAGTAGAGAGAGACCTGGGAGTGTGAGCATGTCTGCATTAACAAACTCCATTAGCAACACACACATGCGTAAAGACAGACAAGACAGACAGACAGACAGACAGACAGACAAGACAGACAGACAGACAGACAGACAGACAAGACAGATAAGACAGACAAGACAGACAGACAGACAGACAGACAAGACAGACAGACAGACAGACAGACAGACAAGACAGACAGACAGACAGACAGACAGACAAGACAGACAGACAGACAAGACAGACAAGACAGACAAGACAGGCAGACAGACAGACAGACAGACAGACAGACAGACAGACAGACAAGACAGACAGACAGACAGACAAGACAGACAAGACAGACAGACAGACAGACAAGACAGACAGACAGACAAGACAGACAGACAGACAGACAGACAGACAGACAGACAGACAGACAGACAGACAGACAGACAGACAAGACAGACAGACAAGACAGACAAGACAGACAAGACAGACACACACGCACAGACCCGCTGTAGAGGTTTTTGTCCTGTCTGTCATCCTTTTAGGGACAGCCTGACATGCATCAGGGGGAAAGAGGGGGAAAGTCAGTCCCTGAAAAACACTGTTTTTCTACAACTATTACACTGACTGAATCGAACAGGAGAGAGAGAGACATCCAGTGGTGATGTTTGACAATGGGGGTATGACAACAGGATGTGCCTGAGTGTGTGTGTGTTTGTGTGTGCGTGCATGCGTGCATGCGTGCGTGTGTTTGTGTGTAAATGCACGTACATTTCCTGTGTGTGCTTAACCCCTTTAACGAAGTGGTGGGGGGATTGAGAAACTGCCACTTGTGACACTAAACCTCTGGCTGAGACCCTCTTGGATAAAGAGGCCAATGAGAGAAACCCTTCTGCTCTCTGCAGAGCTCTACACAGGGTCTAATCCAAAGTGATGGGACAGGAAGGAAGCATACGAGCGTCTTTCAACAGAGAGCAACTCTCTGACAACTAGCTACAGTACTATGTATTTTCTGCGACAACGTTCCATACAGACATTGACACAAACAGCATCACAATGTTTCTAAAGGGAAAGAGAGAGAGGGAGAGAGAGAGACAATGTGTGTTGGTGTGTGTGTGTGCGGACGTGTGTAACCGCGTGGTGGTTTGGGCAGTGTGTGTGTGTGTGTGTGTGTGTGTGTGTGTGTGTGTGTGTGTGTGTGTGTGTGCGTGCGTGTGAGTGGGTATGTGAGGGGGAGGATCAATTGTTGAGATAAAATCAACAGAAATATCAGAAATATAACATTCTGACCGCATTACTCAGAGCGGCTGCAATCTTCCCACAGGTCATTCATTCTCTCCCACATACGGATCATGCCATGCATACTACAATACGTCACGACTCAAACAGGCATTCCGCTGTGTACCAGGCCCAGCATTTCTCTCTGGACACACATGCATGTCCAGAGTCAGACCCAGAGCAGCTGTTCGTCATGTTGGACACAGCAAATAAGCTCCTGGTAGTGTGAGGCGGTACTGTGTGTGTAGCCTATATACAGCCACAATGTGTTTCCCGAGAATAGTAGCCTAAGGAATTCTCTGTGAGAAATATTACCTGTTTCCTCTGACCTTCAACTTACAATCTTACATTTTTCATCTTTGCTGCATATTTTGAATGGATACGCCTAAGTAACATGAAATGGGCTGATAAAATGGGAAGTGTTTGAAAAAGAAATCAAGGAAAACTATCTCAAATAGGGAGTAAGAACACTGTTAGTTGTAAATGAAATGGTAACTGTTGAGAGTATGAAAAGCTTATACTGTAAACAATCTGCATGTCTTTTCGCATTCATGCTTGGTGTGTGCAGCCCTTTATGTTCACCACAGTGGTATTCAAAGTCGAGGTTGCGGGGAAACTGCAGTAGGGTTGCCAATTTACATTCTTTTTTGGGGGGGAACAAAAAATGAAGAGTACAGATTATTGTATGGGACAATATACAAACGTTTTCTTAAAGATCATTTGAAAAAAAGTAAATATCAGGTCGATAAAATAATAACAACCATATTCTACATATCCTTTGTTCAGAGTGTTCTCACGTTCTGTTCACAAGCCTGATACAAACAACTATCCATCTCAAACAAAAACCAACTACACAAAAAAGCAAAATCTCAAGAGTAAGGAAGCGCTGTTCTTGGAGAGAGTGGCGTGGGCAGGAGTGAGAATTGCCAACAACCTGACACACCCACTCAACAAGGAGTACATTTTTGCAAATTCATAAAACATTTAAAACTGAAATATTACATTTACATAAGTATTCAGACCCATTACTCAGTACTTTGTTGAAGCACCTTTGACAGCGATTACAGCCTCGAGTCTTCTTGGGTATGACGCTACAAGCTTGGCACACCTGTATTTGGGGAGTTTCTCCCATTCTTCTCTGCAGATCCTCTCAAGCTCTGTCAGGTTGGATAGGGAGCGTTGCTGCACAGCTATTTTCAGGTCTCTCCAGAGATCGGGTTCAAGTTCGGGCTCTGGCTGGGCCACTCAAGGACATTCAGAGACTTGTCCCGAAGCCACTCCTGTATTGTCTTGGCTGTGTGCTTAGGGTCGTTGTCCTGTTGGAAGGTGAACCTTCACCCCAGTCTGAGGTCCTGAATGCTCTGGAGCAGGTTTTCATCAAGGATCTCTCTATACTTTGCTCTGTTCATCTTTCCCTCGATCCTGACATCCCCACAGCATGATGCTGCCACCACCATGCTTCAACTGGCGGCCAGCTCTAGGAAGAGTCTTGGTGGTTCCAAACTTCTGCCATTTAAGAATGATGGAGGCCACTGTGTTCTTGGGGACCTTCAATGCTGCAGACATTTTTTGGTACCCTTCCCCAGATCTGTGCCTCGACACAATCCTGTCTCGGAGCGGTATGGAAAATTACTTTGACCGCATGGCTTGGTTTTTGCTCTGACATGGACTGTCAACTGTGGGACCTTATATAGACAGGTGTGTGCCTTTCCAAATCATGTCCAGTCAATTGAATTTACCACAGGTGGACTCCAATCAAGTTGTAGAAACATCTCAAGGATGAACAATGGAAACAGGATGCACCTGAGCTCAATGTTGAGTCTCATAGCAAAGGTTCTGAATACAAAAATTTCTAAAAACGTTTTTTGCTTTGTCATTATGGGGTATTGTGTGTAGATTGATGAGGGGAAAACAATTTTTTAATCAATTTTAGAATAAGGCTGTAACGTAACAATGTGGAAAAAATCAAGGGGTCTGAATAAACCGAATCAACCGAAGTGACTTTCAATGTGGCTCCGTCATAGGATGCCACCTTTCCAACAAGTCAGTTTGTCAAATTTCTGCCCTGCTAGAGCTGCCCCGGTCAACTGTTTGTGCTGTTATTGTGAAGTGGAAACGTCTAGGAGCAACAGCAGCTCAGCCCGCGAAGTGGTAGGCCACACAAGCTCACAGAATGGGACCACCGAGTGCTGAAGCGCGTAAAAATCGTCTGTCCTTGGTTGCAACACTCACTACCGAGTTCAAAACTGCCTCTGGAAGCAACGTCAGCACAAGAACTGTTCGTCTGGAGCTTAATGAAATGGGTTTCCATGGCTGAGCAGCCGCCCACAAGCCTAAGATCACCATGCGCAATGCCAAGCATTGGCTGGAGCAGTGGAAACGTGTTCTCTGGCGTGATGAATCACGCTTCACCACCTGACAGTCCGACGGACCAATCTGGGTTTGGCGGATGCCAGGAGAACGCTACCTGCCCCAATGCATAGTGCCAACTGTAAAGTTTGGTAGAGGAGGAATAATGGTCTGGGACTGTTTTTCATGGTTTAGGCTAGGCCCCTTAGTCCCAATGAAGGGAAATCTTAATGCTACAGCATACAATGACATTCTAGACGATTCTGTGCTTCCAACTTTGTGGCAAAAGTTTGGGGAAGGCCCTATCCTGTTTCAGCATGACAATGCCCCTGTGCACAAAGCGAGGCCCATACAGAAATGGTTTGTCGAGATCGGTGTGGAAGAACTTGACTGGCCTGCACAGAGCCCTGACCTCAACCCCATCGAACACCTTTGGGATGAATTGGAACGCCGACTGCGAGCCAGGCCTAACCGCCCAACATCAGTGACCGACCTCACTAATGCTAGTAGCTGAATGGAAGCAATTCTCTGTAGCAATGTTCCAACATCTAGTGGAAAGCCTTCCCAGAAGAGTTGAGGCTGGGGGGACCAACTCCATATTAATGCCCATGATTTTGGAATGAGATGTTTGACGAGCAGGTGTCCACATACTTTTGGTCATGTAGTATATATATACTCCGAACTCCGACATTGCTTGACCTAATATTTATATATTTCTTAATTCCATTCTTTTACTTTGTAGATGTGTGTGTATTGTTGTGTATTGTTAGATATTACTGCACTGTTGGAGCTAGGAACACAAGCATTTCGCTACACCCGCAATAACATCTGCTAAATGTGCTTATGAGACCAATGAAATGTGATTTGATGAGTTATGATTGGCCAACAACAAAAACAAGCTAAACGCCACGCTCCACTCTGGTGAAAAGCAAAGAGCAGCAGCATAAATAATACAATGTCTCTCTCTCTACTGCAGCAGTAGTGTTCAGACCTGTACGGGTCCTTCTGGACAAGTCAGTTCAAATTACACATACCCGAGACCCGTGACAATCATATCAGATCCGACCCAGACCCGTGACATTATTTAGAATTCTGGATCGGGTACCGGATTGGGTCTCGGGTATTCGGGGACAGGTGGATCTGTGAAGACCACTAATTCACATGTATTGTCTGCTATAGTCATTGCTTGTGATTCATGTATTTATGCACTTATGTGATGATGCTGTGGTGTGGTTTGTTGAGATGCAAGACACATTTCCCAAAAGGGACACAGTAAATAATAATAATAATTGTTATTATTTTTGATTATTATTATTATTATTATTATTATTATTATTTACTTTTCTTTAACCACTGTTGATTGAGATAAAACAAGAAGAAACTAAGGCCCTATATTGTACCAGTTTCCCTGTAGTTTCTCCACACGAGGCCCTGTATTCTATTGTACCAGTTTCCCTGTAGTTTCTCCACACGAGGCCCTGTATTCTATTGTACCAGTTTCCCTGTAGTTTCTCCACACGAGGCCCTGTATTCTATTGTACCAGTTTCCCTGTAGTTTCTCCACACGAGGCCCTGTATTCTATTGTACCAGTTTCCCTGTAGTTTCTCCACACGAGGCCCTGTATTCTATTGTACCAGTTTCCCTGTAGTTTCTCCACACGAGGCCCTGTATTCTATTGTACCAGTTTCCCTGTAGTTTCTCCACACGAGGCCCTGTATTCTATTGTACCAGTTACCCTGTAGTTTCTCCACACGAGGCCCTGTATTCTATTGTACCAGTTTCCCTGTAGTTTCTCCACACGAGGCCCTGTATTCTATTGTACCAGTTTCCCTGTAGTTTCTCCACACGAGGCCCTGTATTCTATTGTACCAGTTTACCTGTAGTTTCTCCACACGAGGCCCTGTATTCTATTGTACCAGTTTCCCTTTAGTTTCTCCACACAAGGCCCTGGGAGGAACACTGTTAACTACCTCTGCCTCAGAGACTTCAGCCTTGCAAGGGCACAGCTCCACTCAAACTTGTGCCTCTCTCTCATAGACATACACACACACACACACACTTCTCTCTCTCTCTATTTACACCGTGGCCATTGTTTAGTAAGGCATGTCAAAATAAGCGCCTGGCTTGTATGGACTTGCATGGTGAGACAGGCCGCAGAGCTCCGTGAGTTAGGAGAGAAAGGAGATGCCCAAACCACAATTAGAAGGAGGGAGTGATTAGAAAGGAAGACATGTTAGGCTGCTGACTACTGCTGGGCGGGTGAGCTGCGTTTCTCTCTTTCCCCAGGGACAAACGGAACAGTGGAGCGAGCAACAAGGAAAGTAAAGAATTACACACATACTACACATACTGTATGTACACAGAGACAGACATATTCACACACACACAGAGAGACAGACATATTCACACACACACACGCACGCACGCACACACACACACACACACACACACACACACACACACAGAGACAGACATATTCACACACACACAGAGAGACATACATATTCACACACACACACACACACACACAGAGACAGACATATTCACACACACGCACACACACACACACACACACATGCACACACACACACACACACAGAGAGAGAGACATACATATTCACACACACACACACAGAGAGACAGACACATTCGATCAAAGGCATTCTACTTATGTATACACACAGAGAAACTCCATGTGGGAAGTGAGACTCGTAATGAAAGATGCTGGAGTAGCAAAGCAGCTTTTTGCAATTCTTCCTGTGACAAATGTAGCCTAAAATACACATTGGTAAACTGGCAACTCTGCAATTTGAAGCACAGCCCACCTTCCTTCACTGTATATGAAAACACTAACAGCCATGCAGCAATATCATGTATTTGGAGCCATAGGGCCTACTCTGTTACAAGTGGCTGGTTGCGACACAGAGGCCACACAGACGTGAACCCAGCTGACACCACCCCAAATAAAACATTTAAAACCAGGAGAGCTGATGATAGCAATATCATGGGACATTGAGTACATACTATAATAACATTTATATAACATATTATGTACTGTTAACAATAGAATTGCAAGACTCAAACTGCTATTTATGTTCCTTCCAAGTTTACTTGTCTATGAGGAGATAGGTTGGCCTATGTAAGAGGTTATTAATAGGCATTAGACAATGTAGGAGATCAACCTGGAACTAGCTGACAGAACATAATTACAGTAACAGAAAGTAAAGGCTAATCAATCACCCTGAATGGAAACACTTCTAAAATATATGTTACAGGTAGAGAGATTTTCCATCTAGTAGTAATAGATTGTAACTGTATCTGTAGCTCAATTGGTAGAGCATGGCGCTTGTAACGCCAGGGTAGTGGGTTCGATCCCCGGGACCACCCATACGTAAAAATGACTGTAAGTCGCTTTGGATAAAAGCGTCTGCTAAATGGCATATTATATTATTATTATCTGTGGGTGGGTGGGTTGATTGAGTGAGACGGAGCACATTCCAAGACAACTTTCCTTCCTTGACTGTGACTATGAGACTGGGCCTCCCAGGGGGCACCTGCAGATCCCAAACCCTCTCCCTTTAATTATCACCACAGCAGTGGTCCCAACAGGGGCCCTCTCTCCACAGACCATCTCAAATCAAATCATGCGCCGAATACAACAGGTGTAGACATTACAGTGAAATGCTTACTTACAAGCCCTTAACCAACAATGCAGTTTTTTAAATAAAAATGTAAAATTAAAAAAGGGTTAATTAAAGAAAAGAAAAAAATTAAAGCAAATAACTAAAGAGCAGCAGTAAAATAAAATAACAGTAGGGAGGCTATATACAGAGTCAATGTGCGGGGGCACCGGCTAGTCAATGTAATTGAGGTCATATGTAGTCATATGTGGGTAGAGTTAAAGTGACTATGCATAAATAATAAACAGAGTAGCAGCAGCATAAAAGAGGGGGATGGGGTGGGGTGGGGGGGCAGTGCAAATAGTCCGGGTAGCCATGATTAGCTGTTCAGGAGTCTTATGGCTTGGGGGTAGAAGCTGTTGAGAAGCCTTTTGGACCTAGAATTGACGCTCTGGTACCGCTTGCCGAGAGAACAGTCTATGACTAGGGTGGCTTGAGTCTTTGACCATTTTTAGGGCCTTCCTCTGACACCGCCTGGTATAGAGGTCCTGGATGGCAGGAAGCTTGGCCCCAGTGATGTACTGGGCCGTACGCACTACCCTCTGTAGTGCCTTGCGGTCGGAGGCAGAGCAGTTGCCATACCAGGCGGTGATGCATCCAGTCAGGATGCTCTTAATGGTGCAGCTGTATAACTTTTTGAGGATCTGAGGACCCATGCCAAATCTTTTCTGTCTCCTGAGGGGGAATAGGTTTTGTCGTACCCTCTTCACGACTGTCTTGGTGTGTTTGGACCATGATAGTTCATTGGTGATGTGGACACATTTACATTTTACATTTTAGTCATTTAGCAGACGCTCTTATCCAGAGCGACTTACAAATTGGTGCATTCAACTTAGGATAGCCAGTGGGACAACCACCCTTTTTCTTTCTTTTTTTATGGGGGGGTGGGGGAGGGGGTGGGGGTAGAAGGATTCTGGACACCAAGGAACTTGAAGCTCTCAACCTGTTCCACTACAGCCCCGTCGATGAGAATGGGGGCGTGCTCAGTCCTCTTTTTTTTCCTGTAGTCTACAATCATCTCCTTTGTCTTGATCACGTTGAGGGAAAGGTTGTTGTCCTGGCACCACACGGCCAGGTCTCTGACCTCCTCCCTATAGGCTGTCTCATCGTTGTCGGTGATCAGGCCTACCACTGTTGTGTCGTCGGCAGACTTAATGATGATGTTGGAGTCGTGCCTGGCCATGCAGTCATGGGTGAACAGGGAGTACAGGAGGGGACTGAGCATGCACCCTGAGGGGCCCTCGTGTTGAGGATCAGCGTGGCAGACGTGTTGTTACCTACCCTTACCACCTGGGGGCGGCCCGTCAGGAAGTCCAGGATCCAGTTGCAGAGGGAGGTGTTTAGTCCCAGGATCCTTAGCTTAGTGATGAGCTTTGAGGGCACTATGGTGTTGAACGCCTTAGCTGTAGTCAATGAATAGCATTCTCACGTAGGTGTTCTTCTTGTCCAGGTGGGAAAGGGCAGTGTGGAGTGCAATAGAGATTGCATCATCTGTGGATCTGTTGGGGCGGTATGCAAATTGGAGTGGGTCTAGGGTTTCTGGGATAATGGTGTTGATGTGAGCCGTGACCAGCCTTTCAAAGCACATCATGGCTACAGACGTGAGTGCTACGGGTCGGTAGTCATTTAGGCAGGTTATCTTAGTGTCCTTGGGCACAGGGACTATGGTGGTCTGCTTGAAACATGTTGGTATTACAGACTCAGTCAGGGACATGTTGAAAATGTAAGTGAAGACACTTGCCAGTTGGTCAGCACATGATCGGAGTACACGTCCTGGTAATCCGTCTGGCCCTGCGGCCTTGTGAATGTTGATCCTGCTTAAAAATCTTACTCACATCGGCTACGGAGAGCGTGATCACATAGTCGCCCGGAACAGCTGATGCTCTCATGCATGCTTCTGTGTTGCTTGCTCGAAGGCAAGCATAGAAGTGATTTAGCTCGTCTGGTAGGCTTGTGTCACTGGGCAGTTTGCGGCTGTGCTTCCCTTTGTAGTCTGTAATAGTTTTCAAGCCCTGCCACATCCGACAAGCATCAGAGCCGGTGTAGTACGATTCAATCTTAGTCCTGTATTGACTCTTTGCCTGTTTGATGGTTCGTCGGAGGGCATAGCGGGATTTCTTATAAGCTTCCGGATTAGAGTCCCGCTCCTTGAAAGCGGCGGCTCTACCCTTTAGCTCAGTGCGGATGTTGCCTGTAATCCATGGCTTCTGGTTGGGGTAGCTAGTTAACGTTAACATGCTGGGTGTGTACGGTTACTGTGGGGACGACGTCATCGATGCACTTATTGATGAAGCCAGTGACTGATGTGGTGTATTCCTCAATGCTATCTGAAGAATCACGGAACATATTCCAGTCTGTGCTAGCAAAACAGTCCTGTAGCTTAGCATCTGCGTCATCTGACCACTTTTTTATTAACCGAGTCACTGGTGCTTCCTGCTATAGTTTTTGCTTATAAGCAGGAATCAGGAGGATAGAGTTATGGTCAGATTTGCCAAATGGAGGGCGAGGGAGAGCTTTGTATGCGTCTCTGTGTGTGGCGTAAAGGTGGTCTAGAGTTTTTTTTCCTCTGGTTGCACATTTAACATGCTGGTAGAAATTAGGTAGAACGGATTTAAGTTTCCCTGCATTAAAGTCCCCAGCCACTAGGAGCGCTGCCTTTGGGTGAGCGTTTTCCTGTTTACTTATGACCTTATACAGCTCATTGAGTGCAATCTTAATGCCAGCATCGGTTTGTGGTGGTAGATAGACAGCTACGAAAAATATAGATGAAGTCTCTTTGTAGATAGTGTGGTCTACAACTTATCATGAGATACTCTACCTCCGGCGAGCAAAACCTAGAGACTTCGTGTTAGATTTTATGCACCAGCTGTTGTTTACAAATATACACAGACCGCCACCCCTTGTCTTACCGGAGTCAGACGTTCTATCCTGACGATGTAGCATATATCCCGCCAGCTGTATGTTATCAATGTTGTCGTTCAGCCACGACTCGGTGAAACATAAGATATTACAGTTTTTAATGTCACGTTGGTTGGATAACCTTAATCGTAGGTCGTCCAATTTGTTTTCAAATGATTGAACATTGGCTAATAGGTTTGATGGAAGAGGCAGTTTACTCGCTCGCTGTCGGATCCTTACAAGGCACCCCGACCTACGTCCACGATATCTCCGTCTCTTTCTCATGCGAATGACGGGGATTTGGGCCTTGTCGGGTGTCTGTAGGATATCCTTCGCGTCCGACTTCTACCCCCAGGTGAGTAATCGCTGTCCTGATATCCAGAAGCTCTTTTTGGTCATAAGAGACGGTGGCAGAAACATTATGTACAGAATAAATTACTAATAACGCAAAAAAACACACATAATAGTACAATTGGTTAGAGGGCTGTAAAACGGCAGCCATCTTCTCCGGCGCCACTCATACTCACTTCTAGGCCTCTTCTCAGTGTGATGACCCCTGAGACCACACTCCTATTTACACACACTTTCAAAACAACCTAGTGAAACAGATTGACACACTCATCAGTCCACTGGAGGTCAGGATTCAGACTTATTTTCTTACGTGTGTGTGTTATTCCCAGATAATGCACACTCTGTCATGCATTATTGCTTAGACCTACTTACAAAAAATAAGACATTGATATTCCCAGCATGACTGATGATGAAACCCCCCAAAAAACATCCCCAGAAACTCATCACCTTGTCTCTACGTCCCATTAAACAAACATAAACACGGAAAAGCATTTTTTTGCGTCTAAAAATAGCGCTCCATTTCCGGTAATGAGCTTTGGAGGATGACCCTGCAGGCCTTCAGTAGACTGTGACTACGTCCCAAATGGCACCCTATTCCCTACACAGTGTACTATCTTTGGTCAAGATTAGGGCACTATATAGGGAATAGGGTGCCATTTTGGACGCAGCCTGTTCCTCCCTGGCCGTGTCCAGTTCCCGCAGACGACAGCTGGGACAGTGAGGTGCTGAATGGGGTGGCAGGCTGGCAGCTTGCAGGGGAAGAGCATCTAGGGTTATTTATAACAGGATGGAAGGGCCTCCAGCCCCAGGAGCGCCACACTGTGTCATTTAAGAAACCCCATAACGTTTCCTTCCCATGGATAAGTCCTGACTGCCGGGCTCTGTCTGCCTGCCAAGGGAAGGGATCAATGGCTTTGTAATGTAAAGGGACCGGCTGACTGGTTGATGCTAGGCTAGGCTACAAGGTACCTGGTACTGAAAAGCTAACGGAGGAAGTAGAAAGCAAAAGTGGGACAAATGTTAGTGAAAAGGCCAAATATATGTTATTCAAGGATTATGGACATTCGATAATCAGACAAAGTGGAGAATGTATCATGCAATTTGTGTTCATTGTTGTCAACAAATGGTTTAATAAGCAGCAAAGTCAAAAACACGTTCATTGAAATAATTCACTCAAGCCCGACTGGAATTCTTCACAGATCTTCAGAAAATTGCAATAAGACCATATAGCCACGACAATGCTCTGCTGGATGACCTATGCTTCTCACAGAGTAACAGGGTTTAAGCCAAGTAAGTTAAGCTCCGCTATAGTGAGCTGACGTGAATTCAGGCTCTGTAGGCCAGTACTTAGGCCAGAAGGAGTAATGAAGGAAGTGGCGGCAGCTGTTTGATCACTCTGATAAAGCTCTGGTTTCCCACACCACCACCAGCAGCAGCAGCAACAACAGCACCAGCAGCAGCAGTAGCGGCAGATTTACCTCTAACCGCCACTCTGGCTCTCATTCTCGCCTCAGGAGCAGCTAATCTGACACCACCTGTTGCCTCGGCCAAGCTAGCTCACATTGCGCCAGAGACCACCAGGTCAAAGGAAATTAAATCAGTTTACTCACATCCCCCTGGGGCTCATAATCAATTTCACATTCACAGGAGAGACATTTTACAACAGCAACAAAAAAGTTAAGAAATTTTAAGAAAGTAATTCAAACTGAATACTTTAGTAGTGCAAATCAGAACATTGATTTGAAACAATAACCTTGTTTACAAGTATGAGAGAAGTAGAAGTAGAAGACCAACGTAAAACAGAAACATTACTTTAACTTTCTTAGCTAGCTGTCCTCACCAGTGTGAACGCCCAGGGAAAGAATACCCTGTGGACTATGGGTAATTTCATGTTGTAAAGCCACTTTCAGCCCGTTCCCAACCTCCCAAGGTCATGCTTTTTAGGAAGGCTATCTCGTAATTAACTGGGATTTGGCAGGACACCACCATGGGGAAGCTTTTGAAACTTCGAGTGAGCAGCAAGCAATGGCAACATAAAGAGCATCTCAGACCACAAGATGAACCTCTTTGTTTGGTAACCTGAGATGCTCCTTTTCAGTGAGGAACATCACAAGAACAACTTTCTGCTAACACAGGGTTTCCCAAACTCAGTCCTGGGGCCCCCCCTGGATGCACACTTTGGTTTTTGCCCTAGCACTACACAGCTGATTCAAACAACCAACTCATCGTCAAGCTCTGATTATTTGAATCAGCTGTGTAGTGCTGGGAGAAGTATTCAGAGGTTATCCACCCTTTCAGAAGCCTGCTCCATCCTCTACTCTGGAAATGACCTGACAGCTTTTTTTCGTTAACCTGTGCTCTGTGGGAAAGGCAACACTGGGATGAGAGGAGACAAGACGACTAGGGAGGGAAATAAGATCTGGCTTGACTTCACACACACACACACACACACACACCACGTCAATATACTATATCCATGGGCATGAGGTCAACTTTTATTACAAACCCCATTTCTGACATAAAAGTCTAGACATCTCTGATGGATGATGTCTCAGTGGATGATAATTTGATACCTTGGAGTTGGTTAGGGTTTACATTACATTCTGGCATCAGTATTCCCTGTTTGTGTCTGTCACTTTGATTAGTTCCCTTCGCTGTTGATTTGCAGAGCCGGTGTTATTTACTCAAATCTCAGTCCTGTAATTGAATTAGAGGGCTAGAGGATGATTCACTCCACCACCGTCCCGTTCTATATGACAATATGAATTACCATCATGCAATCCTAAAATAACCCTGCAATCATAAGTAAAAACGCAACTTGTTCCTGGGAGAGGGACGTTACTGGTTGTAGACTGCAGTGCAAACTTCGGTTGAATGAGTCATGCATACAAGAAGAATAAGACTGCATAGATTGTTGGTTAACCTTCGGCAAAGCCATCAAAGAAGTGGTACCACATAAAACAGGCCAGGGCAAATAGTAGTCATCTTCTCCAGTAACAAAAACGTCACACAGATCTAATTAAAACTGACTGGAGCTATTCTGGAGCTATTTTGAATGCAATACAACCTGCTTTGTCAAGATTATGATTAATTTATTCAATCAACAAAGTACAAAAATAATTTCAGGGTATGGCCTATTCTTCACATAGCCTAAGGTAATCATAGTCATGACTCATGACAAACAATCAAATTATAAATGTCTGCAGCTGTTTCCACATTACAATGTCTGCTTTGGCAGGAACGCATCATAAGCCAACTTCACATCAGTGAACTAAGGTAACAACCCCTTTACATAAGGTACAGTAATCACAGTCAGTATGTGAACTAAGGTAAACGCCATCTGTTCATTCATCACCTCACCAGGCAGCAACATTGTTTCATACTCCAGCATGTTGCCCAATCCATTTTCCTTGAGAGGTCAGAATTTAAGTAATTTGTACTTTCATTACATGCTAATCAATAAGAGAAGGCAGTCTATGAACTCATTAGGGATGTCTATCTATGTTATTTCTAAGAAACACTCAGAGGCCTCAGAGCAGAGGAGTAGCTTTAGGCTAAACTTAGAAACAATGTGACAGAGATTTAGAGTTCATTTGGGATGAATGAAATGTAGTTGGGGGCAGGTGACTTGCAGAAACCTGACTGTGCCAAACACCACTGCCTGACCCCCATGGAGAGCCAAGAGAGCCACAGGACAGTGACAGGGAGGACAGAGGTGGAATTATTGGTACAAGAATACCTTTGTTGTGCTGCACTTCCACCTGAGACTTACCTCATACTAGTGTGAGGCCAGTGTTTTATGCTAATGTTAGCTCTAGTGTGATTGTGTTTCCATCAGGAGTGTAACACTAAAGCCTTGGGGCGAGCAGAATCAACAACCTCTGCATCATCAAGACAGTTGATTTGTGAGAAGGTGTTAAAGTTCACAGTTACCCATTGTTATGTAAAAAAAGCTGGAAAGTACCAGTGGCCTGGCTTTGGCCCCAAGTGAGAGCAGCTCCGCCGGAGCCATGACCTTCTGAGACGAAGGTGCCGGCCCACGTAGAGGGAAACACTGGGGTAAATCTCAGATGGAAACTCGCACCCGGAGGTGTTATTTCACCCTGCTCAGGAGGCCCCTAGGCCAGAATGGGAGTAAGGGGTAAACAGGGGAGACAACTCAGGAGTGCCTGCCAGAAAACCACAGCATTTCCAACTCCAACATATTGACAACAGTGGATAATAATTATTTTCTGTTGCTTTGTCATATGCAGTACACAGTACATGTGACACATAAACAACATGTGTGTCATGTATTTCCCTCTGTGGACTAACTGTCACGATCGTCATAAGAAGCGGACCAAGGCGCAGCGTGGTAAGCGTACATCTTTATTAATTAACATACTTAACACACACGAACAAAACAACAAACCAAACGATACGTGAAGTCCTAGGTTAACACCAAAACAAACCTTACGGAACAAGATCCCACAAGAAACATGTGCCAACAGGCTGCCTAAGTATGGTCCCCAATCAGAGACAACGAGCTACAGCTGTCTCTGATTGGGAACCACCCTGGCCAACATAGAAACTAAACGATCTAGAACACAACATAGAAAACTATAACATAGAAAAATCCACACCCTGGCTCAACATATAAGAGTCAACCGAGAGCCAGGGCGTGACAGTACCCCCCCCCAAAGGCGCGGACTGCGACCGCGCCAACCAAACACAAGAGGGTAGGGGCCGGATCCGGCTCCGGGCGTGACCACCACACTCTCTCTACCCCCCCGTTGCGCCCCTGGTCTGGTCCCACTGGCCGGAGCTGGACTGAACACCGGTGGAGCGGATTGCTCTGGCTCCGGCATGGAGCAGCTGACCGGTGCCGGACCAGGCACCGGTGGAACAGGCACGGACCGTGCCGGACTGACGACGCGCACCACTAGCTTGGTGCAGGGAGTAGGAACGGGCCGGACCGGGCTGACGACGCGCACCACTGGCTTGGTGCGGGGAGCAGGAACAGGCCGGACCGGGCTGACGACGCGCACCATAGGCTTGGTGCGGGGAGCATGAACGGGCCGGGCCGGGCTGAC
Organism: Coregonus lavaretus; assembly: GCF_964263955.1. Taxonomy (NCBI): domain Eukaryota; kingdom Metazoa; phylum Chordata; class Actinopteri; order Salmoniformes; family Salmonidae; genus Coregonus; species Coregonus lavaretus. The sequence continues at coordinate 34,568,587 of NC_140007.1, forward strand.
GACGCGCACCATTGGCTTGGTGCGGGGAGCAGGAACAGGCCGGACCGGGCTGGCGACGCGCACCATTGGCTTGGTGCGGGGAGCAGAAACAGGCCGGACTGGGCTGGCGACGCACACCACTGGCTTGGTGCGGGGAGCAGGAACAGGCCGGGCCGGGCTGACGACGCGCACCATTGGCTTGGTGCGGGGAGCAGGAACAGGCCGGGGTGGACTGTGGAGACGGACTGGAGGTCTGGAACGGAGAGCTGACACAACCCGTCCTGGCTGAATGCCTATTTCCACACACTCTGTGTGAGGCATCAGCACAGGACGTACAGGGCTGTGCACTCGTACTGACACTACAGCACGTGGCACTGGCGCAGGATATCCGGGCCCGAGGAGGGGTACTGGAGGCCACGAGCGTTGAGCCGGCACACTCCGTCCTGGCTGCATGCCCACCTTAGCACGACACGTGCGTGGTGCTAGCACAGGACGTACAGGACTGTGCCGGAACACTCGCGGCACAGTACGTAGCTCCGCATAACTCGGAACCTGCCCAGTCTCACGCTGCCTAGCCTGAGTACGGGGAGTTGGCTCTGCTCTACCTCTAGGCTCCGCCAACCACCCTTCCAGCCCCCCAAACCTGGTGGCCTCCTCTCCTAAATCGCCGATGCGCCCTGTAGCTGCCTCCAGCAGCCCCGTCGTCCATGCCGTGTGCCCCCCCCCCAAAAAATGTCTTGGGGTTGCCTCTCGTGTGTCCGTCGTCGGCACGGTTGGCGCCGTTTCTCCTCTCCTGCCTGGGCATTTTCATTCATCGCCCTCCGGTAACGGATGGCCTCCTCCTCCGTGATTCTCCCCCAACCGAGGAGGACATCTACTAACGTAACCTCCGGCGTTTGCTCCTGGACACGCTGCTTGGTCCTTTTATGGTGGGATCTTCTGTCACGATCGTCGTAAGAAGCGGACCAAGGCGCAGCGTGGTAAGCGTACATCTTTATTAATTAACGTACTTAACACACACGAACAAAACAACAAACGATACGTGAAGTCCTAGGTTAACACCAAAACAAACCTTACGGAACAAGATCCCACAAGAAACATGTGCCAACAGGCTGCATAAGTATGGTCCCCAATCAGAGACAACGAGCTACAGCTGTCTCTGATTGGGAACCACCCTGGCCAACATAGAAACTAAACGATCTAGAACACAACATAGAAAACTATAACATAGAAAAATCCACACCCTGGCTCAACATATAAGAGTCCCCAGAGACACTAACGCTCTATCAAGGCCACTCCTGTGTGTACTTGTGCGCATGATTGACTGTCAAAATGGACACAATAAAATCTTTGGAACATGAAAATCCACCATCTTTATCTCAGGTTAGGATTATTCAGAACGACAGTAACACACATCTGTGTATTCTCAAAAAAGTCAGCCTCCCTGTTGCAACTGCAGCGTCACTATTCCAGTGTATGAGGCTATGAGGCTGTGTACAGAGTAATCTGAATCAAAGTTTATTCAAAGATGCTTTTGTTAAAGCCTCCCTACAGTCTGTTTTTGCCAAACCATTTCCCGTTTCCCAGATCCAAAGACATTACCATCTTTACATAGCAGTAGGCTACAGTACGCCACATACATCTGCTCTGAAATGCTCACACCTTGCCATTTGAGGTCCCTCCGGGCCAAAAATCTATAAACAATGAAGAAAGACATGCTTTAGAAAAGCTCCTGTGGTAAAAAAATTAAAAAAAAGTGACACACACAGCCAGCCAACGATTGGTCAGCACTTCAGGACACACACACCCATTCTGCACACACACAAGTGGACTCCAGGAATATTTAAATAGGTTATGATTTCTCTATGCTGTTCCTTAGAGCATGCATAGTTATTGCGTACATTAATACCAATTCAGGAGGATGTATTAAAACATGGCTCATTTATTAAAAATAGACTGAATTAAAGATGTTTTGAGACAACATGAATATCAAAAATAGCAGCAGAGAACTTTTCCGCAAGTCATTAGTGTCATGACGCAAACCCACCCACGCTAGCCGTGTGACCCTAAGCTTTGGGCTAACAAGAACTTTCCAGGGTTTGGTGCTGCCATGTTTTACTATTTAAGGAAGTGATTTCCTTTCCTTGATCCCATTCGTGATAATTTGAGGATCATGGTGGCAAATCTTCTTTATTTAACTTTTATTTAATCAGGAAGTACCTTGAGAATATATTTTTCAAGGAAGACCTGACCTAACAGTGCACCAAAACATCACCAGTTGTCTCTTTAAAGCCATGATGAACCAACATAAAGAAGGAAAAATGTGAACATTCCTGAGGCCAATTATGTGGGTTCAACATGTGAGAAGGGATCAGGTGCCCACTTTGTCTGCATGAAATGCTTTGTCTCTGATTGGCTCTCATCTGCTCCATTCTCTGGTTTAAATCCTTGGATTTAGACTCCCCCTGTCACCGACTGACAAAGGATCAAGGAGCTGGCCACTCACAAACCAACAGACCACGGGATTATCTCTTCTAGAGGCTGGGTCAGAGAGGAGAAGCTAGGGTCTGTCTGGAGGAGTATCCTTCCTGGGAGTATCAAGTTTGTATTTCACCAGGTGCAAAGATCCTTTGCGGGGGCAGTAAGGGAAGACGTTCTTCTATACGACTGACTCTACTCAGAAAGGAGCTTGCAGGGTTACGTTTCATAATATTCTATCAAACCTTGACATTCCAGGGTGGAATCCTGACTTGAGCGTAACTTGAATTTTTGTGTAAATACATTGAGGCCAATGGGAGATTTGTATGACCATTTGAGTTAAGTGTGCAGATTTCAAATGGGTCCTCCTCCATATCATAACACATGATCATAGCACCTTTCGCATGTATTTAAAGTATAGTATACAGAAGGATATGATGCACTCCTTGTGTTGAGTCACTAAAAGACACATTCCTCTTGTGGGACTTAACGAGAGCAATAACATGACTAAAAGTACAGTAAACTTTTAACAGGTTTTGGCAGATGTGTTTCAACAGTAGGATATTTAGCACAAGGAGTCCATCACACTGTTGTAATACCTCCAAGAACCCCATGCAGAAACCCCTCTGGGACTCCTGGCCAAGCGTTGAGTGGGATTCGAAGACATATTGTGTCAGAATAGGTTGCCATTTGGGACTCACCCAGACACACTGGATAAGCAGGCTGTGCTGTGAGACTGAGTGCAGGATGGAGATATGGTATGAATGAGATCTAGGGGAAAGCTGTTAGACTACAGATTAGACTGGAAACAGCAGGCCAGCCACTACACATGTCCAAGGTCAACAGGGGGTACCACGAAATGGGATGTCTACGACATCATATATTATTTCATGTGGCTGCGGTCCAATTAAATATCTGACTTACCATGCTACACTCTTAGAAAAAAGGGTTCCAAAAGGGTTCTTCGTCTGTCCCCATAGGGTTCTACCTGGAACAAAAAAGGGTTCTTCAAAGGGTTCTCATTTGGGGATAGCCAAAGAACCATTTTAGGTTCTAGGTAGCACCTTTTTTTTCTAAGCGTAGCTATAAAGTACCCCTTGCTAAAACATACAACTATTTCATTGAATGTAAAGTTTTCATATAAACTTAAATTTTAGTGTGTTTTTAAGATGCCAGTCTTTTGATAGAATGTCTCCATTCTCTCCCTGCTCTTCCTCCCTGCTAATCAGATCAAGCCATAGTCTCTCAGACAAAGGCCTTCAGTATTACACACAACCACAAACACCAACATAACAAATCTGATTATTGGCTGTATAACCACACTACTGTGAGAGCCAATGACTTAGAATCTCATTGTTTAGCCAATTTCACTTCAGGTATGTCATATATATGGCGGCAGGTAGCTTAGTGGTTAAGAGCGTTTGTGCCAGTAACCGAAAGGTCGCTGGTTCTAATCCCCGAGCCTACTAGGTGAAAAATCTGTCGACGTGCCCTTGAGCAAGGCACCTAACCCTAATTGCTCCTGTAAGTCGCTCTGGATAAGAGCGTCTGCTAAATGACTAAAATGTAAATGTAAATATATCTGAAAGATTGCAATGGAACTGGTGTGGTTAGGTCTGCCAACTAGTCATAATTGATTTAAAAGTTAAATTAGTATGAAATCAAATGAATGTCTAGTAGTATAGAGTGTATAGGCTGTACTACTGATAGTTGAATCTTCAGCAACTGGTATAGGCCCAAACTTGTTATGAAATTGTTCCAGGTGGACCATTACCTATATTTCAAGTGTAACGTGCATTCAATCCATATTGTAGCAAAATGTTGACAGCTAAATGGCAATGCAAAAACCACAGACGCCCATGTTTGGACAGTGTCAATTGTGTAAAAGAACTATCTCCATTATCCTCTATTATTCTGACAACAATCCCATTGTTCTGCATGCAGGTTCAGGAAGGAATTCCCCTAGACGGTACCACGCCTGTTTGATCCAGCACTATGAAACAGACTGATAAAACCCCTGTCTAAAATGAAAAATGTCCCTCTACTTAACGTCTCGCCTTCCTTCCCGAGATCCTCCCAAAATAAACCAGCGCATTAATACAGTATAGAACAATAACCCACTCCAAATGAAGTCTTCAACAAGACATAACCAGTCCGTCTCTCTATAACCAAAAAATCATGGATGGGAAAACAAATGGCAGAAGTGTATGACTTATGCCGTGGCCTACTTGAGCCTGATATTATATAGGCATTAATCTAAAAGGAACACAAAGACTATTCAAATCCAGGTGGATATAAAACCTCCACCTTCCATTCAGAGACAGGAGTAGTCTGACTGAAGTTTGAATTACATTGATTTGAATTGACTCAAGATGGCAGAAGCGGAAGCATCCCATAATATGTATGTATAATTGTCTGAAACTAATGAGCAATAAACCCACCTTTAAGAAACTGGAGCCACAAACCACATGTTAGGGTTCATCATTACAGATGTGCCATACAGTTGATACTCCAGCCAAGAGATCTGCTGTAAAGTGAGTGAGCCCCTAGAAGTCTGTTTCTGTGCTTGGTGTAATGTGCTGCTCATTACAATTATCTAGCCCATCTAGGAGCTGGACATGAAAGAGAGCAGTTGAGCAGAAAGTTGGGTTAACAGGAAACCACATACCATGATGTCTTAACCGTTAACCTCCATCGTTGGCACATTTTCAACATCAATATCATAATTATGCCATGAAGTACATTAAAAGAGGATAGAAATGATACTTACAGTAAGTCTTACAGGGAGCATATAGGGGTAGAAAAAAACTAGATAGCTTAAGTGCAAGTTAATATACTCTTACTTGAAACATTTGACAATGCTATGAGATTTATGTGGATTACACAGCAGACCAACAGGCCGCCATCTCCCTGCCAAGCATAAACAAAGTCGGACCATCTCCTCATCTACCTCCCCAGTTGACAGGGCAGCAGGTAGCCTAGTGGTAGAGAGGCGAGCCAGCAACCGGAGGGTTACCAGTTTGAATCCCGGGTCTGACAGGAAAAATCTAGCGGAAGTGAGCTGGCAAGTGGAGGGTTGCTGGTATCAAAAATCTTAGATGCCATTTCCTGCCATTGTGCCCTTGAGAAAGGCATTTAGCCCCCCACAACAACAGCTTCCCGGATGCCCAGTGTGGCAGCCCCCTGCACCTCTCCAAAAAAACCTGTGTATATACACTGAGTGTAAAAAACATTAGGAACACCTTTCTAATATTGAATTGCACCCCCTTTTGCCCTCAGAACAGCCTCAATTAGTTGGGGCATGGCCTCTACAAGGTGTCGAAAGCGTTCCACAGGGATGCTGGCCCATGAGGACTCCAATGCTTCCCACAGTTGTGTCAAGTTGGCTGGTGGACCATTCTTGACACACATGGGAAACTGTTGAGTGTGAAAAACCCAGCAGCATTGCAGTTCTTGACACACTCAAACCGGTGCACCTGGCACCTACTACCATACCCCGTTCAAAGGCACTTACAGTGGCTTGCGGAAGTATTCACCCCCCTTTGCATTTTTCCTGCTGGAAGGTGAACCTCCATCCCAGTCTCAAATCTCTGGAAGACTGAAACAGGTTTATCTCAAGAATTTCCCTGTATTTAGCACCATCCATCAACCCTTCAATTCTGACCAGTTTCCCAGTCCCTGCCGATGAAAAACACCCCCACAGCATGATGCTGCCACCACCATGCTTCTCAGGGTGATGAGAGGTGTTGGGTTTGCACCAGACATTTTCCTTGATGGCCAAAAAACTAAATTTTAGTCTTATCTGACCAGAGTACCTTCTTCCATATGTTTGGGGAGTCTCCCACATGGCTTTTGGTGAACACCAAAATTGTTTGCTTATTTCTTTCTTTAAGCAATGACTTTTTTCTGGCCACTCTTGAGGAAAGGCCAGCTCTGTGGAGTGTACGGCTTAAAGTGGTCCTATGGACAGATACTCCAATCTCCGCTGTGGAGCTTTGCAGCTCCTTCAGGGTTATCTTTGGTCTCTTTGTTGCCTCTCTGATTAATGCCCTCCTTCCCTGGTCCGTGAGTTTTGGTGGGCGGCCCTCTATTGGCAGGTTTGTTGTGGTGCCAATTTCTATCAATTTTTTAATAATGGATTAAATGGTGCTCTATGGGATGTTCAAAGTTTGGGATATTTTTTTTATAACACAACCCTGATCTGTACTTCTCCACAACTTTGTCCCTGACCTGTTTGGAGAGCTCCTTTGTCGTCATGGTGCCGCTTGCTTGGTGGTGCCCTTTGCTTAGTGGTGTTGCAGACTCTGGGGCCTTTCAGAACAGGTGTATATATGCTGAGATCATGTGACACTTAGATTGCACACAGGTGGACTTTATTTAACTAATTATGTGATTTCTGAAGGTAATTGGTTGCACCAGGTCTTATTTAGGGGCTTCATAGCAAAGGGGATGAATACATACAGTGGGGGGAAAAAGTATTTAGTCAGCCACCAATTGTGCAAGTTCTCCCACTTAAAAAGATGAGAGAGGCCTGTAATTTTCATCATAGGTACACGTCAACTATGACAGACAAAATGAGAAAAAAATTTCACATTGTAGGATTTTCACATTGTAGGATTTTTAATGAATTTATTTGCAAATTATGGTGGAAAATAAGTATTTGGTCAATAACAAAAATGTCTCAATACTTTGTTATATACCCTTTGTTGGCAATGACACAGGTCAAACGTTTTCTGTAAGTCTTCACAAGGTTTTCACACACTGTTGCTGGTATTTTGGGCCATTCCTCCATGCAGATCTCCTCTAGAGCAGTGATGTTTTGGGGCTGTCGCTGGGCAACACGGACTTTCAACTCCCTCCAAAGATTTTCTATGGGGTTGAGATCTGGAGACTGGCTAGGCCACTCCAGGACCTTGAAATGCTTCTTACGAAGCCACTCCTTCGTTGCCCGGGCGGTGTGTTTGGGATCATTGTCATGCTGAAAGACCCAGCCATGTTTCATCTTCAATGCCCTTGCTGAAGATCAGTCGTCCTGGTCCCTTTGCAGAAAAACAGCCCCAAAGCATGATGTTTCCACCCCCATGCTTCACAGTAGGTATGGTGTTCTTTGGATGCAACTCAGCATTCTTTGTCCTCCAAACACGACGAGTTGAGTTTTTACCAAAAAGTTATATTTTGGTTTCATCTGACCATATGACATTCTCCCAATCCTCTTCTGGATCATCCAAATGCACTCTAGCAAACTTCAGATGGGCCTGGACATGTACTGGCTTAAGCAGGGGGACACGTCTGGCACTGCAGGATCTGTTTCTGGTGTCCTTTGACAGCTCTTTGGTCTTGGCCATAGTGGAGTTTGGAGTGTGACTGTTTGAGGTTGTGGACATGTATCTTTTATACTGATAACAAGTTCAAACAGGTGCCATTAATACAGGTAACGAGTGGAGGACAGAGGAGCCTCTTAAAGAAGAAGTTACAGGTCTGTGAGAGCCAGAAATCTTGCTTGTTTGTAGGTGACCAAATACTTATTTTCCACCATAATTTGCAAATAAATTCATAAAAAATCCTACAATATGATTTTCTTGAGAAAAAAAATCTCAATTTGTCTGTCATAGTTGACGTGTACCTATGATGAAAATTCCAGGCCTCTCTCATCTTTTTAAGTGGGAGAACTTGCACAATTGGTGGCTGACTAAATACTTTTTTCCCCCCACTGTATGTACGTACCACTTTTCCGTTATACATTTGTTATAATTTTTTGGAAACAAGTAATTTTTTTCATTTCACTTCATCAATTTGGACTATTTTGTGTATGTACATTACATGAAATCGAAATAAAAATCCATTTAAATTACAGGTTGTAATGCAACAAAATAGGAAAAACGCCAAGGGGGATGAATACTTTTGCAAGGCACTGTAAATATTTTGTCTTGCCCATTCACCCTCTGAATGGCACACATACACAATCCATGTCTCAATTGTCTCAAGGCTTAAAGCTCCTTCTTTAACCTGTCTCCTCCCCTTCATCTACGCTGATTGAAGTGAATTGGACAGGTGAGATCAATATGGGATCATAGCTTTCACCTGGATACACCTGGTCAGTCTGTCATGAAAAGAGCAGGTGTTCCTAATGTTTTGTACACTCAGTGTATCTGTGTCTTTCGGAGCGGTTGGGTTAAAAGCGCAATTAAAATTTCGGTTGGACCTTATGTGCAAATGACCAACAAAGTGATCATAATCTTAACCAGTTGACAGATACATTTCACATCACCTATCCTTACCATTCAAAGACTTAGTGCGTTTGTAGACTTCACACACCAACACCAAATGCTTCACCCCCACCTAGACATCTGTTTGCCAGAGGTTTATGCAACAATACAAGAAAGCAGGAGGCCTTTGCTGGGCCCATTCATTGAGAGCAGATGTGAGGCCTTCATTTACTACTATAATAAGATGTAATTACAGGCATGGGGGGGATCTGGGTGTCTGTGTGAATATCTCCTGAGCTCTGGATGGTAATCAGACAGACAAGTCAGGTAGACTAGAAAGCAGTGAAACTAACTACAGACAGACAAAACTGTCTGTTCTTCTGAAACTCACAGGCATTATTATTAGGGCTGGGAATTGCCAGTGACCTCACGATACGATATTATCATGATACTTAGGTGCCGATACGATATGTATTGTGATTCGGTACTGTGATTTTATTGCCCTCAGAACAGCCTCAATTCATCAGGGCATGGACTCTACAAGGTGTCGAAAGCATTCCACAGGGATGCTGGCCCATGTTAACTCCAATGCTTCCCACAGTTGTGTCAAGTTGGCTGGACCATTCTTGATACACACGGGAAACTGTTAAGCGTGAAAAACCCAGCAGCGTTGCAGTTCTTGACACAAACCGGTGCGCCTGGCACCTACTACCATACCCTGTTCAACATGTGGCTCACTATTTTAAAAAGAAGATGGAGAACAAGCTATAGGATGGCGCAGGTACAGCCGACTAGAGCTAGCTAACTCTACCTACAGTAGCAAAAAAATAAACAATACAAATCGAATCGATACTTGGAGTCAAGTATCGATACAATATCGTCCAAAAAATTTATAGCGAAATGTACCTGTATCGATTTTTCCCCCATTTCTAATTATTATAATCTAGACAAGCCCTCATCATGTATCAGTTCATGGCCTTTCTTCAAGGAAAACGTCTCAATAGAGGATAATAATTTAGCCTAGACTTTCACAACACTCTTTTCCCTGTAATTTGTTTAGCAAGCATTTCCCCCCAACCCAAATATGAGCAAACACTCTCTTGACCTGATTCCTGCAGCTGAATCCTGAGGTGGGGATTGGATCAGCAGGGGCAGCAGGAGAGGAGAGAGAGAACACTGCTGACCAGTTTTCAGAGACATCACACCCTGGTCTGGGCTGATCCGACTATGAAAACTCTGAGCCTGCCCTCCCGTCTGTCTCGTCTGCTCCTTAAAAAAAAAACGCTTTGTCCCCCATTATTCTGTTATCTCTGTAAATCTCCCCTCTGTGCGATCTTTTCCATTAGTTCTGCATAAGGGAACCTCAACCCCTGCCTCCCTGCCTGGTGAAATAACAGAGCTGAAGCTAGACATGTGCCCACGGCGGGCAGGGCTTGTGTCTGTGCCAGGGAATCTGACTGCAGTCTCGCCTCTGTGCCAAATCTCAACCCTGGTGTGCCCCTGGCCTTGACTCCACATCTCCACCCCTCCACCCTTTGTGTCCAACGACAGGGCCATAAAAGGTCAGACAAGGCCAGAATAGAGGCTCAGCAGGAGTAGATCTGGTGGGGTTTGGGGAAAGACTGGGGCCCCTTACCCCCCTGATCCCTGGTAAAACTGGAACAGCCTCCTCTATGCCTCTTCCAGAGGCCCTCCAGCAAGTCAACATAAATCACAAACTCTCTCAGTTAGGGGAAGAACCTTTAATTACCTCTTTAAAGGCAATAATTGCTTGACTTGGCTAGAGGTGCTGCTAGCTGGGTGAATCTGAACTGTGAGGCCTAGATGGTTGTGGGGAAACTTAAAATAGATCCACAAGAGCTGACTGGAAACATATATTTCCACATAGACCTACAGACTAGAGTACATTGAACTGAAACGTCAGACTCAGACATTAAACATTAAACAGTTATTTCTAGAAATCCAGGTGATAACTCTATTCTCTAAAATACAAACAAAGGAATCCAAGACGCAAAACTCCAAACTGTAGTCACAACAATCATATCATAGCTGTTAATGATTAATCAAAAGCATGTGTTAGAATGAGTTGCAGCTGTTGTCCCATGGTTCTCAGTGGTGTGGTGGTTGTGAGGGCATTCCTGGTGGTCACTAATCTCCAGGACTTGAATTATCATCAACTGGGTTTACTTCTACTGAGAAAGGCAAGCAGGCCCACCGGCCACGTGCTTTCAATAAACCTCTGGTGGGACTGCAATCAAAATATCATTATTACTAACCTGTCAAGGCACAACTGAACGAGAAGAGCACAACTGTTTGTAGTATTTTAGCCATGACTTTTAGCTTGTTGTGACATTGCTATATTAACTGAAAACATCTGCTCAAGTCTTGACACTGAACTATAAAATAATGAAGCCCTGAGAGTCGTAACGCGTGACAAACTTCTGAAAGCTGTGTAGATGTACCTATAGGCAGGCAGTGTGTGTTTGGGTTACATTACCCAGACTAGCCCCAGGAATGATCAACAGATGGTTAGGGTGGAGTGAAAAGAACATGTAGCCACTTTAGTCTGCAAGCCACAGAAATTCCCCTCACTGTTTCCAAAACCATGAGTAGAACCACATCCAGTTCTAGCTTGCCTGCTGTGCCAGGTAGTTGGTACTGGGTGAACCGTTCCTGAGTATATACCAAATTGTGCCCAACATCTGGGCACACAATAGAAACAAAATGTCCCAAAACATAATTTTAGTTTGTGGTTGATGTTGGTGATTGTTTTCATTGGATGTGTTAGCCCATAATCTTTTCATGAACAGAAAGAAAACATAGGTCTGAAATAATTCAGTAAGCCTCAGCACACCAATGACCTGGAACGGTCTCCAAAGGACACATTGGACACGGTGTCTGGTAATTGTCTAAACGGTACAATAGCGATGATAGCCACTAGCCAGCGTGGTGCAACGCCCACGATTCTGATCTAGCGAAGCACTCAACCACACACAGGATCCACATTCCATCCACATCAAACAATGGTTTGAGTTTCATTCCCACAACTTCTCCCAGTAGCCTACTCACTCACACACACACCAGGGTCTCCATTAGCCGGTAATAGCTCGCTTTTGGCCGATATTTCTTTTTTGAAAAGCCAATAAATAAAATTGCAACCGGTCAATTTTTTGCCTATTCATTGATGGAAATACCAGTCCATGGAAATACATTTGACTGGTTATGCTTATCGGTCTATAGGTTAATTTGCTGAATTTAGTGGAATTAAATTGGCGCATGTGTAGGCTACAGTATATTCGTTGTAATGTAGCCTATACTGATGCTGGTGCAGCATCTCAAATGGCAACAGAAGGCAGGCTTCATCAGCGCGTCACACACCACTTTTCAATCAGCTGGAGGCAGTATGCTATACAATTTGAAAAAATATACTTAATTGTTTGAAACCTGAACATTTTAATACATATTATGAGGCATGTCTTACCTTGCTTCAAAGTATCCTATTAGATCTCCTCTCTTTCAACATTTCTAACGGATATTTTAATTTCTGTCACATGAAACTGGTGGCATGTGCAGTGCTCTTTTGACAACAGTGTTTTCCCACTAATTGCATTATGGAACGAACATTTGTGTGTAGCCCACTGCCTTGTGCGCATTGCAGCGCTTACTGTATAATGTGTAGAAATTATAGTTTATCAACATTTTAAGATAAACATTCTGATCTGTTGCATCAGACTCATTGCTTTTTAACGCTTTTTTTTATATAGCCTAGGCCTACTGGTTGTATGAATTTGGACTCTTTTCTACTATGGGGGTTAGTAGATTGATATAGGCTAGTAATTTTGCTGTTTGTTACTTGTCTTGATGGCTGAGGAAAAGTAAATGTGGACAGTTATTCTAACATCTTCAAAGTGCACATCAGAATTTGGTAAGAAGGACCGCACATTGTTGCATCCTCGACTTGCATGTTCTGTTAATATGAATTACCATAATCTAAATGTGATTTCTGTCATTCTGATCCCAGTTGGTGGAAGTCCTAATCAGGTTACACACCCAATGCGTATTGGTCCGGCAGATTTCTCAAATGTACAGTAAATTAAAATGCTGCCCATGCCACATTTTCTTCTGTAACTCCTACCTGTAGAGGTTAAGAAAAAGGTGAGGCATTTTCTAATGAAGTCAATATAGTTTATTACAATTGTTGCATTACTAAATAAAATTTGATATGTGTGATGAGGTGTGAATGAAGGAGTCAGGCGCAGGAGGTAAAACACAGAAGTCCAGAGTTTATTCCTTTTACATAAATAAAACGCACCCAGCGTCAATACGAAATTATCACAAGGGAAATATTCCACCTTGGCAATAACAAATTGAAGAGTAGCTCAACCGAGCTCCTGGCTCTCACAATGAAACAATCACTCACAAAGACAAGGGGAACAGAGGGAACACTTATACACATACTAATTAGGGGAATGAGCACCAGGTGTGTGTGATTGACAAGACAAGACATGACAAGTGGAGTGATGAGAATGGGATCGGCAGTAGCTAGTAAGCCGGTGACGACGAACGCCGAAACCTGCCCGAACAAGGAGGGGAGACAGCCTCGGCGGAAGTTGTGACAATATGACAAACATTCCTGCTATAATGTGGGCCTACATCAAATGCCTCATTGTGAACGTAGCCTTGAAAACAGACCACATCTCATTTTAAGTAGATCAACATCAGGAGTTGGAGTAAATGTCAAAGAATATCCATCAGCAGCAGTACTCCCTCAGTCTTAATTGATGCACAGTGTCTCTCTACTTCATTTACTCCTTACTTCTTCATCTCTGGCCAACAGAGGCAGGCCAAAGGCCAGTCAGAGACTCTGGAATCCACCCTCACTGATATTCTCTTTTCCTTACATTAGCTAACACAGTGAGTGGTTGTTATTAGGTTCAAATCAAGTTTTTTTCCATGACAAGACAATTTGGCTGATGCCAATGGAACCTGCTGAACGAACACTAGGCTAACAAACCTGTATGGAAAATATTACCTAACTGGACTCGGTTGAAGCTGTGATGGAAATCAAAATATCACATACGCACTTTCAGAGGGAAATATTAACAGTAAAGTATGTAGTTCTGGCGAGGTTTGGTGCAATGGGGTCCTAGGCAATTCAGGACTTTGAAGTTGAAATATGTTGACTACCAGCTTAAGATTTATATGGGCCCACTATGCAGCTCTGACTGCCACCAAACCACAAACAGTAAATAAAAAGCACTCAACAGTATGCAGTTCAGTTCTGTCTGCTTTATAATACCACAGATACAACTGAGTTTCAACTTATCTTCCAAGAACGAGATTGAATACTTGGAATGACGGTGTGGTGGGTTTATGGCTGGGCGTTATATTGTGAATGGATCCACATACCGGTTTGGATTTTTATAAAACCTGTCTATAACAATATTTTAATACAGTGCTAAATTTAAAAAAAAGTTGTACAAATTGGACTACGTCACTGTCAGTTTTGTGCTATTTCGGTTGAGTATAAAACCATCAGTACAAAACCACTTAGAACTAATTTGTTGCCATTCAAGGGTCTTGCACTACTCATAAAAAATATGTATTACTTTTATTATTCAGAAACATAAAGTGGCTTGCAAAAGTATTCACCCCCCTTGGCATTTTTCCTATTTTGTTGCCTTACAACCTGGAATTAAAATGGATTGTTTGGGGGTTGTATCATTTTATTTACACAACATGCCTACCACTTACTTGTGAAACAAACAAGAAATAAGACAATAAAACAGAAAACTTGAGTGTGCATAACTATTCACCCCCCCCCCCCCAAGTCAATACTTTGTAGAGCCAACTTTTGCAGCAATTACAGCTGCAAGAGTCTTGGGGTATGTCTCTATAAGCTTGGCACATCTAGCCACTGGGATTTTGCCCATTCTTCAAGGCAAAACTGCTCCAGCTCCTTCAAGTTGGATGGGTTCCGCAGGTGTACAGCAATCTTTAAGTCATACCACAGATTCTCAATTGGATTGAGGTCTGGGCTTTGACTAGGCCATTCCAAGACATTTAAATGTTTCCCCTTAAACCACTCGAGTGTTGCTTTAGCAGTATGCTTAGGGTCATTGTCCTGCTGGAAGGTGAACCTCCGTCCCAGTCTCAAATCTCTGGAAGACTGAAACAGGTTTCCCTCAAGAATTTCCCTGTATTTAGCACCATCCATCATTCCTTCAATTCTGACCAGTTTCCCAGTCCCTGCCGATGAAAAACTTCCCCACAGTATGATGCTGCCACCACCATGCTTCACTGTGGGGATGGTGTTCTCGGGGTGATGAGAGGTGTTGGATTTGCGCCAGACAAAGCGTTTTCCTTGATGGCCAAAAAGCTCAATTTTAGTCTCATATGACCAGAGTACCTTCTTCCATATGTTTGGGGAGTCTCCCACATGCCTTTTGGCGAACACCAAACGTGTTTGCTTATTTTTTTCTTTAAGCAATGGCTTAAAATCCATTTAAATTACAGGTTGCAATGCAACAAAATAGGAACAACGCCAAGGGGGATGAATACCTTTGCAAGGCACTGTCAAATACAGTCAAATACAGTCTAACCCTAGGAAGCTCTTTGCCACCTTCTCCTCCCTGCTGAATCCTCCTCCCCCTCCCCCCTCCTCCCTCTCTGTGGATGACTTCGTCAACCATTTTGAAAAGAAGGTTGACGACATCCGATCCTCGTTTGTTAAGTCAAATGACACTGCTGGTCCTGCTCACACTGCCCTACCCTATGCTTTGACTTATTTCTCCCCTCTCTCTCCAGATGAAATCTTGCGACTTGTGACGGCCGGCCGCCCAACAACCTGCCCGCTTGACCCGATCCCCTCCTCTCTTCTCCAGACCATCTCCGGTGACCTTCTCCCTTACCTCACCTCGCTCATCAACTCATCCTTGACCGCTGGCTATGTCCCTTCCGTCTTCAAGAGAGCGAGAGTTGCACCCCTTCTCAAAAATTCAACACTCGATCCCTCCGATGTCAACAACTACAGACCAGTATCCCTTCTTTCTTTTCTCTCCAAAACTCTTGAGCGTGCCGTCTTTAGCCAACTCTCTTGCTATCTCTCTCAGAATGACCTTCTTGATCCAAACCAGTCAGGTTTCAAGACTGGTCATGCAACTGAGACTGCTCTTCTCTGTGTCACGGAGGCTCTCCGCACTGCTAAAGCTAACTCTCTCTCCTCTGCTCTTGTCCTTCTAGACCTGTCTGCTGCCTTTGATACTGTGAACCATCAGATCCTCCTCTCCACCCTCTCCAAGTTGGGCATCTCCGGCGCGGCTCACTCTTGGATTGCGTCCTACCTGACCGATCGCTCCTACCAAGTGGCGTGGCGAGAATCTGTCTCCGCACCACGTGCTCTCACCACTGGTGTCCCCCAGGGCTCAGTTCTAGGCCCTCTCCTATTCCCGCTATACACCAAGTCACTTGGCTCTGTCATATCCTCACATGGCCTCTCCTATCATTGCTACGCAGACGACAACCAACTAATCTTCTCCTTTCCCACTTCTGATAACCAGGTGGCGAATCGCATCTCTGCATGTCTGGCAGACATATCAGTGTGGATGACGGATCACCACCTCAAGCTGAACCTCGGCAAGACGGAGATGCTCTTCCTCCCGGGGAAGGACTGCCCGTTCCATGATCTCGCCAGCACGGTTGACAACTCCGTTGTGTCCTCCTCCCAGAGTGCGAAGAGCCTTGGCGTGACCCTGGACAACACCCTGTCATTATCCGCTAACATCAAGGCGGTGACCCGATCCTGTAGGTTCATGCTCTACAACATTCGGAGAGTACGACCCTGCCTTACACAGGAAGCGGCACAGGTCCTAATCCAGGCACTTGTCATCTCCCGTCTGGATTACTGCAACTCGCTGTTGGCTGGGCTCCCTGCCTGTTTCCATTAAAACCCTACAACTCATCCAGAATGCCGCAGCACGTCTGGTGTTCAACCTTCCCAAGTTCTCTCACGTCACCCCGCTCCTCCGCACACTCCACTGGCTTCCAGTTGAAGCTCGCATCTGCTACAAGACCATGGTGCTTGCCTACGGAGCTGTGAGGGGAACGGCACGTCCGTACCTTCAGGCTCTGAACAGTCCCTACACCCAAACGAGGGCATTGCGTTCATCCACCTCTGGCTTGCTGGCCCCCCTACCTCTGCGGAAGCACAGTTCCCGCTCAGCCTAGTCAAAACTGTTCGCTGCTCTGGCACCCCAATGGTGGAACAAGCTCCCTCACGACGCCAGGACACTTGAAACCCCACCTCTTTAAGGAATACCTGGGATAGGATAAAGTAATCCTTCTACCCCCCCTTACCCCACCCCAAAGAAGAAGAAAAAACATATTGTAAAGTGGTTATCCCACTGGCTATAAGGTGAATGCACCAATTTGTAAGTCGCTCTGGATAAGAGCGTCTGCTAAATGACGTAAATGTAAATGTAAATGATACAAATATTACGATATTATATTTTGTCGATATCGCCGAGCCCTTGGTGGGTTTGTGCATGTTCACTCTACATAAGGGGATTATGTGAAGGTGGAGGGGGGAGCACCATAAACCGTGTTCTGGGAGGAAAAATACGTATGATTGAAGATCTTGGGAATTTGCCGTTCCAAACACACTTCAGACAGCAGACAGATCAGGGGAAGAGAAGAACAACAGCAAATAGGGTTATTGCTGTGGCTGTAGGTATGTAGCTAAGCTCTATAAGACAGACAGAAAGGATATGGTCTGACTGCAATGTGCCCGGCATTGCACAGGAAAGCCTGAAAAAACTTTGCTCCAGGGAAGTGGGGCTCGACTTGTCCTGCAGATGCATCCAGGTTTCATTTTCCCAACAGGACGATGAGTCAGCACCAGGACGGCCCTGTTCTGTTCTGTAGACCATCACAAACAACTAACCACCACACCAAACAATGGTCTGTTAGTTGTCAAAACCCCCTAAATCCCAACCCTCTGTCGCCTGTTGCTCTAAAGATACCTCATGGCATACACAAGGCATATACCGAGAGCAAGGCACAAGGTATATTCTGTAGAGACTAGAGAGAGAGAGAGAGAGAGAGAGAGAGAGAGAGAGAGAGAGAGAGAGAGAGAGAGAGAGAGAGAGAGAGAGAGAGAGAGAGAGAGAGAGAGAGAGAGAGAGAGAGAGAGAGAGAGAGAGAGAGAGAGAGAGAGAGAGAGAGAGAGAGAGAGAGCAGCACCACGTTTTACACCCCTTCACCACTCTCTCTCTCTGTCTCTGAGATGCTTTCCACCACCCAGAAGGAGGAGGTTGAATTGTTAATTTTCATGGGGAGGCTGTTGACATGCTAACACAGAGCAGACTCCTGCTGGCCTCTCAGGGGTTTATCTCCTACCTGCTCTCTCTAGAGGGCCTCCATAGGATGAGAGAGAGGCTGAGAGGCTGAGAGAGAGACTGAGAGAGACTGAGAGAGAGAGGCTGAGAGAGGCTGAGAGAGAGGCTGAGAGAGATGCAGAGGAGAGTACCCTGGGTACTGACTAGAGAGCTTAACACTTCCAGGCGCAGGGCTATGGGGTTACACAGAGGCAAACTGAGACATATTTTGGCAGGGGCTTCAAAAGATACCTGTTTGCCAACAGTGCACAAGCACTGAATGTTACAGTTAGTGACCTGAATGCACCCATTAGGTAAAATGTACTGGGTGAGGAGCAAGCTCAGGAGAAACATTTTGTATTTTGCATTCATCAACAATATTATGCAAGTTATTATAAAGGCTTGTGCCATTTACATTGAATAAGATAGGGTTGTATACAGCAGAGTATTTCATAAAGTATCACTTTTCACAGGTAGGATAAAAAGGGCAAAGTTGTCACTCACAGTATCAACAGAGGCCCACAAGCCCAGTTAAAGAAAAGAAAACATACAGTAAGCAGAAGTTACAAGTATTTTCCCCCTCTTGGTTATCTGTCTTCCTTTTGCAGTGAGGCATAATGACCCAAGGGCAGCTAAATTCCTTCTGCCTGCCTTTCTCGCTGAACACCAAAGGTGTAATAACACCCTGGGAGAATGTGCATCATATTGGGGTTAAATAGAAGATTCTTGAAAAAACTGAGCTTTTCTTCTCGGGACAGGCAGGGGCTTGTCAGACATTAAAGGAAAGGAAGGCTTGGGCATTACAGTCTGTTCAGGGGTTTGGGAATTACCCGTTTTGGCCATTAGAAACAACAACGGGGATGTGTGATATACACACCTCAGGACGACAGAGTCAAGCTAGGCGTTAACAAATGGGAAGATTGAAAAATAATAATACTTTCTAAATAATGTACTTTTGACAACAAGCTAGAGTGTCACGATCGTCATACACAGTGGACCAATGCGCAGCGTGATTTGCGAACATACTTATTTATTAGAGTACCACACGAACAAAACAACAAAACGATACGTGACGTCCTTGGTAACAGACACTAACCATTCACGGAACAAGATCCCACAACACACTGTGGAAAACAGGCTGCCTAAGTTTGGTTCCCAATCAGAGACAACAAGCAACAGCTGATACTCGTTGCCTCTGATTGAGAACCACCCCGGCCAACACAGAAACACATGAGCTAGATAATCAGCCTAGAACCCAAAACACATAGAAACAACACACCCTGGCTCAACATAACGGAGTCCCAGAGCCAGGGCGTGACATAGAGGCTCCCAAAACATAATTTCTATAGCCAAAGAAGCCTTGGTAAAGAGGGTAACTAACCCACTTCAATGCTGCAGAGCAGGGAAGGCTACAACTAGGGAGGATCCGTATGACAATACATGAACTCCTCTTGAAAATCAGGAGAGCATTCAAATAGCTTCACGTCAATGCCAGTGTAAAAAACAATGAGGGGATTCTAAAGAACACAGATGACCATAAAGTGCCTTCAAAGGGGAACGTGCCATACTAACTTAGCATTTCAATGAATCTCCAATAAGTGCGGGCCAATAGACAGGCAGAGAAAGCCGGGAGGGAACGCCTCCCAGCACAATACGAAGGTTACGTCCCAAATGGCACTCTATCTCCTATGTAGGAGATGGCACTATATAGGCAATAGGGTGTCATTTGGGACACAATAATAGTTTATCTCTCTGATGCCTTCGGCCAGTGACCTCATCCTGAACTCAATTGGCTCTCTGACTGACAAACATAGTTACATAAAAGAGGTATGAGGAAGAATCCATCTAGACTAAAGCTTCTTCACTCAAGCTGAATCAGCACTATTTTAAGCAGTTATTTGGAATCAAGTGTATTTATTTAGACTGTTTACGTCTGTTAGGCTGATAGGAGGCCATTGACACCATTAACCTTTATTCAAGGTTTATAGTGAACCTTTGCTCTTGGACCTTATAGGCCTGTATCCAGCATAACTCCACATGTAATGAGGAGAGGAGGCTTTCTGCCCACATCGTCACAGCAACATACTGAAGTGTGACATAATAGTTTTGGATGATGTGTGTTCCAAAAAAGAGCCAAGCAAAGATCTGGGGTTAAGAGAGGGAAATGGAGAATAGCTAAGAAGGGGAACAGGGTTTCTCAGTGTCCAGTGTTAATCCTATTTTAATTTAGCACCGGTGGGCCGCCACTGCTAAATTGTTGCCGCCACTCCAAATTATATGATTTATAAATAGAAATATATGTATATATTTTTTTAAACATTTTTTTGTGATGGTAAAACATTTCCAGTGTAAACTTAAAGGACTAAAACCATATATGAAGTATGTAGAAAATACCATGGAGCTATAGATTTTTAAATAAGATCATCTTTGAGAACTAACAATCACCAAAATATAAACAAGAGAGTCAGGGAGAATGTAAAATTCCAAAAATGTCATGGCATGGGGCCCACATTGATTTTGTTATAATGTTTGAGTCAACCAGATAGCATAAGAACATGGTATAAGCATGGCACTATGTGTAGAATTGCAGGAAATTTGCTCCTCTCCCTTGCCACCGCTGCTGGAAAAAATACCTAGGGGAAACATTGGGGTCTCCTGTTGCATCAAGCAAGACTGGTGGCACAGGGAGAGGAGCTTGTGTGCTGCTCCTGCTTATGTCAGCACATGCTCCATCCTGTACCAGCTGAGGTGCAGCTGTGTTTTGAGTCTGCCCCTCCGTCCAACACGGAAGCGAAGCACATGAAAGCCAAGCACACCCTCCCCACCCCACCCACAACCGCAGAACACACTGCATTGTGAGAAGACGTCTAAGATGCTTGCTTGTAGAGCTGAGTGACAAAACAAAGCATTTGATTTATTAACTGTGAGTGTCGAATACTCAGCTGCTCGCTAGAACCCATTGTTTTGCTATCAGACAATTGAGAAAGAATCGTCTGTGTGAATGAATTAATGAATGAATAGTAAAAGCCGATTCTTTGTTTAAAGTTTAATCAAGTTACGCCTCAAGCTATAATGAACTTAAACAAGATGAAAGGCAAAATTGCATGAGAACCATGAATTGAAAGGTTTATCCCCAAGGTGCAGGGGAATCTCTGTAGTGAATTAATCATTTAGAAACCTGGCTACAGAACACTGAAAAAAGTCAGGTTCAGAGTCATAACCTCTGTAACCTCCCTGCGTGTGTGTGTGTGTGTGTGCTCTGCTTCAAGGTTGTGACCAAGGACTGTGATTGACTGATGGTTGAAGTGGCCCACGGACAGACAGTCGTTCATGACTCTGCTTTATATATGGGCCTTTGTGTCACCCTGTTCCAATTATGCTCTTACGGTAAATTGGGTATATTGAGGTCATGTTTATCTCTTCCTGTCTATGAATGGAAAAGCAGTGTCACATTACTATACTGTGTCTCACACAGTATCTCATACTGTTGGCAATTCAACTGCATTCGTTTACAATATTTTCCACATATTCAGAAATGGAAAATCAGATAATAGACATTTTAAAGAAAGCATTATACAATCAATTATGCTCAAGGCTGTTATTCTCTGATTGCCATCATGTTAGTGATACAGTGGGGAGAACAAGTATTTGATACACTGCCGATTTTGAAGGTTTTCCTACTTATAAAGCATGTAGAGGTCTGTAATTTTTTATCATAGGTACACTTCAACTGTGAGAGACGGAATCTAAAACAAAAATCCAGAAAATCACATTGTATGATTTTTAAGTAATTAATTTGCATTTTATTGCATGACATAAGTATTTGATCACCTACCAACCAGTAAGAATTCCGGCTCTCACAGACCTGTTAGTTTTTCTTTAAGAAGCCCTCCTGTTCGCCACTCATTACCTGTATTAACTGCACCTGTTTGAACTCGTTACCTGTATAAAAGACACCTGTCCACACACTCAATCAAACAGACTCCAACCTCTCCACAATGGCCAAGACCAGAGAGCTGTGTAAGGACATCAGGGATAAAATTGGATAAAACTCCATGCAAGATCTCACCTCGTGGGGCATCAATGATCATGAGGAAGGTGAGGGATCAGCCCAGAACTACACGGCAGGACCTGGTCAATGACCTGAAGAGAGCTGGGACCACAGTCTCAAAGAAAACCATTAGTAACACACTACGCCGTCATGGATTAAAATCCTGCAGCGCACGCAAGGTCCCCCTGCTCAAGCCAGCGCATGTCCAGGCCCGTCTGAAGTTTGCCAATGACCATCTGGATGATCCAGAGGAGGAATGGGAAAAGGTCATGTGGTCTGATGAGACAAAAATAGAGCTTTTTGGTCTAAACTCCACTCGCTGTGTTTGGAGGAAGAAGAAGGATGAGTGCAACCCCAAGAACACCATCCCAACCGTGAAGCATGGAGGTGGAAACATCATTCTTTGGGGATGCTTTTCTGCAAAGGGGACAGGACGACTGCACCGTATTGAGGGGAGGATGGATGGGGCCATGTATCGCGAGATCTTGGCCAACAACCTCCTTCCCTCAGTAAGAGCATTGAAGATGGGTCGTGGCTGGGTCTTCCAGCATGACAACGACCCAAAACACACAGCCAGGGCAACTAAGGAGTGGCTCCGTAAGAAGCATCTCAAGGTCCTGGAGTGGCCTAGCCAGTCTCCAGACCTGAACCCAATAGAAAATCTTTGGAGGGAGCTGAAAGTCCGTATTGCCCAGTGACAGCCCCGAAACCTGAAGGATCTGGAGAAGGTCTGTATGGAGGAGTGGGCCAAAATCCCTGCTGCAGTGTGTGCAAACCTGGTCAAGACCTACAGGAAACGTATGATCTCTGTAATTGCAAACAAAGGTTTCTGTACCAAATATTATGTTCTGCTTTTCTGATGTATCAAATACTTATGTCATGCAATAAAATGCAAATTAATTACTTAAAAATCATACAATGTGATTTTCTGGATTTTTGTTTTAGATTCCGTCTCTCACAGTTGAAGTGTACCTATGATAAAAATTACAGACTACATGCTTTGTAAGTAGGAAAACCTGCAAAATTGGCAGTGTATCAAATACTTGTTCTCCCCACTGTATACAATGACTAATTTGGGATAAGGACCAGGTGTGTGTGATTAATTAGACAAGACAAGGGGAGTGATGATAAATGGATCGGCAGCAGCTAGTAAGCCAGTGACAACGAACGCCGAAACCTGCCCGAACAAGGAGGGGAGGCAGCCTCAGCGGAAGTCGTGACATATGGGAAGGGTTAGGGATAAAATATGATTTGAATGGAAATAAATGTTTGGTCCACACGAGGATAGAAGAACAAAACGTGTGTGTGTTTGTTTGAGGAGGCCTGGGCCAACCAGCCACTTCACAATAGCATTGTCCTCTGAGACAAGATGGCCTCTTTCCCCTCTTGGGGGGAACTAACTCAACAAGGCAATGTTTGTCAAGCCAAGCCAAGTCAAATCAAATCAAATGGTATTTGTCACATGCTTCATAAACAACAGGTGTAGACTAAAAGTAAAATGCTTACTTACAGGCTCTTCCCAACAATGCAGAGAAAAATAACAGAAAAATAATAACATGAGGAATAAATACACAATGAGTAAAGATGACTTGGCTATATACACGGGGTGTGTACCGAGTTGACATGCTGGGTTACGAACGAGGTAATTGAGGTAGATATGTAAATTGAACTACCGTTCAAAGGTTTGGGGTCACGTAGAAATGTCCTTGTTTTCGAAAGAAAAGCATTTTTTTTGTCCATAAAAATAACATCAAATTGATCAGAAATACAGTGTAGACATTGATAATGTTGTAAATGGCTATTGTAGCTGGAAACTGCAGTTTTTTATGGAATATCTACATAGGCGTACAGAGGCCCATTATCAGCAACCATCAGTCCTGTGTTCCAATGGCACGTTGTGTTTGCTAATCCAAGTTTATAATTTTAAAAGGCTAATTGATCATTGGAAAACCCTTTTGCAATTATGTTAGCACAGCTGAAAACTGACCTCCTAGGCAGAGTTGCAAAGAAAAAGCCATATCTCAGATTGCCCATCTTAATCTTTTATTTTTATTGGCCAGTCTGAGATATGGCTTTTTCTTTGCAACTTTGCCTAGAAGGTCAGTATCCTGCAGTCGCCTCTTCACTGTTGACGTTGAGACTGGTGTTTTGCGGGTACTATTTAATGAAGCTGCCAGTTGAGGACCTGTGAGGCGCCTGTTTCTCAAACTAGACACTGTAATGTATTTGTCTTCTTGCTCAGTTGTGCACCGGGGCCTCCCACTCCTCTTTATATTCTGGTTAGAGACAGTTTGCTCTGTTCTGTGAAGGGAGTACTACACAGCGTTGTACGAGATCTTCAGTTTCTTGGCAATTTCTCGCATGAAATAGCCTTCATTTCTCAGAACAAGAATAGACTGACAAGTTTCAGAAGAAAGTTATTTGTTTCTGGCCATTTTGAGCCTGTAATTGAACCCACAATTGCTGATGCTCCAGATACTCAACTAGTCTCAAGAAGGTTTTATTGCTTCTTTAGTCAGCACAACAGTTTTCAGCTGTGCTAACATAATTGCAAAAGGGTTTTCTAATGATCAATAAGCCTTTTTAAATTATAAACTTGGATTAGCAAACACAACGTGCCATTGGAACACAGGACTGATGGTTGCTGATAAAAATAATAAATAATTGGTCATTTAGCAGACGCTCTTATCCAGAGCGACTTACAGGAGCAATTAGGGTTAAGTGCCTTGCTCAAGGGCACATCGACAGATGTTTCACCTAGTGGGCTCGGGGATTAGAACCAGCGACCTTTCGGTTACTGGCACAATGCTCTTAACCACTAAGCTACCTGCCGCCCATAATGTGATAATTACTGATAATGTGCCTCTGTACGCCTATGTAGATATTCCATTAACAATCAGCCGTTTCCAGCTACAATAGCCATTTACAACATTAACAATGTCTACACTGTATTTCTGATCAATTTGATGTTATTTTAATGGCCAAAAAAATTGCTTTTCTTTCGAAAACAAGGAGATTTCTAAGTGACCCCAAACTTTTGAACAGTAGTGTATGTAAATGAGATACTTCTGTAATTCATTTTCATTAAATTTGCAAACATTTCTAAAAACCAGTTTTTACTTTGTCATTATGGAGTATTGTGTGTAGATGGGTAAGAAACAAAATCAATTTAATCCATTTTGAATTCAGGCAGTAACACAACAAAATGTGGAATAAGTCAAGGGGTATGAATACTTTCTGAAGGCACTGTATGTGATGAGTCAAAAGAGTTAGTGCAAAAAGGGCCAATGCAGATAGTCTGGGTAGCTATTTGGTTAACTATTGAACTACCTATTTAGCAGTCTTATGGCTTGGGGGTAGAAACTGTTTAGGGTCCTGTCAGTTCTAGACTTGGTGCATTGGTACCGCTTGCCATGCGGTAGCAGAGAGAACAGTCTATGACTTGGGTGGCTGGAGTCTTTGTCTTCACCCAATTAGCTATATGTTCTTGGGGACCAACTTTCTAAATGGTGGTGGGGTGGCTTCTGTTTGCACTGCTGTGCTTCAGAGACCCTGGCTGGGTTCCTTATTGTGTGGCTCTCCACTGAAGTAGCTTGTCAGAACAGGTAGCTAGTCAATAGAGAACAGGTGCGAATTCAACAAGGCTTCTGTTTGCGGCGAACATGTTGCCAAAGTAACAATTTCAGTTGAACGATTTTAATGAACATTCCAAAATGTTACGGTGAAACATCAAGCAGCTACTTTTTGTAAGGATTACTGTGGCTTTTTAGTGACAATATTCAAACTGAAAATGACTTAGCTATTCATACTAAATATAGTAGAAAGTCTACATGGCCACTTGATTATTTTTAGCGGCAGTTTAGACCCAAAACAGACACTTACGTTCACCGCACACTACCTTCTCGGACTGTTAGCTAACGTTAGCGAACGGTCATGGCTAACACAAAACAAATCGAATATGTTAGTTAACGTTCGCAAACTATTTCATTTGTTGAAAGCCCCTCTGGTAGCTATTCAATAGAGAACAGGTAGATAGTCAGAAAAGGTAGCTCGTCAGCACAGGTAGCTAGTCAGAACCCGTAGCTGGTCAATAGAGAACAAGTAGCTAGTCAAA
The DNA here is from genome assembly GCF_964263955.1 of Coregonus lavaretus. Lineage (NCBI taxonomy): Eukaryota > Metazoa > Chordata > Actinopteri > Salmoniformes > Salmonidae > Coregonus > Coregonus lavaretus. The sequence continues at coordinate 34,594,789 of NC_140007.1, forward strand.
AGAGAATTTGGGGATTTGGATCCCTAAACATGTCTGAAGTGCATAGCATAAACTGTGTGGGGTAGCAGTCAGACCATCGTCTAAAGGATCACAGCTAGAAAGCATCAACTGATTCTCAGCTTCTAAATCGCACCACATGTGTACAGACAGATCTGGGGTGACAAAACAGTAGCACACAGAATCAGACTTCATTGCTTACTTAATATACCACACACATGGCCTGACAAAGTTTGCCTACCCTGGACTAGACTGTAGCACTAGCTATATCAAGATGTTGCATAACATTTAGAAGGGAATAAATGGGTTGAGTTTCACAGGATTAAAAAAGAAAACGGTTTATGGCAATGGGAAAACAGTCTGTTTATGGTCAAAGGAATCAAGGGCACTCTTCCCCCGTGTGGCTCACACCACCCCCAATGAAGTCAGAGGACACTTGTGGCTGTGGCAGTCTATACCAGGAGGGAGGAGGGCTCACAGAGCGAAAATAGTCAGCAGTGCTCACGGTTCTGATGTCAGACAACCAGAAAACAAAGTGGCCTCAACACCAAACTGCTCGTATGATCAAGAGAATGACAGGCAGTCAGGACAGGCACAGAGCCAGATCAAAAACCATGGCCCTGACAATACCCTGGACAGATGCTGGTTGCTTTGCCAAAGTATGAAGTAAAGATTGACGTTCTCAAGTCATGAGAGAACAGGAGGGTTGATAAAACATAGGAAATACCGGCTTGAGATAACAGGGAATATCGAGCAATGCACTTCTATACCCATTTCTCCTGTTGAGTGCTGTTTAAATTTGAAATCTACTAAACCAGGAAAATATGACGTTATATTGTTGTTATTACACCCATCATTCCCTTTTCAATACAAGTTCACACTTGTTTTTTTCTTTAATCTATTTTTGCATTGTTTAATTTAAGAATTTCTACTTATCTTGCTTAAATAATCCCCAATACAACGTATTGGTGGTTAATGGCAGGATGAGAGCAGTTGATTGAGTTAGTCAACTGGTATGTGCCATTTTATTGACGCTGATTGTTTGAGTTGATTGATCCGACTTACCCTGACATTCCAGAGGAGTGAAGGGGGCCCACATAGCAATGGTCCTTTCTATCCGGGATCCTTGGGAAGTCCCTACCCCATTGAAGTTGACATGTAAAATGGTTAAGGTAAGGGTTAAGGTTATGGTTAGGTAAGGGTTATGCTTAAGGTTAGGGTAGGGGTTAAGGTTAGGGTAGGGACATCCCAAAGATCCCGTATAGCACTAACCCCATAGCAACAGCAGTATGTGCTTAATTGAAACATAGAGTCAAGCCTGTCAGAGTGCAGACTCAAAACCCAAGAAACAGATGCTGCTACTGATAATTCAATTATGTTGCTATTGTCATCCTTGGTCGTCACCGAGGTTACTGGTAAAACTATATGGAAGCCAACTCCTAATACAGACAGGCAGTTGAGTCAACATGTATCAGATGATCGCTGAATGGAGACCAAAAATAAGTTTACATTTGACAGCGATTAATGACATGCTTGAAAATTCAACCAAAACAGAAAAAAACACATACTTCAGCCAATTGGACATGACAACATTTAGACTTTCCATTATCATCATGTAAGCTACAGGATTGACAGTGGGCTCCTCATCAACATGTTCCATGTTTTGTCTCTGTTACCTTTAGCTTGCTGTGGTTTATTGACTGTATCTCAAACAGGTGTTAGACTTACTGTATATGTGGGACAGGGCTTCCATGAGAATGCTCTGATCAAATTAAAAACAGAAAAGTGCCAGACAGACAGACCGGGACAGCTTTTTCTATTTGATGGTAAATAGGTGAGAATCCAGACATGATCTCAGGGGTATAATTATTCTCATCATGTGAGATAAAGTGCCATCTCCTCAAATCAAATCTAATTTGATTTGTCACATTGTAAACAACAGGTGTAGACTAACTGTGAAATGCTTACTTATGGGTCATTTTCCAACAATGCAGAGTTAAAGATAAAGATACAAAATATTTTAAAAGATAACATAGAAATAGAGAAACAAGGAATAAATACACTGTGAATAACGAATAACAATAACGAGTAAAAATAACATGGCTATATACAGGGAGTACCAGTACCGAGTCAATGTGCAGGGGTACGAGGTAATTTAAGTAGCTATGTACATATAGGTAGGGGTAAAGTGACTAGGCAACAGGATAGATAATAGACAGTAGCAGCAGTGTATGTGGTGAGTGTGAAGTGTGAGTGTGTGTGAGTGAGTGAGTGAGTGAGTGAGTGAGTGAGTGAGTGAGTGAGTGAGTGAGTGAGTGAGTGACTGAGTGAGTGAGTGAGTGTGTGTGTGTGTGTGGCGTCAGTATGCATTTGTGCGCATGTTATGTGTGTGTGTGTGTGTGTGTGTGTGTGTGGCGTCAGTATGCATTTGTGCGCATGTTATGTGTGTGTGGGTGTATGTAGTGTGTGTGTGTGTGTGTGTGTTGGGGTGTCAGTGTAAGTATGTGTCAGTGTGTGTGTAGAGACCACCCACTGGGCACAAACTGGTTCAATCTAGGGAGTTCGAGTACTCGCATGATTTGTTTTCGAGTACTCTATTTTTAGAACACAAGGCCTGCACTGGAAAGAAATATGTACACATTTATCTATATGCCAACAGATCGCAACAATGCCTAATTTATCATAACCATTACAGATAATAAATCAAAATTGCTAAATTTCCCCATTTACACTCACCGGACAGTTTATTAGGTCAGACCCCCCTTTGCCTCTAGAACAGCCAGAATTCTTCGGGGCATTCAAAAAGGTGTCGGAAACGTTCCACATGGATGTTGGGCCACGTTGACGTGATGGCATCACGCAGTTGCTGCATGAACAGCCCGTTCCATCTCATCCCAAAGATGCTCTATTGGGTTGAGGTCTGGAGACTGCGCAGGCCACTCAAGTAAACTGAACTCGCTGTCATGTTCCAGGTGATGTTTTTCCACTCCTCAATTGTCCAGTGTTGGTGTAATAGCCCATCCGTGACAAGGATCGATGAGTTATGCATTCAGAGATGCCATTCTGCGCACCACTGTTGTACTGCGCCGTTATCTGTCTGATTATGGCCCGCCTGTAAGCTTGCACGTTTCTTGCCATTCTCCTTCGAACCTCTCTCATCAACGAGCTGTTTTCGCCCACAGGACTGTCGCTGACTGGATGTTTTTTGTTTTACGCATCATTCTCAGTAAACCCTAGACACTGTCCTGCATGAAAAGCCCAGGAGGGCGGCCGTTTCTGAGATACTGGAGCCGGCGTGCCTGGCACCGACGATCATGCCACGCTCAAAGTCGCTTAGGTCACTCATTTTGCCCATTCTAATGTTCAATTGAACAGTAACTGGATGCCTCGATGCCTGTCTGCCTGCTTTACAGTGGGGAAAAAAGTATTTAGTCAGCCACCAATTGTGCAAGTTCTCCCACTTAAAAAGATGAGAGAGGCCTGTCATTTTCATCATAGGTACACGTCAACTATGACAGACAAATTGAAAAAAAAAAATCCAGAAAATCACATTGTAGGATTTTTTATGAATTTATTTGCAAATTATGGTGGAAAATAAGTATTTCGTCACCTACAAACAAGCAAGATTTCTGCCTCTCACAGACCTGTAACTTCTTCTTTAAGAGGCTCCTCTGTCCTCCACTCGTTACCTGTATTAATGGCACCTGTTTGAACTTGTTATCAGTATAAAAGACACCTGTCCACAACCTCAAACCGTCACACTCCAAACTCCACTATGGTCAAGACCAAAGAGCTGTCAAGGGACACCAGAAACAAAATTGTAGACCTGCACCAGGCTGGGAAGACTGAATCTGCAATAGGTAAGCAGCTTGGTTTGAAGAAATCAACTGTGGGAGCAATTATTAGGAAATGGAAGACATACAAGACCACTGATAATCTCCCTCGATCTGGGGCTCCACGCAAGATCTCACCCCGTGGGGTCAAAATGATCACAAGAACGGTGAGCAAAAATCCCAGAACCACACGGGGGGACCTATTGAATGACCTGCAGAGAGCTGGGACCAAAGTAACAAAGCCTACCATCAGTAACACACTACGCCGCCAGGGACTCAAATCCTGCATTGCCAGACGTGTCCCCCTGCTTACGCCAGTACATGTCCAGGCCCGTCTGAAGTTTGCTAGAGTGCATTTGGATGATCCAGAAGAGGATTGGGAGAATGTCATATGGTCAGATGAAACCAAAATATAACTTTTTGGTCAAAACTCAACTCATCGTGTTTGGAGGACAAAAAATGCTGAGTTGCATCCAAAGAACACCATACCTACTGTGAAGCATGGGGGTGGAAACTTCATGCTTTGGGGCTGTTTTTCTGCAAAGGGACCAGGACAACTGATCAGTGTAAAGGAAAGAATGAATGGGGCCATGTATCGTGAGATTTTGAGTGAAAACCTCCTTCCATCAGCAAGGGCATTGAAGATGAAACGTGGCTGGGTCTTTCAGCATGACAATGATCCCAAACACACCGCCCGGGCAACGAAGGAGTGGCTTCGTAAGAAGCATTTCAAGGTCCTGGAGTGGCCTAGCCAGTCTCCAGATCTCAACCCCATAGAAAATCTTTGGAGGGAGTTGAAAGTCCGTGTTACCCAGCGACAGCCCCAAAACATCACTGCTCTAGAGGAGATCTGCATGGAGGAATGGGCCAAAATACCAGCAACAGTGTGTGAAAACCTTGTGAAGACTTACAGAAAACGTTTGACCTGTGTCATTGCCAACAAAGGGTATATAACGAAGTATTGAGAAACTTTTGTTATTGACCAAATACTTATTTTCCACCATAATTTGCAAATAAATTCATAAAAAATCCTACAATGTGATTTTCTGGATTTTTTTTTCTCATTTTGTCTGTCATAGTTGACGTGTACCTATGATGAAAATTACAGGCCTCTCTCAAGTGGGAGAACTTGCACAATTGGTGGCTGACTAAATACTTTTTTTCCCCACTGTATATAGCAAGACACGGCCACGTGACTCACTGTCTATAAGTGTCACGGTTTCGGCCGAGGCTGCTCCTCCTCCTGGTTCGGGCAGGCTTCGGCGGTCGTCGTCCCTGGAGTACTAGCTGCCACCGATCTATGTTTCATGTTCGTTTGGTTTTGTCTTGATGTTGTACACCTGTGTCTTGTTAGTCCTCGTTAGTGTCCTATTTAGTTCTCGTTGTGTGTGTTTGTCTTTGTGTGTGATTGCTCTTCTGTTTCGTGTTGGAGCTACGTACTTCCCTCCAGTGTTTTGGAGAGGTTTTTCGCACATGTTAGTGCGCCGTTTGTTTGACGCCTGTGTGCGCCGTTATTTCGCCTTCGGGCTTATTGTGCTTATTTTCTACGTGAATATTGCACTAAAGTCTTTTGGACTGAGCTTCTGCGTCCTGCGCTTGATTCATGCACCACACCCACCTTCAGCACCCCTTGACAATAAGATAAATCAATTTTTGTGAACGGGGTGGTGTACCTAATAAACTGTCTGGTGAGTGTATATTCAGTCAATAAAAAAGCAAGTGCCATTTAAGATGAATTTATTGAAACCGTAATATCAACTGGTTATATTATTGTGGAACACAATTTTCAAAAAGGCAGTAACCTCAGCAGTGGCGCTTGTAGAAGCCTTTGGCTGTGCAATGGCATAGCCTTGTTTAATTAATTTAGCAGACAAGACGCTCTTATTTCCCAAGCCCTTATCACAGTCAAGACACCTATTTTATAGTTTAAAAAAAACGTAATATAACAGAATATGAAAACAGTTGCCAGTGCGAAGTGATGCACATCTCGTGCCTGGAACAGTTATTCTCAAAGATTGCTCAATTTGGTGAGTTGAGAAATTGTTTTCAGACATTCGATTTAGTTTATTCTGCCTGTTGTTTGGAATTTTCTAAATGGATGAACAATTCCACATTGAACACTGCATGGTGTTGAATTACGGCCACAACATCTGTTTGGTGATTAGGCATATGCTTAATGATTCTGATAAAAATACAATCTTTGTCTTTATCAAACATGTTTTTGCATATTTTCAGTGTGGAACCTGTCTATGTTTAGGGGGCTATATCCTAGGCTAATCTATTCTAAATGGCACTAGCAGTTCGCAAAGTAGCTTAAGCGGAAAAAAGACGGGTCGCAATTACTCCAAAACTGCAGCTAGTTGTTGGAACACATATTTTCAATCAACCAGTCCATTTTGAACTTGTGATAAAACTGTCGTCCTTTGGCAAGGAATGTAGCTTGTGTATCCCATCAGTTAGATACATGTGTTTTTATAGGCATTTATTTCTGTAGGCCTAACGGGAGCTTGTGTGCACACTCAGCACAGGTGTTTAAAGGGAGCGGTCGGAACGCAATTGAGTGAATGAGACACGGAGAGGAAATGAAATTTAGAGAGAAGAACGGTGTGATGCTTGGCTTGGTTTCTTTTTAGTTGTGCCCTGCAAATGCACATGTACAATTTTCAAGATAAAATTTCACTCGCTTGTTAAGGCAGCCACAAAGCACATTCCACCAAATAGTTTTACAGTATTTGATTTTTTTTAAAGTCTCTGGTTAAAGATCAAGCTTTGACGTCCGTTCGAGTACTTGAGTACTCGATTACTCATGCCCATCCCTAGTTAAATCAACGTTGTTTCAACGTAATTTGTCAACATATTGTGACGTGGAATCTATGTGGAAAATACATTGGATTTGTAAAAAGTTATCAGCGCAAACTGTTGTTTTGAGGGTGAAATTTCAACCACACGATTATGTCCTCATTGTAGCCAATTTGCAACATAGACAAACCTTATAATATGTTGACTTTGTACCTTTGAAACAATGTCAGATCTTCAACATTATATCCACTATCAGAAAAAAACAATAGCCTGGGCAGCACCTCCTACTGGAGAGTTGATCTATCTACAGCTATTAATTTGGTCTCCCAATCCAGATTTTAACCAAGCCTTGTCCTGCTTAGCTTTGATATTTGTGACTGACTACTACCAATGTGCTATCGTGAGAATGATTATTGAGAGATCTCTTAACTAAATATATTCACTGTCGCTATCAAAGTAATTTCAAAAGGTAGGTTCAACAGAGCAAATTAAATGTAACCATACTTTATAAGTCATATACAGTTGAAGTCGGAAGTATACATACACTTAGGTTGGAGTCATTAAAACTTGTTTTTCAACCACTCCACAAATGTATTGTTAACAAACTATAGTTTTGGCAAGTCGGTTAGGACATCTACTTTGTGCATGACACAATACATTTTTCCAACAATTGTTTACAGACAGATTATTTCACTTATCACAATTCCAGTGGGTCAGAAGTTTACATACACTAAGTTGACTGTGCCTTTAAACAGCTTGGAAAATTCCAGAAAATGATGTCATGGCTTTAGAAGCTTCTGATAGGCTAATTGACATAATTTGAGTCAATTGGAGGTGTACCTGTGGATATATTTCAAGGCCTACCTTCAAATTCAGTGCCTCTTTGCTTGACATCATGGGACAATCCAAAGAAATCAGCCAAGACCTCAGAAAGAAATGTGTAGACCTGCACAAGTCTGGTTCATCCTTGGGAGCAATTTCCAAATGCCTGAAGGTACCACGTTCATCTGTACAAACAATAGTACGAAAGTATAAACACAATGGGACCACGCAGCCGTCATACCGCTCACGAAGGAGACGCGTTCTGTCTCCTAGTGATTAACGTACTTTGGTGCGAAAAGTGCAAATCAGTCCCAGAACAACAGCAAATGACCTTGTGAAGATGCTGGAGGAAACAGGTACCAAAGTATCTATATCCACAGTAAAAACGAGTCCTATATCGACATAACCTGAAAGGCCGCTCAGCAAGGAAGAAGCCACTGCTCCAAAACCGCCTTAAAAAAGCCAGACTACGGTTTGCACCTGCACATGGGGACAAAGATCGTACTTTTTGGAGAAATGTCCTCTGGTCTGATGAAACAAAAATAGAACTGTTTGGCCATAATGACCATTGTTATGTTTGGAGGAAAAAGGGGGTAGCATGCAAGCCAAAGAACACCATCCCAACCGTGAAGCACGGGGGAGGCAGCATCATGCTGTGGGGGTGCTTTGCTGCAGGAGGGACTGGTGCACTTCACAAAATAGATGGCATCATGAGGAAGGAAAATTATGTGGATATATTGAAGCAACATCTCAAGACATCAGTCAAGAAGTTAAAGCTTGGTCGGAAATGGGTCTTCCAAATGGACAATGACCCCAAGCATACTTCCAAAGTTGTGGCAAAATGGCTTAAGGAAAACAAAGTCAAGGTATTGGAGTGGCCATCACAAAGCCCTGACCTCAATCCTATAGAAAATGTGTGGGCAGAACTGAAAAAGCGTGTGCGAGCAAGGAGGCCTACAAACCTTACTCAGTTACACCATCTCTGTCAGGAGGAATGGGACAAAATTCACCCAACTTATTGTAGGAAGCTTGTGGAAGGCTACCCAAAACGTTTGACCCAAGTCAAACAATTTAAAGGCAATGCTACCAAATATTGATTGAGTGTATGTAAACTTCTGACCCACTGGGAATGTGATGAAAGAAATAAAAGCTGAAATAAATCATTCTCTCTACTATTATTCTGACATTTCACATTCTTAAAATAAAGTGGTGATCCTAACTGACCTAAAACAGGGCATTTTTACTAGGATTAAATGTCAGGAATTGTGAAAAACTGAGTTTAAATGTATTTGGCTAAGGTGTATGTAAACTTCCGACTTCAACTGTATATACACCTGTTCTGAAAGGCCCCAGAGTCTGCAACACCACTAAGCAAGGTGCACTTTGCTGAGTGCACCTTGCATTCCTGAGATTTAATCCTAGTATAAATTCACTGTTTTAGGTCAGTTAGGATCACCACTTTATTTTAAGAATTTGAAATGTCAGAAAAATAGTACAGAGAATGATTTATTTCAGCTTAATTTCTTTCATCACATTCCCAGTGGGTCAGAAGTTTACATACACTCAATTAGTATTTGGTAGCATTGACTTTAAATTATTTAACTTGGGTCAAACGTTTCGGGTAGCCTTCCACAAGCTTCCCACAATAAGTTGGGTGAATTTTGGCCCATTCCTCCTGACAGAGCTGGTGTAACTGAGTAAGGTTTGTAGGCCTCCTTGCTCGCACACGCTTTTTCAGTTCTGCCCACACATTTTCGATAAGATTGAGGTCAGGGCTTTGTGATGGCCACTCCAATACCTTGACTTTGTTGTCCTTAAGCCATTTTTCCACAACTTTGGAAGTATGCTTGGGGTCATTGTCCATTTGGAAGACCCATTTGCGACCAAGCTTTAACTTCCTGACTGATGTCTTCAGATGTTGCTTCAATATATCCACATAATTTTCCTTCCTCATGATGCCATCTATTTTGTGAAGTGCACCAGTCCCTCCTGCAGCAAAGCACCCCCACAGCATGATGCTGCCACCCCTGTGCTTCACGGTTGGGATGGTGTTCTTCCGCTTGCAAGCGTCCCACTTTTTCCTACAAACATAACGATGGTCATTATGGCCAAACAGTTCTATTTTTGTTTCATCAAACCAGAGGACATTTCTCCAAAAAGTACGATCTTTGTCCCCATGTGCAGTTGCAAACCGTAGTCTGGCTTTTTTATGGCGGTTTTGGAGCAGTGGCTTCTTCCTTGCTGAGCGGCCTTTCAGGTTATGTCGATATAGGACTCGTTTACTGTGGATATAGATACTTTGGTACCTGTTTCCTCCAGCATCTTCACAAGGTCCTTTGTTGTTGTTCTGGGATTGATTTGCACTTTTTGCACCAAAGTACGTTAATCTCTAGGAGACAGAACGCCTCTCCTTCCTGAGCGGTATGACGGTTGCGTGGTCCCATGGTGTTTATACTTGCGTACTATTGTTTGTACAGATGAACGTGGTACCTTCAGGCATTTGGAAATTGCTCCCAAGGATGAACCAGACTTGTGGAGGTCTACAATTATTTTCTGAAGTCTTGGCTGATTTATTTTGATTTTCCCATGATGTCAAGCAAAGAGGCACTGAGTTTGAAGGTAGGCCTTGAAATACATCTACAGGTACACCTCCAATTCACTCAAATTATGTCAATTAGCCTATCAGAAGCTTCTAAAGCCATGACATCATTTTCTGGATTTTTCCATGCTGTTTAAAGGCACAGTCAACTTAGTGTATGTAAACTTCTGACCCACTGGAATTGTGATAAGTGAATTATAAGTGAAATAATCTGTCTGTAAACAATTGTTGGAAAAATTACTTGTGTCATTCACAAAGTAGATGTCCTAACCGACTTGCCAAAACTATCGTTTGTTAACAAGAAATTTGTGGAGTGGTTGAAAAACGAGTTTTAATGACTCCAACCTAAGTGTATGTAAACTTCCGACTTCAACTGTATACTGAGATCATGTGACAGATCATGTGACACTTAGATTGCACACAGGTGGACTTTATTTAACTAATTATGTGACTTCTGAAGGTATTTGGTTGCACCAGATCTTATTTAGGGGCTTCATAGCAAAGGGGGTGAATACATATGCACGCACCACTTTTCCGTTATTTATTTTTTTGACTTTTTTTGAAACAAGTTATTTTTTTAATTTCACTTCACCAATTTGGAAATAGGAAAAATGCCAAGAGGGATGAATACTTTTGCAAGGCACTGTAGGCTTAGGGTTTCGAGCTTTGGTTAATTTCAAATGTAATATTCAAGTTAATCATTAATATGTCAGATTCACGTCTCCATCTGAACCAAAAATCTAAGTTAAAGAATAGGACTAAATCAAATCAAACTTTATTTAAAGTGCATTTAACATTTTATTAGATTTAGTCCTATTCTTTAATTTAGATTTTTAGTTGAGATGGAGTCGTGAATCCATCATATCAATTATTAATTTGTAGACAAACTGGATATTGAATTGTGTTTGGTTGTCAACGAAACCATTGAAGGAGATGTACAGTGTGGAAAGTATTCAGACCCCTTAACTTTTTCCACATTTTGTTATGTTACAGCCTTATTCTAAAATGGATTCAATCGTTTTTTACCCTCATCAATCTACATACATAATGACAAAGCAAAAACAGGTTTTTACAAATACAAAACGGAAATATCACATTTACATAAGTATTCAGACCCTTTGTTGAAGTACCTTTGGCAGCGATTGCAGCCTTGAGTCTTCTTGGGTATGACGCTACAAGCTTGGCATACCTGTATTTGGGGAATTTCTCCCATTCTTCTCTGCAGATCCTCTCAATCTCTGTCAGGTTGGATGGGGAGCGTCGTTGCACAGCTATTTTCAGGTCTCTTCAGAGATGTTCAATCAGGTTCAAGTCCGGGCTCTGGCTTGGCCACTCAAGGACATTCAGAGACTTGTCCCGAAGCCACTCCTGCGTTGTGTTGGCTGTGTGCTTAGGGTCGTTGTCCTGTTGGAGAGTGAACCTTCGCCCCAGTCTGAGGTCCTGAGCGCTCTGGAGCAGGTTTTCATCAAAGATCTCTCTGTACTTTGCTCCGTTCATCTTTCCCTCCATCCTGACTAGTCTCCCAGTCCCTGCCGCTGAAAAATATCCCCACAGCATGATGCTGCCACCAACATGCTTCACCTTAGGGATGGTGTCAGGTTTTCTCCAGATGTGACGCTTGGCATTCAGGCCAAAGACTTCAATCTTGGTTTCAACAGACCAGAGAATCTTGTTTCTCATGGTCTGCGAGTCCTTTAGGTGCCTTTTGGCAAACTCCAAGCGGGCTGTCGTGCCTTTTACTGAGGAGTGGCTTCCATCTGGCCACTCTACCATAAAGGCCTGATTGGTGGAGTGCTGCAGAGATGGTTGTCCTTCTGGAAGGTTCTCCCATCTCCACAGAGGAACTCTGGAGCTCAGGTTCTTGGTCACCTCCCTGACCAAGGCCCTTCTCCCCCGATTGCTCAGTTTGACCAGGCGGCCAGCTCTAGGAAGAGTCTAGGTGGTTCCAAACGTCTTCCATTTAAGAATGATGGAGGCCACTGTGTTCTTGGGGACCTTCAATGCTGCAGACATTTTTTGCTACCCTTTCCAAGATCTGTGCCTCGACACAATCCTGTCTCGGAGCTCTACGGACAATTCCTTCGACCTCATGGCTTGGTTTTGCTCTGACATGCACAGTTTTTTGTTTTTAATAAATTTGCTAACATTTCTAAAAATCTGTTTTCGCTTTGGCATTATGGGGTATTGTGTGTATCTTGATGAGGAAAATGTATTTAATCCATTTTAGAATAAGGCTGTAAGGTAACAAAATGTGGAAAAAGTCAAGGGGTCTGAATACTTTCTGAATGCACTGTATCTTCTGCTTGGATAGCTCCATCTGTGCCACTGATTTAGTCAGGCTTTAATTCCAGTTTGTCTACAAATGAATAATTTATATGTTGAATTCACGTCTCCATCTCAAACAAAAATCTAATCCAACTTTAAATGCACTTTAAAGAAACTTTGATTTTATTTAATCCTATTCTTTAACTTTGATTCTTGGTTGTAGGCAAACTGGAATTAAAGCCTAACTCTGTCAGTGGGAAAAAATATACATTTCCTTCAAATGTTGATATTTGGTTGCATTGACAACCAAACATCAATATCCCTTTTGCAATACAGTAAATAGCCTATTAACTTGTTGAAAATATATCAAATTATATGTTGGATTCACGTCTCCAACTAAACCAAAAATAAAACTTCAAGAATAGGATTAAGCCAGTGGATCAGATTAAACTATCCAAGCATTAGATATCCTTTATATTATGATATCTGCTTGCATTGTCAACCAAACATAATTCAACAATACTTTTATAATACAGTAAATAGCCTAAAGTTAAGGCAGTATGTAATAGTATTTATTCAACCTTAAAATTAGTAACATATAAATGTCCACATTTTGAGGTTAGCCTCCTGTAACTATACATTTCTTCTTATGTAATGATATAAATTGGGCATGTTCAAAATAGCATGCGAAGGTCAGAGATCTGTGGAGATTTTCACAATTGCTATAATAATTTGCGCAGAATCTTGAACAGTATTGATCACTGCACCATGTACTTTAATGTAATCTCAACTGCAACCCAGATCATTTGGTTGTGCTATTAGATGAAGCACAATGATAACACATTATATTGTTGTCTACATACAAAATGCCTGACATTGTATTCCCATTGGAATTTGGTTGTGCTTTTAGATGGTTGAAAACATAGTGATAACACATTGGGAATTCAACAAACTTCTGGCTGTCTTTTAGAGTGGGTGAATAAAGGTTGAAATCTCATTGATCAATGTGTCAACCAAATATTACCCACATTTCCACGTTGAAATTATGTGGTGTGCCCAGTGGGCAGTGTTTGTGCATAGAATCAGTGCAAGAGAGTTAGTTCAAAAAAGGGTCAATGCAGGTAGTCCAGGTAGCCTTGTTTTGCAGTCTTGTCTTATGGCTTGGGGGTATTGTCTCCTACAATTCACATCACTTAAGCACAGGGCCAGGCTACACCCTATACATTCCATACATTATTCTTATGATCCATTGTGAAGTTCTGTCTGAAGAGATATTCATAGAGAATTTTGAATGAATTGAAAACAGTACGCCACTAGCACAATCTCTGAATCACGTTGAAAAGTATGCTGATGAATATTCATACAAGAACAAGTGCCATTACCAAAGTATATTGACACAGTGAAGTTCACTGATACCTGATATAGACACCAGTATTTCCCCCTATAAAACAAGCTGTTACAATCTAGCCTACCAATCAGTTGGTTTTACTGCATAGTAACTAATAAGCAACCAATTCTAGATTCTGACCAGTTTCCTTTCACTACCATTCAATCATTGTTTTATGTAGCCTTTGCATAATTTCGCAAATAATGGAATAATGGTCAAATGTTGCCAGTTTTCCTGAAGTGTTTCACGTGAAGTGAGTGTGGTTCCGACAGAAGTTTGAGAAAGTTTTAATGCATGTAGACGCGAGAGAGATTTCACTATGAATAGACTGTTTCTATGGACAGAATTAGATCAGCTCTATTCCACTCGATATTCTTGTTTGTCACATTACTTTTTAGAACATCTTTATGAAACGTATAATTAGTGTGTGAGGGAGCATATATGTTCAACTACGCTATATATGGGACACTTGACCTGCAACACTCAAGAAACAAATAACATTACACTGTAATAACGTTTTGGAAAGTAACGTTAGCCTAATAGTTAATTTATTTTCTTTAGGAAATAATTTTCGGTTGTGCGTGGAGCAGTGTGAAAACTACACCAGAGGATCTACAAAATCTTGTTCATGAGAAATACATTAAAGTTAAAAATAAAAGTATGTAAAAGATCACTTACATTTATCAGATGACAGGTAAATATCAACGAGACGATAAGTCCAGAGACCGAGTGGATCCGCGTGCCCATTTTCCACCAACCCAGCACAGGCTGCAAATGCTAGGGAAAGGAAAATCAAGGTCCTTCACGTCTGGCCACTGAAGTAATGGTTGAGTGCACCTCTTTACACTTTCTATAAAATACTATTTATACGTCCCACACCCGGTGGGACTTCATCAACAGAAAATGATTCCTTAATGCGTTTTCTATGGAAACAGAATAAAAAAATATATTTTTTAAATCACGTGAAAGAGATAGACCACTTCGCCCCACTTTCTCTTGCACTCCGAAACTTCGACTTGTAATGCCAGCGCAAGTCACTTGGAAGTCCGAGGCTATTGCGATACACGAGCCACTGCCCTGCGTAAAAGGCGGAATGGAATTCAGGGAGTTCTGCTGATAGGCAGACGTAATCCCTCCGTGAGGAGACGCCGACCCACCTAGCATAGTTTTACAGTTTTAAAACAATCACATTGCTTTAAATGTGTTAGGCTACATGGTTAAATGAACACATTGAAATGGATCATAAATTGGACTTAATATACAGATTAATAATTACGTGTAAATTACGCACCAATACATAGCATTTCACTGATAGTCTACTACACCTGTTGTTTACGAAGCATGTGACAAATACAATTTAATTCGATTTTTTTAAATGTAAAACCCACTCAGATGCAAACATGACTTTTTCTCATCACTTGACTTCGAGGCATATCATGCCCGCCGAAGGCATTCGGCGCGCTTCTTTCATGCATCACATTCACCACCATTCAAACCAAAAGCGGTTCAGTGGAAGAGCTTTGTTTTGATAATACACGATGTGGATATCACTCTACCTTTGACCTTTACTGTAGCCTGTAGACCTAAATGGAATGTTTCTTCCAGTGGTTTAGGCCTACCTTAATGCTGGAGAACCCTGCGCATCGGCGCCCTCTGTTGTTGATCTCGAATCAGTTGCACTCGTACGCCCATTGAAGGCTTGATGACACTTCACTGCATATCTGTGATGTGCATTTCTCTACTGCATTTCTGTGATTATGAATTACTGTGATTTAACAGTACATTACAATGTTGACTTGCTGTACATTGTAGGCCACCTAGGCCTATATTCTTTATGAAATCAATACACAAAACTGTCACTTTTTTAGACCTTTCTAATTATATAGTGTAAGCCTGGAATAACAATTCAAAAACAACAGGAACACTATGTTGATAATCTTTTTTCCTTTTTCTTTATTACATACTTTTATTTTTCTTTATTTTTTACATACATACATTTTGAAGGATACCAATTCAAATGTTTTACAAAACTCTATACATCCTTCTTAAAAATGGTAACACAAAACATCACAAACAAACAGATAAACACAAAAACAGCAACATCTTGTAACTCTTCTGCAGTAAAATCTCGCACACCCAAGTAATTCTCCGCAGCTGCCACCACAACATCTATCCTCTGTGATTTACGTACCATTCCTGCGATACAGTTGACAACCATGGCCACGAACGCCAAAAAAACAACCTACTGAAGCACGTTATTCCTATCACTCTCAATTGGCCTCGGCTTACTCACAGGGATCCTCTTAGGATCCCTCACCCTGGACCCAACTGCCTCAGCATACGACATCTTCTGCACTACTCTGATCCTGGCAACCTCAACCTGCCTTTCTCTCACCGGATTTCCAGCACCATGGGTACCCCTACAGTTTACACACACACACACACACACACACACACACACACACACACACACACACACACACACACACACACACACAACTTTTTACACCAATACTACACATTCCTTTGTCTCATATCCTCCTGCACACTTCTCACATCTAGGAATCTCCCTCCTACACACTGCTGCCACATGACCATAAGCTTGACACCTAAAACACCGTAATGGATTCGGGACAAAAGCTATCACGGGATAACTGACATCCTAACTTGACTTTATCTGGTAAATACTCTGCATCAAAACTCAGTAGTACAGACAGTGTCTTCTCTGTTTCACCACGCTCTCCAATGGGTCTGTGTCGCACCAAACAGCGGGTGTCACAGACACTGGGAATCTTCCATTTCAGTTGATCCTCCTCAATACTTAACACCACACGGAAAATATTCCACTTCGAGTCACTTTCACCGACCCAACATTCCCCAACCTCTTCTTCAGCCAACCTTACACCACATATGGATGTGCAAGAGGTAAGGATCCATTCTCCAAAAATCTCACTCCCACTAGGCCAGAATCATCTTTCTTTGTCATCATCAGGACGAGGCTCAAACTCGTCTGTCTTCACCACACCTGCCACCTCAGTTAATTCATCCTCACTCTCGTAACGTTCAATTTCCTTCTGTAGCTCTTCCAAAAGTTCTGTGTGATCCACCACTCCATATTCACTCAAAACATGTTCCACTTTACTCCTTTTTTTCTTCCCTGTCCACCATCTTACCCCCACCTCATGGCCACACCGGCAGCCATTAAGGCTGTACTCTTCCTCTCAAAAGCGTCATTTTAGTCTGTTCAA
The DNA here is from genome assembly GCF_964263955.1 of Coregonus lavaretus. Lineage (NCBI taxonomy): Eukaryota > Metazoa > Chordata > Actinopteri > Salmoniformes > Salmonidae > Coregonus > Coregonus lavaretus. The sequence continues at coordinate 34,611,739 of NC_140007.1, forward strand.
ACTGACCCCATTTCAAAAGGAAAGAAGCACTCACATTGATTAGGTGTGGTGAATTAATGGGGTGCGGCCAACACACCTGAACACACTTATAGAGGATAGAGAGTTTTGTTGATGCTGAGAACGGAATATACACCGAGTATACAAAACATTAAGGACACTTACTTTTTCCATGACATAGACTGACCAGGTGAAACCAGGAGAAAGCTATGATCCCTTATTGATGTCAATTGTTAAATACAACTCAATATTAGGAAGGGGTTCTTAATGTTTTGTACACTCTGTGTGTATGTTTTTCAATAACATTATTTGAAAGCTCTTTGAACGTTGCTAATGTTTTTTTGTAGTTTTTATGGAAAGTTTTCTGAGAACATTACTTTAAATAGAACCATGAGGAAACCTACAGAAAACGTTATGCTAAAGTACTGAAATTCCCACAGAAGAACGTTGTTTCGTAAGGTTCTGAGAACATTACTAAATAGAACCATGAGGAAACCTGTAGGAAACATTATGCTGAAGTATTGAAATTCCCACTGAAGAACGTTGTTTCTTAACATTCTCGGAACAATTTGAGAACATTACTTTAAATAGAACCATGTGGAAACATTATGCTGAAGTATTGAAATTCCCACAGAACGTTGTTTCTTAACGTTCTCTGAACTAGTTGAGAACATTCCCAAAGTCAAACCAGTTAGAGAACATGCCTAGAACATTACCGAAATTCAACTAAATGTAACCATGTTTGAACTTTTAGGAAACGTTCTGTTAAATTAATGAAATACCCCCAAAAATAACGTTATTTTGTCAAGTTCCTTAAATGTGCTGAGAATGTTCCAAAGCCAAGCAACTATCCTGCACCATTCCCAGAATGTTGTACGCCAAATAACCATAGGACAACAACAGTCTCACCAAGCTCTAAGATATGTCCATCATTACTTTAAGACATGAAGGTCAGTCAATCTGGATAATGTCAAGAACTTTGAAAGTTTCTTCAAGTTCAGTCGCAAAAACCATCAAGCACTATGATGAAACTGGCTCTCATGAGGACCGCCACAGGAAAGGAAGACCCAGAGTTATCTCTGCCGCAGAGGATAAATTCATTAGAGTTAACTGCACCTCAGATTGCAGCCAAAATAAATGCTTCACAGTTCAAGTAACAGACACATCTCAACATCAACTGTTCAGAGGAGACTGCGTGAATCAGGCCTTCATGGTCGAATTGCAGCAAAGAAACCACTACTAAAGGACACCAATAATAAGAAGAGACTTGCTTGGGCCAAGAAACACAAGCAATGGACATTAGACCGGTGGAAATCTGTCCTCTGGTTTGATGAGTCCAAATTTGAGATTTTTGGTTCCAACCACTGTCTTTGTGAGACGCAGAGTAGGTGAACAGCTGATCTCTGCATGTGTGGTTCCCACCGTGAAGCATGGAGGAGGTGGTGTGATGGTGCTTTGCTGGTGACACTGTCAGTGATTTATTTAGAATTCAAGGCACACTTAACCAGCATGGCTACCACAGCATTCTGCAGCGATACGCCACCCCATCTGGTTTGTGCTTAGTGAAGGAAAAGCAGCCAACAAGTGCTCAGCATATGTGGGAACTCCTTCAAGACTGCTGGAAAAGCATACCTCATGAAGCTGGTTGAGAGAATGCCAAGAGTGTGCAAAGCTGTCAACAAGGAAAAGGGTGCCTACTTTGAAGAATCTAAAACATATTTTGATTTGCTTAACACATAGGACAACCACAGTCTCACCAACCTCTTATTCTCCGAACAATAATTAAGAGTTTAACCCTGGCATTTCAGCTGCAGCTCATTCCATTATGTTTCCACTCCCTCTCAAAGGCTGCAACAACACTGATCAACACAATATATTTGTATTTTCATGTATATTAAATAGCCTTGAACAGATTAGTTACATAGACATGTACAGTGAGGGAAAAAAGTATTTGATCCCCTGCTGATTTTGTACGTTTGCCCACTGAGAAAGAAATGATCAGTCTATAATTTTAATGGTAGGTTTATTTGAACAGTGAGAGACAGAATAACAATAAAAAAATCCAGAAGAACGCATGTCAAAAATGTTATAAATTGATTTGCATTTTAATGAGGGAAATAAGTATTTGACCCTGTCTCAATCTGAAAGATTTCTGGCTCCCAGGTGTCTTTTATACAGGTAACAAGTTCAGATTAGGAGCACACTCTTAAAGGGAGTGCTCCTAATCTCAGTTTGTTACCTGTATAAAAGACACCTGTCCACAGAAGCAATCAATCAATCAGATTCCAAACTCACCACCATGGCCAAGACCAAAGAGCTCTCCAAGGATGTCAGGGACAAGATTGTAGACCTACACAAGGCTGGAATGGGCTACAAGACCATCACCAAGCAGCTTGGTGAGAAGGTGACAACAGTTGGTGCGATTATTCGCAAATGGAAGAAACACAAAATAACTGTCAATCTCCCTCGGCCTGGGATCCATGCAAGATCTCACCTCGTGGAGTTGCAATGATCATGAGAACGGTGAGGAATCAGCCCAGAACTACAAGGGAGGATCTTGTCAATGATCTCAAGGCAGCTGGGACCATAGTCACCAAGAAAACAATTGGTAACACACTACGCCGTGAAGGACTGAAATCCTGCAGCGCCCGCAAGGTCCCCCTGCTCAAGAAAGCACATATACAGGCCCGTCTGAAGTTTGCCAATGAACATCTGAATGATTCAGAGAACTGGGTGAAAGTGTTGTGGTCAGATGAGACCAAAATGGAGCTCTTTGGCATCAACTCAACTCGCCGTGTTTGGAGGAGGAGGAATGCTGCCTATGACCCCAAGAACACCATCCCCACCGTCAAACATGGAGGTGGAAACATTATGCTTTGGGGGTGTTTTTCTGCTAAGGGGACAGGACAACTTCACCGCATCAAAGGGACAATGGACGGGGCCATGTACTGTCAAATCATGGGTGAGAACCTCCTTCCCTAAGCCAGGGCATTGAAAATGGGTCGTGGATGGGTATTCCAGCATGACAATGACCCAAAACATACGGCCAAGGCAACAAAGGAGTGGCTCAAGAAGAAGCACATTAAGGTCCTGGAGTGGCCTTGCCAGTCTCCAGACCTTAATCCCATAGAAAATCTGTGGAGGGAGCTGAAGGTTCGAGTTGCCAAACGTCAGCCTCGAAACCTTAATGACTTGGAGAATATCTGTAAAGAGGAGTGGGACAAAATCCCTCCTGAGTCCTGAAATGTGTGCAAACCTGGTGGCCAACTACAAGAAACGTCTGACCTCTGTGATTGCCAACAAGGGTTTTGCCACCAAGTACTAAGTCATGTTTTGCAGAGGGGTCAAATACTTATTTCCCTCATTAAAATGCAAATCAATTTATAACATTTTTGACATGCGTTCTTCTGGATTTTTTTATTGTTATTCTGTCTCTCACTGTTCAAATACACCTACCATTAAAATTATAGACTGATCATTTCTTTGTCAGTGGGCAAACGTACAAAATCAGCAGGGGATCAAATACTTTTTTCCCCTCACTGTATGGTACAGTGTAGTACTATATAACTACACTTTACCTGCATGTAGTGCATATGCATTAGCCACTGTAATGTGGAACAATGTTTTCTTTATTTTTACTATTTTCTACATGGTAGAATAATAGTGAAGACATCTTAACTATGAAATAACACATATGGAATCATGTAGTAACCAAAATAGTGTTAAATCAAAATATATTTTATATTTGAGATTCTTCAAAGTAGCCACAGCTTTGCACACTCTTGGCATTCTCTCAACCTGCTTCATGAGGTAGTCAACTGGAATGCATTTCAATTAACAGGTATGCCTTCTTAAAAGTTAATTTGTGGAATTTCTGTCCTTCTTAATGCGTTTGAGCCAATCAGTTGTGCTGTGACGAGGTAGGGGGGTATACAGAAGATAGCCCTATTTGGTAAAAGACCAAGTTCATATTATGGCAAGAACAGCTCAAATAAGCAAAGCGAAACGACAGTCCATCATTACTTTAAGACATGAAGGTCAGTCAATCTGGAGTTCAGTCGCAAAAACCATCAAGCGCTATGATGAAACTGGCTCTCATGAGGACTGCCAAAGGAAAGGAAGACCCAGAGTTACCTCTGCTGCAGAGGATAAGTTCATTAGAGTTAACTGCACCTCAGATTGCAGCCCAAATAAATGCTTCACAGAGTTCAAGTAACAGACACATCTCAACATCAACTGTTCAGAGGAGACTGTGTGAATCAGGCCTTCATGGTCGAATTGCTGCAAAGAAACCACTACTAAAGGACACCAATAATAAGAAGAGACTTGCTTGGGCCAAGAAACACGAGCAATGGACATTTGACCGGTGGAAATCTGTCAAATTTGAGATTTATGGTTCCAACCGCTGTGTCTTTGTGAGACACAGAGTAGGTTAACGGCTGATCTCTGCATGTGTGGTTCCCACCGTGAAGCATGGAGGAGGTGGTGTGATGGTGCTTTGCTGGTGACAGTTTTCTACATTGTTTAACACTTTTTTGGTTACTACATGATTCCATATGTGTTACTTCATAGTTTTGATGTCTTCACTATTATTCTAACAATGTAGAAAACAGTAAAAATAAAGAAAAACACTTGAATGAGTAGGTGTGTCCAAACTGTACATCTGTACATTGTGATCTGCTCCAGGGTTAGAGCTGGCTCCTCTTGGATTCAAGAATCGCAAAGGATTATTTGTGTTGCAGGCCTCAGAAACCACAATGCTGTGATTTGGAATATAAATACAAATCATTCACCATTAGATTGGTCTTCAAGTTGTCCCTGGAGCTGGCTTGTTTGTGGACCACAGTTTGGGAAACACTTCTGCTTCATAGATGTATGATGTATTTATATCTAAGTGTGAATTATTTCCCAAAGAAGCTCTGTCATCTAGTGAACCTGAGCCAAATGTGCATGGCTTCCAGCCAAGACACTCCAGTGATAGGTTCTAGCATTTGCATCATTAGATTCAGGCAATGGACAACTGAGGTTAAAATGGCAGTTGATCATGGCTACAGACACTAGGCTGCAGGGATAGTGAGTCAGTCAACTCTACAATATGTCATTAAATTGAGTGAAGCCCAAACTGTAAGCCAATTGGAATTGCACTGCACAGCTGCGGTCAGGCGGCTATGATATAAATCAAAAAGATCTGAAACACTTCTAATATCACTGGATTCCAACCACTGGAAGTGGGAATTGAGGGACCCAGATGTGGATTTTAGTATCTCTTTCAGGAATTTCCCTTTGCATGTCGAAACATCTCAATTTGCTGTAAAACAAACTTCTGAATCCTGCTTACTGTATTTGAAAGCCACAATGACTCACAGGCACCCCGCCATACCAAATAAATGTTGCAACGGTAACCTTTAAACCTTAAAATAAAAAAGAAATATATTTTTGAAACAGTGTAGAAATATGAACAGAACACAATTACACAATTCAATTTGGACATCAAATCGTTATTCTAAAGTACTGAACATTAATAGCCATTCACTAAATATTCAGAATTCCGAATAACGAATTTACTCATGGAAATTACATATTATATGCAATTGATTTTCTGGCTAATAGTAAGGCCATCAACAGTCCTGATTGATATTTCGCAGAGCTTCTCAAGGTAAACCATCGTTTTTTTTGCTGCCATTTTTTTGATTGTCACAATGATTTTGCAATTTGGAAGCTCAAAAATGGTGCGCATAAAAACAAGAAAATAAAGAAAATTAGAAAATAATAAAACACAAAATTACAATCTTGGTCCTCTTGATCACATAACCAAATAAACATTGATAGAGAAAACTCAAATTGTTTTATAAGGGCACACGAAGAGACAAATATTTCCTGAGAGTGAAACTCTGTGATGTCATGACTGGATTGGTCTCTGGCAGGGCGGGGCTTGGAAGTAGAGAAGTTTGCGTAGAAAGTTAAAGGAACCAGGCATCTGTTTGTAGAGGCCTTTGGCTGAGTTCTGTGAAACTTCATGGTTTACCTGAACACAAACACAAACAACATTGAAAGCTTCATATGAGAATATACTTTAGTATCGTTAAAAGTAAATACAGCTGTATTTTAAAAGACGACAAACTCACTATCATTAACATGGTGACCAGGTCATCAGTGGCAGCATTCTCTTCTAAGATGTTATCCAGTGTCTCTACATACCAGGAGCCAGCCTGGGTATCTCTCCAGGAGACGTAACCTGTACAAGTCACACGACAAACAGCCATCAGGGCGACAGACACACTAACGACACTTTCTGGGATTGATAACCACAAAGATGTATTGTATTTGACAGAAACACACAAACATGCACATAAACCCCCCCTCCACACACACACCTGGGAACGTGGAGTAGGACACCAGTATGTCGCTGGGTGTGGGCAGTGTGGCCCTAGCGTCTGGCTCATCAGACTGAGTGCTCAGAGAGTCACTGCTGGAGGACATAGGCATGGCGTCTGTCTGGTCACCTGTTCCTCCAATACAAGTCCTCGCCTCGTCAGGAGATACCTCAAAGCCCGTGTCTCTCTCACCTGCCAGACCACAATGTGCAAAACATTATACCAATTATAACAAATGACTCCAGCCGCTCTAGGTTTCTCAAACGAGAATCCCGTGTGATGACGGGCAGAGCGAGACTAGTTCCACTACCCCCCAAATACTTCATCCACTGTCAGAGATGTAACCCAGTGTACAGACTATTATTACAACACCTTCATAACATTGTTGTTACTGTGCTGCATAACCAGTACTAAGTTATAACTAAGCATAAGCCACTATTATAGCTAGTGAAGTTGTCTTACCTCCCCCACAGGCCTGGATGAAGAAGATCTTGGGCTTGCCCTGTAGGGAAGGGCAGTTCTGACCGTTCAGGTAGTTGGTAATGTGCTGAACTGGGACATTGGGCCCGTCCACTCCATGCACTGCACCAGGGAAGCGATTGTGACCCACCTGAAAATATGCAATGAAATGGAATAACCTTATTAATCTCCTGAAAGACAAAAATGCCTAATCTTTCTATGCATTTGTAAAAGGATAGAAAGAGTCTTACCTCTGTTCCATGTGATAACATGATCACCACACAGCAGTCATACTGTGAATGATCCACCTTGGACAAAGCCAATAGCTCCTGTCTTATTTGCTGAAATATAGTGATTCATGTAAGGATTGGATCACTTGGCCAGTTAAACATGAATATTTATAAACTAAACTAGTAGGCTAAACAGGAAGGTAGCTGAGGACATCCTCACCTTTTGTTTCAGGTTTCTCTTGACAAGAACAATAAAGTTCAGAGATCTGAATCTTCTTTCCAGTTTGTCACAGTCTATGTTGGACCCTGTGCGGTTACTCAGCTCCGACTTAGGCTCAAAATCGACATTGTTTATGATCAGGCAGTGTCCACAGGGGTTGGCATCCATCTTATAACTCTGAGAGAATATAAAAGTAAAGCATGCAATGATTCCACAGTATATCCAAACAATCAAGTTGGACTCAAATTTAGACTTGTTGCAATCTTGACGAGGCAAGATACAGAGTATGTGGAAATATCACATTTACATAAGTATTCAGACCCTTTACTCAGTACTTTGTTGAAGCACCTTTGTCAGCAATTACAGACTTGAGTCTTCTTGGGTATGACGCTACAAGCTTGGCATACCTGTATTTGGGGAATTTCTACCATTCTTCTCTGCAGATCCTCTCAAGCTCTGTCAGATTGGATGGGGAGCGTCGCTGCACAGCTATTTTCAGGTCTCTCCAGAGATGGTCGATTGGGTTCATGTCCGGGCTTTGCCTGGGCCACTCAAGGACATTCAGAGACTTGTCCCGAAGCCACTCCTGCGTTGTCTTGGCTGTGTGCTTAGGGTCGTTGTCCTGTTGGAAGGTGAACCTTCACCCCAGTCTGAGGTCCTGAGCATTCTGGAGCAGGTTTTCATCAAGGATCTCTCTGTATTTTGCTCTGTTCATCTTTCCCTCAATCCTGACTAGTCTCCCAGTCCCTGCCACTGAAAAACATCCCCACAGCATGATGCTGCCACCAACATGTTTCACCGTAGGGATGGTATTGGCCAGGTGATGAGCGGTGCCTGGTTTCTTCCAGATTTGCATTCAGGCCAAAGAGTTCAATCTTGGTTTCATCAGACCAGAGAATCTTGTTTCTCATGGTCTGAGAGTCCTTTAGGTGCCTTTTGGCAAACTCCAAGGGGGCTGTCATGTGCCTTTCACTGAGGAGTGGCTTCCGTTTGGCCACTCTACCATAAAGGCCTGATTGGTGGAGTGCTGCAGAGATGGTTGTCCTTCTGGAAGGTTCTCCCATCTCCAAATAGGAACTTTGGAGCTCTGTTAGAGTGACCATCGGGTTCTTGGTCACCTTCCTGACCAAGGCCCTTCTCCCCCGATTGCTCAGTTTGGCCAGGCGGCCAGCTACAGGAAGACTCTTGGTGGTTCCAAAATTCTTCCATTTAAGAATGATGGAGGGCACTGTGTTCTTGTGGACCTTCAATGCTGCAGACATTTTTTGGTACCCTTCCCCAGATCTGTACCTCGACACAATCCTGTCTCGGAGCTCTACGGACAATTTCTTCGACCTCATGGTTTGGTTTTTGCTCTGACATGCACTGTCAACTCTGGAACCTTATATAGACAGGTGTGTGCCTTTCGAAATCATGTCCAATCAATTGAATTTACCACAGGTGGACTCCAAACAAGTTGTAGAAACATCTCAAGGATGATCAATGGAAACAGGATGTACCTGAGCTCAATTTCGAGTCTCATAGCAAAGGATCTGAATACTTACGTAAATAAGGCATTTCTGTTTTTCATTTTTAAAATTTCTAAAAACCTGTTTTCGCTTTGACATTATGGGGTATTGTGTGTAGATTGATGAGGAAAATGTTTTATTTAATCCATTTTAGAATAAGGCTGTAACATATCAAAATGTGGGAAAAGGGAAGGGGTCTGAATACTTTCCGAATGCACTATTATGTGTTATATTATAAGTTCAATTAAACAGAACTGAGATACAACAATTCCTTTAGAGAGTACTGTCAATAACCACAATGGGGAACTGATGCTTCATTTAGCCTACAGTAAATAGAACCAAGTGGCAAGATAACTTACCTGAATACTGTCACGTCTAACTCTTCCTGTTGCCCTGGGTTTTCCAAACTCCCTTTCAGGGGCTGTAATAAGCATGTAATAAACACGCAATAAACATCACCACATTTATACTTGAATATGCAGACTATGTCAAATTGCTTACAGAAAATTGATGTGAACACTTACATGGACTAGGAGTGGTGGGCATAGGCTTCACTGATTGAGTTGGATAAACAGGGGTTACCACGTGAACAGGCTTGTCAGTGTCCATAGGGGAGTCTGTCAAAATAGAGCAGTCCAGAGCAAATATGAGAATTTCAGCAGTATGGACCGATATTGTAATGAATGACCACACAGGCCTACTCACAAACTGGCAAAGGCCTAACGACTGGCCGGACATGGACAGGCTGAGGTAGAGGCTGGTTCTGTGGTTCTCCATCCAGTAGGAGCTCTGCTAAGCTATGCTGCCCTGTCTCATGAAGGCAATCTATTAAAGCTGGGAACGCCTGACTCCCGCGGGTCTCCAGGTCTCGAACCAACTGTCTGGCCTGGTCTCGTCTGATCCCTGAGCTCTGAAATAGAGGAACAAGGCATAGTCCCGTGTAGCTCAGTTGTTAGAGCATGGCATTTGCAACGCCAGGGTTGTGGGTTCGATTCCCACGGGGGGCCAGTATGAAAATGTATGCACTCACTAACTGTAAGTCACCCTGGATAAGAGCGTCTGCTAAATGACTAAAATGTAAAAAAAAAAAAAATGCTTTTGAGAACTGAAACAGTGGCATATGATGCATGGTAAGAATTCAGGTAGCCTGTTCATAGTCTCACACACCAGACTTCGCTGTGCGTAACAGCATGGGATGAGAATAGCCTAATCATGATGATGTTTATCATGAATCGGGATTCTTGCAAAACAGACAATAATAGTCAAGAAGAATACCATCACACCCTACCTTTATCTCGTCGATCATGTCTTGAGTAAATATTCCTTTTGACAGAAGTCCATCATACATATCTGATGGGTCCAGGTCTCTCACGAGATTGACCCTATTGCGTTGGAGAATCCTTTTGTGTCTTTCCTCCATTGTGTAGGCTTAGGCTTTATGAAGCATGGAACAGGAGATCTGCAATGATTCTTTGGCAGAGAAGAGAAATGACCAAATCAGTTTACAATAAGTCTTCTTAAACGTATGTATTTACAAAGACTGTCCCAGTACTACAAAATATAAATAATCAATACAAACAGCAAACAGTCAGAGAAGAAGAAGATTACTTTATTGTCCAATCGTACACAAGGTTGAACGGAACCCCTTTATCCCAACCCCTTCAAAAGACACACATACATACACAGGTTGGAGTGGAGAGGTTAGCGCAGACGGCGGGGGACCCATGCAGCAGCTGTGATATTGGATTTCGATACTGCAAACTCACTTTCCGCTTATTTTTCCCACGGCAGACCCAATATTTGAACTGGCTGACTCGCGAAAAACTGTGGAAATGTACCTGCCTAGCCATAACCATCTAAAAAATTACATGTTATTGAAACGACGTCAACCACAGAGGGCTACACAGAAGTCCTGAGTTTCAAACTAATAAAAAATGTTTATACAGTTGTCAGAAATGGAAATAAATAGAATACACAAACTATTATGACAAGCAGTGGGGATAAATATATATATATTTTACCAGCTCCGTGTGATCACACCCCCACTCTTCTCTTGTTTTTTTTTCACCAACTACTTCCTTGTTTAAATCACACTTCCTCGTGATTGGTGGATTGTAAAAGACTGCAACTCCCACAATGCTTTTGGCGTCTCTGGTCTCCCCTTCACACTCACTGGATGCAGTCCCAGCAGGTTATCATTTACGGAGGAGAGAGATAACATTAGAGAGCTCGGATGATGCTACAAATGACCCATTTTCAATGCTTTTCCTTCGCAGATAAGCAGTGACAGAGAAAAAGTTGAGGAATGTGGCAGAAGAACAGTTGATCTAGACAGATTATTGAGGTGCCTGCATGGTGTTCAACAAGCTAACCTGGATAGCTAGCTAACTAACTAGCTAGCACTCTATTCTAAATTGATTGCAAAGCAAGGTGGTGAATTCAAGTCAATGGCAATTTAATGCATTTGTTCTGTTTTGTATCTTACATACGGCAATTATAATGGTATTGCCCGCTAAAGGCTGTGTTTAGACGGTTAGCTTGTTGGGCTTGTATATGTTTCAAGGGATGCCCTTGCTTTGGCATTCAAATCTTCCTTTTATCAATGCAGATTAATTTTCCAACACATCCCGTCAGACAGATGTGTTTACTCTGACTGTTGTTGTTGTTGCTTTCCCGACAGAGAACATGGCAAGAAGAACAAGGATGTGTTTGACATTTCCTGGTATAGTGGTTGTCTGTCTGCTTCTTCAGGTTGGCTTAGTGGAGACAGCCAATGAAGTAGACCCATACAAGATTCTTGGAGTGACCAAAAGTGCAAGCCAAACTGAAATCAAAAAAGTGTACAAGCGCCTAGCTAGGGAATGGTAAGAACATTACTTACCCTTTCTGTTCTGGGTGTCAGGACTCAGTGGATATATTTAGCACTAGACTATTGACTGTTTACAAAAATGAATGGCCCATTGATGCATTGTCTTTCCTTTATTTCTGTAAGGCATCCTGATAAAAACAAAAATGAAGGCGCTGAAGATATGTTCATCAAGATTACCAAATCTTATGAGGTAAGAGTGTATCCAATATTCGCCAGCATAAAAACTTCAGCATCCTATTGTTACTTTCTTTTTACTTTAGTTTATTTAGTAAATATGTTCTTAACTCTTATTTTTCTTAACTGTATTGTTGGTTAAAGGCTTGTAAATAAGCATTTCACAGTAAGGTCTACACCTGTTGTATTCGGCGCATGTGACAAATGAAATTTGATTTGAAATGCATTATTCAGAAGGGAATGCTCCACCCTCTGGTAACAATATCCATGTGCTTTCTACCCAAACTCTTTAAGATCTTATCCAACGAGGAGAAAAGGGCCAACTATGACCGGTATGGACAGACTGATGACACCCAGCCGTATGGTCATGGTCACTACGGTCATGGTCACGACCAATTCTACTTTGACGAGTCCTTCTTCCACTTCCCCTTCAGCAACAAGGGCAGCCAGGAGTTTGCTGACAGCAAGTACGCTCTGCACTTCAACCAGTATGTGAATGACGTGGTGCCTGACAGCTTCAAGAGACCGTACCTGATCAAAATCACCTCTGACTGGTGCTTCAGCTGCATCCACATTGAGCCGGTCTGGAAAGAGGTTGTGCTGGAGCTGGAGGCCTTGGGTAGGAAATGATGAAATGCATTACACAAATGAAAGTTAGTCAACAACTTCACCGTCCACATGACATAATATTACGTTCTAGTAATTTAGCAGACGCTCTTATCCAGAGCGACAAAATAACCATAGTGAGTCTTTGTATGGCTGATTATGTGTACAACTGGTGTGTTAGGTGTGGGGATTGGTGTGGTGGACGTTGGTTATGAGAGACGTCTGGCAAATCACCTCGGAGCTCACCGCACCCCGTCCATACTCGGGGTCATCAACGGGAAAGTGACCTTCTTCCACTACGCTGTGGTGAAGGAGCACCTGAGGCAGTTTGTGGAGGACCTGCTCCCTCAGAGACTGGTTGAGAAGGTAAACAACACAACAGCAACAACATGATTTGGCACATTCATTTTTTGTCTCTTTTTCTGACTCACCATTGTTGGCATCTCAGCATTTTTTTTTTTTTTGTGTGTTTCAGGTTACAGACAGGAACGACCTTCAATTCCTGAACAGCTGGCATGAGCAGAACAAGCCGCACGTGCTTCTGTTTGACCAAGTGCCTGTAGTCCCGCTCTTGTACAAGGTAAGCCATTGTCTAGACTAGTCAGTCTGGCATCAGTTTAAACCAGCACTGAGAGAGCTGGTCTGACTAACACTTATTTACTTCCTCCTGGAGCATAGGTAATCCACAACTGCTTTCTAATACTTGCTTACTGTTTTTTTTCTCATCTTCCGTAGCTGACTGCGTTCACCTATAAGGATTATGTTCAGTTTGGGTACGTGGACCAGGGTCTCTCAGAGACTGCCAACCTACTGAAACAGTTCAACATTAACACCTACGCCCCCACCATGCTGGTCTTTAAGGAGAGTACAGACAAGCCTGCAGACATTATACAGGTAGGTACTAGACAGTTAACTAGACTTGACTACTATTCCACCAGACAGTTTGATTGAATAGTTAAATAGCATTTGAATACCCAAGTAGTATCTGGGGTGTCTGTATTACTGATGTATTATCGATTATATTTAGAGATGCTATTTTTGTTTAGGTGACAACTGTTAATTGAGCCGATTAGATACACGGCATTTCATTAATATCTCCATGTGGTTGTTCTCCTCTTCTAGGCTAAAGGGATGAAAAAACAAATAATTGATGAATTCATATTGAACAACAAGTTTCTCCTCGTCCCTCGACTGGTGAACCAGAAACTGTTTGATGAGCTTTGTCCTGTGAAGCAGTTCCACCGACGCAGGAAGTAAGATACTGAAGCCTTTTGTTTCCTTTTGTGAACATACAATTTATTTGTGAACATACCATTTCTGAACAGCCAGGTGATATGATTGATTATTTTAAAATTATTTTACTTCTATAATTGAGGTATACACATTTGCGTGTCACTGTAGAAAATTCTGGACACTCTAAAGGTTTTAGTGCTGGAGTACGAACGCTAATGTCCCCAAACATCTGTCTTCCAGGTACTGTGTCCTGCTTATCACTGGTGATGAGGAGTCCTATACTATAGGAAACCAGGCCTTCCTCTCATTTGCCTCAACCAACACTAAGGAGGTGGTGAGATTTGCCTATGTCTACCAAAGACTGCAACAACCACTTTGTGATACTCTGCTGAAGACCAAGGACAGTACACCACCACCACAGGTACAATTGGATAAAAGCGTCAGCTAAATGGCATATTATTATTATTATTATTATTAATTATGCCATGTTAATTATTAACTTTGTTAATGTGCTCTCCTTGGATGTTTTGAGAGCTTCTGGTAGAAGTGTCTGTATAATGAGCTACAAACACCTCTCTGTATTATACTTTATGAAAATGTAAAAACACCTTTCCCCAAAACTATAAGCTCATGTGGAAGTGTGTGCCTGCAGGTGTTCATCCTGGAGCGTCGTAACGCAGCAGGGAAGGTCCTGTACAAGGAGGTGGCGGGCGGTTGGAATGGAACCGATAAGAATAAACAAGGTCTGTTGGATGAGCTGGAGAGGCTGCAGAAAGACCCATCCATCCTCAACTACGACGCCATGCTGCCGGAGCTCAACAATGAGTTTGCCTCTGTGAGTTGTGTTCCTTACTACTGAAAAGTACTGTATGTAAAAGAAGAGGGCTGCCCTACTTTATCATCTCTGAAGGACAAAGATAATGATGTGGTAATTAGTACTGTGTCCAGAAATAATATACTTGTTGGAATGTTATTTTTGTAGGATTCCAAACCTGCAATGGTTTTTCATTTTTATGATAGGTAATACAGTATAATCATGTATGTTAAGTGTGTTGTTCACCAGTTAATGACTAGGCAGTAAATGTTGTTTTAAATTCCAGATGTTTCTCATTCGATGGATCTATACAGCTTATGATTACCTCACTGAAATCATTGATGATATTCTTCACAATAATTGGTAAGTTAACATCTAGAATAGGAGTGAGGTAACAACATACGGAGATGTGGACATAATAAATGGCTCATGCCAATTCAGCTGATTTGTAAAAATAATGATTGTTCTTCAGTTGTTTACTTGATGTTGTAGTCAATAACTGCTAATAAGTGTTATAATCAAGATTAGTGTTAACACAGTTTGTCATTAGCCGCCCTTGTATTTAGATATGTCTGTAATATGTTTCTGCAGGCGTGAGATGATGCCCCTCCTGTCGTTGATATTCTCTGCCTTATTCATCCTGTTTGGAACTGTAGTGGTTCAGGCTTTCAGGTAAGATGGATAACCAGTGATTCTGCGACTCAAACGTATTACCTTGGGGGAAACTGCTTGTTCAGACTTATCGTTCTGCTTTGTGTGATTTCAGTGACTCTAGTGAAGACGGCAAATCCAAACCGAAGGCAAAAGACGGAACTAAGGCAGAAAATGGATCACCGGGTAGCAGCAGCACCTCAAGGCAAGACATTTTAAGCTTCAGTGAAAAGATTCAAGCGGTGACTTAAAGACTGTTTTGTTTTAACTATCTGACATATTTGAGGGATTATATTTAGCTTTTCAGTGATGTCAATGCAATAAATAAAATTGAGTGGTTCTATGCTTATCATGTTTTTATCATTTATAGTCGCCCACCGAAGAAGAACTTTGTGGAGGTGACGGAGCTGACCGACATCACCTACACCAGTAACCTGGTGAAGCTGAGACCAGGCCACATGAACGTGGTGCTGGTGCTCACTGACGCCTCCAAGAACGTCCTGCTCAGCAAGTTCGCCAAAGAGGTCTACTCTTTCACCGGGTGAGTGCATGATCCCACATGGTCTGGTGTTTGAGCTGCAATGCACGTAGTAGTTATATCATATAACTGTATATAAAATACAATTTTACTATATGATTAAGCAATAAGGCCTGAGGGGATGTGGATATGGCCAATATACCACGGCTAAAAGCCATTGCGGAGCCTCAAGGCATGCAGAGGCCAAATTGAGCACCGTACCGCATCGCCGTGCGCATCCCAAATGTTGTAACAATGTGTAGGGCACCGTATAGCTCCGTGTTGACATGATTGGTTGACGGTAGGTGGGGGCGGGAGGTCCTGTATAAACACAAACTCACTTCCTTGACAACTGCCTTCACAAGAGCTCTGTGAAGCGCAAGAAGTATGAATGCCCTGACTTGTGCAGAGGCAGTATCGCAGTAACCAACATATCATATCCTTTGTTTTTGCCCCTAGGAGCCTGACGCTCCACTTTTCCTTCTTGAACGTGGACAAGCACAGTGCATGGATGGAGACGCTGCTGGAGTTCGCCCAGGATGCCATGCAGATAGACGCCGACGAGGACGATGGCGCCCGCCACAAGATAGACTACACGGGCTACGTCCTGGCACTCAACGGCCATAAGAAGTATCTCTGCCTCTTCAGGCCTGTCTACACCGGGGAGGAAGGGGGGTCCTCCGAGGAGGAAGGACCCAGGGGTGCCACTGGGGGAGGGAGAAAGTCTAGGTCTGGGTCCAGAGAGGACCACCCACCACGCAGGTCTACACCCAGGTCCCGCTCCACTGCCACACTGCAGATCCACCACAAACTGGACCGCCTGGGGCTGTGGATGGAGAGGCTGATAGAGGGAACCCTTCCCAGGTACTACATCCCTGGCTGGCCTGGCCTGGACAAGATCACCGCCCCCAAATAGGGGGGAAGATAACAGGACTCCTACCGAAAATCCTGATTTGCGGACAAAACTTTTGTGAGGTTTGAAATGAATTGCATGCACACATCCTAAGTCAGGATTCAGGCCTACATGGACATGTACCAAAGCTACAGTTGAAGTCGGAAGTTTACATACACTTAGGATGGAGTCATTAAAAATCATTTTTCAACCACTCCACAAATTTCTTGTTAACAAACTATAGCGTTGGCAAGTCGGTTAGGACATCTACTTTGTGACATCTAACAATTGTTTACAGACAGATTATTTCACTTATAATTCACTGTATCACAATTCCAGTAGGTCAGAAGTTTACATACACTAAGTTGACTGTGCCGTTAAACAGCTTGGACAATTCCAGAAAATTATGTCATGGCTTTAGAAGCTTCTGATAGGCTAATTGACATCATTTGAGTCAATTGGAGGTGTACCTGTGGATGTATTTCAAGGCCTACCTTCAAACGCAGTGCCTCTTTGCTTGACATCATGGGAAAATCAAAAGAAATCAGCCAAGACCTCAGAAAAAAAATGTGTAGACCTCCACAAGTCTGGTTCATCCTTGGGAGCAATTTCCAAACGCTTGAAAATACCACGTTCATCTGTACAAACAACAGTACGCAAGTATAAACACCATGGGACACGCAGCCGTCATACCGCTCAGGAAGGAGATGCGTTCTGTCTCCTAGAGATGAACGTACTTTGGTGCGAAAAGTGCAAATCAATCCCAGAACAACATCAAAGGACCTTGTGAAGATGCTGGAGGAAACAGGTACAAAAGTATCTATAACCACAGTAAAATGAGTTCTATATCGACATAACCTGAAAGGCCGCTCAGCAAGGAAGAAGCCACTGCTCCAAAACCGCCATAAAAAAGCCAGACTACGGTTTGCAACTGCACATGGAGACAAAGATCGTACTTTTTGGAGAAATGTCCTCTGGTTTGATGAAACAAAAATAGAACTGTTTGGCCATAATGACCATCGTTATGTTTGGAGGGAAAAGGGGGACGCTTGCAAGCCAAAGAACACCATCCCAACCGTGAAGCATGGGGTTGGCAGCATCATGCTGTGGGGGTGCTTTGCTGCAGGAGGGACTGGTGCACTTCAAAAAATAGATGGCATCATGAGGAAAGGAAATTTATGTGAATATATTGAAGCAACATCTCAAGACATCAGTCAGGAAGTTAAAGCTTGGTTGCAAATGGGTCTTCCAAATGGACAATGACCCCAAGCATACTTCCAAAGTTGTGGAAAAATGGCTTAAGGCCAACAAAGTCAAGGTATTGGAGTGGCCATCACAAAGCCCTGACCTTAATCCTATAGAAAATGTGTGGGCAGAACTGAAAAAGCGTGTGCGAGCAAGGAGGCCTACAAACCTGACTCAGTTACACCGGCTCTGTCAGGAGGAATGGGCCAAAATTCACCCAACTTATTGTGGGAAGCTTGTGGAAGGCTACCCAAAACGTTTGACCCAAGTTAAACTATTTAAAGGCAATGCTACCAAATACTAATTGAGTTTATGTAAACTTCTGACCCACTGGGAATGTGATAAAAGAAATAAAAGCTGAAATAAATCACTCTACTATTATTCTGACATTTCACATTCTTAAAATAAAGTGGTGATCCTAACTGACCTAAGACAGTGAATTTTTACTAGGATTAAATGTCAGGAATTATGAAAAACAATGTATTTGGCTAAGGTGTATGTAAACTTCTGACTTCAACTGTATCTGTGTCTAAAAGCCAAGATTCCAAGGTGTCCTCATGGCAATGTATTCAGGGGGAGGAGGCTACTGTATGTTTTGAGTGCATGCACTGGGACATGGTTTGCCATCTGCCCTCAAAGCTGTTTGTCTCATGTTCTGCTGGAGTTAGCTAGAGCTGTCTTTTTTGCAGTTTAGGTATTTATTTGTTATGGAAGTACTTTAAAGTAGGATCAGTAGAGGGAGGGTACAGAATATGGTGGATCTAAAAGCAACAACCGTTGAACAATTCCTAGATCGCTTTCCCTTTGGGATCCCTTCCTCTGCATGCTGTCATAATAGTTACTTAGTTCTAATATGTGCTGCTGTTACAACGTCTAGATGAGCTAACTGAATCACTGTGTGGTCTCAAGTAGACTCCTGCCTTTTTAAAACCATCATCCATCTTATTCATGTATGTAATCTATCAGATTGTGCTCTGATATTAGCTTCACTGTCTCAATGGTGATTGGTCAGTACTGTGAATAGAGATGCATCTATTTTCTTCATTTTGATCGCACCCAAAAAAATATGTTTCCTGAACTTAGACTTTTATTATTGTGCAATATATACTGTAACTACAATGCCTTCCATTTCCCCTGGCTGCTACTATTTCATGTTCATCCTTATTCATATAGACAGGCTATTATTGAAATATCTACATAACGTTATTCTTGTGCTTTTTGTTACATAACCAATTAATTGCAAGCTTTTTGCATTAGTCTATTTTACTTTTGATTAGATTTTTTACATCACATAGACAGTGGCTTCAGTGGACTCAGTTGGTAAAGCATGGCGCTTGCAACGCCAGGGTTGTGGGTTTGATTCCCACGGGGGACCACTACGAAAAAGTATGAAAAATGTATGCACTCACTACTGTAAGTCGCTCTGGATAAGAGCATCTGCTAAATGACTAAAATGTATATAGCAATGATATAGTGCATGTTGGAGAACAGACAACATTTCATGTGACATCTATTTTGGAATAGATAAGGGCAGAGCAAATGCAAAGTAAAAAAACAACTTAATTGTGCTTAACCCAATTTATAAGCATTAAACTCTAATATTGTCGTCAAGACAATAATGTAGTTATATTTGGAAATGTAAATGCTGTACATATTCTACCTTGTTATCTGTACATATTAACATCATACTGTAATACAGTATATATAAAGAGTTGTTTTTACATGCATTTATTATAATAATGTGGTCATAACATTCATCAATACTGTTGTTTATTTGATTATAAACATGTTTTTGTTACAAAATTACTATACTAATAACCCTGGTACAATGTCTACAAAATAAATGTATCTGATTTGCAGATGTCTTAGAGGTTCTGCTGCAGTGCATATCCCCTTGCTGTGTGTAATAAAGGCTTTATGTTCATATGTTACAGAGACATTCTATTAATTAGTATTTTTCTGTTTTATCAGTCCTTGTTTGGTGTGATATGGTCACACCGGGTGATTAACCTTTGATTACATGTTGAATAAGTTCAGTATAAGTGCTATCCTTTCGATTAAGAATGTGCATAACCACATCACATAATTAGTCATAATATTTTGTCTTTGGAAGGACACACATCATTTCAAAGAGCAGGTTGGCGGCAGTCAGTGCTGTATTGCCTGCAAAAACATAATTTTTTTGTTGTTGAAATGATGCTAAAAGTAAAACAGATTATTCAATGTGACACAAGAGTGCTAAGTACAGTACCTGTGGTGTCATAGGGTGGAGACACCTCCACTAAATCACACCCCACCAGGTTTAGGCCACGGCAGCCCCGGATGATTTCTAGTCCCTGGGTGTCACACACACAAAGAGGAAAACATAACACTGCCCTCTCTGTCAGCAGCTGCCTCCATCTAATATCTGTATTATAACACAGTAACAACTAAATATTCTACCAAATGTCTGTAAAACGACAAAAACAAAGGTATTTCCTTACTTGTATCGGTGTGAGACCTGCTATCTCTGGTGTGCCTGTACCAGGGGCGAAGGCTGGGTCTAAAGCATCGATATCAAAGCTGAGGTAGACTGGACCCGTCCCCATCTGAGTCCTAACCACAGCCATGAGAGGAGCCAGGGACTTGAACCAACACTCCTCCACCTGAACTACACGGAATCCCTACAGAGCACACACACAGAGAGAACACATACACACTTAGGGCACGATTCCCACTTAGGAATGTATGCCTTTCCTACGCACTTCTCAGTAGTTGGTATTCAGACTTACCTTATGAAGGTGCAGGCGTGGTTCCCTTGCGCACTGAATAAATATAATTCAACCACTGAAAACCCTCCCACTTGCTGGCGAACAGATTTTCTTGTGGTTTTCATTCAATAGGGTTTTCAGTACATTTATCTTAAGCCATCCCTTTAAATACGGTGTACCTTTAATTATAATTTTGTCGACAGACTAGAACACATTGAGAGAACGGGTTCAGAAAATAGGGATCAATGAAAGAAAGCCATCTAAATATATACATATTCGTCTCTGTTTCAACACCAACTGGTAGATTTTAAAATACTCTGATCTTATAGATTATTTAGGCACATTTTAGGGTTAGGAATGTATGTATGAATCATTAAAAAAAACTGGTTTGGAGAGCCTTTACACATGAAATATATTGATGAATCAAAAATACAGTGGTTTGAGTCATTCTGAATTTTTTTTTTTTTTATTTAACCTTCATTTAACTAGGCAAGTCAGTTAAGAACATATTCTTATTTATAATGACGGTCTAGCCCGGCCAAACCCGGACGACGCTGGGCCAATTGTGCGCCGCCCTATGGGACTCCCAATCACGGCCGGATCGTGATACAGCCTGGAATCGAACCAGGGTCTGTAGTGACGGAGATGCAGTGCCTTAGACCGCTGCGCCACTCGGGAGCCCAGGTAATAGGCTTTAACCCATGATAATGTTGGAAGATTAGTGTATATAGAATTATAATAGGGATAATAGTGTACAATAGTAGGCTATACCCTCGTCTATTGCCTGCACTAACCATGGAACTGTGTGATGACACAGCCAAATATTGCACCATGTGTCGGGTTCAAACTGTTAGGGCTTGGTCTGCGCTCTGCTCCATAACGATTTAATTAGCCTACATGTCTTTTTTAAATTTATGTTTTATATTATCAACTGTTACTTATTGAGCCCCACAGTGGAGGTGTCATAATACCGATAAAACCTAGCTGCCAAATAGGGAAATGGTTCTAATCGTTTTTCCACCATTCATTTTTTCCATAGGGGATTTTTAGAAACACTTAAAATACGGCCTGTGTTTTGTGTAGGCTTACCCTGGTGTGACGTTTTGATAACCATATAAATCTCTCTTGGCAAGGTGACTTTTATCAATATATGCGGCTCTATTTACTCTCAGATTCAAAAATGCTAAACGGCATCAAAGTAGATGTCATGCAAGACTACAAATCCCTGCAAGCTCCTGCACGTCATCGCTAGCTGACATCTTTGCTAACAGGTATTGTGTCAATTTAAAACTTGCACAAGACAGTTCACAGAATTGTCCATTGAAAGAAATGTAGCCAATGTATTAATTACAAAATGTTGCAAACATTAGATAGTTAATCCAGAGATTTTTACCTTTGCCTCAATTCGGCAGTCTTGTCCAGATCATCATGGCATTTGTCATTCTTTATGATAGCCACATTAGCAGCTAATTAGCGTTTCATTTTGGGGGGGGTAAATACAGGCGAATATATTGATAAAAGTCACCTTGTCCTAGAGAGATTTACACGGTTACCAAAATATCACGCCAGGGTAAGCCTGCACGAAACACAGCCCTTATTTGAAGTGTTTCTAAAATCCTCTATGGGACAAATTAATGGTGGAAAAACGATTTTAACCATTTCCCTGTTTGACCGCTATTTATCATCACTCCATTTGTCTTGTCTTCAATCACACACACCTGGTCCTTATTCCCTCATTAGTCATTGTATAAGTGTTCCCTCTGCTTCCTTGTCTGTGTGAGTGATTGTTATTTGTGGAGGTTAGTGAAGCTCGGTGGAGTCCGTGTATTTTGTATCGACGGGAGATTTCCTGTGTGCCTTGAATTTTCAAGTGCGCCTGTTTTGTGCCCTGGAGTGTGTTTGACGCATTTCTGCATAAACCTGTATTTTTGCGGATTAAAGCCTGTGTTTCTGTGATTTACCCTCCTGCGCCTGACTTCTTCCACACCACCTCATCACAGAATCACCCACCCGCTATGGAGTCAGCGGGAGATGAGCGCATGCCTGGAGTCGTGGCAAGGGTCCAGGAGCATTCCACGATGCTGGCCAGCTTGGGGGAAGCGAGTCCAGGTAGTCCAACGCCTGGAGAGGAGAGAACCCGATCTGTCAAGACCAGCTGGCCAACCGGATCCAGCCACCTACACTCAGCACCCGGAGGGATCCAGATATCCCGACCACAGGCTTTTGATGGGGGATTCCTCCTCCAATTGGAGCTTTACTTCGCCAGCATCAGGCCGGAACCATCGGAGCGGGAGAAGGTGTCCGTCCTCGTTTCCTGCCTCTGTGGGAAAGCCCTGGAGTGGTCCAACGCAGTGTGGAACGAAGGAGGAGCCGCGTTGGAGGACTACAGGGAGTTCGCTCGCCTCTTTCGGGTGGTTTTCGATCACCCGCCCAAGGGTCGAGAGGCGGGTGAGTGACTGGTCCACCTGAGGCAGGGGACGAGGACCGCGCAGGACTTCGCCTTGGAGTTTCGGACGCTGGCAGTGGGGTCCGGGTGGAACGAGCGGGCCCTGATCGACCAATTCCGGTGCCATCTGCGGGAGGACGTCCGACAGGAGCTAGCCTGCCGGGACACCATGTTGTCCTTCAATAAATTGGTGGACATGGCCATTTGGTTGGACAACCTGCTGGCAGCCAGAGGACGTCCTGGTAGGGGTCTGCCCGTTTCAACCCCGGAGGACTCGGATCCCGAGCGGATGGAGCTGGGTGGAACCGCCAGCCGAGAGAGCGGAGGAGGACAGCGACAGTGCCACTCTGGTGGCACGAAGGGACAGTACATCACACGTCATAGTCAACGTTCTTTTGGGCCTGGAGGCGGCAGGCAGGGCACTCACGCATCACCCCAGGTATCGAACACCCACACATGTTCAGAGCCCTCTGTTGCGCACTGTACCCTACCTATCTACTTTCCCGATCACATGGTAGTTCCCCAGTGTAAGGCGCTAGGTCGCAGCTCCCATTACATCTCTGTTGAAGGGTGGGCCGTCCCGGCTCCGCTGGTCTGCTGAGTCTGACCTGGCCTTCAGGAAACTGAGGGGTCTGTTTACCTCAGCCCCGGTACTGGCTCACCCCAATCCATCACTTCCGTTCGTAGTGGAGGTGGATGCGTCCGAGGTAGGGATAGGGGCAGTCCTGTCCCAACGCTCGGGCACGCCACCCAAGCTCCACCCCTGTGCCTTCTTCTCTTAGAAGCTCAGCCCAGCGGAGCAGAACTACGACGTTGGTGATTGGGAGCTGTTGGCTGTTGTCCGAGCCTTGACCGTGTGGAGGCATTGGCTTGAAGGGGCGAAACACCCTTTCCTCGTCTGGACGGACCACCGTAACCTGGAGTACATCCGGGCAGCAAGCAGGCATTACACACACATCCATCTCCACCTCAGTGTCCAGCTGGGCTGCGGTACGTACCTGCTCTTATCCGTGATCGTCTAATCTTCTGGGCACACATGTCACCCTCCTCTGGTCACCCAGGTATCGGCCGTACAGTATGCTCCTTGAGCGGAAAGTACTGGTGGCCTACCTTGGCTAAGGACGTGAGGGTGTACGTCTCCTCCTGCTCGGTGTGCGCCCAGAGTAAGGCACTTAGGCACCTCCCAGCGGGTAAGCTACAACCATTATCAGTTCCACAACGACCATGGTCTCATCTTAGTATTGATTTTCTGACTGATCTTCCCCTCTCCCAAGGTAACACCACCATCCTGGTCGTTGTGGACCGCTTCTCCAAGTCCTGCCGCCTCCTTCCTCTGCCCGGTCTCCCCACGGCCCTGTTTACACACGTCTTCCGGCACTACGGGGTACCAGAGGATATAGTGTCTGACCGAGGTCCCCAGTTCACGTCCAAGGTCTGGAAGGCGTTCATGGAACGTCTGGGGGTCTCGGTCAGTCTGACCTCTGGGTTCCACCCCGAGAGTAATGGGCAGGTGGAACGGGTAAAATTCTGCCCACGTTCACCTCCAACGCGCCGTCAGAAGGCCACCGCTGACCGCCACCGCAGTGAGGCCCCCGTCTTTGTACCGGGGGATTGGGTCTGGCTCTCGACCCGGAATCTGCCCCTCCGCCTGCCCTGCCGGAAGCTGAGCCCGCGGTTTGTGGAGCCGTTCAAAGTCCTGAGGAGAGTCAACGAGGTCACTTATAGGATATTACTTCCCCCTGATTACCGTATTAACCCCTCGTTTCATGTGTCTCTCCTCAGGCCGGTGGAAGCTGGCCCGCTCCAGGAGTCTGAGGTGCGGGAGGTCCCTCCACCTCCTCTGGACATCGAGGGAGCCCCGGCGTACTCTGTCCGTTCCATCCTGGATTCGAGGCGTCGGGTGGGGGGCCTTCAGTACCTCGTGGAGTGGGAGGGGTACGGTCCGGAGGAACGGTGCTGGGTCCGGGTGAGGGATATCCTCGATCCCTCCATGTTACGGGATTTCCACCGTCGCCATCCGGATCGCCCTGCTCCGCATCCTCCTTGCCGTCCCCGAGGCCGGGGTCAGCGCGATGCTGGAGCCGCGCGTCGGGGGGTACTGTCACGACTTCCGCTGAGGCTGCCTCCCCTCCTTGTTCGGGCAGGTTTCGGCGTTCGGCGTCACTGGCTTACTAGCTACTGCCGATCCATTTATCATCACGCCATTTGTCTTGTCTTCAATCACACACACCTGGTCCTTATTCCCTCATTAGTCATTGTATAAGTGTTCCCTCTGCTTCTTTGTCTGTGTGGGTGATTGTTATTTGTGGAAGTTAGTGAAGCTCGGTAGAGCGCGTGTATTTTGTATCGACGGGAGATTTCCCGTGTACCTTGTATTGTCCAGTGCGCCTGTTTTGTGCCCTGGAGTGTGTTTGACACATTTCTGCGTAAACCTGTATTTTTGCAGATTAAAGCCTGTGTTTCTGTGATTTACCCTCCTGCGCCTGACTCCTTCCACACCACCTCATCACAACAGCATTTCATAAACTTTACTGTGGGAAAGTTGATGTTGATATGCTTCAGTTTGCTGCCATAAGACTGGTTTCACATTTGTCTCCAGTGATTCTAAGGTAAAATATATCTAAAACAAGTGTCATTTATATTTACAATTCCCTTATCCAAAAGGATTACTCATTTACCTAGCTCTTACCAATAGCTCTTATCAATAGCTCTTATCAAATTGTAAATTACAGTGCATGGAGAATAATGTTATTTCTATAGATTTTTAAAAAAGTAGATTGCTTTTTCCACTTGGAACTTGTAGGTTCGCTAGACCTTATTTATGGTTTCCTCGCATGTAAAGGTGGTGGAATTATTAGGGAATTAAGTCAAGGTCAGAATACGGTGTATCTGTAGACACACCTCCGCCACACCTTCAACTCAAGGTCAGAATACACAGAGAACCAAGTGCATAAAAAGAGAAAAACGTTCCATTTACGCGCACTTAACTCAGGTCGGAATCAGCGTCATTGAGAGATAAATTAATAATATATAATGTTTCTTATTTGACCTATTTTTTACTTTTGTGAATGTTTGTGTCGCCCTACGCGAGGACAACCTCTACACACAGTGAAGTGAGTACCTGTGCTCGGCTCCACTCATAGGCATCAGGTGAGTAGCCTGTCCCACGCAGGCCTATCTGGACAACCCTCTTGCAGTCCAGCAGGCCCTCCTCCACACAGCGCCTGAAGGGCGTCCCGTGGCCAATCTTCTCCCCCAGGACCACGTCACTTGTGTCGGCATGAGCATCCACATGGATAAGACCCACAGGGCCGTGTCTGACAAACACAGGACACAAATGTACTGTTTCACGGACATCGATTCAGCCTAGTCCTGTGCCAAAAATTGTGCTGAACAGAGATTCTCCATTGAAAGTGCTTTTTAGTCTAGGACTAAAGGACAAGTTTGTTTTTGTTTTAACCAAATCACAATTTTTTATGTTTACATGGCATGTTATTGAAGTGTCCAGACACTCTTATTGCCATTTCACTTGGTTTTGAGAAAATTACCCGACCAGCGATAGACTACCTCAGCTTAATTCTGCAGTATCGGGGCAGTGACGAAACATGAACAAAGGCTCCAGAAACACCCAAATATGTCATTTTAGAAACGGAAAAGCTCTCAGTATAGCGATGCAGGTCTTTAGATGTTGTACACATTGTGTCATTGAGCAAATGTACATTCCATTATGTTGGACTTGAGCGATAGTATTCCGTGTGCGACCATGCACGTACTTTCTATCAGCACAATGGGGACTAGAAAACACTTGCATGCTCGCACACCGATAGTGCAGAACGAGCATGAGGAACGAGCATTGTGGGGTACATTTCTCAAAACCAAGTGAAATCGCAAAAAAAGTATCTGGACAATTCTATAACATGCCATCTACATCAAAACTATAGTTTTTTTTTTTTTTTAAGCGAACCTGTCCTTTAATCTGTCCAGGAAACTGCCACTGAAAGTATTCGTTATTCTAGCATTTGACAAATGTAGGCCTACTGGTACATCACTTACTTCTCAGCAACTGCTTGGAGAATAGGGTATGCTATGGTGTGATCACCACCTGTTAAAAGACCGAATAAAATGTAGCCTATCCAGTTAAACATACACCAAATAGAACTTTAGTGTGTCATGCCAAAACCTTGTAACAGTAACCTTTGTATAAAAATTGTCAGGAAGGTTCATAAGCAGGGCAAAGATTAATCATTCAACATTAGCCTAAATGTGTGACGAGGAGAGAAGAAGAAGCAGGTGTTGTTTTGAGGCACATCTGAAAGGAATAGCGATCACTGCTGAACTGTAGTTAGTAGGCCTTTGCTATAATGTCCAAAATCACTTTCCTCACATCTCAGATTGCATAGTGCAGAAAGTGGTCCTCCTCCTCACCCATAGTAAGGGGGATACAGCCCGTGGCCAGGATTGTACGGTAGGCCTCCCGGATTCGTCTGCAGGTGTCCTTTAGGTCATACACATTGACGTTGACGTCCCCAATATCAGCCACCATCAGAGACTCATAGGGGGCTGCCCGGGTGCCACTGTTGTAGGCCCTCAACATGGCCGACTCTGCTCTGATCTGACGGGGGCCAAATCTGTAAAGGACCATGCATTGTCCTACTTTTAAATAACATTGGTTGTAACAAGCAGAATTAGTTTGACACATTCTCTCAACTGAACAATCACTAGATTTAATTCATAAATTAAATGTGTACATTATACTACAAATATGACTCAATTTATAGAATATAAAAGGTAAAAATGCACATCTACTGCAAATGTGCGAAATGGATTTCAAATAAATTATTCTGCAAATGCTTACAAAGTATAGCCTGCTATGCTCGTACGAGTACAATATTGTACCGCACAGTATTTGCATAGATCAGGCTTTGCAGAAGTAGGCTACCTTGTCCCAGGTCGGTTGGAAGTACCAGTATCGATTGGAACACCAACAAATGCTGCATCAAGTCCATCTGCGGTCTCTTGGTAAGGTAACTTGCCCATTGTAGCAATTCCAGAGACCCTCGCTACAAATTCGGCGCTCGGGGGAACGTTGTAGCGCTTTCCTGAGCAAAGTCGTGCAGGGGTGATACATGGACGTCGCCTGTCGTGTGTCTTGTTGCACACTGCTAAAAATTCTGAAAAGTTATAGGTATTTCTTATACATGACCGCCATAACGTTCCCCGAATGCCAATTCGACTCGTTTTCAAAAGAGACAGCATACTTTCAATAGATATAACCTCGTAGTGGTGACTTTTGATTTGAGTTTCTGAACTTCTGGGCTTGTTTTTGCGTTGCGTTTACAGTTCCACAGATCTGTTAAGTACATGGATGGACTCGACAGGCATTTGGCCCGTGTTTTGGCCTATGCTTTCAGCATGTTCATATGATTGGAGATCTGTGCACAACCAGAGCTCTCTGACAGGCAGACACGTTCTAGCAGTAAAAGGGGGTGATGGGAAATGTATTTTATTTATCATGACCAGTAGCCTAGTGTACAATCTTTGCTAGATAACAAAATGCATTATTATTTTGCTATTAATGCTAGGGACTCACGGAAAAACCAAGTTCAAAGACTTAACACTTTATTATAATCTTTGGATAATATGTATTATCCACTACATTCAGTGTTTATTAAAAACATTCTCACAATAAAAAATGTAGCTTCACAAAGTGTTTGTTGTCAGGGACAATACTCATTCTGTAATTTTTATAGGACTATATTCTAAATGTCCCATGAATAAAATGCCTTTTAACTAAATTTGAAATACAGTCTGATCTGATATTGCTATTAAATCTGAACTGATATTCTGCTACATAACCGTCTGGAGATAATTAGATGCTTTATAATATCATCCTTGACATACAGTAAATACAGTGACTACTTCACGGTCTTAATCAAATAGAGGCTATGGAATAGTCTATATGAGATGTGATGATTAGGAAAATAGACAAACCAAACAAAGGTGTAAACCTCAAGCATGTCACTGACCAGGTCCAAACCGGACATAAAGTGCAAACAATTCCCAAAATAAATGTCAATCCCCTAACATACGGTGTCTAGTCTTACCATAAAATAAAACGGCCTTATATTTGTTTCCTGAAAGCTCGATACACAGGGGTGGAAATGGGGAGAGAAACTTTATATTGGTGGGTTCCCACAACTTCACAGTGACCTTCCACCCCTGACACTAAATTTACCTACATTCAAACTCAATGGGTTAGAGCAGAATTATACCATATATAGACATACACTACCGTTCAAAAGTTTGGGGTCAAAAGCAATTTTTTTTGTCCATTAAAATAACATCAAATTGATCAGAAATACAGTGTAGACATTGTTAATGTTGTAAATGGCTATTGTAGCTGGAAACTGCTGATTTTTAATGGAATATCTACATAGGCTTACAGAGGCCCATTATCAGCAACCATCAGACCTGTGTTCCAATGGCACATTGTGTTTGCTAATCCAAGTTTATCATTTTAAAAAGGCTACTTGATCATTAGAAAACCATTTTGCAATTATGTTAAAGAAGCAATAAAACTGGCCTTCTTGAGACTAGTTGAGTATCTGGAGCATCAGCAATTGTCGGTTCGATTACAGGATCAAAATGGCCAGAAACAAATAACTTTCTTCTGAAACTCGTCAGTCTATTCTTGTTCTGAGAAATTAAGGCTATTCCATGCGAGAAATTGCCAAGAAACTGAAGATCTCGTACAACACTGTGTACTACTCCCTTCACAGAACAGCGCAAACTGTCTCTAACCAGAATATAAAGAGGAGTGGGAGGCCCTGGTGCACAACTGAGCAAGAGGACAAATACATTAGAGTGTCTAGTTTGAGAAACAGACGCCTCACAGGTCCTCAACTGGCAGCTTCATTAAATAGTACCCGCAAAACACCAGTCTCAACGTCAACAGTGAAGAGGCGACTCTGGGATGCTGACCTTCTAGGCAGAGTTGCAAAGAAAAAGCCATATCTCAGACTGGCCAATAAAAAGAAAAGATTAAGATGGGCAAAAGAACACAGACACTGGACAGAGGAAGATTGGAAAAAAGTGTTATGGACAGACGAATCGAAGTTTGAGGTGTTCGGATCACAAAGAAGAACATTTGTGAGACTCAGACCAAATGAAAAGATGCTGGAGGAGTGCTTGATGCCATCTGTCAAGCATGGTGGAGGCAATGTGATGGTCTGGGGGTACTTTGGTGGTGGTAAAGTGGGAGATTTGTACAGGGTAAAAGGGATCTTGAAGAAGGAAGGCTATCACTCCATTTTGCAACGCCATGCCATACCCTGTGGACGGCGCTTGATTGGAGCCAATTTCCTCCTACAACAGGACAATGACCCAAAGCACAGCTCCAAACTATCCAATAACTATTTAGGGAAGAAGCAGTCAGCTGGTATTCTGTCTATAATGGAGTGGCCAGCACAGTCACCAGATCTCAACCCTATTGAGCTGTTGTGGGAGCAGCTTGACCGTATGGTACGTAAGAAGTGCCCATCAAGCCAATCCAACTTGTGGGAGGTGCTTCAGGAAGCATGGGGTGAAATCTCTTCAGATTACTTCAACAAATTGACAACTAGAATGCCAAAGGTCTGCAAGGCTGTAATTGCTGCAAATGGAGGATTCTTTGACGAAAGCTATGTTTGAAGGACACAATTATTATTTCTAACCTTGTCAATGACTACATTTCCTATTCAAACTATTTTCATGTATGTTTTCATGGAAAACAAGGAAATTTCTAAGTGACCCCAAACGTTTGAACGGTAGTGTATATGTCTCTGGGTTAGACTCTGAGAGGACCTAAAGAGACATGATGCTGGCACTGCCCTGTTCTCGTCCGTACATGAGGAAGCTGACAGCCAATCGGAGGTCTTCCAGGTCCAGGTTAGACAGGAAGCACCTCTGTAGGTCCGCCTCCACCGAGCTCCCACTGGGGCTGCAGCCCCTCAGGAGCACCATGGCAGACTGGCACAGCAGCCAATCAGCTAGCTTCTTCATGCCAGCGCTGTCCTGATTGGCAAGGGCACGCCTTCCCCAGAGGCTCAGATGCAGCATGTTGGCAGCAACTCGGGCACTGGGGCGCTGCAGAGAAACAACAATAGGAGCATGGGATTCTCTGACAGTGTACATAATGACTTCCAATACTAATCACCAAGCCCTTACGTAGTGAATGAGTACTGCATAATGAACAACTTTATCTTGTTTATCTCACAAATACTCTCTGAGAAACACTGAGAAATTAGAAAATCATTGTTAACATACCCTTCAGTGAAGTGAAGGGCAATATAATCTAATAAAATTCCTTATTAGACTCTGTACCTTATTGGGGTTCCTACGCAGAAGCAGCTTGACGACTAGTTGCATGTCAGCTGAGACACTGGCAGGCAGGGCAGGGAGCTGGATCTCCTGGAAACTCCTGCTGTCCAGTCCACCTGCTCCATAGAATGGGTTGGCCTGGCCAAATATCTCATAAGAAATGGCCCCGACAGCCCATGCATCTGCCTTGCTGTAATCGATGACCACACCCTGCCCAGGAACTGCAGTGACAACCTATAGAGAGATAGAGGTGTATTTTAATCCCAGAATCCAGAAAATGTTTCCATTTATGTTAACCGTCTGTCACAAGAGACTATGTGTATTTTAACTTTTATTTCCAAAAAAAGCTTGTATGAATCTTGATTGTATAGGTTGTGGTTTTCTATTTCTCTGATGATAGGAGCTTACCTCAGGTGCCATCAGGCAGGTGTTACCTCCTCTGTTCACCCACATAGTGTTGAAGGGTAGCTGGAGACTAGAGTCACTCTGAGCCAAGCAGCAGCCGAAGTCTGTGATCACCAGGCGGGGGCAGCCCTCTGCACAATAGAGATGCCAAATGTCAATAGGATTATTCGATTAAAACTAATACGATAAGCATTATTAATGAATTAATTAGTATCACAGGTAATATCTTCATTTGAGTTTGGAGAGAGCAAAAACATCAAGACAGAATTCTGACCATGTCTTTTGTAAATTAATCTCATATTTAACTTTTAAAAAACATGGCAAAGCTTAATGACACTCAGTATACCATGCCTGAGCTTGCCCTGTTGCTCTCTCTCTCTCTGACCTGAGTCAAACTCCAGGAGCACGTTGTCTGACTTAAGGTCCCTGTGAGCGATGCCCTGTCTGTACAGGTGGTCGACCCCCTCTAGCAGCTGCATCACCATCAGAGAGCCCTCTCTCCTGCTGGGCACATTCACCTCCAGGTACTGACGCAGGGTGCATGGGTAACTATGGAAACAGGGGGAGGAAAGATCAGTATACACTAGGTTGGGTGAATATATAACTACTGGGATGGACAAATCTGCACACAAAATGGTCCGGTCCGGTAAAAAACAATTGCTTTTTAGTCCAAGAGTTGACTTAATCTGGGGCTGGGACACTGAGATACAGCTGGAGGATGGATGTGGGAGAATTATCCTTACTTCTTCATGACCAGGAACAGAGTACGGTTGTTGCCCAGGCCCTCAGGGTTGAGTCTGGCTGGCAGGACATCAGGGTACTCCTCATAGGCACCGGGTAGAAGGGGTACATCCGCTGTGAATGCCCGGAACACCCTGATCACGTTGGGGTGGGCAGAAACCCTCTTGGGCACTTCCCCAAAATACCTGCAAAACAGACCAACGGAAATAAAACTTGAAATGCACTCTTTTGATGCATGGCAAAACACTCTCAAAATATGTTGGGCTATTCTGTGTCTATTGAAAGTAAGTTGATGCAGTGACTGATTGCTGATACTAACCCGTTTAGTGCAATCTGTTCCTCTTTTTCCTGTTTCATGGCGAGAGGGCCTGCAGGGACCAGCTCCTGGGACATGGATCTCAGAATAGCCTCGCTTGATGAACCAGCCTGCAGGAAAGACAGTCTTATTACTATGCCAATTGCATGCTGAACATAGCCTATATTCTATAGTAATATTTAAAAACCAAAAGTAACAATCACACTCTCCCTGTGCCCCAATAATCTGTCATTTTTTCTGAAGTGTAGATTGGTGTAAGAAAGGGCTAGATGGTTTCCACCAAATGTCTTATACCAGTCCTCTCACTTTAAATCCATGAAGGAAAGTGAACAAGTGCACACTTCTGGAAAAATGACATTATCTTGACAGACACCAACCCCAAAGTTCCACATCATCTTGACAGCTAGAGGATAGATGCCCAGGGAGCCGGAGGGGCTCCTCAGAGACCCAGTGACCACCTCTCCTTCATCTTCACTGGGCTGGTCCTTTAGCTTCACCAGGGAACACTGGTCACTCTCCCTGTCCCTGGGCACAGCGAATGGAGCCGCAGCTTCATACACTGCAGCGTTGGAGCCTTTCCCTATCTGCTTCCCAATAAGGTAGTCCTCCAGCTTGTATCCCGAGGCAAAGGACTTGAGAGGACTGGGGTACTTCTTCTTGGTAAACACAGCCTTTAGAGAAGAGGTAAAATGTAGGCCTTTTAGATGAAATAACACATTTTTATTAACAACGTTATTAAAATATTATTAGATATGTAATTATTATTATTTTATTTTACTAAATGTCATATTTAAATGAGATATTCCTGTCCAGACTAAAGATAAAAAGTGACGACTCACAAAAGGGCATTTTTTCAACAAATCAATAAAATATTTTACATTGTAGATAGCTAGCACTTGTATATCAATTTGTTGTCAACATCCATGTTGTTTACCTGGATTTCCTGGCATGTCGCAGCACTCCTTCGATCATCCTCGAGCTGTTGTTCGATCAACCCCACACCGAAACCGAAAGCCAAAAACACTACTCTGTTTCTTGGCGAGCCGCTGCCCCCAAACCTCCTGAAACCACCGGACTGCAGCTGCGCTGCAAGACCCCCCAACGACATGCGGAAATATCGGTACCGAACTGGCAGGAAAGTCTGAGGCTGAACGGTTCGGCCCAGTTGGCCTACACGAAGACGCTCACCTCGGAACTTTGCTGCAAGTCGACCAGCAGGTTTGAGGAGACCTAGCTGGATAACCGATCGTCCCAACTCCACCCCACGGTTGATGGCATGTTTTACAGACATGCTTTACCAATAAATGGTCAGTTTCGCGATGTTTTTACTTTCTCCGTCAGTCCTCGTCGTTCATAGCATAACGTTACACAACACAAGGACGAATCGTTATGTCAACAAACTGGAACAGCCACAGAGAACGTGCTTGTTAGTGTCACGTTACGTTCTTTTTTTACTTGACCTGTTTTTAGAATTAAAGAGACAATGCCACAATGACAATGTTACTGGTGTCAGCAAATGATGCAAATAGGCCTAAACACAATCACAACTTTACACAAATGTCCTAAAATATTGTAATATGTGTAATACATCAAAAAGTATTTTCAACATTGATACTTCAAACAAACACTCCCAAATCATACACATACAAATAATAATGTGAATAGGAACTATTACAGACTACAAAGGGAAGCACAGCCGGGAGCTGCACAGTGACACAAGCCTACAAAACCACTTCTATGCTTGCTTCGAGGCAAGCAACACTGAAGCATGCATGAGAGCACCAACTGTTCCGGATGACTATGTGATCACGCTCGCCGTAGCCGATGTGAGGAAGACTTTTAAGCATGTCAACATTCACAAGGCCGCAGGGCCAGACAGATTACCAGGACATGTACTCCGAGCATGTGCTGACCAACTGGCAAGTGTCTTCACTGACATTTTGTCCCTGACTGAGTCTGTAATACCAACATGTTTCAAGCAGACTACCATAGTCCCCGTGCCCAAGGACACTAAGATAACCTGGCTAAATGACTACCATGAAGTGCTTTGAAAGGCTGGTCATGGCTCACATCAACACCATTATCCAAGAAACCCTAGACCCACACCAATTTGCATACCGCCCCAACAGATCCACAGATGATGCAATCTCTATTGCACTCCACACTGCCCTTTCCCACCTGGACAAGAGGAACACCTACGTGAGAATGTTATTCATTGACTACAGCTCAGCGTTCAACACCATAGTGCCCTCAAAGCTCATCACTAAGCTAAGGATCCTGGGACTAAACACCTCCCTCTGCAACTGGATCTTGGACTTCCTGACGGGCCGCCCCCAGGTGGTAAGGGTAGGTAACAACACATCTGCCACGCTGATCCTCAACACGGGGGCCCCTCTGGGGTGCATGCTCAGTCCCCTCCTGTACTCCCTGTTCACCCATGACTGCATGGCCAGACACGACTCCAACACCATCATTAAGTTTGCAGACGACACAACAGTGGTAGGCCTGATCACCGACAACGATGAGACAGCCTATAGGGAGGAGGTCAGAGACCTGGCCATGTGGTGCCAGGATAACAACCTCTCCCTCAACGTGACCAAGACAAAGGAGATGATTGTGGACTACAGGAAAAAAAAGAGAACTGAGCACGCCCCCATTCTCATCGACGGGCTGTAGTGGAACAGGTTGAGAGCTTCAAGTTCCTTGGTGTCCACATCACTAACGAACTATCATGGTCCAAACACACCAAGACAGTCGTGAAGAGGGCACGACAAAGCCTATTCCCCCTCAGGAGACTGAAAAGATTTGGCATGGGTCCTCAGATCCTCAAAAAGTTATACAGCTCACCATAGAGAGCATCCTGACTGGTTGCATCACTGCCTGGTATGGCAACTGCTCGGCCTCCGACCGCAAGGCACTACAGAGGGTAGTGCGTACAGCCCACTACATCACTGGGGCCAAGCTTCCTGCCATCCAGGACCTCTATACCAGGCGGTGTCAGAGGAAGGCCCTCAAAATTGTCAAAGACTCCAGCCACCCTAGTCATAGACTGTTCTCTCTGCTACCACACGGCAAGCGGTACCGGAGCGCCAAGTCTAGGTCCAAAAGGCTTCTCAACAGCTTCTACCCCTAAGCCATAAGACTCCTGAACAGCTAATCATGGCTACCCAGACTATTTGCACTGCCCCCCCACCCCATCTTTTTACGCTGCTGCTACTCTGATAATTATTTATGCATAGTCACTTTAACTCTACCCACATGTACATATTACCTCAACAACCTCAACTAGCCGGTGCCCCCGCACATTTACTCTGCACCGGTACCCCCCTGTATATAGCCTCCCTACTGTTATTTTATTTTACTTCTGCTCTTTTTTGTTATTGTTGTTTTATTTAACTTTTTTATAAAAAAATACATGCATTGTTGGTTAAGGGCTGTAAGTAAGCATTTCACGGTAATGTCTACACCTGTTGTATTCGGTGCATGTTGCAAATAAAATTTGATTTGATTTGATTGGATATGAGCTGTGTAGCTCATATCCAATCAATAATTTACTGTATTTCAAACACTTGTTAGAAAATACATTGAGACAGATTTTCCTAATTTCAAAGGCACAGATAGAAGAAAAAAATATCCAATGGCACTATTCAACTAATAAATTGTATAGTCCTATTGGCTGGCAAATTAGCTCATTATCCAGCCCAAAAGTCTAACATTTAACTGACTTGTAATGCCGTTATGACCGATTCTTGTTTTGCCTCTTGTCTTGTGAATACTATTATGACCCATTCTTTGTGGTGAACAATCTGTTTTTCTTCAGGTCTTCGGGCCCAAAGGACACAGGAAGCAGGTCTTCTATATTCATTTCCACGTAAGAACCATCAGGCTTGGAAAGGTAGAAGTACCATTGATCACCTAACTAGAAGGGAAAGGGAAATTGGATTACTTGAGGTTGTTCCATTATAGGTGGATGGCTGTGTGTGAACCAGTACCTGGGTTTGAGGAGACATGATCAATCTCTGACGCACAGGATCCTTTAATTCAAAGTCCCATTAACCAGCTCTGCAAACGTTATAATGTCAAAATACGTTCGGTGGTCACCAAAATATGGAGTTTCGAAGAGCAACTATCGTCAATACTGCCGTTACGCACTGTATGTACTTCGGCGGTGTTGGTGAACACATAATAAGGAGAGGGAGTACAAACCATCGACGCTAGACAGAGAGGAATTTGCTTAATGCAAAAAGGCAGTTTATTAAATCAGAGAGATCTTGTCCTGCTCAAGCTACATGCATGGACCCAATCAATTGCCTCTTATGGAGACAGTTGAGAAGGATGATTAAATAGAGTTTACAGCATTACTTTATACAATGTAACATAAAGGAAGGGGTCCTTCTTCTAGTCCCTTGATTGGTTCCCGAGGCGTAGGAGGCGGGTCTGCTCTGTCCAGAGCAGATGCCCCATTGGTGCACGGCAGAGTCCTCTGCCCTTGGCACCCGACCAGTAGACAGGGGAGTTGAGAATGAGTGTGCGTGCAAATGAAATGTTTGTGTGTGTCCAGGGAACTGCGTGAGGAGGATCTGGTGATTGTGGCCTTGGGCGTGGGTGTTGTCCTGTTATTGCAGTCCTGCAAGACTAGGCCATCTGGTGACAAGATATGGCTGCTCTTCTCTGTCCTTTGTTCGACAACTAACACAACAGCACACTGTTAATATCAGACACATGACAGCGGTCAAAAACAATTTATACTTTTTATTTAGACCTTTTTTGGAAGTACATACAGTGCGTAACGGCAGGAATGACGATAGTTGGTCTGCGAAACGCCATATTTAGGTGAGCACTGAAGATATTTTGACATTATAACGTTTGCAGAGCTGGTTAATGGGACTTTGAATTGAAGGATCCTGGTCGTCAGAGGAAATCTCGTCTCCTCAAATTCAGGTACTGGTTCAGGCTGTGTGATGTACCTTTGATTTTAAAACAACCATACATGTTGGTTTCCTGGATTAGACCTTTGTTCCATTGTCAATGGAATCATTCACATATCTAAGTTGTATAAATAATTGATGTACCTCTTTCATGAACTGTCTGCAATCTCCACATGGTGAGATGAACTGGTCTTCCAGGTCACTACAAAATCAATCATGTCATTAACAACGGTCATTTTTAGTACTGTGTGCACCAATATAGTTAGTGTTGACCATAATAGTATAGTATACAACTTTTTTTTGTAATTTCTCTATTAATTATCTACTGAACATTTCAGGAAGACTAAGACACCCCCAATTACTGTTTATCTTAGCATGACTTTGATAGTAGAATGGTTTATAACCATCTACACACTCTGAGGGGAAGCAAAACCCGATTAATTCTATGATGGGTTCATTAATCGACATCTTTAAAAATGTCTGGGTTGTGATTTCAAGCAGAACAGACACAACAGAACAGACACAACCAATACCATTATAATACTGAATCAGAAAGATCCTGTTTGTATCCACTGGCCTGTCTGACTTTATCCTCTGGCCTCTGACTTTATCTTCTGGCCTGTCTGACTTTATCCACTGGCCTGTCTGACTTTATCTTCTGGCCTGTCTGACTTAATCTTCTGGCCTGTCTGACTTTATCCACTGGCCTGTCTGACTTTATCCACTGGCCTATCTGACTTTATCCTCTGGCCTCTGACTTTATCTTCTGGCCTGTCTGACTATATCCACTGGCCTGTCTGACTTTATCCTCTGGCCTCTGACTTTATCTTCTGGCCTGTCTGACTTTATCCACTGGCCTGTCTGACTTTATCCACTGGCCTGTCTGACTTTATCTTCTGGCCTGTCTGACTTTATCCACTGGCCTGTCTGACTTTATCCACTGGCCTGTCTGACTTTATCCTCTGGCCTCTGACTTTATCTTCTGGCCTGTCTGACTTTATTCTCTGGCCTGTCTGACTATATCCACTGGCCTGTCTGACTTTATCCACTGGCCTGTCTGACTTTATCCTCTGGCCTCTGACTTTATCTTCTGGCCTGTCTGACTTTATCCACTGGCCTGTCTGACTTTATCCTCTGGCCTGTCTGACTTTATCCTCTGGCCTCTGACTTTATCTTCTGGCCTGTCTGACTTTATCCACTGGCCTGTCTGACTTTATCCACTGGCCTGTCTGACTTTATCCACTGGCCTGTCTGACTTTATCCTCTGGCCTCTGACTTTATCTTCTGGCCTGTCTGACTTTATCCTCTGGCCTGTCTGACTTTATCCACTGGCCTGTCTGACTTTATCCACTGGCCTGTCTGACTTTATCCACTGGCCTATCTGACTTTATCCTCTGGCCTCTGACTTTATCTTCTGGCCTGTCTGACTTTATCCACTGGCCTGTCTGACTTTATCCTCTGGCCTCTGACTTTATCTTCTGGCCTGTCTGACTTTATCCACTGGCCTGTCTGACTTTATCTTCTGGCCTGTCTGACTTTATCTTCTGGCCTCTCTTACTTTATCCACTGGCCTATCTGACTTTATCCTCTGGCCTCTGACTTTATCTTCTGGCCTGTCTGACTTTATCTTCTGGCCTCTCTTACTTTATCCACTGGCCTATCTGACTTTATCCTCTGGCCTGTCTGACTTTATCTTCTGGCCTCTCTTACTTTATCCTCTGGCCTGTCTGACTTTATCCTCTGGCCTCTGACTTTATCTTCTGGCCTGTCTGACTTTATCTTCTGGCCTCTCTTACTTTATCCCCTGGCCTATCTGACTTTATCCTCTGGCCTGTCTGACTTTATCTTCTGGCCTCTCTTACTTTATCCTCTGGCCTGTCTGACTTTATCCTCTGGCCTCTTACTTTATCCTCTGGCCTGTCTGACTTTATCCTCTGGCCTCTTACTTTATCCTCTGGCCTGTCTGACTTTATCATCTGGCCTCTGACTTTATCTTCTGGCCTGTCAACAAACTTTATAACATTGTCACGGTTTCGGCCGAGGCTGCTCCTCCTCCTGGTTCGGGCAGGCTTCGGCGGTCGTCGTCCCCGGAGTACTAGCTGCCACCGATCTATGTTTCATGTTCGTTTGGTTTTGTCTTGATGTTGTACACCTGTGTCTTGTTAGTCCTCGTTAGTGTCCTATTTAGTTCTCGTTGTGTGTGTTTGTCTTTGTGTGTGATTGCTCTTCTGTTTTGTGTTGGAGCTACGTACTTCCCTCCAGTGTTTTGGAGAGGTTTTTCGCACATGTTAGTGCGCCGTTTGTTTGACGCCTGTGTGCGCCGTTATTTCGCCTTCGGGCTTATTGTGCTTATTTTCTACGTGAATAGTGCACTAAAGTATTTTGGACTGAGCTTCTGCGTCCTGCGCTTGATTCATACACCACACCCACCTTCAGCACCCCTTGACAAACATCAAAGAATGTTCAAATGTATTATATTTTTTATATAATTTTTTTTGGTTTTGTATTTTTCTATTTCCATTCCTTAACAGAACACCATTATATGTTCTTTATTCCATGGTGCATAACATTGTTATAAAT
The DNA here is from genome assembly GCF_964263955.1 of Coregonus lavaretus. Taxonomy (NCBI): domain Eukaryota; kingdom Metazoa; phylum Chordata; class Actinopteri; order Salmoniformes; family Salmonidae; genus Coregonus; species Coregonus lavaretus. The sequence continues at coordinate 34,652,052 of NC_140007.1, forward strand.
TATCATGAATGCACTGTAGTTCTTTCAAGCCACCTGAAGAGTTACAGCAGCATTCAACATACTAAATAAATAAATGGAAGCATTTTATCAGCCCCCAACCCATGTATTATTATTATATTATACCATTATTATATTATTTGAAAGCCCCTCACCTGTAAAAACTGTCCCATCATGTGCCAACAGGGCTGCCCCCATCCGGAACCTACTGTAAGGACAGTAGGCAAACTCTTTAGCCCCCTGGGACTGGTGAATAAGAGGTTTAATCCAATCCTAATTTTCCTCTTCACTCATGTGATTCCTGGCTTCTGTGTCTGCTCCGTCTACCCTTAACTCACCGATCCTGAAGTCTGTCATATCAACCCTTTCTTTGTAAGTGTCTGTGTTGTTCTATTTGTGTCTGTGTGAGAATGTGCATGTATTGAGAGAGAAAGAGAGAGATAAAAGGTGGAAATAGAGAGTGGATGGATTGAAATATGTACATAACAAGCAGGTTTTTAAGAGCCCCACAGCTCACATATGGTCTGGGTGGGAGGGGCACTGGCCCGCTCTTTAGGGGAAGCTTAGTGTGTGTAATGACTTTTAAAGAGATCATTACCATATAGGGTTGGGGGGTCAATTCGAACTTCCTAAATTTACTGAATTTAAATGGATTTGACCCCAACCCTGATCATTACTTTACTCTGGCTTATGACTAATTTTAAACAGGGGTTAATTAAATTATAATGGCTCATTCGTATGCTTATGACAAGTCTTACAATGCATTATGCAAATTAATGCATCATGATGCATTATTGATTATACCTGCAGACTTGTACCAAACCTTTATGACTAATAAATTATGATTGATTGATACATGTATGTGCAGTGAGTTTTTTAATTTGTTTTATACACAGTAAGACCTTATACCAAAAAATAACTGCTTTATTGTTATAGAGTGTTTGTCTGATGATTGTTTAATAATTATAATACAAACGTATAATAATAGATTGGGTTTACACAGCATTTTTTTCTCTTTACAACAGAATAACAAAGTAGAATTGTCAATCATGTATGTAGGTTTAATACAAGGTTAATAATCATCAGATTCTTACAACAAAGGTCTCACATACTGCAGAACGACTTCTGACTGAGCATGTGACAATGCTTTACATCTGATATCTGTAAAGATATAATTTAGTCAGTGTCCAAAGCTAACTAAATTAATGAGAAAATGAGGGAGTTGTGGTTTATCGCTATTCCACACAGAATGACATACTGTTGGATCTCTGTGCTACATCCCATACTATTGCTTCTGTGTTTGCCCTCTACTCACAGCCACTGCTCTTGTTCATATGGTTTCAAACTGTGACAAGCAGGAGTGGAATAGTGTAGTCTGTTATTTTACCTCATGTTGATTTATTTCCTTCTATTAAATTCCTTGTGGAACTGTTCTCTTCCCTGCGTGCGCTACCGTTCTGGGATGTTTATCTTGATTCAGTTGTTGGGGTTGTCATTGTTGATGATCCAGTCCATCCATCTGACATACATTCAGTTGTTGGGGTTGTCATTGTTGATGATCCAGTCCATCCATCTGACATACATTCAGTTGTTGGGGTTGTCATTGTTGATGATCCAGTCCATCCATCTGACATACATTCTGACTTGAGTGTAGACTCCTGGGAAGTAAGGGTTGGCACAGCTGATTCCCCATGAGACGATGCCTTCCAAGTTTCCATTGCAGATAAGGGGTCCACCTGAGTCACCCTGTAGAACAATAACACAAAAGACACAATGATGAACAAAAGCTCTGGTCCTTTTGTTAGGGATATACAGTGTGAATACACCCCTCTTATCTGGACAATTTCATGTTAGTTACCACACATTTTACACAACACTGTTTTGTGTCTGTTTTTCTATTCTACGACTAAATTGTCAAATTGTGATGTTTTATTTTATTTTGTCACTTTCTTCTGCCATTGAAATGTTATTGTTGTGATTTTTAAGAATGTCATGTGATCTGGGGACCAGTATCTGATGTCCCTTATCTGACCACATACATTTCCCTAATCCAAACTGTACATCTATCCCATTGGTCTGGCCCAGTTTTAAAGGCCCACACCCTATATTATTCACAGCAGTCTATACCTAAGCTCTTGTGACAGACATAAATATGATTGTGTTTTGCTTTTCATGTTTTGTGTTTGCTTGTCATGTATTGTGTAATTTATGTGTATATAGATAGATATGTATAATGTAATTGTTGTTTATTGATAATTTCATGCAGGGCTATCTAGAACTTAAAATGGTTCTTCAGCTGTCCCCATAGGAGAACCCTTTGAAGAACCCTTTTTGGTTCCAGGTAGAACCCTTTCGCGTTCCATGTATAACCCTTTCCACAGAAGGTTCCTAATGGAACCCAAAAGGGTTCTGCTTGGAACCAAAAAGGATTCTCCTATGGGGACGGCCAAAGAACCCTTTTGGAACCCTTTTTTTTAAGAGTGTTGTCTCAGCATGACTCCCTACGCTAAATAAAGGTTAAGAAAAAAAAGATTTGATTCTGGGTGCTGAGATTAGGCTATTCTTTACCTGACAGGAGTCCTTGCCACCAAAGCGAGACCCAGCGCACATCATGTTGTCTGTGATCCTCCAGTAGTAGTAGTAGTGGCAGTAAGGTATGGTCTGCACATCCACAGCACGCAGCACAGGGGACAGGTAGTAGCTGTAGATACGGGTGACACCCCAGCCGCTCACTGTACAGGGGGTGTACCCTTGGAGAGCAGGGGTGTCCTCTTCTGGCAGTGGGGCAGGCTGAACGTAGGCATTCAGCTTGGCTGGCTCACTGAGCTGGAACACACACAACCACAGAAAAGGCACAAAATCAGATGCTGCTGACCAATCAGGAGGCAGACAATCAGACAGAAGGGATCAAAGGGGGCGGAGTCAATGTTATGGTACAGTGTCTAAGCTGCAGCAGTATCTGAAATTATGCAGTGAGTAGACTAACTGAAATATTCAAACTCATTAACACCATGGATAGGTTCCAATATCTACACTAGCATACCACTTTCCCAAGCTTCATTGTAAGTGGTATGCCTGTGTGGGTATTGAAACACAGCACGTCTCTACCTTATGGTGATGGGATGGATAGTCTTACCTTGATGAGCATGATGTCGTTGTTGAAAGTCTTGTAGTTGTAGCTATAGTGGACAAAGATCTTGGAGATGTTGATCACTTGCTCGAAGCCTTCTTCCTCGACCAGACTGTGCTCACTCAAAACCACCTGGATAAGCTGGGCCCTGAGGAGGAACAGACATGGAGGAACAGACATGATCCAATCTGTCCAGGGGAAGTGGAGAGCATGCATATGGAATTGTTTTAACCTACAACATATTACACTACTATTCCCCACCCCCAAAACATTTACTCAATCAAGCGCGTGCTGGCCCTTTAAATTTTTTGATGTAATTGACTGTTGGCTTCAAGCATCTGTTCATTGTTTTATGCAACATTTACATTTACATTTACGTCATTTAGCAGACGCTCTTATCCAGAGCGACTTACAGTTAGTGAATACATTTTTATTTATCTTTTATACTGGCCCCCCGTGGGAATCGAACCCACAACCCTGGCATTGCAAACGCCATGCTCTATCAACTGAGCTACATCCCTGCCGGCCATTCCCTCCCCTACCCTGGACGACGCTGGGCCAATTGTGCGCCGCCCATGAGACTGCCATGCAAGAGGATAGAGTTACAGACCTATATCCATCCTGCCCTGCCTTTCGAATGTTTTTGAAAGCCAAGTTAACAAAAAGATCACAGACCATTTTGAATCACACCGTACCTTCTCCGCTATGCAGTCTGGTTTCCGAGCTGGTCATGGGTGCACCTCAGCCACGCTCAAGGTCCTAAACGATATTATAACCACGATCGATAATAGACAGTACTGTGCAGCCGTCTTCATCGACCTGGCCAAGGCTTTAGACTCTGTCAACCACCGCATTCTTATTGGCAGACTAAATAGCCTTGGTTTCTCAAATGACTGCCTCGCCTGGTTCACCAACTACTTCTCAGATAGAGTTCAATGTGTCAAATCGGAGGGCCTGTTGTCTGGACCTATGGCAGTCTCTATGGGGGTGCCACAGGGTTCAATTCTTGGGCCGACTCTTTTCTCTGTGTATATCAATGATGTCGCTCTTGCTGCTGGTGATTCTCAGATCCACCTCTACGCAGACGACACCATTTTGTATACATCTGGCCCTTCATTGGACACTGTGTTAACAAACCTCCAAACAAGCTTCAATGCCATACAACACTCCTTCCGTAGCCTCCAACTGCTCTTAAACACAAGTAAAACTAAATGCATGCTCTTCAATCGAACGCTGCTGGCACCCGCCCACCCGACTAGAATCACTACTCTCGACGGGTCTGACCTAGAGTATGTGGACAACTACAAATACCTAGGTGTCTGATTAGACTGTAAACTCTCCTTCCAGACTCACATTAAGCATCTCCAATCCAATCTATTTCGCAACAAAGCCTCCTTCACTCATGCTGCCAAACATGCCCTCGTAAAACTGACTATCCTACCGATCCTTGACTTCGGCGATGTCATTTACAAAATAGCCTCCAACACTCTACTCAGCAAATTGGATGTAGTCTATCACAGTGCCATCCGTTTTGTCACCAAAGCCCCATATACTACCCACCACTGTGACCTGTACGCTCTTGTTGGCTGGTCCTCACTACATATTCGTCGCCAAACCCACTGGCTCCAGGCCATCTATAAATCACTCCAAGCAAATCCCCTCCTTATCATAGCTCATTGGTCACCATAGCAACACCCACCCGTAGTATGCGCTCCAGCAGGTATATCTCACTGGTCATCCCCAAAGCCAACACCTCATTTGGCCGCCATTCCTTCCAGTTCTGTGCTGCCAATGACTGGAACGAACTGCAAAAATCTCTGAAGCTGGAGACTCTTATCTCCCTCACTAACTTTAAGCATCAGTTGTCAGAGCACCTTACCGATCACTGCACCTGTACACACCCATTCTGAAATTAGCCCACCAAACTACCTCATCCCCATATTGTTATTTATTTTGTTCATTTGCACCCCAGTATCTCTATTTGCACATCATCTCTTGCACATCTATCATTCCAGTGTTAATACTAATTGTAATTATTTTTGCACTATGGCCTATTTATTGCCTTACCTCCATAACTTACTACATTTGCACACACTGTATATATATTTTCTGTTGTATTTTTGACTTTATGTTTTGTTTTACTCCATATGTAACTCTGTGTTGTTGTTTTTATCGCACTGCTTTGCTTTATCTTGGCCAGGTCGCAGTTGTAAATGAGAAATTGTTCTCAACTGGCTTACCTGGTTAAATAAAGGTAAAAAAAACAACAAAAAAACATTATATTCCATTCAACTGTGACACTACTATCCCATAATTGTAGTCAGTACTCACGGTCTCCAGCAGTGGGCAGCAGACACCACCCACTGGGGCCGAATGAGGGTGGCTCCACAGTAGTGGTCCCTGTTATACTGTATAGATGCCTGGTACTTGATAGAGTACCGTTCGACTTCTTGTCCTCCGATGATTCTCTGTGTAAAAGTCTCTGTGGATTAGATTGAGAGGACAGTTTGTTATTCATCTGAATTAGTAATCTGAATTCCTACATGTGCATTGTGCATACAAATTATTCAGGTGGTTAGTAAATTATACTTGAAAATATACATTTTTTGGACATTACAAAATGTAGTTGTCATCTTTATGTGAATATAATTAGTACTTTACTCTACTTCACTTCACCTGTAAGTAAAAAAAAATGAATTCAACATAAGATAAATGCATAATCTAAACAACTATTTGCGTGTAAAAACAACTACATGGAAAATTGTGTTTAATTTACTCCATTTTCATAATATGTCCATTCAATTTAAGAATTTTAAGTTCTTCCAACAACTTGCCATGTGGCTCTGTTTTCAGAGGATTGTGGGTAATTGATTGAAAAAAAAACTTGTAGATACTTTTACACAATGTTGTATGCATGTTTGAAGAACGAAAAGCACATTTCTATATTAGTATCAAATCGTTTGTTATGCTATGAGGTGTACTGGATCATGATGAATGGATATCAAAACCGTCGGGCAAATTGACGTTAAATGATGAGAGCACCCATTCTCACCATTAGTAAGATCATGCATGCTACTCTAGACAAAGCAAATACATCAAGCTACAATGCTTGCAGCTTTACCTCCAGTTAGTGCTAGTGGAATGAGCATATGCGCTCAACAATTCCTGCTAAAGTGGATGAAAATGTTGAGCGATGAAGTACATAAATCCATGTTTATCACTAAGACACGATCAATGAAAGTACAGTTGAAGTCGGAAGTTTACATACACTTAGGTTGGAGTCATTAAAAATCGTTTTTCAACCACTCCACAAATTTCTTGTCAACAAACTATAGTTTTGGCAAGTCGGTTAGGACTCCTACTTTGTGCATGACACAAGTAATATTTCCAACAATTGTTTACAGACAGATTATTTCACTTATAATTCACTGTATCACAATTCCAGTGGGTCAGAAGTTTACATTCACTAAGTTGACTGTGCCTTTAAACAGCTTGAAAAATTCTAGAAAATTATGTCATGGCTTTAGAAGCTTCTGATAGGCTAATTGACATCATTTGAGTCAATTGGAGGTTTACCTGTGAATGTATTTCAAGGCCTACTTTCAAACTCAGTGCCTCTTTGCTTGACATCATGGGAAAATCAAAAGAAATCAGCCAAGACCTCAGAAAAAAAATTGTAGACCACCACAAGTCTGGTTCATCTTTGGGAGCAATTTCCAAAACACCTGAAGGTACCACGTTCATCTGTACAAACAATAGTACGCAAATATAAACACCATGGGACCACGCAGCCGTCATACCGCTCAGGAAGGAAACGCGTTCTGTCTCCGAGAGATGAACGTACTTTGGTGCGAAAAGTGCAAATCAATCCCAGAACAACAGCAAAGGACCTTGTGAAGATGCTGGAGGAAACAGGTACAAAAGTATCTATATCCACAGTAAAACGAGTCCTATATCGACATAACCTGAAAGGCCACTCAGAAAGGAAGAAGCCACTGCTCCAAAACCGCCATAAAAAAGCCAGACTACGGTTTGCAACTGCACATGGGGACAAAGATCGTACTTTTTGGAGAAATGTCCTCTGGTCTGATGAAACAAAAATAGAACTGTTTGGCCATAATGACCATCGTTATGTTTAGAGGAAAAAGGTGGGACCTTGCAAGCCGAAGAGCACCATCCCAACCGTGAAGCACAGGGGTGGCAGCATCATGCTGTGGGGGTGCTTTGCTGCAGGAGGGACTGGTGCACTTCACAAAATAGATGGCATCATGAGGAAGGAAAATTATGTGGATATATTGAAGCAACAAAACATCAGTCAGGAAGTTAAAGCTTGGTCGCAAATGGGTCTTCCAAATGGACAATGACCCCAAGCATACTTCCAAAGTTGTGGCAAAATGGCTTAAGGACAACAAAGTCAAGGTATTGGAGTGGCCATCACAAAGCCCTGACCTCAATCCTATAGAAAATGTGTGGGCAGAACTGAAAAAGCGTGTGCGAGCAAGGAGGCCTACAAACCTGACTCAGTTACACCAGCTCTGTCAGGAGGAATGGGCCAAAATTCACCCAACTTATTGTGGGAAGCTTGTGGAAGGCTACCCGAAACGTTTGACCCAAGTTAAACAATTTAAAGGCAATGCTACCAAATACTAATTGAGTGTATGTAAACTTCTGACCCACTGGGAATGCGATAAAATAAATAAAAGCTGAAATAAATCATTCTCTCTACTATTATTCTTAAATTTCACATTCTTAAAATAAAGTGGTGATCCTAACTGACCTACAACAGGGCATGTTTACTCGGATTAAATGTCAGGAATTGTGAAAAACTGAGTTTAAATGTATTTGGCTAAGGTGTATGTAAACTTGCGACTTCAACTGTAACTATATAATCAGAAAGATTAAGTAGATCTAATGTACAATAACAGTTCTGGATTTGATCAAATTAAGTTGGATCTTAGCCATTGTTTTATTCTGGACTTGACATATTAGTGTTTGTGAAATATATTATATGTAAAAATACACAATGTTGTAAATACTCAAAAAGCTGATGCAAATAGTTGCCAATTTTTTTGGGGTGGAACTAGCACAATATTTTTTACAGTGTACATTAAAAACCGTTATGGATACACTAATTGAACAGATGGCTGAAAAATGAATGTTTGAGGCCTGATGCTGTTCAAGGCTCTGTGGCCAATATTAGAAAAACAATGTTAATTCGGAAACAGTTGTAAACTGTGCGCATTATTTACAAAAAATACTAACCAGCTGGATACTGGCAGCATACTGTAAATTGTCGTACTGTTTTAAAGCATCAACAATGTACTTTTAGCTGTCAACACAGATACACGGTACCACATATGCTACACGTTTCTAGTGTGATACAGGTTTCACGTGGCTTAACCTCACATGCTATTACATATTGTAACAATGTTAGTCTAATCATGTAACCTGGACTGTAGGGACTTCAAATGTCATAGGATCCCGGACCTGACACCCGTGATGATGAGGATATGCTGTAACATACAATGGGTATTCAGTGCCGGACTTAGGCTAATCATGGCTCCTTTAGCTGTGTCTTTGTTTCCACCAGCACACGAACAAGCATACAGGCCGCATACAGAAGCATCTCCCTTTCAGAGTACTTTATTTACTATTTTTACTCTGCCCGAAACCATTATGTGATTTTATTAATCCTTCTAGAATTCAAGGCGTATTTGTACTGTTTACAAAACATGAACCACACATAATATGGCCTATTACAAGTCTTTTTTTAAAATCCAAGTATGATCTAGTAGTAACCTACCTCTGACTGAGAGAGCCAGTAGGAGCAGCACTGCAGACCATTTCAACTGATTCATGTTTACTTCACCTGAAACATGGAAATGCATTGCATTTTATTAGAGAACTCCCCAATAATAACATATCAGTATTTCTAGCCTGCATAGATGTCCTAGTGATTGTTTTCTCTCAAGACAAAATCCCAGACTGCTTCTCAGATCAAAGTTTTGCTACTCACCAACAGCCACAATCCTTCACTGCACAGCCTTCTGGTTCCAGGATTCTCCTCTCGCCTTTTATAATGGTACCATGTCCTTGTCTTTTGCTTTGTTATGTCCCATCATGCAGTGTCAATATGAAATGGGGTATCCCACAACACCAGACAGGGACTGACCTAGTACATGACAAAACATAGTGTCCTTTATTATCTTCATTTCTAAGCCTTTTCTTGATTGCCCCTTGGGGCTCATTGTTGAGTGGAGGTAGCTGGGAATTGGACACCTTTCTCCAGTCAAGCCCAAGACGTGAACATAATAAGAGTTCATCGGTTTATTGTGCTGATCGGATTGAATGGGGGTGGTGTTAGATAAGAATTAATGTATTGTGGTATTACAAAACAGTATTATTATAGCAAATATAAAAAGGTTACACTCCCGAGTGGCGCAGTGGTCTAAGGCACTGCATCGCAGTGTTAGTTGTGCCACTAGAGATCCTGGTTCGAATCCAGGCTCTGTCGTAGCCGGCCGCGACCAGGAGACCCATGGGGCGGCGCACAAGTCGTTCAGGGTAGGGGAGGGAATGGCCGGCAGGGATGTAGCTCAGTTGGTAGAGCATGGCGTTTGCAACGCCAGGGTTGTGGGTTCGATTCCCACGGGGGGCCAGTATGAAAAATACAATGCACTCACTAACTGTAAGTCGCTCTGGATAAGACCGTCTGCTAAATGACTAAAATGTAATTTTCCCCTTGGCATGATGTAAATGACTTGAACAATAGGCCTATCTAAATATGAATGTTTTGTGTGTGGTCATACATCCTCGAAAAACATAGGCTACACTGATAATACATACATGAAAGAACAGAAAAGCCCACACACTGTACACTCCTAATTACCACATTTAAAAACAACATTGTATTGCACCATATCAGGTTATCAACTTCTGCTTGCATTTTGTATTTCTATTTTGATGTGTATTTTCTGTAATTTCTTCATCTGTAAAATATTCCTTGATCTCAGTATGACTCCCTTATAAAATAAAGATTGAATAAATCATTTCTGCATTTTATTAAAATAGGTATTTCCAGAAACAGATCCTAATGGGGAACCGTGGTAATGACAAGTGTAGGTTTTGCAGTTTCAGGTATGAATTAAATAATAGTAGTTACATTATAATCATGTTTGTGCCAATTCCTATACTCTAGAGATACACTTTCATGCATCATTACAATGGGGAGTTATAGTGTGTATATACTGTACAGTGAATAGTTACAGTGTCATTTTGATCAACTTTTCTGTTGTTGTCTGATCCCATCTCCGATTCTATACTTCACACCAAAATAGGACAATTCCTAACAGACAGAAACAGTTTTGAAGATCAATTCTAAACCAACTATTTCTTTACTCTTGAATACACTGAGAAGTTATACTATGAATATACTTGTTACAAACCAGGCCTGAGCCTATTGAGACACATTGACAGAGCATGCACCCTCAGGGATCCTGTACTCCCTGTTCACCTATGACTTCATGGCCAGGCACGACTCAAACACCATCATTAAGTTTGCCGACGACACAACAGTGATCACCACCAATGACGAGACAGCCTATAGGGAGGAGGTCATAGACCTGGCCGTGTGGTGCCAGGATAACAACCTCTCCCTCAACGTGATCAAGACAAAGGAGATGATTGTGGACTACAGCGAAAAAAAGAGGACTGAGCACGCACCCATTCTCATCAATGGGGCTGTAGTGGAACAGGTTGAGAGCTTCAAGTTCCTTGGTGTCCACATCACCAACAAACTATTATGGTCCAAACACACCAAGACAGTCGTGAAGATGGCACGACAAAGCCTATTCCCCCTCAGGAGATGAAAAGATTTGGCATGGGTCCTCAGATCCTCAAAAAGTTATACAGTTGTACCATCGAGAGCATCCTGACTGGTTGCATCACTGCCTGGTATGGCAACTGCTCGGCCTCCGACCGCAAGGCACTACAGAGGGTAGTGCGTACGGCCCAGTACATCAATGGGGCCAAGCTTCCTGCCATCCAGGACCTCTATACCAGGCGGTGTCAGAGGAAGTCCCTAAAAATTGTCAAAGACTCCAGCCATCCTAGTCATAGACTGTTCTCTCTGCTACCGCACGGCAAGCGGTACCAGAGCGCCAAGTCTAGGTCCAAAAGGCTTCTCAACAGCTTCTACCCCCAAGCCATAAGACTCCTGAACAGCTGATCTTGGCTACCCGGACTATTTGCATTGTCCCCCCCACCGCACCCCACCCCCTCTTTTACGCTGCTGCTACTCTCTGTTTATTATCTATGCATAGTCACTTTAACTCTACCCACATGTACATATAATTTTTTACTCATCAATTTTTTACTTAACACTTATTTTTCTTAAAACTGCATTGTTGGTTAAGGGCTTGTAAGTAAGCATTTCACTGTAAGGTCTACACCTTAAAGGACCTCGATACCAGGCGGTGTCAGAGGATGGCCCTAAAAATTGTCAAAGACTCCAGCCACCGTTCTCTCTGCTACCGCACGGCAAGCGGTACCGCTTTGCATGTGGCAAATAAAATGTAATTTAATTTAATACAAAACCTAACAATTCCCTATAGAGCTGATCACTGCTGTTGCAATACATAAGCCACAGTATGTTATTAAAGCCACTCGCTACTTGCTATCAGTCACTGCTCTGCTTCAAGGTTGTGACCAAGGACTGTGATTGACTGATGGTTGAAGTGGCACACGGACAGACAGTCGTTCATGACTCTGCTTTATATATGGGCCTTTGTGTCACCCTGTTCCAATTATGCTCTTACGGTAAATTGGGTATATTGAGGTCATGTTTATCTCTTCCTGTCTATGAATGGAAAAGCAGTGTCACTTTACTATACTGTGTCTCACACAGTATCTCATACTGTTGGCAATTCAACTGCATTCGTTTACAATATTTTCCACATATTCAGAAATGGAAAATCAGATAATAGACATTTTAAAGAAAGCATTATACAATCAATTATGCTCAAGGCTGTTATTCTCTGATTGCCATCATGTTAGTGATACAGTGGGGAGAACAAGTATTTGATACACTGCCGATTTTGAAGGTTTTCCTACTTATAAAGCATGTAGAGGTCTGTAATTTTTTATCATAGGTACACTTCAACTGTGAGAGACGGAATCTAAAACAAAAATCCAGAAAATCACATTGTATGATTTTTAAGTAATTAATTTGCATTTTATTGCATGACATAAGTATTAGATCACCTACCAACCAGTAAGAATTCTGGCTCTCACAGACCTGTTAGTTTTTCTTTAAGAAGCCCTCCTGTTCTCCACTCATTACCTGTATTAACTGCACCTGTTTGAACTCGTTACCTGTATAAAAGACACCTGTCCACACACTCAATCAAACAGACTCCAACCTCTCCACAATGGCCAAGACCAGAAAGCTGTGTAAAAGGACATCAGGGATAAAATTGTAGACCTGCACAAGGCTGGGATGGGCTACAGGACAATAGGCAAGCAGCTTGGTGAGAAGGCAACAACTGTTGGCGCAATTATTAGAAAATGGAAGAAGTTCAAGATGACGGTCAATCACCCTCGGTCTGGGGCTCCATGCAAGAGCTCACCTCGTGGGGCATCAATGATCATGAGGAAGGTGAGGGATCAGCCCAGAACTACACGGCAGGACCTGGTCAATGACCTGAAGAGAGCTGGGACCACAGTCTCAAAGAAAACCATTAGTAACACACTACGCCGTCATGGATTAAAATCCTGCAGCGCACGCAAGGTCCCCCTGCTCAAGCCAGCGCATGTCCAGGCCCGTCTGAAGTTTGCCAATGACCATCTGGATGATCCAGAGGAGGAATGGGAGAAGGTCATGTGGTCTGATGAGACAAAAATAGAGCTTTTTGGTCTAAACTCCACTCGCCGTGTTTGGAGGAAGAAGAAGGATGAGTACAACCCCAAGAACACCATCCCAACCGTGAAGCATGGAGGTGGAAACATCATTCTTTGGGGATGCTTTTCTGCAAAGGGGACAGGACGACTGCACCGTATTGAGGGGAGGATGGATGGGGCCATGTATCGCGAGATCTTGTTGCCCAGCGACATCCCCGAAACCTGAAGGATCTGGAGAAGGTCTGTATGGAGGAGTGGGCCAAAATCCCTGCTGCAGTGTGTGCAAACCTGGTCAAGACCTACAGGAAATGTATGATCTCTGTAATTGCAAACAAAGGTTTCTGTACCAAATATTAAGTTCTGCTTTTCTGATGTATCAAATACTTATGTCATGCAATAAAATGCAAATTAATTACTTAAAAATCATACAATGTGATTTTCTGGATTTTTGTTTTAGATTCCGTGTCTCACAGTTGAAGTGTACCTATGATGATAAAAATTACAGACCTCTACATGCTTTGTAAGTAGGAAAACCTGCAAAATCGGCAGTGTATCAAATACTTGTTCTCCCCACTGTATATCATACAGATGTAGGATCTTAATTTGACCACCCTGTTGCACAAGAACTTGACCACCCTGTTGCTGCAATGCAGGAAATGTAAAACTTGTAGTGTATTTGAGATTTGAAAAGGCTTCACATGTTTGTAATTTCCACTTTGAAATTTTAGACTATTTTCCCTTATGAAAAATTTAGCAACCCCTACAAAAATGTCCATGAATTATAAACCACATAATAATTCACATTTCCTGTTGCTGCAGGATTATTTTCCTGCTGTAGCAAACTGGCTCAAATTTAGATCCTACATCTGTATAGATATGTTGTGTGAAAGTATTATTGTCCCAATTTAGATAAAATACAGATAAAATACATTATTAGGTACAAAACACCTCTGGATTATACAGGTATGTATGAAGGAAATTACAGATTATTTACGTTTACCCTATTTTGGAGTTTAGTGAGCATTTCTATCTATTACACAAGGATATGTAATTTAATCTGCAACTCGAGGCGTCACTACAGACCCCCTGGTTCGATTCCAGGCTGTATCACAACCGGCCGTGATTGGGAGTCCCATAGGGCGGCGCACAATTGGCCCAGTGTCGTCCGGGTTTGGCCGGTGTAGGCCGTCATTGTAAATAAGAATTTGTTCTTAACTGACTTGCCTAGTTAAATAAAGGTTAAATAAATACAATAAAATAAAATAATAGACAGCTGGGTTTAACTGTATGGCAAATCTATCTATCTATATCAAGTTTTACAGGTCAGGGGTCAAAACAGTGAGGTCATACAGACAAAGGCAGGATTGGGGACAAATCCATATTATTTTCTCATAGCTTTACAAGGAGGAACATTTCAATTTCAGTTTTACTTCTTGAATTGACTGGATTAAAATGGAATTGACCCCAATTATCCCTGACCCCAGATAGATAAAGATAGAGTAACGGCCGAATGGCCATGTAGCGTGAAGATAGTATTGGAGCGGAGGAGGAGCACATCATGTGGAAAAAAGCTTTGGTCAGCACCCAGGGGATGAGCAGCAGAGGGAGAGAGGGAGGGAGGGAGAGAGGAAGGGAGGGAGGTTGCTTGCTGTGTCAATAAGTGTCCGACCCAGAGAGGGCCATTAGCTGACTGAGGTCAGGATGTCCACCAGGGGAAGGTGGCACTAGTGAGAGAGAGGGAGAGGAAGAGGGGAGGGAGATAGAGACAGAAAGAGAGAGAAGGAGAGCGAGAGCGAGAGGGTGGCGTACATGACACTGATGAACCCTGTCAGAACTCTGGTGCTCCATTTTTAATGATGATGTGCGCAAAGCTGTCATCAAGGCAAAGGGTGGCTACTTTGAAGAATCTAAAATCTAAAATATATTTTGATTTGTTTAACACTTTTTTGGTTACTACATGATTCCATATGTGTTATTTCATAGTTTTGATGTCTTCAATATTATTCTACAATGTAGAAAATAGTAAAAATTAAGAAAAACCCTTGAATGAGTAGGTGTGTCCAAACTTTTGACTGGTACTGTACACAACTGAGTCAATACTTTGCAGAAGCACCTTTGGCGTTGATTACAGTCTTTTTGGGTAAGTTACAATATTTGACCATTATTCCTGAAACAATTTTTAAAGCTCTGTCAAGTTGATTGTTGATCATTGCTAGACAGTCAATTTCAAGTCTTGCCATAGATTTTCAAGACGATTTAAGTCAAAACTGTAACTACGCCACTCGGGAACATTCAGTGTCATCTTGATAAGCAACTCCAGTGTAGATTTGGTCTTGTGTTTCAGGTTATTGTCCTGCTGAATGGAGAATTTGTCTCCCAGTGTCTGTTGGAAAGCAGACTGAACCAGGTTTTCCTCTAGGATTTTGCCTGTGCTTATAGCTGTATTCCATTAATTTTTATCCTAAAAAGCTCAGTAGTCATTTCCGATGACAAGCATACCCATAACATGATGCAGCCACCACCCAGCTTGAAAATATAAAAAGTGGTACTCAGTGTTTGCCCCAAACGCTTTGTATTCAGGACAAAAACGCAATTTCTTAATTATTACTTAAGTGCCTTGTTGCAAACAGGATGCATGTTATGGAATATTTTTATTCTGTTCAGGCTTCATTATTTTCACTGCCATTTATGTTAGTATTGTGGAGTAACTACAATCTTGTTGATCCATCCACAGTTCTCATATCACAACCATTAAACTATGTAACTATTCGAAAATCACCAATGGACCCATGGTGAAATCTCTGAGCAGTTTCCTTCCTCTCCAGCAACTGAGCTAGGAAGGACTCCTGTATCTTAGTAGTGACTGGATGTATAGATACACCATACAAAATGTAATTAATAACTTCACCATGCTCAAAGGGATATTCAGCGACTGCTTTACATTTTACATTTTAGTCATTTAGCAGACGCTCTTACCCAGAGCGACTTAAAGTTTTTTAAATATTTTTATTTTTTTATGCATACATTTTCATACTTTAAAAACAAAACAATTTACACATCTACCTATCGGTGGCCTTTGCGAGGCATTGAAAAACCTCCTTGGTCTTTGTGGTTAAATCTGTGCTTGAAATTCACTACTCGATTGAGGGACCTTACAGATAATCGTATGTGTGGGGTACAAATCATGTTGACCACTATTATTGAACAAGGAATGAGTCCATGTAACTCAGGGGTTGGAACCAAAATGATTTTCTTACGTTTTGTTCTGAACAGAACCATCATTTTTTTCCCAACTCTGACAGAGCTCCAGAGTTCCTCTGTGGAGATGGGAGAACCTTCCAGAAGGACAACCATCTCTGCAGCACTCTACCAATCAGGCCTTTATGGTAGAGTGGCTAGACGGAAGCCACTCCTCAGTAAAAGGCACATGACAGCCCGCTTGTAGTTTGCCAAAAGGCACCTAAAGGACTCTCAGACCATGAGAAACAAGATTATCTGGTCTGATGAAGGCCTGATTGGTGGAGTGCTGCAGAGAGGGTTGGACTTCTGGAAGGTTCTCCCATCTCCACAGAGGAACTCTGGAGCTCTGTCAGAGTGACCATCGGGTTCTTGGTCACCTCCCTGACCAAGGCCCTTCTCCCCCGATTGCTCAGTTGGTCGGGCGGCCAGCTCTAGGAAGAGTCTTGATGGTTCCAAATTTCTTCCATTTAAGAATGATGGAGGCCACTGTGTTCTTGGGGACCTTCAATGCTGCAGAAATGTTTGGGTATTCTTCCCCAGATCTGTGCCTCGACACAATCCTGTCTCAGAGCTCAACGGACAATTCCTTCGCCCTCATGACTTGGTTTTTGCTCTGACATGCACCGTCAACTGTGGGACCTTATATAGATAGGTGTGTGCCTTTCCAAATCATGTCCAATCAATTGAATTTACTACAAGTGGACTCCAATCAAGTTGTAGAAACATCTCAAGGATGATCAATGGAAACAGGATGCACCTGAGCTCAAATTCGAGTCTCATAGCAAAGGGTCTAAATACTTATGTAAATAAGGTATTTCTGTTTTTTATTTGTAATACATTTGCCAACATATCTAAAAAACTGTTTTTGCTTTGTCATTACGGGGTAAAAATGTATGCACTCACTAACTGTAAACATTTAGATTGATGAGGATTTTTATTTATTTAATCATTTTTAGAATAAGGCTGTAACATAACAAAATGTTGAAAAAGGGAAGGGGTCTGAATACTTTCCGAATGCACTGTACATACCGCTCAGGTAGATTTTCAGCAACATGTCAACATCTAAAGCGTTCTTGCCATTGCAGTGGAACAGTTGGCCTGGTTGCACGGCCGCCCTCCAGACGTTCTTTGGGACTGTAACGTTCAAACCTGGGTTTTCATCTGCAAAACATGAATAATACAGTCAGATGCTGTAAAAGACTAGAAAGTACTGTAAGTACAGTAAGATAATATATCCTCTGTATTTAAAATAGTCAGTCCCCTAGCAATGCTACTCCACAAATCAACATTTAGAACAATTTATAAAATGTCCCAAAATATCACAATATAAAAACAATTTTTACAAGAGATGTAATGCCAAGTAAACATGGTTTAGTTTATACTGTATAAAGACCAGTATTATCAACCAGGCACTAATGTATAAAGCATAAACACCTTTAAGTTTGAGAGGTGAGTGCATGCATATTTAGACAGCATAGAATAGTTTAATAATTGTGAAATTGTGTTTTAAAATGAAGTGAAAAGTGTGTCTTCCTTGTTTTATATAATAAATCACTACCAATTCAAGATGGACTGCTGTTATAAAAAAATATATATACACTGTTCAAAAAAATAAAGGGAACACTTAAACAACACAATGTAACTCCAAGTCAATCACACTTCTGTGAAATCAAACTGTCCACTTAGGAAGCAACACTGATTGACAATACATTTCACATGCTGTTGTGCAAATGGAATAGACAACAGATGGAAATTATAGGCAATTAGCAAGACACCCCCAATAAAGGACTGGTTTTGCAGGTGGTGACCACAGACCACTTCTCAGTTCCCATGCTTCCTGGCTGATGTTTTGGTCACTTTTGAATGCTGGCGGTGCTTTCACTCTAGTGGTAGCATGAGACGGAGTCTACAACCCACACAAGTGGCTCAGGTAGTGCAGCTCATCCAGGATGGCACATCAATGCGAGCTGTGGCAAGAAGGTTTGCTGTGTCTGTCAGCGTAGTGTCCAGAGCATGGAGGCGCTACCAGGAGACAGGCCAGTACATCAGGAGACGTGGAGGAGGCCGTAGGAGGTCAACAACCCAGCAGCAGGACTGCTACCTACGCCTTTGTGCAAGGAGGAGCAGGAGGAGCACTGCCAGAGCCCTGCAAAATTACCTCCAGCAGGCCACAAATGTGCATGTGTCTGCTCAAACGGTCAGAAACAGACTCCATGAGGGTGGTATGAGGGCACGACGTCCACAGGTGGGGGTTGTGCTTACAGCCCAACACCGTGCAGGACGTTTGGCATTTGCCAGAGAACACCAAGATTGGCAAATTCGCCACTGGCGCCCTGTGCTCTTCACAGATGAAAGCAGGTTCACACTGAGCACATGTGACAGACGTGACAGAGTCTGGAGACACCGTGGAGAACGTTCTGCTGCCTGCAACATCCTCCAGCATGACCGGTTTGGCGGTGGGTCAGTCATGGTGTGGGGTGGCATTTCTTTGGGGGGCCGCACAGCCCTCCATGTGCTCGCCAGAGGTAGCCTGACTGCCATTAGGTACCGAGATGAGATCCTCAGACCCCTTGTGAGACCATATGCTGGTGCGGTTGGCCCTGGGTTCCTCCTAATGCAAGACAATGCTAGACCTCATGTGGCTGGAGTGTGTCAGCAGTTCCTGCAAGAGGAAGACATTGATGCTATGGACTGGCCCGCCCGTTCCCTAGACCTGAATCCAATTGAGCACATCTGGGACATCCACGATGCTTTAGTCCAGGTCTGGGAGGAGATCCCTCAGGAGACCATCCACCACCTCATCAGGAGCATGCCCAGGCGTTGTAGGGAGGTCATACAGGCACGTGGAGGCCACACACACTACTGAGCCTCATTTTGACTTGTTTTAAGGACATTACATCAAAGTTGGATCAGCCTGTAGTGTGGTTTTCCACTTTAATTTTGAGGGTAACTCCAAATCCAGACCTCCATGGGTTGATAAATTTGATTTCCATTAATAATTTTTGTGTGATTTTGTTGTCAGCACATTCAACTATGTAAAGAAAAAAGTATTTAATAAGATTATTTCATTCATTCAGATCTAGGATGTGTTATTTTAGTGTTCCCTTTATTTTTTTGAGCAGTGAATATATATATATATATATAGTGAGGGAAAAAAGTATTTGATCCCCTGCTGATTTTGTACGTTTGCCCACTGACAAAGACATGATCAGTCAATAATTTTAATGTGAACAGTGAGAGACAGAATAACAACAAAAATATCCAGAAAAATGCATGTCAAAAATGTTATAAATTGATTTGCATTTTAATGAGGGAAATAAGTATTTGACCCCTCTGCAAAACATGACTTAGTACTTGGTGGCAAAACCCTTGTTGGCAATCACAGAGGTCAGACGTTTCTTGTAGTTGGCCACCAGGTTTGCACACACCTCAAGAGGGATTTAGTTCCACTCCTCTTTGCAGATCTTCTCCAAGTCATTAAGGTTTCGAGGCTGACGTTTGGCAACTCGAAACTTCAGCTCCCTCCACAGATTTTCTATGGGATTAAGGTCTAGAGACTGGCTAGGCCACTCCAGGACCTTAATGAGCTTCTTCTTGAGCCACTCCTTTGTTGCCTTGACCGTGTGTTTAGGGTCATTGTCATGCTTTAATACCCATCCACAACCCATTTTCAATGCCCTGGCTGAGGGAAGGAGGTTCTCACCCAAGATTTGACAGTACTTGGCCCCGTCCATCGTCCGTTTGATGCGGTGAAGTTGTCCTGTCCCCTTAGCAGAAAAACCCCCCCAAAGCATAATGTTTCCACCTCCATGTTTGATGGTGGGGATGGTGTTCTTGGGGTCATAGGCAGCATTCCTCCTCCTCCAATTACAGCAAGTTGAGTTGATGCCAAAGAGCTCGATTTTGGTCTTATCTGACCACAACACTTTCACCCAGTTCTCCTCTGAATCATTCAGATGTTCATTGGCAAACTTCAGATAGGCCTGTATATGTGCTTTCTTGAGCAGGGGGACCTTGCGGGCGCTGCAGGATTTCAGTCCTTCACGGCGTAGTGTGTTACCAATTGTTTTCTTGGTGACTATGGTCCCAGCTGCCTTGAGATCATTGACAATATCCTCCCGTGTAGTTCTGGGCTGATTCCTCACCGTTCTCATGATCATTGCAACTCCACGAGGCGAGATCTTGCATGGAGCCCCAGGCCGAGGGAGATTGACAGTTATTTTTTATTTCTTCCGTTTGCGAATAATCGCACCAACTGTTGTCACCTTCTCATCAAGCTGCTTGGCAATGGTCTTGTAGCCCATTCCAGCCTTGTGTAGGTCTACAATCTTGTCCCTGACATCCTTGGAGTGCTCTTTGGTCTTGGCCAGGGTGGAGAGTTTGGAATCTGATTGATTGATTGCTTCTGTGGACAGGTGTCTTTTATACAGGTAACAAGCTGAGATTAGGAGCACTCCCTTTAAGAGTGTGCTCCTAATCTCAGCTCGTTACCTGTATAAAAGACACCTGGGAGCCAGAAATCTTTCTGATTGAGAGGGGGTCAAATACTTATTTCCCTCATTAAAATGCAAATCAATTTATAACATTTTTGACAATGCTTTTTCTGGATTTATTTGTTGTTATTCTGTCTCTCACTGTTCAAATAAACCTACCATTAAAATTATAGACTGATCATTTCTTTGTCAGTGGGCAAACGTACAAAATCAGCAGGGGATCAAATACTTTTTTCCCTCACTGTATTACAAGTCTATCATCCAGATTTACATTAATTGAGGAATCAAATTCTAGACAGGCATAATTTTTTTAATATTGTGGAGTAAAGATATTGACAAATAGCCGTACTGCATACAGTAATACCATGGGAGTGAGTTAATTACAGAAATTGAATTCAGTGAAACATAGCTACCCAGCTCGTTAGCAGTTGTAATGTGCATCAATCCTACGTTTTTAAGTGATGCAGCAGCATTCTTATGAAGTCAATCAATCAATCAATCAATTTTATTTTATATAGCCCTTCGTACATCAGCTAATATCTCGAAGTGCTGTACAGAAACCCAGCCTAAAACCCCAAACAGCTAGTAATGCAGGTGTAGAAGCACGGTGGCTAGGAAAAACTCCCTAGAAAGGCCAAAACCTAGGAAGAAACCTAGAGAGGAACCAGGCTATGAGGGGTGGCCAGTCCTCTTCTGGCTGTGCCGGGTGGAGGTTATAACAGAACCATGCCAAGATGTTCAAAAATGTTCATAAGTGACAAGCATGGTCAAATAATAATCAGGAATAAATCTCAGTTGGCTTTTCATAGCCGATCATTAAGAGTTGAAAACAGCAGGTCTGGGACAGGTAGGGGTTCCATAACCGCAGGCAGAACAGTTGAAACTGGAATAGCAGCAAGGCCAGGCGGACTGGGGACAGCAAGGAGTCACCACGGCCGGTAGTCCCGACGTATGGTCCTAGGGCTCAGGTCTCTCAGTTGGCTTTTCATAGCCGATCATTAAGAGTTGAAAATAGCAGGTCTGGGACAGGTAGGGGTTTCGTAACCGCAGGCAGAACAGTTGAAACTGGAATAGCAGCAAGGCCAGGCGGACTGGGGACAGCAAGGTGTCAGCATGCCCGGTAGTCCTGACGTATGGTCCTAGGGCTCAGGTTCTCAGAGAGAAAGAGAGAACGAGAGAATTAGAGAGAGCATACTTAAATTCACACAGGACACTGGATAAGACAGGAGAAGTACTCCAGGTATAACCAACTAACCCCAGCCCCCCGACACATAAACTACTGCAGCATAAATACTGGAGGCTGAGACAGGAGCGGTCCGGAGACACTGTGGCCCCATCCGAAGAAACCCCCGGACAGGGCCAAACAGGAAGGATATAACCCCACCCACTCTGCCAAAGCACAGCCCCCGCACCACTAGAGGGATATCCTCAACCACCAACTTACAATCCTGAGACAAGGCCGAGTATAGCCCACAGAGGTCTCCACCACAGCACAAACCAAGGGGGGGCGCCAACCCAGACAGGAAGATCACGTCAGTAACTCAACCCACTCAAGTGACGCACCCCTCCTAGGGACGGCATGAAAGAGCACCAGCAAGCCAGTGACTCAGCCCCTGTAACAGGGTTAGAGGCAGAGAACCCCAGTGGAGAGAGGGGAACCGGCCTGGCAGAGACAGCAAGGGCTGTTCGTTGCTCCAGAGCCTTTCCGTTCACCTTCACACTCCTGGGCCAGACTACACTCAATCATATGACCTACTGAAGAGATAAGTCTTCAGTAAAGACTTAAAGGTTGAGACCGAGTCTGCGTCTCTCACATGGGTAGGCAGACTGTTCCATAAAAATGGAGATCTATAGGAGAAAGCCCTGCCTCCCGCTGTTTGCTTAGAAATTCTAGGGACAATTAGGAGGCCTGCGTCTTGTGACCGTAGCGTACGTATTGGTATGTACGGCAGGACCAACTCGGAAAGATAGGTAGGAGCAAGCCCATGTAACGCTTTATAGGTTAACAGTAAAACCTTGAAATCAGCCCTTGCCTTAACAGGAAGCCAGTGTAGGGAAGCTAGCACTGGAGTAATATGATCAAATTTCTTGGTTCTAGTCAGGATTCTAGCAGCCGTATTTAGCACTAACTGAAGTTTATTTAGTGCTTTATCCGGGTAGCCGGAAAGTAGAGCATTGCAGTAGTCTAACCTAGAAGTAACAAATGCATGGATTAATTTTTCTGCATCATTTTTGGACAGAAAATTTCTGATTTTTGCAATGTTACGTAGATGGAAAAAAGCTGTCCTTGAAACAGTCTTGATATGTTCGTCAAAAGAGAGATCAGGGTCAAGAGTAACGCCGAGGTCCTTCACAGTTTTATTTGAGACGACTTTACAACCATCAAGATGAATTGTCAGATTTAACAGAAGTGATTTAATGAAGTGAACCATATGATTCAAAATGAAGTTGCTAAACAGAACAACCACTAATTTGTCTCAAACATTTGTATAGTAACCCTAATTCGTGCTTGATCCAGATATCCATGCACAGTGATATGGTACTGGTACTCCATATAGCTTCATTCTTGTGTATTTTATTCCTCTTGTGTTACTATTTGTATTTTTCTCATTCTATTCTTTTTAACTCTGCATTGTTGGGAAGAGCTCACAAGCAAGCATTTCACGTAAAGTTTACACCCATTGTATTTGGCAAATGTGACAAATAACATTTGATATCACGGTCACTGTGCTTGCTTACTGTCACTCTCTTTAATATGGTAGTAGATGGTGCTCTTTGGTTGATGAATTACCTCAAGACTGGCGTAGAACCCTAATAAAATATGCAAAGAGTCAGGCCTGGCTGTGCTCTGCAATCAATGCTAATGTAATGACTCTGAGGCTTTGATAGATTCTTTAACCCTGCCCGGCAGAAGTGTAAACACTAAACACCACAGCTGGGATTCCATGAAGGAAGGCCCAGCCTGCCTGTCCTTTTGGCAGAGTGCAATACCACACTGGAGAAATCTGTACAGACTCCAGCGACACCTGATAGCGCTAGGCGTATCATAACAGAATGAATGGTTGGCCTACTTTATGGGCCTCTCGTTTCCCCGCTGTGTGATGATGCTGGGTGTGTCGGCCAGGTGTCATATCATATGATTGATATGTTTCTTGTCCTTTTTAAAGCTCTAACTTTACAAGTGGTTACATAAAGAGTGGTTACCATTGTGCCATCTTTAGAATGGGTATCCAGCTGTGGCGGTCAGTGCCGTTTAAGATGAGGGAGGATTATTTTTTTTCATGAGCATGGCCTTATTTCTATTACAGCATATTGGATGACTGTCATTCATATTCCATTCACCCAGTTCAATGTAACAGTGATAGGTTCAGGCTACTACATGATACTAACATTTTCCCTATACCCATCATGAGGTTGCTACAACTTAGCCTATGAATGCTTGCCTACGGAGCTGTGAGGGGAACGGCACCTCCTTACCTTCAGGCTCTGATCAGACCCTACACCCAAACGAGGGCACTACGTTCATCCACCTCTGGCCTGCTAGCCCCCTTACCTCTATGGAAGCACAGTTCCCGCTAAGCCCAGTCAAAGCTATTCGCCGCTCTGGCACCCCAATGGTGGAACAAGCTCCCCCACGACGCCAGGACCACCTTCCGGAGACACTTGAAACCCTAGCTCTTTAAGGAATACCTGGAATAGTATAACAGTAATCCTTCTACCCCCCCCCCCCCCTCTCCCACCCTGTCACGGTTTCGGCCGAGGCTGCTCCTCCTCCTTGCTCGGGCAGGCTTCGGCGGTCGTCGTCCCCGGAGTACTAGCTATCACCGTTTGATGTTTTCGATGTTTGTTTGGTTTTGTCTTTTGTGTACACCTGTTTCCTTTTTGGTTGATTATGTCTCCTATAAGTTTCTCGTTTTGTTAGTCATGTGTTGTGTGTTATTGTGCGCCTGTCTACTGGTGCGGCTCGTCATTTGTGATTTTGTATATTCCGGTCGTCGCACTGTATGGTTTCGTGCGCCTTAGATTATTTGTGGTTTGCGCATTGTTGCGCATAGTCCGCCTCCTACGTTGTTGAGGCCAGAGTCTGTTTATTTTTGTGTGTTCAGTAAAGTCGGTTGGACTTAGCTTCTGTGTCCTGCGTGTGACTCCTCCACCACATCCACATCAGCCAGTTCTGACAGAATAACACACCATATGGAGTCAGCAGGAGCAGCAGCAGCACCCGAGTCTTTGGAGGAGCGCGTCCGCGATCGGATCCATCAACTCGGGACTGCCCTGCAGGACGTTATTAACACTCTGCACCGATGGGAGACCAGAGGGGCACCCACGCCTCCGCCTACCCTACCATCACCATCGGACAGTCCTCCCATCGGTGCTCCGGAACCCAGTGGGATTCGGCTCTCGCTCCCGAGGGCGTATGATGGCACCGCTGCCGGGTGTCAGGGGTTCATCCTGCAGGTGGAACTCTACCTGGCCACCGTACACCCGGCGCCCTCGGGACACGAGAGCGTCTCCGCCCTCATCTCCTGTCTCACCGGCAAGGCGTTGGAGTGGGCCAACGCCGAATGGAGGAGGATAGACGCTGCTACTATCACCTACGCAGAGTTCTCTCGCCGCTTCAGGGCCGTGTTCGACCATCCACCTGAGGGGAAAGCGGCGGGGGAGCGTCTATTCTACCTCCGACAGGGGAAGAGGAGCGCACAGGAGTTCGCTCTGGAGTTCCGGACTCTAGCGGCGGATGCAGGGTGGAATGAGCGGGCCCTCATCGACCACTACCGATGTAGTCTACGGGAGGACGTCCGTCGAGAGCTGGCCTGCAGGGATACCCACCTCACCTTCGACCAGCTGGTGGACATGTCCATCCGGCTGGACACCCTGCTGGCTACCCGCGGACGTTCCGAGTGGGGGTCGTCCATTCCACCCTCCAGCACCTCCGAGCCGAACCCTATGGAGCTCGGAGGTGCTGGCGCTAGAGAGAGGAGGAGGAGGAGCCCGAGGGGGGCTGTCCCCTACACCAACTGTGGCCGTGGAGGGCACACTGCGGCTAGGTGCTGGGGAGGGTCTCCTAGGGGAGAGGACAACAGCCACGCACTGGGGAGTCATTCCAGGTGAGTAGGCGTCCCACTTACCCAGAGCTCTCTGTTGTGCACGTCTGTATACCTGTACATTTTCCACAGGTTGCACCTCATTCCCAGCATAAGGCGCTAGTAGATTCAGGCGCAGCTTGGAATTTTGTTGATCGTAATTTTTGTTTAAAGCTAGGAATTCCCCTTATTCCTGTCGACGCCCCATTCCCTGTCCATGCATTAGACAGCCGTCCATTGGGATCGGGGTTGATTAGGGAGGTCACAGCGCCACTTAGGATGAGGACGCAGGGGGGTCATGAGGAAACTATTCAGCTATATCTGATTGACTCTCCTGCGTATCCGGTGGTGCTGGGGCTTCCCTGGTTGATTTCCCATAATCCTTCTATTTCGTGGCGACAGAGGGCTCTTAAGGAGTGGTCTGCCCAGTGTGTGGGGCGATGTCTAGGTGTTTCCGTGGGGGCGACCTCGGTGGAGAGTCCAAACCAGGTGCCCGCACTGCACATTCCCCCTGAATATGAGGATTTGGCAATCGTGTTCAGTAAAGCGAGGGCGACGCAGTTGCCTCCTCATAGGCAGGGAGATTGTGCGATAGACCTCCAGGCAGGAGCAGCGCTTCCACGGAGCCATGTGTCTCAAGAGGAGAAGAGGGCTACGGAGACTTACATAGCCGAATCTCTGAGACAAGGATACATACGGCCATCCACTTCTCCTGCGTCCTCAAGCTTCTTTTTTGTGAAGAAGAAAGATGGAGGTTTGCGCCCGTGCATTGATTACCGTAGTCTCAATCAGATCACGGTGAAATACAGTTATCCACTCCCTCTGATTGCGACTATGACGGAGTCATTGCACGGGGCGCGTTTCTTCACAAAACTGGATCTCTGGAGCGCATACAACTTGGTGCGCATTAGAGAGGGCGATGAATGGAAGACAGCATTTAGTACCACCTCGGGTCATTACGAGTATCTCGTCATGCCATACGGGTTGATGAACGCTCCTTCAGTCTTCCAATCCTTTGTGGATGAGATCTTTAGGGACATGCAGGGGCAGGGTGTGGTCGTGTACATTGATGACATTCTTGTGTACTCTTCTACCCGAGCCGAGCATGTAGCCCTGGTGCGCCGAGTGTTGAGGAGGCTGTTGGAGCACGACCTGTATGTCAAGACAGAGAAATGTCTGTTTTTCCAGGAGTCGATCTCCTTTTTGGGTTATCAGTTGTCTGCGTCAGGGGTGAAGATGGAGGTTGACCGGGTGTCGGCCGTGCGTAATTGGCAAACTCCAACCACGGTTAAAGAGGTGCAGCAGTTTTTGGGGTTTGCAAATTACTACCGGAGGTTTATCCGGGGTTTTGGACAGGTGGCAGCTCCCATAACGTATCTGTTGAAGGGGGGTCCGGTGCGTTTGCAGTGGTCAGCCGAGGCGGACAGGGCTTTTGGGAGACTGAAGGACTTGTTTACTTCGGCTCCGGTGCTGGCGCATCCGGATCCCGCTTTACCATTTCAGGTAGAGGTTGACGCGTCAGAGGCCGGTATTGGGGCCGTACTTTCGCAACGGTCCGGCACGCCACCTAAACTCCGCCCCTGTGCCTTTTACTCCAAAAAGCTCAGCCCGGCGGAGCGAAATTATGACGTAGGGGACAGGGAGCTGTTAGCCGTGGTACAGGCCCTAAAGGTGAGGAGGCATTGGCTTGAGGGGGCTCAACACCCTTTTCTCATTTTGACTGACCACCGTAACCTGGAGTACATCTGGGCAGCTAGGAGATTGAACCCTCACCAGGCGCGGTGGAACATGTTTTTAGCCCGGTTCGTATTTAAAATCACGTACATCCCTGGGTCCCAGAACGGGAAGGCAGATGCACTGTCTCGGCGGTATGACACAGAGGAGAGGTCCGTTGAGCCCACTCCCATACTGCCGGAGTCTTGTCTGGTGGCACCGGTAGTGTGGGAGGTCGATGCGAAGATCGAGCGGGCGTTGCGTACCGACCCTAGTCCTCCACAGTGCCCGGTGGGTCGGACGTACGTTCCGCTCGAGGTTCGGGATCGACTGATCTATTGGGCTCACACGTCACCCTCCTCTGGACATCCTGGTATTGGCCGGACTGTGCACTGCCTTAGCGCTAAGTACTGGTGGCCAACGTTAGCCAGGGATGTGAGGGTTTATGTCTCCTCCTGCTCGGTGTGCGCCCAGTGTAAGGCGCCTAGACACCTGCCCAGGGGAAAGTTACAACCCCTGCCCGTTCCACAACGACCATGGTCTCACCTCTCGGTGGATTTCGTCACAGACCTTCCCCCCTCGCAGGGGAATACGACTATACTGGTCGTTGTGGATCGGTTCTCTAAGGCCTGTCGTCTACTCCCAATGCCGGGTCTTCCTACTGCCCTACAGACCGCCGAAGCACTATTCACCCACGTTTTTCGGCACTACGGGGTACCCGAGGATATAGTGTCTGATCGAGGTCCCCAGTTCACCTCCAGAGTCTGGAGGGCGTTTATGGAGCGTTTGGGGGTCTCGGTGAGCCTGACCTCGGGGTACCACCTGGAGAGCAATGGGCAGGTGGAACGTGTGAACCAGGATGTGGGTAGGTTTCTGAGATCATATTGCCAGGGCCGGCCGGAGGAGTGGGCGCGGTATGTCCCCTGGGCAGAGATGGCCCAGAACTCTCTCCGCCACTCCTCCACCAATCTAACCCCTTTCCAATGTGTGTTAGGTTACCAGCCGGTTCTGGCACCGTGGTAGCAGAGCCAGATCGAGGCTCCTGCGGTGGATGAGTGGGTGCGGCGCTCGGAGGAGACGTGGAACGCTGCACACGTCCACCTGCAGCGGGCCATCCGTCGTCAGAAGGCGAGCGCCGATCTCCACCGCAGTGGGGGCCGGTGTATGCACCTGGTGATCGAGTCTGGCTCTCTACCAGAAACCTACCCCTCCGCCTGCCCTGCCGGAAACTGGGTCGGCGGTTTGTGGGGCCTTTTAAAGTCCTGAGAAGATTGAATGAGGTGTGTTACAGGTTACAACTGCCTAATGATTATCGTATTAACCCCTCGTTTCATGTGTCTCTTCTCAGGCCGGTGGTAGCTGGTCCACTCCAGGACTGTGAGATAGGAGAGACTCCTCCGCCCCCACTGGACATCGAGGGGGCTCCGGCGTACACAGTTCGGTCCATCTTGGATTCGAGACGTCGGATGGGGGGGTCTCCAATATCTCGTGGAGTGGGAGGGGTACGGTCCGGAGGAGCGGTGCTGGGTGCCGAGGAGAGACATCCTAGACCCGTCTCTCCTGACGGAGTTCCACCGTGGACACCCTACGCGCCCTGCTCCGCGTCCTCCTGGTCGTCCCCGAGGCCGGGGTCGGCGCACGGCTGGAGCCGCGCGCCAAGGGGGGGGTACTGTCACGGTTTCGGCCGAGGCTGCTCCTCCTCCTTGCTCGGGCAGGCTTCGGCGGTCGTCGTCCCCGGAGTACTAGCTATCACCGTTTTATGTTTTCGATGTTTGTTTGGTTTTGTCTTTTGTGTACACCTGTTTCCTTTTTGGTTGATTATGTCTCCTATAAGTTTCTCGTTTTGTTAGTCATGTGTTGTGTGTTATTGTGCGCCTGTCTACTGGTGCGGCTCGTCATTTGTGATTTTGTATATTCCGGTCGTCGCACTGTATGGTTTCGTGCACCTTAGATTATTTGTGATTTGCGCATTGTTGTGCATAGTCCGCCTCCTACGTTGTTGAGGCCAGAGTCTGTTTATTTTTGTGTGTTCAGTAAAGTCGGTTGGACTTAGCTTCTGTGTCCTGCGTGTGACTCCTCCACCACATCCACATCAGCCAGTTCTGACACCCCCCCCCCATTAAAATATAATGAAATAATAATACTTTTTAAAAAACACTAGAAAAAACTAAACAAAGCAAAACTAAACGAAAAAAATTAAATTAAATAAAAAAGTATTTAAAAAATAAAATATGAAATATGAAACATAAAAAGGGTGGTTGTCCCACTGGCTATCCTAAGTTGAATGCACCAATTTGTAAGTCGCTCTGGATAAGAGAGTCTGCTAAATGACTTAAATGTAAATGTAAATGTATGAATGAAAGTTTACAACGTAGGTGCACACAGGTCAAAAGACAAATTTAAGGTGATATAGGGTGTAATCATTAGTCCAACAGTTGCAAACGAGAGTTTCTATTGGACAAATTCAGGTATGTTTATCCCCGTTTTGCTTCCGTTTAAGATTTTTTTTTTTTTTCAAGAGAATCGGCAGAATGAATACACACCCCTTATCACGCATAAACAGAGTTCACTCTCATAACAGCCACATTGTATTCCTTCTCTTCCCTTCGCTTGTGGACTTCAATGCACAACAAATCAGCTGTATGTGACCAGGCGAAAAAAACTTTCCAAACCAAACGTCTATAAACAGCCTACATCGTTGTCACCACGTTAGCTAAAGTAACGTCATAGTCAGCATAGCTAAAAGAACTGACGTGTTAGTAAACCCGCCACAATCATGCAGTTACGTTAGTGTACAGTCAGTAAGCAGTTACACCTGTGGGCCCCGGTGGCAATAAATTACCAAAAGCTTACCTTGACTTGGAAGAGTGCCAGTGTTGTGTAGGAAAGTCATAGCCAGCTAGCTAACATAGCATTCCTCTGTTTGAGTAGGGTGTTTCAGTAGGCTAAACTAGCTAGCTGCATTTGCTAGCTAAGTAAGTGAATCTGAAAAAAGTAAAAATAAATCTCTCTCTCTATTTGTCTCTTGCTTCTTCCTTCATTCTGGAAGAAATGAATTTGTTCAAAACTGTTCAACTATTGTCTTTCTCTCTCTTTGAGTCAACTACTCACCACATTTTATACACTGCAGTGCTAGCTAGCTGTAGCTTATGCTTTCATTACTAGATTAATTCTCTGATCCTTTGATTTGGTGGACAACATATCAGTTCAAGCTGCAAGAGCTATGATAGGCAGGAGGACGTCCTCCGGAAGTTGTCATAATTACTGTGTAAGTCTATGGAAGGGGGTTAGAACCATGAGCCTCCTAGGTTTTTTATTGAAGTTAATGTACCCAGAGGTGGACGGAAGCTAGCTGTCCTCCGGCTACACCATGGTGCTACCCTACAGAGTGCTGTTGAGGCTACAGTAGACCTTCTTTGCAAAATAATGTGTTTGAATCAGTTATTTGGTGACATGTGATATATTTAGTATAGTTATATCTAAAAACGATAACCTTTTAAATGTTTTACAATTTTAATTTTTATGAAATTCACTGAGGAGGATGGTCCTCCCCTTCCTCCTCTGAGGAGCCTCCACTGGTATCCAGGGTATATGAAATGTATCACCTGACATTTGACCATTTCAGTCTGCCATATATACAGTACGTAAACTTCAAAGGAATTTGGAAACGTTTTTGCTGTGTTTGTACGTTGGATGTAGCGTATAGTAGGCTTTCGATTCTGGCACAGACAAACAAGGGCTCCGTGAACAAACAATCCCAAGGGGAAAGGGCTTGTTATATAGTTTGGGGAATTAAAATGTACTCCTTCCAGAAACTAGTCCAGGCAGCAACATCCGTACAGTGAGGGAAAAAAGTATTTGATCCCCTGCTGATTTTGTACGTTTGCCCACTGACAAAGACATGATCAGTCTATAATTTTAATGGTAGGTTTATTTGAACAGTGAGAGACAGAATAACAACAAATAAATCCAGAAAAACGAATGGCAAAAATGTTATAAATTGATTTGCATTTTAATGAGGGAAATAAGTATTTGACCCCCTCTCAATCAGAAAGATTTCTGGCTCCCAGGTGTCTTTTATACAGGTAACGAGCTGAGATTATGAGCACACTCTTAAAGGGATGTCACGATCATTTATAGACGGGACGGACCAAGGCGCAGCGTGATATGCATACATGTTTATTAACGAATAAACACAACGACAAAACAATAAACAAATGATACGTGAAGTCCAAGGCAGCACAACACAACATACCTTAACACGGAACAAGATCCCACAACCCACTAGTGCCAATAGGCTGCCTAAGTATGGTCCCCAATCAGAGACAACGAGCTACAGCTGCCTCTGATTGGGAACCACCCCGGCCAACATAGATCTACACATTCTAGATCTAAACAAAGAAAATCAACATAGCAAACACAACACAGAAAATACACACCCACACTCAACAAATACGAGTCCCCTGAGTCAGGGCGTGACAAGGGAGTGCTCCTATTCTCAGCTTGTTACCTGTATAAAAGACACCTGTCCACAGAAGCAATCAATCAATCAGATTCCAAACTCTCTACCATGGCCAAGACCAAAGAGCTCTCCAAGGATGTCAGGGACAAGATTGTAGACCTACACAAGGCTGGAATGGGCTACAAGACCATCGCCAAGCAGCTTGGTGAGAAGGTGACAACAGTTGGTGCGATTATTCGCAAATGGAAGAAACACAAAATAACTGTCAATCTCCCTCGGCCTGGGGCTCCATGCAAGATCTCGCCTCGTGGAGTTGCAATGATCATGAGAACGGTGAGGAATCAGCCCAGAACTACACGGGAGGATCTTGTCAATGATCTCAAGGCAGCTGGGACCATAGTCACCAAGAAAACAATTGGTAACACATTACGCCATGAAGGACTGTAATCCTGCAGCGCCCGCAAGGTCCCCCTGCTCAAGAAAGCACATATACAGGGCCGTCTGAAGTTTGCCAATGAACATCTGAATGATTCAGAGGAGAACTGGGGGAAAGTGTTGTGGTCAGATGAGACCAAAATCGAGCTCTTTGGCATCAACTCAACTCGCCGTGTTTGGAGGAGGAGGAATGCTGCCTATGACCCCAAGAACACCATCCCCACCGTCAAACATGGAGGTGGAAACATTATGCTTTGGGGGTGTTTTTCTGCTAAGGGGACAGGACAACTTCACTGCATCAAACGGACAATGGACGGGGCCATGTACCGTCAAATCTTGGGTGAGAACCTCCTTCCCTCAGCCAGGGCATTGAAAATGAGTCGTGGATGGGTATTCCAGCATGACAACGACCCAAAATACACAGCCAAGGCAACAAAGGAGTGGCTCAAGAAGAAGCACATTAAGGTCCTGGAGTGGCCTAGCCAGTCTCCAGACCTTAATCCCATAGAAAATCTGTGGAGGGAGCTGAAGGTTCGAGTTGTGAAACGTCAGCCTCGAAACCTTAATGATTTAGAGAAGATCTGCAAAGAGGAGTGGAACAAAATCCCTCCTGAGATGTGTGCAAACCTGGTGGCCAACTACAAGAAACGTCTGACCTCTGTGATTGCCAACAAGGGTTTTGCCACCAAGTACTAAGTCATGTTTTGCAGAGGGGTCAAATACTTATTTCCCTCATTAAAATGCAAATCAATTTATAACATTTTTGACATGCGTTTTTCTGGATTTTGTTGTTGTTACTCTGTCTCTCACTGTTCAAATAAACCTACCATTAAAATTATAGACTGATCATGTCTTTGTCAGTGGGCAAACGTACAAAGTCAGCAGGGGATTAAATACTTTTTTCCCTCACTGTATATCCTTGGACTTCGTCACGGGCCTCCCTCCGTCAGATGGCAACGCCACCATCCTTACGGTGGTGGACAGGTTTTCCAAAGCCACCCATTTTATTCCCCTTTCTAAGTTGCCCTCAGCTATGGAGACGGCCCAGCTCATGGTGCAGCACGTCTTCCGGATCCATGGACTGCCGGTCGATCGCGGTCCTCAGTTCCCGTCACGGTTCTGGAAGGCGTTCTGCACCCTCATTGGGTCGTCGGCCAGCCTGTCCTCTGGTTTTCATCCCCAGTCTAGCGGCCAGTCGGATCAGGACCTGGAGACGACTCTTCGCTGCCTCATCTCCACCAATCCCACCACCTGGAGCCAGCAACTCGTGTGGGTGGAATATGCCCGCAACACCCTTCCCTGTTCTGCTACGGGTCTCTCTCCTTTTGAGTGTTCCCTGGGATATCAGCTCCCGCTCTTCCCGGAGCAAGAGGAAGAGGTCAGCATACCTTCTGCCCAGATATTCGTCAGTCCCTGTTGCAGTACCTGGAAGAGAGCCCGGGTCGTTCTTCTCAAGACCACCTCCAGGTATCGATGACAGATGGATCGTCATGGGACCCCTGCTCCCCGCTACCGTCTTGGGCAGAGGGTATGGCTGTCCACTCGGGATCTGCCCCTCCGGTGGAGTCCTAAAAGGGACAAAAATCACTAAAAGGGATACTAAAAGGGACAAAAATCAAAGGAGTAAACATGTGATCAATGTGCTTCTTCTTGTCTTTGGGCTGGGTCAGGCCAGAGCACTTCGTCGACATCACAAGCAATATTGTCCCTCCTGAGGTAACGGGGGGAAAAGCCTTTTGTGTGCCATATCCAGCCCTGACATGATTCCTCACCTATATCACCACAGGCTAAATCCATGGCTTGCAGCAGATTTACTTTGGTGTAGGGTTGTCTATCATACACTTTCCATCTCCAAGAGGAGAAAAACTCCTCAATCGGATTCAGGAAAGGCGAGTATGGAGGGAGGTACAAGTTCATAAACTGGCCATTGATGTTTCTGAATGTACACTTACTTGCACATACTGAGCTCGCAGTTCTTTCACCTTGGTTACGATGGAGGACACGGTCAATTGTGGAAATGCTCACACTGTCGATTCCCTGGAAGTGTGTGTTGTCTTGTATCACTCGTTCCTGGATTTCTCTGAGTCGTATTGCATTATCTTGAAGGACCATGCCAACTATAATGGCCTCTTGCTCCCGAGTGAATATAGCTGTCCTTCCACCTGCATGTGGCAGCCTTGCAATTCTACAAAAAGTAGTTGTGCAGTTACAAAACATATTCATGCTTTACAATACATACAGTGATTAACTTTACAAATGTCTATTGAAACAGCTGCATATAGTGTAGTACAGTAAATTTGCAATTACAAAAATACAGTAGTATACTGTACCTGTTCTCTTTGAATGTCCTTACTATGGTGGACACAGAAAATCGGCTCAAATTGGGTTGCACTCTAAATCCTGCTTCCCTCATTGTCAGTCCATGGACAAGAACATGGTCTATGACTGTTGCTCGAATTTCATCAGATATTTCCACTCTTTGTCTTCCTCTTCCTCTTCGTCCTCCTCTTCCTCTTTCTTGCCCTCCTCCTCCTCCTCCTCGTCGCCCACCTCGCATATGCACTCGTCCTCGTCCTCTCACATTGTTTCTTCTATCCATTCTCAGACTTTCTCCTTCCCACCTTCAACAACCTGTTTACTCTCTGAACTGGATTATAGTGGTTGTGTCGCATCATTTGAAACAGGTTAAATCAATTTTGAGTGGTTGTGTTCAATCAATGACATGTGTTCTCTATTTGTATTTGATTGTTGCCACTTGTGTTTACCAGTATGGATGACATGTGCATTAGAGTGCAGAATGTGTTTTGAGAATGAGAATGTGTTTAGAGTTTTGCTGAAAAGTCTAAGTGAGATCTGCAAATTGTGTTTTACCATGTGAAATGGTTTAAGGTATTGACAACATACTGCATAATTAGCTAAAGGAGTCCAGGCAACTGAGAACTTTGTTCAGCCAATGGGTTTTAGTGTTTTAGCAATTGAGAAAAACTGTAATCATATTGGGAGAAGAGCGTCTGCTAAATGACTAAAATGTAATGTAAATGTAATAAATAGTTGTGATTTCTCTGTCTCTGTCTCTGTCTCTGTCTCTGTCTCTGTCTCTGTCTCTGTCTCTCTGTCTGTCTCTATCTCTGTGTCTCTCTCTGTCTCTGTCTCTGTCTCTGTCTCTGTCTCTGTCTCTGTCTCTCTCTCTCTCCGGTCTCCACACAACCAAAAGGCCATACAACCACTCTAATGCACTCTTTATTCTGCCTCTGTTCTTCTCTAGCTTTGTGCTGCTGTGCACTTACTTTTTTCTCAATTTCATTCCTTTTGTGCTAGGCTAAAAGTGCCAGCAGGCTCTTTTCAAATCTGGGGCAGAGCTTGTGTACAATTCACCCCAGCTGGTATCCGGACAGTGTTAGGCACAGGACAGGAGTAGAGCCTCAGTTGAGAAACAGATTATAATTATTCTGCCAGTTGTAATGCAATATTTCCATGGTCTTACATTTTTAGAAAGCAGTACATGTGAAAGAGGAGAAAAAAAGTGTAGAGAAGACCTGGAATCAAAATGTGATTCATTTTAAAGCAGCATAATTGATGACTGCAATAGATGCCACTGAGCACCACAACAGATAATATCTGCTACTCGCAGGTGTCCAGTGAGGTTGGATATACAGGATAATGGATAGTGTCTTGACTGATTAAATTGTCCTATATTGTTCAGATTAATACAGAAACATACCACCCAGTCATCTCTCCTGCCAAGGAACAAACGGAGACAAAGCGATCCATTAGCTACTGTAGAAACATAAGTCATAGCTCCTGTATGGCTGAAAAGAACAGAGTCCTCCAGTTAATAGTTGTCATCCTACTCTTATCTCAGACAGTCTCAAATGTTTACAGCCATTCAGCACTGAAACCCATTACCACTTAAATGGGGCCCATTTATTATTTCCCCTCATTGAGAAAGAGATGTTTTATTGAGAGAGAGAGAGAGCGAGAGAGAGAGAGAGAGAGAGAGAGAGAGAGAGAGACAGAGAGAGACAGAGCGAAAGAGCGAGAGAGAGAGAGAGAGAGAGAGAGACAGAGAGAGAGAGAGAGAGAGAGAGAGAGAGAGAGAGAGAGAGAGAGAGAGAGAGAGAGAGACAGAGAGAGACAGAGCGAAAGAGCGAGAGAGAGAGAGAGAGAGAGAGAGAGAGAGAGAGAGAGAGAGAGAGAGAGAGAGAGAGAGAGAGAGAGAGAAAGGAGAGAGAAAGGAGAGCTACAGTAGCAATGTGGCTAAATTGAGATGAATAGCTCAAACGCAAAGTCCTGTCAGTTTTGGCAGTGCGCACCTGAGAGCGCAGATGTACATTAGAACCTGGTGACATTTATAAGGCCTGTAAAACACTTCCAGAAGACAAGGAAAAGGGGAAATGATGTGTCCTTTCCAGGGGCAGGGAGGGACATAGATTTGTCAGATGAAATAATGTATATGTCCTCTGGGGCGCATATTTGGTTTTAGAAGTGGGGGGGACATAACATATGAATTATTTAATTTTTTTCTTCAGTCGGATAAACACTCCAAACAGCCTACCTGACCGCTCGGCGCTGTCCACATGGTCCTAAAGCACACCGTTGCCTCGTTTTGTATCACATTCCAATGATAAAACTGGGGGGGGGACAAAAATGGAATTTCAGAATGTGGGGAGGGACATGCCCCCCCCCCCCCCGTCCTCAGTGAAAGTTGTGCCCCTGCATGTCCTACTCTCAGACAGGGTGAAGATCAGGAAATGATTGAGGTGATTCAGATAAGCTGATGAATCAGTCTAATAACATCACTCATCCTCCAGTTCTATATTTTCCCACTGCATCTCAGCTTCATACCTGTGCCCTATGCTGTTACTATTGTAATACCATCGTACTACAAAGGTATAAGAACAACTTAATGTTACCCATGTTACCCATATATCTTTACTTTATAGAGACTATAAGCAACAATGAGACAATATGCTTTAAAGCACATTGGCCATTCTTTTCATTTTTCGCCTCGTCTCATCCTTTTTGGAGCTGAGTAGATTTATCAAGTAACCCCTCGGAGGATTTGGAGTGCTTTAATCATGGTTCCCAACTGAACTTAGGGCTGCTGGCTGCTTCCATCAAAGGGATGGGCTGCTTTCTTCTCAGCCAGAGATATTGCTGATAACAGTCCTTATTGGTGCATATCTGATTGGAGCCTACTGACACACACTGACACACTCCACACCCCCACAACCAACAACAACATGCCCTGCTGAAAAATCATGCCACAAATGTTTTAGAGCAACTTGGTTCTCACCTACAGCCTTGAATGCTTCAATTCAATATCTGATTATGCAGTCGTATGTGCATTTGTTAATACATGCTGTAATGAGTAAAGATAGTTTGATTGTTTTGTCAGCTGTTCGTCTCATCTCCTCTGAAATAGAGTGCAGTGGCTAATTGGGAGTGTTGGTGCTAATTTACAACTTATGAATATGAATTTGTGTCACTCGAATCTCACTGTGTGATGGGCAACAGTCATATGGATGGTGAGAAAATAGAGTAAATAACAGCATCTTCAATGAGAGACAGCGGAGAGAGAGAGAGAGAGAGAGATTTGAGGAATATGTGCGATGCAGTCATGTGTGATGCAAGATGACAGTGGACAGGGGCAACGTCATGATCATAAAAATAACGTTAATTGGTACAAAGACTATTAGTGAAACCTTTGACATTTAGAATACAGATGTAGGATCTTAATTTGACCTATATTGTCACAGTAATTAGAAGTGTGTGGGAACAGGATGAATATTGTAAATAAAGACACTGCGTAATCATTGCTATGGCGGGATTGAATGAATTCCAACCCTAGTGTGGGTTTTCAGTGAATTTATGAACATCACAAAGCTCATCTGCATTTCCTGCGGTGCAGGAAAATTCTCAGCAACAAAAGAGTGATGAAATTAAGGCCCTGCATCTGCATATTTCACTGTATTACCTGGAGGACTGAGGAGCTCAGCAGGCTTCTTCTATCCCTAAATAACAGCTGAGTAGGGCACCTATATTGTGGTGACATATCTGAATGATTTTCAGCAGTGAAACTGTTGTGGTTAAAGAAAGTTCCCATTATTCCTAATACTTCACACAGAATGCTTGAAAAGTTGCTGTGTCACAACTGTGACACCCCTGAGATGGTGCTGAAATTGTTTAACTGTGTGAGGATGGAAGCTTGCATGCGTGAGGAAGAATGATCAATCAATCTCTTTCAAATAAGCAATCAATCTCTTTCTCCGTTCTCT
This sequence comes from Coregonus lavaretus, assembly GCF_964263955.1. Lineage (NCBI taxonomy): Eukaryota > Metazoa > Chordata > Actinopteri > Salmoniformes > Salmonidae > Coregonus > Coregonus lavaretus. The sequence continues at coordinate 34,690,781 of NC_140007.1, forward strand.
AAATCACAAACTGTTTAACATTAATGTTGGCACTCAAAATCGACCTTAATCACACTTCCATCAAAAATCTGTGAGTTAAAGAGCGAAAAGAACTGAATAACTCTAAAGCTATCACGAATTGAGGAGTGTGAGCGGTTTTGACACTGGCTGGATGGTGTGCAGTGAATTGGCTCACTCAGACAGAATGTTAAATAGACAGGGCAAACATTCTGAATGTTCAATGCAGGCAGCACCCAAAGGAAATAAACTTTAAACGCTCTTCAAGTCCCATATAAAATAAAAGCCTGGTGAGGTAATACATCTGTATTTGTTCATCTTGCTCTGGCTTGGATCACACACAGAGTATGACCTTTACATTCTAACTTGTTGCAACAAAACAAAGGAAGTTAGAGGCAAATTTGAATAGTTAGAAAGACATTGTTCTTTGATCCAGCCAGGTAAAAACTCTAAAGCTTCTGAGACTTTGTCAGGCAACAGTGCAAATGCAGTAAGCTCCAAAATCAATGACTTTGAGACTAAAACAATGCATATCAAAGGGCCACAATCCTTCTGAGTCCAGTAAGATCTACAGGCTCAACTACTGCTCCACTGACAGTTCTCGAACAAGTAGGTAGACCTGGGTTTAAACACTTGAACAATCTTCTCAAATACTTTGAGCATTTGTTTGAGTCTGTCTGGAGTGCCAGATGGGTGGGGTTTGCAATTTGGGGACTTTTCTATAGGTTTATTAAGCCAGTCAAGATCAAACAGGCACAGATATGTATGGAAGGAAAATACCTGATGGGATATTAGAGTACACCAGCCAGCATGATCCAAACAACCCTAGATTACCTCTCACCCAATTCTACACAGAGGAGGTAGGGAGGGGAGGACAGTGGGAGAGCTATGAGCCTGGAGGGCCCTGGGGTGATGCAGAGCTGCTATTTGATGGAGTTTATGTTATGTGAGAGCAGATGTGAGAGCAGATGGAACAGGAATAAGTGATCTTATTGTGAGTCAGTGAGGCTAGACGTGCACCTTGTGGGACCTGAGCACTTAGAGAGAGGATGTCCACTGTCAAGGGGGCGTCAGAGAATAATCTGAAATATAGACTGTTTACTGTACATGTAAACACTGATGGCTAGTCACTTAACGCTGAAGCCTACTACTGCAACTTTGGAGATATCCAGCCAATGGCTTGACTGGGATGCTGAGTTCTACGCATTGGCAAAATGACCAATAGGACATTTAGCAGTTTTTTATGAAGTGTTTGCTCTAGTACAGGGGTAACCAGATGGTTCAACAAGATATGGCAATCTGCAGTTCAAACAATAACAAAGCGTCACCCCACCATTGTTTCAGTAAAAAGCTGAGGGATGGGCTGGAGAAATGTAACCACTCTAAAATTCATAGACAGAGCTATGGATGCAAGGACTGACCATTCATGATATCCCAATTATAGTTATGAAGATAGAATAAACCTCTTCAGAATAGCATGGCTCCCAAAGTTTTTGTATTTATTTTCAATAATACCAATTACCCCACCGAAGACATTCTTTAAAAAAGTATACTCTGACTTTATATGGGCAAAGAAAACTCATAGAATAAAAAGAAAGTTTGACATCTTCCTAAGTCTGAGGGTGGTTTTCAGCGGTGTAAAGTGCTTTTTGGGGTATCTGTACTTTACTTTACTATTCATATTTTGACAACTTTTACTTTTACTTTACTACATTCCTTAAGAAAATATTGTACTTTTTACTCCATACATTTTCTTTGACACCCAAAAGTACTCGTTACATTTTGAATGCTTATCAGGACAGGACAATAGTCCAATTCACGGACTTATCAACCGAACATCCCTGGGCATCCCTACTACCTCTGATCTGGCGAACTCACTAAACTCACATGCTTCATTTGTAAATTATGTCTGAGTGTTGGAGTGTGCCCCTAGCATTCCGTAAATTTAAAATACAAGAAAATGGTGCCATCTGGTTTGCTTAATATAAGGAATTTGAAATTATTTATACTTTTACTTTTGATACTTAAGTATATTTTAGCAATTACATTTTCTTTTGATACTTAAGTATATTTTAAACCAAATACTTTTAGACTTTTACTCAAGTAGAGTTTTACTGGGTGACTTTTACTTTTACTTGAGTCATTTTCTATTAAGGTATCTTTACTTTTACTCAAGTATGACAGTTGGGTACTTTTTCCACCACTGGTGGTTTTAACCTTCCAGACTTGGAATTGTATCAACTCGCTACCCAAGGCTTTTACTTGGGACATATAGTTAAATGCACTTAAGAGGAACAGTGGGTACATATTGAAGATGCGCATGCTCACCCCCAGAATGTTTTTACATGTTTATTTTCAAAGTATAAAGCTAAGAACATTAGCAACTTCATAGTTAAGAACACTATAACAATATGGAATAAAATGAAACGTATTCTACAAGAACCAATATCACTCTCTAAATACACAACCCTATGTTCCAATCCTTGGATAGCTTTTCAAAATTCACAGATAAATTGGTCTACATGGAAAACTAAAGGCATAGAAACCGTTAATGACTTGATAACAGGAAATACATTTATTTCCATGACCGAAGTAGCCCTTTCCTGCAGTCAATGATCAAAAGCGCCCTCTTTGGCCTCATGGGTTAATATATATTTTTTAATATATATAATGTGGTCCTCTGTAGCTCAGCTGGTAGAGCACGGCGCTTGTAACGCCAAGGTAGTGGGTTCGATCCCCGGGACCACCCATATACAAAAAATGTATGCACGCATGACTGTAAGTCGCTTTGGATAAAAGCGTCTGCTAAATGGCATATTATTATTATAATTTCATAATTAATAATGATTATTTCAAAACAACCGACGAAAATCCGGTGTTTCTATGTCAAACTGTTTTGTTATATTTCAGTCTTCTGTGATGTACAGTATATAAAGTGTAATATTGGGATGCTAACTCAAAAATGAATACGTCAACACTATATCTGACATGGTACATGTGTCTTCTTCTTTTTAAGCCCATAACCATGTGTTTGAGGTGTATACTTTTGTTTCAAAATAGATTTGTTTAAAACCCCCTAAGGTCAAAGGCCGCGCCCATAAATAGCATAATAAAAAAATCCCCATAAAAATCTGTCAGTTTATGTTAGAGGTATCTGTTTTGTTGCATTGGATGCGTCTCAATACACCGCATCCGCCTATGCCACACTTCCGCATCTGTGGTGAAAGGTGGCAGAGCTAGAGCGGTATTTGTCAAACCTTGAGACATCCTGAAAATATAGCCCTCTGTTGAAAGGTGAGACTCTCACGAACACGTACATGTTGGTTGTTTTGCTCTAGGATGCCAACAGGCCTCACAAGACTCGTCTGAAGGTCCCCCGGTACCAGTTGAAAAAAATGAATGGAAGTATGGACACTGTTTAGTGCCAAAAATAAGGGGTTAAATATATGTAAAAAAGTATTATAATAATGGTTCCTGATCTTTCTCTCAGATATAGGACAGACACTTTAGAACTTATTTTTGATTTTTTGGGGGGGACTATCTGTTGTTCCATGTAGTGAATTTGTTATTCAATGTGTTTGTATGGGCTAAAAGCAGTAATGTAAAAAATTCTTTCATATTTTTTGGGGATACTTCAAGGGGTCTTAAAATTATAAATCAAATAGCTAAATGATCCTTGGTATGACCTTCTTAAAACAATTCCATATAGCTTAGTAGAACCCCCCCTCCCCCAGTTTAGACAGGGCTTAGACAGGGTTAAGACTACCAAGAATCACTCTGTGTGACCCTGATTTAGCCCACTGCAGTAAAAGGTTAAAAAGCAATTTTGGACTGACCAATGTAGATATTTTAAAATACATGCGCCAAAAAAAGTTACATATAACAACATTTCGATTTCAAATCTTTTGGACATCAGAGCAACCTTGAGGGAATCTTGGAGTCAGAAAAGGATGTTCATATGATAAGTAAGATATACAAAACATTGCAGAGAGTCTATCCAACTGACAATATATTAGAAAAGAATATAAACTATTGGAACCAAGACTTAAAAAGAACTGATGTTGGCACAAGATGGGGGTAATGTTGGAGCATAACTAATGAAATGACAGTTCATGAAAATGTCCGCTTAATCCAGTATAAACTAATGTGTAGAATGTATTATACAAGAGACAAAATTCACAAATTATACAGCACAACAGCAGAGTCATGTCTAAAGTGTAAAACTAACAATGACTCAATTATCCATGCTTTCTGGAAATACTATAAAGTCCAAAAGTTATGGGCGGAGCTAGAAAGTTGGCTGTCAGAAGTATTACAATGTAAACTGCATATTTCAAGACATGGCATATGGGGGTGTAGTGAGATACCCATCACCCATCTTGAAAAAACGTATACTAAAAACCTGGAAATATATAAATCTGCCACAATGGAAAAATCTATTTGATTTATTATTTCAATGTTGAAATAGCATGGGTGACCGAGAAAAACAAATTGATACAATTTAAGACCATGTGGCAAACAATAATACAGGCAGTAGGGATGGGGGTCTGGGAAAATGGAATGTAGTCGTTGTTTATGTGCGTCTATAAGTTGTTGTTTGTATGTGTATGTTTGCATCTGGTGTGAAAAAAAAGAATAATAAAAATAAAAATATATTATAGTTATAACCATGTTTTGATGTTTTGAGGTCATATAGTGTTTTTTTTACGTTTACATTGTTCACAAACATTGGAGAAAAACAAGCTTATATTTTGTGTTCTGATGGGGAATGACAGCTCTTGAGGCATTTATAAGTTATATTCTTCAAGAATCAATGGGTATATACAGTAAAATGAATTTAAATGTCCAAAAATGGATGTACCAATCGCAGATTGTATGTCCCTTTAAAGACTGTTCTGCCAATATTTCCTTCAATTACTTTTAATCCCTTTCATCATCTAACAACATGCAGGATGGACAGATCAAAGCAAGCAATATACTATTTTATTAATTAGTGGTTTGGGGCTTCATAAATTAATAATTACTCAGCCATCAGACCAACTGTCATCAACTGCCTCTAGTTCTTTCCCAGCCTATGTCCTGGCACATAACCAAACAAAATGTTGCTATGCGGATTCACCAGTTAGTTTATTCTAGAGACCATTAGGCCATTTTGAGAATAAACTTGGACTGGAAATGGATGGAATTTTATCTCTAAAACAACATTTATGGGTTTTCTGCATGTTAGTTGTCAATGCAATCAATGAAAGTACAGGAATGGCCAAAACTGTTGACAAACAATCAATGCTCATATAGTAATTAATAATAATAGTTTGATATTGACATATTACCAATCCTAGACAATTCCTGTAGTTAAAAGGGACGTGATAAGGGTGACAACATGTGCACTACAGTAGCAGCATGGCCAAGACTGCCCCATCCCACACTGCAGGCTAATTATACCTATTAGTGTAAGCCACTAATTAGGATTAACAAGCCTATTTAGGAAGACAGAACAACCATCTCTTAAATCTGCATCTCTCCAGCCGCAATACTGTACTAGCTGGGATCATGATGAAGTTGTTGATCCTGGATTCATTTAGCTGTGTCAGAAGATGGGCTTTCCAAAAGTTGTTTTATATTATAGAGATCAGTGCTTTTGGGAGCCCAGATAATTTATTTATAAATCCTACCATTGGATGGTTCTGTAGATGGGTTACCCAAGGGACTCCATAGGACAGCATAGCTGACCTAAGTTGTAAATATAGAAAAAAGGTTTATGCGTCTTTCAAATCTTGGAATGTTCTCAAACCATTACTGTCCACATTTGGACCATTGGGGTGATGCAGAAGGCCGTCCTCCAGATCGCAAGGCGTTATTGGGAAATATTAGAGTATGGGCATGCCATTTTGATTCCCAGTTACATTGTTTTTCAATTTTGCGCCAAATAGAAATTGTGTGAGCAATAATAGGACCAAAGCGTAGTTTACATTGTTTAAGGGATATATCAGTGAAGACCACCTCTTCCTGGACAATAGGAGACACCATATTTATCTCTATACTCAGCCAGGGGGCAGAAGAATCATGTCTAAACCAATTTAGGATAGGTTAAAATGCTAGTGCCTGGAAATACAATTTAAAGTGTGGCACGAATAGTCCTCATATGTCTTTCCTTCTTTGCAAGTTTGTTAATTTTACCTTGCCATATACATTTTGAAATCACACTATGGATTTGATCTCAAAGCCAGAAGGAGGACACAAGGGAAGCGTTGAACTATAGAAATTCAGCCATGGCAATACAGTGGGGACAAAAAGTATTTAGTCAGCCACCAATTGTGCAAGTTCTCCCACTTAAAAAGAGGAGAGAGGCCTGTAATTTTCATCATAGGTACACGTCAACTATGACAGACAAAATGAGATTTTTTTTCTCCAGAAAATCACATTGTAGGATTTTTAATGAATTTATTTGCAAATTATGGTGGAATTTAAGTCTTTGGTCAATATCAAAAGTTTCTCAATACTTTGTTATATACCCTTTGTTGGCAATGACACAGGTCAAACGTTTTCTGTAAGACTTCACAAGGTTTTCACACACTGTTGCTGGTATTTTGGCCCATTCCTCCATGCAGATCTACTCTAGAGCAGTGATGTTTTGGGGCTGTCGCTGGGCAACACGGACTTTCAACTCCCTCCAAAGATTTTCTATGGGGTTGAGATCTGGAGACTGGCTAGGCCACTCCAGGACCTTGAAATGCTTCTTACGAAGCCACTCCTTCGTTGCCCGGGCGGTGTGTTTGGGATCATTGTCATGCTGAAAGACCCAGCCACGTTTCATCTTCAATGCCCTTGCTGATGGAAGGAGGTTTTCACTCAAAATCTCACGATACATGGCCCCATTCATTCTTTCCTTTACACGGATCAGTCGTCCTGGTCCCTTTGCAGAAAAACAGCCCCAAAGCATGATGTTTCCACCCCCATGCTTCACAGTAGGTATGGTGTTCTTTGGATGCAACTCAGCATTCTTTGTCCACCAAACACGACGAGTTGAGTTTTTACCAAGAAGTTCTATTTTGGTTTCATCTGACCATATGACATTCTCCCAATCCTCTTCTGGATCATCCAAATGCACTCTAGCAAACTTCAGACGGGCCTGGACATGTACTGGCTTAAGCAGGGGGACACGTCTGGCACTGCAGGATTTGAGTCCCTGGCGGCGTAGTGTGTTACTGATGGTAGGCTTTGTTACTTTGGTCCCAGCTCTCTGCAGGTCATTCACTAGGTCCCCCCGTGTGGTTCTGGGATTTTTGCTCACCGTTCTTGTGATCATTTTGACCCCATGGGGTGAGATCTTGCGTGGAGCCCCAGATCGAGGGAGATTATCAGTGGTCTTGTATGTCTTCCATTTCCTAATAATTGCTCCCACAGTTGATTTCTTCAAACCAAGCTGCTTACCTATTGCAGATTCAGTCTTCCCAGCCTGGTGCAGGTCTACAATTTTGTTTCTGGTGTCCTTTGACATCTCTTTGGTCTTGGCCATAGTAGAGTTTGGAGTGTGACTGTTTGAGGTTGTGGACAGGTGTCTTTTATACTGATAACAAGTTCAAACAGGTGCCATTAATACAGGTAACGAGTGGAGGACAGAGGAGCCTCTTAAAGAAGAAGTTACAGGTCTGCGAGAGCCAGAAATCTTGCTTGTTTGTAGGTGACCAAATACTTATTTTCCACCATAATTTGCAAATAAATTCATTAAAAATCCTACAATGTGATTTTCTGGAGAAAAAAAATCTCAAGTTGTCTGTCATAGTTGACGTGTACCTATGATGAAAATTACAGGCCTCTCTCATCTTTTTAAGTGGGAGAACTTGCACAATTGGTGGCTGACTAAAAACTTTTTTTCCCCACTGTATATTCATTTTGACAATAGATATTTTGCCGGTTAAAGCAACTGGGATAATAGTCCATGTCACGCCCTGACTCAGGGGACTCGTATATGTTGAGTCAGGGTGTGTATGTCACGCCCTGGCTCTGGGGACACTGTTATGTTGAGCCAGGGTGTGTAGATCTATGTATTATATTTCTGTGTTGGCCAGAGTGGTTCCCAATCAGAGGCAACGAGTGTCAGCTGTGGCTGGTTGTCTCTGATTGGGAGCCATACTTATAGAGGCTGTTTTCCCACATTAGTTGTGGGATCTTGTTTCTAGTTGGTTTGTGTTAGACCGTGAACTGTCACGTTATCGTTTGTTTATTTTGTCGTATAATCGCTAAATAAAGAGTATGTTTGCCTGCAACGCTGCGCCTTGGTCCTCATCTGTTCCCGACGATCGTGACAGTGTAGTTTCTATGTTGTGTATTTCTATGTTGTAGTTCTAGTATGTCTAGATCTTTGTTGGCCGGTGTGGTTCCCAATCAGAGGCAGCTGTCGCTCGTTGTCTCTGATTGGGGACCATACTTAGGCAGCCTATTGGCACTAGTGGGTTGTGGGATCTTGTTCCGTGTTAGGTATGTTGTTTGTGTACCTTGGACTTCATGTTTAGTTTCTTGTTTTGTCGTTGTGTTTAATAGTCAAATAAACATGTATGCATATCACGTTGCGCCTTGGTCTGACCCGTTCATCAACGATCGTGACAGAAGATCCCACCAAATGAGGACCAAGCAGCGTACCCAGGAAAAGCGAATTGCCATGTCACAGGTGGACAAATTGTGGTCATGGGAAGAGATATTCGCGGGGAAAGGGCCATGGGCGAAGGTAGATGCCCAGGCAGGAGAGGAGCAACGGCAACACGGAAGCCGGCCGAGGAGGAGGGCCGAGAAGCAGCCCCAAGAAAAAAAAATTGGGGGCTAAAGGGGTGGTCGGGGAGCGTGAGAGAAGAGCCCCGACCACTGCACCCGGTTGGTTTTCAGTTTGGGTCCCTACGACCTTGGGAAGAGGAGTGGGAACAGTATTATACTGAGGAGTCGGAGGATGACGACGACGACGAGTTTCTGTTCCCTAACTCATGGGGGCTCCCGGAGGAGTCCTCACGGGAAGAGGAGAGCGGACGACGGAGCCCCGAGAGGCAACCCCAAGACAATTTTTGGGGGGGGCACACGGTGTGGACGACGAGGCAGCAGGAGGCCGCGACAGGGCGGATCTGCAGGTTAGGAGAGGAGGCCACCATGTTACGGGGGCTATTGGCTATAAGGGAGAAGGAAAGTGTAGAGGCACGGCGAGAGGAGCTGGTTAGAAAGCAGAAGGAGCGGGGGTTAATAAAGGAACCCAGTCCCGCTCCTCGCACCAAGCAAGTGGTGCGTGTCGCCAGTCCGGTCCGGCCCGTTCCTGCATCCCGCACTAAGCCAGTGGTGCGTGTTCCCAGTACGGCCCGACCCGTTCCTGTCCCTCGCACCAAGCCAGTGGTGCGCGTCGCCAGTCCGGCCCGTCCTGTTCCTCGCACCAAGCCAGTGGTGCGCTACGCCAGCCCGGTCCGGCCTGTTCCTGTCCCTCGCACCAAGCCAGTGGTGCGCGTCGCCAGCCCGGCCCGGCCTGTTCCTGCCCCTCGCACCAAGACAGTGGTGCGCGTCGCCAGCCCGGCCCGGCCTGTTCCTGCCCCTCGCACCAAGCCAGTGGTGCGCGTCGCCAGCCTGGCCCGGCCTGTTCCTGCCCCTCGCACCAAGTCAGTGGTGCGCGTCGCCAGCCCGGTCCGGCCTGTTCCTGCTCCTCGCACCAAGCCAGTGGTGCGCGTCGCCATCCCGGCCCGGCCTGTTCCTGCTCCTCGCACCAAGCCAGTGGTGCGCGTCGCCGGCCCGGCCCGTTCCTACCCCTCGCACCAAGCCAGTGGTGCGCGTCGCCAGCCTGGCCCGGCCTGTTCCTGCCCCTCGCACCAAGTCAGTGGTGCGCGTCGCCAGCCCGGTCCGGCCTGTTCCTGCTCCTCGCACCAAGCCAGTGGTGCGCGTCGCCATCCCGGCCCGGCCTGTTCCTGCTCCTCGCACCAAGCCAGTGGTGCGCGTCGCCGGCCCGGCCCGTTCCTACCCCTCGCACCAAGCCAGTGGTGCGCGTCGCCAGCCCGGCCCGGCCCGGCCCGGCCCGTTCCTGCCCCTCGCACCAAGCCAGTGGTGCGTGTCGCCAGCCCGGTCCGGCCTGTTCCTTTCCCTCGCACCAAGCCAGTGGTGCGCGTCGCCAGCCCGGTCCGGCCTGTTCCTGTTCCTCGCACCAAGCCAGTGGTGCATGTCGCCAGCCCGGCAAGGCCTGTTCCTGTCCCTCGCACCAAGCCAGTGGTGCGCGTCGCCAGCCCGGTCCGGCCTGTTCCTTTCCCTCGCACCAAGCCAGTGGTGCGCGTCGCCAGCCCGGCCCGGCCTATTCCTGTCCCTCGCACCAAGCCAGTGGTGCGCGTCACCAGCCCGGTCCGGCCTGTTCCTGCTCCTCGCACCAAGCCAGTGGTGCGTGTGTCCAGTCCGGCACGGCCCGGACTGCACAGCTGCTTTACTCCGGAGCCAGAGCAGTCCGCTCCACCGGTGCCAAGTTCAGCTCCGGTCAGCTGCTCCACTCCGGAGCCAGAGCAATCCGCTTCACCGGGGTCTAGTCCAGCTCTGGTCAGCGGCTCCACTCCGGAGCCAGAGCAGTCCGCTCCACCGGTGCCTGATCCAGCTCCGGTCAGCTGCTCCACTCCAGAGCCAGAGCAGTCCGCTCCACCGGGATCCAGTCCAAATCCGGTCAGCGGCTCCACTCCGGAGCCAGAGCAGTCCGCTCCACCGGTGCCCAGTTCAGCTCCGGTCAGCGGCTCCAGTCCGGATCCTGAGCAGTCCGCTCCACCGGGGTCCAGTCCAGATCCGGTCAGCGGCTCCACTCCGGAGCCAGAGCAGTCCGTTCCACCGGTGCCTAGTCCAGCTCCGGTCAGCGGCTCCAGTCCGGAGCCTGAGTAGTCCGCTCCACCGGTGCCCGGTCCAGCTCCGGTCAGCGGCTCCAGTCCAGACCCAGACGTCAGCCCCTCTCCAGGTTCGGGGTCTCCCACACCAGGGTCCAGACAGGGCTTGGAGTATAGTGGGAGGAAGGAGAGGGGAAGCAACGCGTTGAGGTCTAGACCAGACCAGGGGCGCAACAAGGAGGCGAAGAGTGAGAGGTCGTCACGCCCTGAGCCGGATCCGCCTCCGAGGCGGAATGCCCACCCGGCCCCTACCCTGTTATGTTTATGTTGCGCGGTCGGAGTCCGCACCTTTGGGGGGGGGGGGGTACTGTCACGCCCTGACTCAGGGGACTCGTATATATGTTGAGTCAGGGTGTGTAGTTTCTATGTTGTGTATTTCTATGTTGTAGTTCTAGTATGTCTAGATCTATGTTGGCCGGTGTGGTTCCCAATCAGAGGCAGCTGTCGCTCGTTGTCTCTGATTGGGGACCATACTTAGGCAGCCTATTGGCACTAGTGGGTTGTGGGATCTTGTTCCGTGTTAGGTATGTTGTTTGTGTACCTTGGACTTCACGTTTCGTTTCTTGTTTTATCGTTGTGTTTAATAGTCAAATAAACGATGTAATCCATTTTAGAATAAGGCTGTAACGTAACAAAATGTGGAAAAAGTCAAGGGAATCCTTTCCGATTGCACTGTAGAAGGCATTGCCTGTTATTACTATGGCTAAGGGATTGGAATATAGTATTTTAATCATATTAATGAAATAGTAGCCAACTCCCATATGTTCCAAAACCGACCAAAGATATGACCACTCTAGTCTATCAAAAGCTTTTTCTGCGTCGAGAGATAGAACAGCCCAAGGAGTTTTTTAAAAAGTTTCTGATGAAATATGTAAGATATGTAATAGATGACAGCGGTTTTCTGAGGATAATTTAAGGGTAAAGGACTGATCAAACCCATGGTTTGCGCATGAATTGTCTGAAAGATTTCATGAAAGGAAGTTAGCTTGGGCTAAGGCTAGATTGACTGATTCTACCTCTGACTGGCACTCCTTCAGACATTTGAGAAATAGAAAAGCAAAGTCAACACACATTTTACATTTTAGTCATTTAGCAGACGCTCTTATCCAAATTTCATACTGGCCCCCCGTGGGAATCAAACCGACAACCCTGGCGTTGCATGTGCCATGCTCTACCAACTGAACTTCTTGACAGACAAAAATGACATTTGTGGTTCTTTTAATAACCATTTTGCCTCACCTGGCCATCTATTAGAAATAATGGTTTCTGAAAATACCTCAAGTTCCACTAGAGGGAGTCCTTTACTCACCCCTAAACAGATAGCAGAGAATGATGCACTTCCAGGCACTCACTCAGTTTTTTTAATTTGAACCATTTTATGTCAATTATGTATTAAGTGCCTTGCAGAAAAAATTATTTAAAAAAATCCACAGGAGCTGATTCGGTTGATCCCTTTCTACTGCAGCTTTCTGCCCCCCTCATTGCAGAACCTTTGACCCACATTTTTGATTTAACAATTGCTTCTGGTGCTATCCCTAAGGTCTGGAAGGCGCTGCATGTCCTCCACCTTTACAAAGGTGGAGATCCTTCTGACTGATAACTACCGCCCAATTTCTAAACCGTCTTGCCTTGCAAAAATATTCGAATCACTGGCAAACTCAGCTAAGTACTGTTTTTACTTCTAATTATTTTCTTAATGTGTACCAGGCAGGTTTTAGACCTGGACATAGCACAGTTTCAGCATCTACGCTTGTCTTAATTTATTTTAAATGGCTTAGATCATAGGAATCACTGTGCTGCCATATTTATAGAGCTATCCAAGGCCTATGATACTGTCGACCATCCCCTACTCATTCAAAGGTTGTCTGAAATGGGTCTCGAACAGGTGTCTTGCAAGTGGTTTGGGAACTATCTGTCAGACAGCACACAATGTGTGCTTTCTGATTGGGTCAAGTCAAGTTACCTCGATATTACTAAAGGTGTCCCACAGGGGTCCATTTTGGGACCTGTCCTCTTTACTATTTAAATAAAATAATATTGGTCTATCTGCAAAAACCTGTCAAATGTAACTGTATGTAGATGACACTTATGTACACTATTGCCCCTATGGCTGACCAGGCTATGTTGAAGATGCAATCTGATTTTGTCGCCTTGCAGAAAGTACTTGTTAAATTAAAATGGGTATTTAGTGCGGGAAAAACTAAATGTATACTGTTTTCTAATTCTCATAAATATTTCAGATGGTTTACACATTTATGCATTGGATGGTTATTTGATCGAACAGATTCCCGCCTATAAATATCTGGGCGTTTGGATTGACAATAATTAGACATAAAAAAGCAGGATGTGCTAGGTAAGAAGCTGAGGTTTAAAGTAGGCTTCTTTTATAGAAATAGATCATGCCTCTCCCTAAACAACAGGAACCAGATTGTACTGGCAACTTTCCTGCCAGTTCTTGACTATGGTGACACCCTTTATCGGAATGCAGCAGCCACTACTCTTAAACCTTTGGATGCCATCTACCATAGCACCCTTCGCTATATCACAGGTGACAGTTGTAATACGCATCACTGCATCCTCTATCAAAAGGTAGGCTGGTCCTAATTAAAGTCCTGTAGATCACTTCATTAATCCCTTTTTTTTTTTTTTTTTTACAAAGCACTACTAAATAAGCTTTCGACCTACCTCACTTCACTGTTAAACCCAAAAAATATGAGACACCAAACCCGTTCCCAGGGATGGTTAACTCTCGAGGTTCTACTAGTACGTATCGATCTTGGTAAATCCGCTTTCAGTTTTAGTGCCCCCATTTTTGGAAAAGCCTACAGAACTTTACTCTCTGGTGACTCTAGGGCAGTTTAGGACTTTAATGTTGAATGAATTTAATGACAATTGCGACTGTTTGGATTGAATGTAAATTATTGTATTGGTGGTGTTTGAAGTTGTAGTGTTGATTCTGTAATTTGTAGTTTATTGAATTTTTATTGATCATATTGAAAAAATTACCAACCCGCTTTAGTCCAGATGTATCAATTTGGGTAAGTAAGTTCCGGGACGGGACAATAGCATTTTTGAATTTTTTTAAATATTTGTGTTTATCAAAGATATAGGGTGATAGTGAGAGCACTGGGTGGCGCCTTACCTTTTTTAATAAAAGCGAAATTAGTGCTGTATGTATTAGAAAAAATAACAAGAATGACAACAAAAAGAAGATATGACAGATATGCAAGTCTTAATTCCTAAACAGTCAAAAATAGAATAGCTGTAGGATCCATATATTGTCTATAGTTTATTAATTGGCATGGTGTCATCAACATGTAAATGTCCTGGACTATAGACAATATAATTATAACAATACTCAGCAGTGATAGTAATATTGTTCCTTGTACCCTGTCTCCTCATCATTGTATTATGCTCAGGGCAGCATCATAGCCATAGGCTAGGCTGCATGATTGTGCATGGATAGCTTACCTGAATAATGAGCCACTCATGGGGTTCCATCTGTTGGCTTGTCCCCTTGTGTGTTGGGTTTGATGTGCTTCTCGAAGAAGTCTTCAGCTTCCTTGGCAGTGGAAAACGTGTGTGTTGTGTTCTGGAATGTCAAGATGAGTTTTGCCGGGTGGATGAAGCCGCATCTCAGGTTTAGCTTGCGGAGTTGGGATCTCACCTTTTTGTAGGTCTTCCTTTGTTTTAGCAGTTCGGCACGCAGGTCTGGGTAGATGCTGATCCTCTTCCCTGCATTGAGTACCACAGTATGAGTCATAATACACATAAAACTTTGTGATAAATCCCGAAAATGGTTCAAATTGTTTTTCCACCATTCATTTTTCTGTAGGGGATTTTAGAACTATTTTATATATGGTCTGTGTTTCGTGTAGGCTTACCCTGGCGTGACGTTTTGATAACCGCGCAAATCTCTCTCGGACAAGGTAACTTTTATAAATATATTTGCCTGTAATTACCCCCCCCAAAAAAATTTTTTTATGAAATGCTAATTAGCCACTAATGTGGCTATCATACAGAACTACACATCCTGTCGCAAGCTTTGATGAAATCACTCAAGGCGCAGGGTGGGAAAAACCTCTATGTTTCTCCATGCAAACTCTCCTCAACAAGTAGCAAGTAACCTAGAAAATAGCCTTTTTAGTTTCTTGTGTAAATAATTGATATTGTGTAATTCTCGTGTGCATTCTTGTTTAGCGTTTTTCAAACTTCCTAGCTAGCTACCGTAGCATTTTTTAATTACTAGAATTGTTTAAATTACCCTGGCCTTTGTAGCTAACTATCTAACCTTAGGTCTCTCCGTTGATCGAGAAACAAAGATAACCATGTAATGGATTGTAGACACTACTCTGATAAGCACATGTGCATTTTATAATTTTCCAACCTTTGTAAGCAAGAGGCATCGCTGGAGCTGTGTGATATTTTCCAACCTTTGTAAGCAAGAGGCATCGTGGCGCAGTGGTCTAAGGCACTGCATCGCAGTGCTAGCTGTGCCACTAGAGATCCTGGTTCGAGTCCAGGCTCTGTCGCAGCCGGCCACGACCGGGAGACCCATGGGCGGCGCACAATTGGTCCAGCGCCGTCCGAGGTAGGGGAGGGTTTGGCCGGCAGGGATGTGGGTTCGTTTCCCACGGGGGGCCAGTATGAAAAAAACAACAAAAAAAACATGTATGCATTCACTAACTGTAAGTCGCTCTGGATAAGAGCGTCTGCTAAATGACTAAAATGTAAAATGTAAAATGATATGGTAAACCGTGTTTGCTAGCTGCTAACAAGCTACAGTATTTTGGTTAGGTCAACGATCTGTGGTTAGCTAGATGCTTTTGAAAATTAGCTAGATAACCACTGACTGTAGTTACGTGTACAACACACGTGACCTTCCTTACAAGCAAAAAGAAAACCAGCATAGGCTAGCATTATGACTGTTGTGACCTTTTATTAGGCACCTTGGTTGGCTAGTTGGCTATATTAGCTAATTTTAGTTAGCTAACGTTGCACCGTATCTCACCGTGGTGTAGTCAGTCTTTCCCGACAGGTGGTGACATGCTAGCGAATGTGCCTAATGTTAGCGATTAGCGCTAATTAGTTAACATTAAATATCCCTGCCCTGGTGGACTAGCTAGCATGTCACCACCCGTGGTGTCTGGGGTAAAGTCTGACTACACGAACGATGAGATAACGTAACTAGCTAACTAAACGTTAGCTAAATATCCCTACCCTGGTGGGCTAACTTTAGCTAACATGTCGCCACATGGAAAAGTGTGACTACATGAACGGTGAACTAATGTTAACTAGCTGAATAGCTAGCTCACAAATGACTTGTATGCTCAATGTTTTTCCGTACAAAACACAAACGGTTTTGTTCCACGAGTGCATCTGTTGTACATGACTAATCAAAAGACCTGTGAAGTCAGTTATACATGTAAGCAGGGATGGAAGAAAATGTAGAAAATGTGCCAAACTAGCCTGACACAGCAGTGAAATGTTGCCTTTACAAACATTTCATATGCCACAGATTTAGGACCTGAATGTTACCCGGGCTAGTAGAAATCGTGGTCTAAAATCCTTATTTTCCACCCCTGCATGTCAGTCCCTTTCAGATGATCCCCCTATCACTGTTGATCCTCCTCAGTGACCTCATGGCTGAGGGTTTTAACTTTCCTCTTGAGAATTAGAATCAGAAGTACAGTCATATAGCTCATCGCAATACTTTACCTCTTCGGGCAAATAGTACCCTAGACTGTCATGATCATCTAGTTGAGCATTCCAGATAGTTCCTCTATCCCAGCAGAAATGTCCCATCCACATAGTATGGTGTTAGATGTGCAGATAGACCAAGTCTGTGGGTTATGGTATTTAAATATAGATGTTACCATTTTAGTAATCAACTTAGCTACCTAGTAAAAGTGTCTTTCAGGTGGGCAGACCGGAAAACCAGTGACAACACTCGGGTATGTAGCTGCCATTTTCCGGTGGGAAAGAGAAATTACCCTGTATTTACCAGAAAAGGTAGCTCTTAGGAAACTTAACAGTATTTTGTTTTTTTATGTATTATTTTTTACATTATTAGCTCAGAAAGTGTTTGCATCATTACATACAGCCGGGAAAAACTATTGGAGATCAGAGCGGCGGTAACTCACCAGCATTACGACCAGGAATACGACTTTCCCGAAGCAGATCTTTTGTTTGCGCTCCCCAGGGCAACTGAACTGATTCCAGCGGCTGACCCAAAACATCGCCGGCAGAGGAGAGAAACTCGGAGCGGCCTGCTGGTTCGACTTAGGAGGCGCGCACACCACCCACCGCTTCCAAGTATTCTACTCGCTAATGTTCAGTCTTTGGTTAACAAGGTCGACGAACTACGGGCAAGGATTTCTTTCCAGAGAGACATGAAGGCCTGTAACATACTCTGTTTGTCACGATCGTCGATAGAAGTGGACCAAGGCGCAGCGTGATAGGCGTACATTCTTTATTAAGTACACTCACGAACAAAAACAACAAACGATACGTGAAGTCCTGGGTTAAACACAAAACCTTTCGGAACAAGATCCCACAATTAACTGTGCCAAACAGGCAGCCTAAGTATGGTTCCCAATCAGAGACAACGAGAATCAGCTGCCTCTGATTGGGAACCACCCTGGCCAACATAGATCTACACGAACTAGAACAAAACATAGAAAATACAACATAGACAATCCACACCCTGGCTCAACATATAAGAGTCCCCAGAGCCAGGGCGTGACAGTACCCCCCCCCAAAGGCGCGGACTGCTACCGCGCCAACTAAACCCAACAGGGGAGGGGCCGGGTGGGCATTCCGCCTCGGAGGCGGATCCGGGCGCGACCACCACTCTCTCGCTACCCCCCCGTAGCGCCCCTGGTCTAGTCTGGCCCCGCTGGCCGGAGCTGGACTGGACACCGGTGGAGCGGATTGCTCAGGCTCCTGTGTGGAGCAGCTGACCGGTACCTGACCAGGCACCGGTGGAACAGGCACGGGCTGTGCCGGACTGACGACGCGCACCACTGGCTTGGTGCGGGGAGCAGGAACGGGCCGGACCGGGCTGGCGACGCGCACCACTGACTTGGTGCGGGGAAAAGGAACGGGCCGGACCGGGCTGACGACGCGCACCACTGGCTTGGTGCGGGGAGCAGGAACAGGCCGGACCGGGCTGGCGACGCGCACCATTGGCTTGGTGCGGGGAGCAGGAACAGGCCGGACCGGGCTGGCGACGCGCACCATTGGCTTGGTGCGGGGAGCAGGAACGGGCCGGACCGGGCTGACGACGCGCACCACTGGCTTGGTGCGGGGAGCAGGAACGGGCCGGGCCGGGCTGGCGACGCGCACCACAGGCTTGGTGCGGGGAGCAGGAACAGGCCGGACCGGGCTGATGACGCGCACCACTGGCTTGGTGCGGGGAGCAGGAACAGGCCGAACCGGGCTGGCGACGCGCACCACTGGCTTGGTGCGGGGAGCAGGAACGGGCCGGGCTGGCGACGCGCACCACAGGCTTGGTGCGAGGGGCAGGAACAGGCCGGGCCGGGCTGGCGACGCGCACCACAGCCTTGGTGCGAGGGGCAGGAACAGGCCGGGCCGGGCTGGCGACGCGCACCACAGGCTTGGTGCGAGGGGCAGGAACAGGCCGGGCCGGGCTGGCGACGCGCACCACTGGCTTGGTGCGAGGGGCAGGAACAGGCCGGGCCGGGCTGGCGACGCGCACCACAGGCTTGGTACGGGGAGCAGGAACAGGCCGGACCGGGCTGGCGACGCGCACCACAGGCTTGGTGCGGGGAGCAGGAACAGGCCGGACCGGGCTGGCGACGCGCACCACAGGCTTGGTGCGGGGAGCAGGAACAGGCCGGACCGGGCTGGCGACATGCACCACTGGCTTGGTGCGGGGAGCAGGAACAGGCCGGGCTGGCGACGCGCACCACAGGCTTGGTGCGGGGAGCAGGAACAGGCCGGACCGGGCTGGCGACGCGCACCACTGGCTTGGTGCGGGGAGAAGGAACAGGCCGAACCGGGCTGGCGACGCGCACCACAGGCTTGGTGCGGGGAGCAGGAACAGGCCGGACCGGGCTGGCGACGCGCACCACAGGCTTGGTGCGAGGGACAGGAACAGGCCGGACCGTACTGGGAACACACACCACTGGCCTTGTGCGGGGATCAGGAACGGGCCGGACCGGACTGGTAACACACCCCAGTACCTCTCGCCGTGCCTCTACACTCTCCTTCCACCTCATGACCAATCGCCCCCGTAACCTGGTGGCCTCCTCTCCTAGTCCACAAACTCTCCCTGTAGCTGCTTCCAGCAGCCCCGTCGTCCATGCCGTGTCCCCCCCCCAAAAAAATTACTTGGGGTTGCCTCTCGCCTGTCCGACGACGGCCCGGTTGGCGCCGCTTTTCCTCTCCTGCCTGGGCATCCTCCCTCATCGCCCTCCGGTAGCGGACGGCCTCCTCCTCTGTGATACTCCCCCAACCGAGGAGGACATCTACCAGAGTAACCTCCTGTTCCATACCCGGCGTTTGCTCCTGCACACGCTGCTTGGTCCTATTACGGTGGGATCTTCTGTCACGATCGTCGATAGAAGCGGACCAAGGCGCAGCGTGATAGGCGTGCATTCTTTATTAAGTACACTCACGAACAAAAACAACAAACGATACGTGAAGTCCTGGGTTAAACACAAAACCTTTCGGAACAAGATCCCACAATTAACTGTGCCAAACAGGCTGCCTAAGTATGGTTCCCAATCAGAGACAACGAGAATCAGCTGCCTCTGATTGGGAACCACCCTGGCCAACATAGATCTACACGAACTAGAACAAAACATAGAAAATACAACATAGACAATCCACACCCCGGCTCAACATATAAGAGTCCCCAGAGCCAGGGCGTGACACTGTTTCACGGAAACATGGCTCTCTTGGGATATTCTGTCGGAATCGGTCCAACCAGATTGGTTCTCAGTTCATCGCGCAGACAGGAATAAATATCTCTCCGGGTAGCAGAAGGGTGGAGGTGTGTGTTTCATGATTAACGACTCATGGTGTAATTGTAGTAACATACAGGAACTCGAGTCCTTCTGTTCACCCGACCTAGAATATCTCACAATCAAATACCGACCGTATTATCTCCCAAGATAATTTTCTTCGGTTATAGTCACGGCCGTGTATATCCCCCCTCAAGCCGATACCACGACGGCCCTAAAATAACTTCACTGGACCTTATGCAAACTGGAAACCACATATCCTGAGGCTGCATTTATTGTAACCGGGGATTTTAACAAAGCAAATTTGAGGACTAGGCTGCCGAAGTTCTATCAACATATCGACTGTTGTACTCGCGCTGCTCAAATCCTCAACCATTGCTATTCGAACTTCCGGGATGGTTATAAGGCCCTCCCCCGGCCTCCTTTCGGCAAATCTGACCACGACTACATTTTGCTTCTCCCTTCCTATAGGCAGAAACTCAAACAGGAAGTACCCGTGCTAAGGACTATTCAACGCTGGTCTGACTAATCGGAATCCACGCTTCAAGATTGTTTTGATCACGCGGACTGGGATATGTTCCGGGTAGCTTCCAAAAATAATTTAGACGTATACACTGAAACGGTGACTGAGTTTATCAGGAAGTGTATAGGTGATGTTGTGCCCACTGTGACTATTAAAACCTACCTTAACCAGAAACCGTGGATAGATGGCAGCATTCGCGCAAATCTGAAACCGCGAACCACCGCATTCAACCATGGCAAGGTGACTGGGAATATGGCAGAATACAAACAGTGTAGCTACTCACTCCGCAAGGCAATTAAACTGGCAAAACATCAGTATAGAGACAAAGTGGAGTTGCAATTCAACGGCTCAGGCACAAGACGTATGTGGCAGGGTCTACAGACAATCATGGACTACAAAAGGAAAACCAGCCACGTCGCTGACACCGAAGTCTCGCTTCCAGACAAGCTAAACACCTTCTTTACCCGCTTTGAGGATAACACAGTGCCACTGACGTGGCCCACTACCAAGGACTGTGGCCTCTCCTTCTCCATGGCCGACGTGATTAAGACATTTAAGCATGTTAACACCCGCAAGGATGCCGGCCCAGACGGCATCCCTAGCCGCGTCCTCAGAGCATGCGCAGACCAGCTGGCTGGTGTGTTTATGGACATATTCAATCTCTCCCTTTCCCAGTCTGCTGTTCCCACATGCTTCAAGATGGCCACCATTGTTCCTGTACCCAAGAAAGCAAAGGTAACTGAACTAAATGACTATCGCCCTGTAGCACTCACCTCTGTCATCATGAAGTGCTTTGAGAGACGTGTCAAGGATCATATCACATCTACCTTACCTCTCACCCTAGACCCACTTCAATTTGCTTACCACCCCAATAGATCCACAGACGATGCAATCGCCATCACACTGCACACTGCCCTATCCCATCTGGACAAGAGGAATACCTATGTAAGAATGCTGTTCATTGACTATAGTTCAGCATTCAACACCATAGTACCCTCCAAGCTCATCATTAAGCTCGAGGCCCTGGGTCTGAACCCCACCCTATGCAACTGGGTCCTGGACTTCCTGACGGGCCGCCCCCAGGTGGTGAAGGTAGGAAACAACATCTACACTTTGCTGATTCTCAACACTGGGGCCCCACAAGGGTGCGTGCTCAGCCCCCTCCTGTATTCCCTGTTCACCCATGACTGCGTGGCCATGCATGCCTCCAACTCAATCATCAAGTTTGCAGACGACACAACAGTAGTAGGCTTGATTACCAACAATGACGAGACCGCCTACAGGGAGGAGGTGAGGGCTCTGGGAGTGTGGTGCCAGGAAAATAACCTCTCACTCAACATCAACAAAACAAAGGAGATGATCATGGACTTCAGGAAACAGCAGAGGGTGCACCCCCTATCCACATTGACGGGACCGCAGTGGAGAAGGTGGAAAGCTTCAAGTTCCTTGGCGTCCACATCACCGACAAACTGAAATGGTCCACCCATGCAGACAGTGTGGTGAAGAAGGCGCAACAGAGCCTCTTCAACCTCAGGAGGCTGAAGAAATTCGGCCTAGCACCTAAAACCCTCACAAACCTTTACAGATGCACAATTGAGAGCATCCTGTCGGGCTGTATCACCGCCTGGTACGGCAACTGCACCGCCCACAACTGCAGAGGGTGGTGCGGTCTGCCGAACGCATTACCGGGGGCAAACTACCCGCCCTCCAAGACACATATAACACCCGATGTCACAGGAAGGCCAAAAAGATCATCAAGGACATCAACCACCCGAGCCACTGCCTGTTCACCCAGCTATCATCCAGAAGGCGAGGTCAGTACAGGTGCATCAAAGATGGGACTGAGATAATGAAAAACAGCTTCGATCTCAAGGCCATCAGACTGTTAAATAGCCATCACTAGCACATTAGAGGCTGCTGCTGCCTTTTGAAATCACTGGCCACTTTAAGAAATTGAACACTAGTCACTTTAATAATGTTTACATATCTTGCACTATTTACATTTAAGTCATTTAGCAGACGCTCTTATCCAGAGCGACTTACAGGAGCAATTAGGGTTAAGTGCCTTGCTCAAGGGCACATCGACAGATTTTTCACCTAGTCGGCTCGGGGATTAGAACCAGCGATCTTTCGGTTACTGGCACAATGCTCTTAACCACTAAGCTACCTTGCACTTCTCATCTCATATGTATATACTGCATTCTATTTTATAATATTCTACTGTATCTTTCATTCATCATTCCGCTCTCTCATTGCTTATCCATCTATGTATATATTCTTAAATCTCATTCCTTACTAGTTTTGTGTGTATTGGGTATATGTTGTGAAATTGTTAGATATTACTTGTTAGATATTACTGCACTGTCGGAGCTAGAAGCACAAGCATTTTGCTACACCCGCTATCTGCTAAACACGTATGTGACAAATAAAATTTGATTTGATTTGATTAATCCACCATGGCAGAAGAGGAAAATCCAGATTGTTGATTGGAATTCAAGAACAAACAATGAGGCATGAGGATTGGGTGTTGAGGAACCACTTGTCACATTGTCTAAGGTGGGTTTGTGTTATGATAATGCCTTTTCTGTCCAGATAAAGATGTTGATACGACATTGAAAAAGACCCACCACTGACCAAATGTCTCTTTGTTATCCAGTCCAACAGGAATGCATCCCTCAGGCCATCCGGTGCATGGACATCCTGTGTCAGTGTGATCCGAGCACAAGCGTCCAGTTGTGGAGACTACAGCACATTGAGCCTGTGGACGGACATGTCAGTAACTCATCAAATATAATACAATATCGTGTAAAACATTGAATTTGTAGATGCATCGAAATTTTGACTATACTGTATGTCCCCTTTTCCCCATGTTTTAGACATGAGGTGTGACATGCAGAACATCAGGCTCACCCCACGAGAAGCAGTGCATGTTCAACGCCAACTTCAGCAAGGAGATCTGCTGCAAGTGATGTAGTCTCTCTCTCACTCTCTCTCACTCTGCGGGTAAGACATAATTTAAACATCACAGATATAAATGTTCACTGTGCCCATGACAAAATGCAATGTGAATTGTATTGTACTACTGAATTAAACTGTAAGGAGATGCACTCAGACCCGCCTTTGTGATTTAATTTACAGTTGAAAGTCGGAAGTTTACATACACTTAGGTTGGAGTCATTAAAACTCGTTTTTCAACCACTCCACAAATTTCTTGTTAACAAACTATAGTTTTGGCAAGTCGGTTAGGACATCTACTTTGTGCATGACACAAGTAATTTTTCCAACAATTGTTTACAGACAGATTATTTCACTTATAATTCACTGTATCACAATTCCAGTGGGTCAGAAATGTACATACACTAGGTTGACTGTGCCTTTAAACAGCTTGGAAAATTCCAGTAAATGATGTCATGGCTTTAAAAGCTTCTGATAGGCTAATTGACATCATTTGAGTCAATTGGAGGTGTACCTGTGGATGTATTTCAAGGCCTACCTTCAAACTCAGTGCCTCTTTGCTTGACATCATGGGAAAATCAAAAGAAATCAGCCAAGACCTCAGAATTTTTTTTGTAGACCTCAACAAGTCTGGTTCATCCTTGGGAGCAATTTCCAAATGCTTGAAGGTACCACGTTCATCTGTACAAACAATATTACGCAAGTATAAACACCATGGGACCACGCAGCCGTCATACCGCTCAGGAAGGAGACGCGTCCTGTCTCCTAGAGATGAACGTACTTTGGTGCGAAAAGTGCAAATCAATCCCAGAAAAACAGCAAAGGACCTTGTGAAGATGCTGGAGGAAACAGGTACAAAAGTATCTATATCTACAGTAAAGCGAGTCCTATATCGACATAACCTGAAAGGCCGCTCAGCAAGGAAGAAGCCACTGCTCCAAAACCGCCATTAAAAAGCCAGACTACGGTTTGCAACTGCACATGGGGACAAAGATCATACTTTTTGGAGAAATGTCCTCTGGTCTGATGAAACAAAAATAGAACCGTTTGGCCATAATGACCATCGTTATGTTTGGAGGAAAAAGGGGGGTACTTGCAAGCCGAAGAACACCATCCCAACCGTGAAGCACGGGGGTGGCAGCATCATCCTGTGGGGGTGCTTTGCTGCAGGAGGGACTGGTGCACTTCACAAAATAGATGGCATCATGAAGAAGGAAAATTATGTGGATATATTGAAGCAACATCTCAAGACATCAGTCAGGAAATTAAAGCTTGGTCGCAAATGGGTCTTCCAAATGAACAATGACCCCAAGCACACTTCCAAAGTTGTGGCAAAATGGCTTAAGGGCAACAAAGTCAAGGTATTGGAGTGGCCATCACAAAGCCCTGACCTCAATCCTATAGAACATTTGTGGGCAGAACTGAAAAAGCGCATGCGAGCAAGGAGGCCTACAAACCTGACTCAGTTACGCCAGCTCTGTCAGGAGGAATGGGCCAAAATTCACCCAACTTATTGTGGGAAGCTTGTGGAAGGCTATCGTTTGACCCAAGTTAAACAATTTAAAGGTAATGCTACCAAATACTAATTGAGTGTATGTAAACTTCTGACCCACTGGGAATGTGATGAAAGAAATAAAACCTATTCTGGGAGCCTAGTGTGTGTGTATGAACTATGTGGAATATTTTTTGGACCATTGGCTTCCCTGAAAACAGGTACTGACAGGAGGAGCAATATGAGTCTGTCAGAGGTTGTCACGCTGGATGGGGATGCTGATAGAGGCTTTGGTGGTCCACACAACAAAGAAGGAAGTGTGATGTTGAGCTGACCTTGGACCTGGTGCCAGTAAGGATGGTATTCACGGAGGCGGTAAGACTCTCCCTCCTTGATATAGAAATCCTTAGACTTCACTGCCTCTACAATGGTAAGGTCCCTTGCACCATAGGGACACTTGATGTCCACCACTGCTGTGGTGCCCACCAGACCATTCAGTGAGGCACCCAGGATCCCAGACCCTGTGACCCAAAGCCCTGACTCCTGCACAGCCCTCCTCTTCGTTATCTGTGCCCCACTTTACAGACAACACCCCATCCAACAACTGTGATCTGAGGACCCTTTTTAGAAGCGATGGAGTAACGTGCTTGCTGGCTCCACCGCACTACCGACACCTCCACATGAAACAATCACACACAAAGACATGGGGGGCAGAGGGAATACTTATACAGGGACTGATGAGGGGATGTGAACCAGGTGTCTGTAAAAACAAGACAAAACAAATGGAATGATGAGATGAGGAGTGGCAGTGGCTAGAAGGGCGGTAATGACGAACGCCAAAGCCTGCCCGAACAAGGCCCCCCCCCCCCCCCCCCTCCCCCCCTTGACGCGCAGCTCCAGCAGTGCGCAGACACAGGCCTCAGGGACGGCCAGGAGGATGTGGAGCAGGGCGAGCCGGATGGCGACGGTGGAAATCCCACAACAGGGAGGGATCGAAGACATATCTCACCGGGACCCAGCACCGCTGCTCTGGACCGAACCCCACCCACTCCACGAGGTACTGAAGGCCCCCTACCTGATGCCTCGAATCCAGGATGGAACGAACGGAGTACGCCGGGGCCCCCTCGATGTCCAGAGGGGGCGGAGGGACCTCCCATACCTCAGACTCCTGGAGCGGACCAGCCACCACTGGCCTGAGGAGAGATATGTGAAACGAGGGGTTAATACGGTAATCAGGAGGGAGAAGCAACCTATATGTAACCTCGTTAACTCTCTTCAGGACTTTGAACGGCCCCACAAACCGCGGGCTCAGCTTCCGGCAGGGCAGGCAGAGGGGCAGGTTCTGGGTCGAACGCCAGACCCAATCACCCGGTACAAAGACCGGGGCCTCAGTGTTGGCTTGCTGGCGACGCACGGCACGCTGGAGGTGGACGTGGGCGGCGTTCCACGTCTCCTTCGCACGCCGAAACCAGTCGTCCACCGCAGGAGCTTCGGTCTGGCTCTGATGCCACGGTGCCAGGATCGGCTGATACCCTAAAACACATTGAAATGGAGATACGTTAGTGGAGGAGTGGCAGAGAGAGTTCTGGGCATAGTCGGCCCATGGCAAGAACACCGACCATTCCCCTGGCCGGTCCTGGCAATAGGACTGCAGGAACCTACCCACATCCTGATTCACCCGTTCCACCTGCTCATTAGATTTGGGGTGAAACCCAGAGTCCAGGATGACTGAGACCCCCAGACGTTCCATGAACACCTTCCAAACCCTAGACGTAACCTGGGACCCTGGTCAGACACTATGTCCTCTGGCACCCCTTAGTGCCGGAAGACATGAGTCAACAGGGCTTCTGCAGTTTGCAGGGCCGTGGGGAGACCGGGCAGAGGAAGGAGGCGGCAGGCTTTAGAAAAGCGGTCCACAACGACCAGGATGGTGGTGTTACCCTGAGAGAGGGGAAGATCAGTTAGGAAGTCAATCGACAAGTGGGACCATGGCCGTTGTGGAACTGGTAAGGGATGTAACTTACCCGCTGGAAGGTGCCTAGGTGCCTTACTCTTGGCAAACACCGAGCAGGAGGAGACATACACCCTCACGTCATTAGCCAAGGTAGGCCACCAGTATTTCCTGGTCAGGCAGCGAGCTGTACGGCCGATGCCTGGGTGACCAGAGGAGGGGGACGTGTGTGCCCAATAGATAAGACGATCACGGACACTAGACGACACGTACTGCAGCCCAGATGGGCACTGACGTGGAGATGGCTCTGTGCGTAACGCCCACTCTATGTCCACGTCCACCACCCCACACTACCGGCGCCACAATGCAGGAGGCTGGGAGTATGGGGGTGTTGTCTATGGGCCTCTCCTCTGTGTCGTACAGCCGTGACAGTGCGTCTGCCTTCACGTTAATTGTGCCTGGTATATAGGACAGGGTGTTTCGCCCCCTCGAGCCAGTGCCTCCACGTGGTCAGGGCTCTGACAGCCAACAGCTCCCGATCACCAACGTCATAGTTCTGCTCTGCCGGGCTGAGCTTCTTAGAGAAGAAGGCACAGGGGTGGAGCTTGGGTGGCATGCCCGAGCATTGGGATAGGACAGCGCCTACCCCTACCTCGGACGCATCCACCTACACTACGAACGGCAATGATGGATCGGGATGGGCCAGTACCGGGGCTGAGGTGAACAGAGCCCTCAGGTTACTGAGAGCCCTGTCAGCCTCAGCAGACCAGCGGAGCCGGGACAGCCCACCCTTCAACAGAGAGGTGATGGGAGCTGCGACCTTGTCAAAGCCCCAGGTAAACCTCTGATAGTAATTGGCAAAGCCAATGAAGCGCTGCACCTCCTTTACCGTGGTTGGAGTCAGCCAATTACGCACGGCTGAAATGCGGTCTCCCTCCAACTCCACACCTGAGGTGGTGATGTGGTATCCAAGGAAGGAGACGGATTGTTGGAAGAACAGACACTTTTCTGCCTTGGCATATAGGTCATGCTCCAACAGTCGGCCCAGCACTCTGCGATCCAGGGACACATGCTCGGCACGCATAGCGGAATACATCAGAATGTCATTGATGTAGACCACCACACTGCGACCAAGCATGTCCCGAAACACCTCATTCACAAAGGACTGGAAGACTGATGGAGCATTCATCAACCCGTACGACATCACCAGGTATTCATAATGCCCCGTGGTTGTGCTAAATGCTGTCTTCCACTCGTCCCCTTCCCGGACGCGCACCAGGTTGTACGCACTCCTGAGATCTAATTTCCTGAAGAAGCGCACCCCATGCATTGATTCGATAACAGTGGAGATGAGGGGTAGAGGGTAACTATAGCAAATGGTAGTTTGATTAAGTGCACGGTAATCAATGCAAGGGCGCAGACCTCCATCTTTCTTCTTCACAAAAAAAGAAACGCGAGGAGGCGGGTGAAGTGGAGGGACGTATGAACCCCTGGCGCAGGGACTCGGAGACGTATGTCTCCATAGCCTCTGTTTCAGCCTGCGACAGGGGTTATACATGACTCCTGGGAGGCACAGCATCTAACCGGAGGTTTATCGCACAATCCTCCACCCGATGGGGTGGTAATTTGGTCGCCTGCATTTTGGAAAATGCACGCGCCAAGTCAAGGTATTCGGGGGAATGCGCACGGTGGAGGTAGTGTCTGGACTTTCCTCCGTGGTTGCACCAACGGAAACAGCTAGACACATACCCTGACACTCTCGCGACCACCCCGTGAGAACCCTCTGCGGCCATGAAAAGGTGGAGTCGTGTAGTGCTAGCCAGGGACGGCCCAACACAACAGGGAAATCAGGGGACTCAATAATATAAAAGGTGATTTGCTCCCTATGGGTCTCCTGCGTAATCATGGTGACTGGTGCTGTAACTTCCTTAACAAAACCTGACCCTAATGGTCGACTGTCAAGTGCTTTGATGGGCAATGGAATGGACAGGGGAACCAATGTAATACGTAGACTATTTGCTAAAGACCTGTCCATAAAGTTCCCAGCTGCGCCTGAATCGACCAGCACCTTACACTGGGGAACTACCGTGTAATCAAGGAAGTTGATGTGGATGGTGAAATGCGCAGCAGAGGGCTCTGAACAAGTGTGGTTTTGCACTACCTGAGGTGACGTGAGAGTGCCCTGCCTGCCGCCTCCAGACCCAGAAGAACTGTGACGACATCGTGCAGCAGAATGTCCTCTCTTGCCACAAGAGTGACACTGGATCTGTCGTCCTCCGTTCTCCCGGATTGCTGCACCACCCAGCGCTATCGGAAAGTGATCCGGGTTGAAGGGGGGTGAAATGGGCAGGCTCCTTCCAGGACATGGCCACCAGTTGGTTGAAGGTCAACGTGGTATCCCGGCAGACTAGCTCCCTTCGGACGTCCTCATGCAGGCTGCATCGGAAGTGGTCGATGATGGCCCGCTCGTTCCACCCGGACCCAGCCACTAGAGTTCTAAACTCCAGGGCAAAGTCTTGCGTT
Source organism: Coregonus lavaretus (assembly GCF_964263955.1). Taxonomy (NCBI): domain Eukaryota; kingdom Metazoa; phylum Chordata; class Actinopteri; order Salmoniformes; family Salmonidae; genus Coregonus; species Coregonus lavaretus. The sequence goes on from NC_140007.1 coordinate 34,720,089, forward strand.
GTCCTCGTCCCCTGCCTCAGATGGACCAGACGCTCGCCCACCTCTCTGTCTTCGGGGGGATGATCAAAGACTGCCTGGAAGAGAAGAGCAAACTCCCCGTAGTTGTCTAACGCGTCTCCTCCTTCACTCCAGACCGCGTTGGCCCACTCCAGGGCTTTCCCCGAGAGGCAGGAGACGAGGGCGGCACCTTCTCCCGAGCCGATGGAGCCGGGCTGATGGTGGTAAAATAGAGTTCCAGCTGCAGGAGGAAACCTGGCAGCGGGCCGCTGTTCTGTCGTATTCCCTCGGTCGAGACAGGTGAATACCTCTGGGCGCTGGGGTGTGGGTGGCTGGATCCGGTCGCTCAGCTGGTTCCGCAGGGTCGGGTCCTCTCCTCTCCAGGTGCCGGACGACCTGGAGAACCCGATCCATCGCTTCGCCCAAGCTGGCTAACATGTTGGAATGCGCCCGGATTTGGACGGCGTCAGGTGCAGGAGATGTAAATCACAGAATAAATTGTTTATTCTGCAAATACAGCAGTACGCAGCAATGCGTAAAACAACTACAGTGCGGTACAACGGCGCACTGGAGAAAACAAAACACACGGGTGAATATCCCGGCGATACAGTACATAAAGCTCCACCGAGCTATCGACACTTCCACATGAAACAATTACACACAAAGACATGGGGGGCAGAGGGAATACTTATACAGGGACTGATGAGGGGATATGAACCAGGTTTGTGTAATAAACAAGACAAAACAAATGGAATGATGAGATGAGGAGCGGCAGTGGCTAGAAGGCCGGTGATGACGAACGCCGAAGCCTGCCCAAACAAGGAGAGGAGGCAGCTTCGGAGGAAGTCGTGACACAAGTGCAGTTTTTCCATACTCTTTTAATTGATAATTTGGGATTTTATCACTTGACATATCAATCATATAGTAGGAAGGATCCTATAAATCAAGACTGTGTGAATGCATGTCCCACTATGAATAAATAAATACTGTGCCTTTGAAGATTTGTCTCTGGTCATGAAACTACAATACAGATTGGATGTTCATTTTCATCAATGACAAGATTCTAGAACTAAGTTATCACTCATCTAAGTCTGGTATCTGGGGTAATCTGGTTAATGATTATATAATTGATTAAGTGACTCTTTCCTTGTAGAATGTTGACAGCTGTATAGAACACATTGTATTGCTAAGATGCTCAAACTTAACTTAATAGCTACACTCACCGACACAGGATAAACTTTATCCCTCATGCTGGCCCTGATCAAACCGGTAAGTTGCCCCTCACTATAGCTGCACTTTTCCACATGGCCAGACTTATAGTGGTCTTCTCCCCTTTTAATGCTCTTATGCTCATCCTTGAAAAATGCCATAAGGTCTGAAATTGACACCGAAGTCGACATACTGTACAAACAATTATCTAGACTAAGTAAAACAGAATGAAGTGTAGTCAGTAGCTATCTAAGACAGAGAAAGGGGACGGAAGAAGAAGTTCAACACTTTATTCAATTCATTTCAATACAGTACATGGATTCATCATGGATTGGGCACAGGTCTCTGATTGCGCTAGTGAATGGTAGCTGTCAGTGTCGGCTAGAGCTGACATGCAGGAGCTTCCTGCAGGAATTTGTAGTCTTGCTGAGGTCTTCTCTGTTGCTAATTAGCATTTCAAATTTTTGAGAGTAAATTGAGCAACAGATGGCTATTCTAACAACCGACAAGTGGTCCGCAGACCATTGAATCATCCAGCATGACCAATGACAGGTTGATTTATCCAGGCCCCTGGCTACCGAAACGGGACTTTCTCTCCCTCGCTCATTTTTTTATCTGAAAAGCTGTCAGTAGGCTGCGGAGAGGCTTTTTAAATGGTGCACAGTGTGCTGACGAATATGAATTTGGTGGAACTCTGCTGGTTCAGTTAAGAGTCCTGTGTGAATATACTTGAAAGCAAGGCTAATGTCAAGATACTGTAAAATATTGCTAATTCTATGCACCTAAACACAGGGCTGGGCTCTGCATCCTCCTTTTAGTATCTTACTCTGCACTTGATTCACAGTTTCTGTCGAACAGAAGAACAAAAAATCAGAGTTTTAGGAAAAATGCAAAAGGCATAACTGCATGTTCTGTTATACCTTAGTTGTAGCCTTCTCGTGATCTGCATTTTGCAGAGTCTTTTAATTCAACTGCAAGGTCATTGTAATGCATATTTACAATCATTTAACATGGTGAACAAATACAATTCTCTCATACAATTCCCAGTTGTAGACTACTTTCAGAAAGTTTGATATTCTAACCACACATCGCACTTCTTTATGCACCGCACCCATATTAACACAGATCATTATTTGTGAAAAAGGCCTATTGTGTCAGGCTGAAATGAGTTTGAGTGTGATGTCCTTTGGCACTGGATCAATATGTTGCAAGCTATCCGGTGCATGTTATCTCACAGGGTAGAATCCCCCATTCCCCATCTTTTCGAGGACCACTTTGGAAACAAGCGTTTTAATTAATACTTTTAAGTGATATACTCTCAGTCCACATTGTACATTATGTTCTATAAGTCTGTTACCCAAAATAAAATGTAATTCAATTTAGAGCCGCTTGCTTTTCTCTCTCTATTATTATGAAGAATCTCTCACTCTCTTTGTTTCACTCTTTCTCCCTCTCTTTTCCACTTTCTCTATCTCTCTCTCTCTCTCTCTCTCTCTCTCATACTCTCTCACTCTCACACTCTTTCCCGCTTTCTCTATCTCTCTCTTTCTCTCTTTTCCTTTCCTGATCTCCCTCATGCTCCCCCCCCCCCCTCTCTCTCTCTCTCTTGCTCTCTCTCTCTTGCTGCCTTCCCTTTCACTGTTTCTCTTCTTTATGACCTTTATTTCAGACAGAATTCCCCAGAAAAATGACTCTCAGAAAGATAAAGCAACAATGCTGGTCTGGCCCGGTTCCCATTCTCCATTATAATTATGGTTTATCATCTGAACGAGCGAGACCATACATCATCACATAACAAGACAAATTCCATTTCAAAGGCAAAACCTCAAACTTTATTTCAACTTATAGACTTGGCCTTACAGTAACTTCGGTTGGAAGGATGGACCATTTGCTTCCAATTAATTAGACAAAATAGATTTTATACTGTAGCAAACAACAGAGAGAGAGCGACATCCTGTCATGTGATTCATGGTTAATTAACTTGAATGTTGAATTTAACTTGATGAATGAATATCTTTCCATTGGTAAATTACCAGGCCGGCTAGCTGTTTGCTTTTGATTTATATGTTTAATATGTAGAAGTATTACAGTAGAGATAAGTAGTTTATTTCCTAAAAAAACGATTGTTTCTGCCAATGCCTTTAGCTACACTGTAAAAACAAATCTTGTTGTTTTTACAGTATTATACAATAAAACTAACAGTAAAGTACTGTATTAATTATATATTCTGGGTGATTTTAGGCGTAACTGGTAAATTATACCGTAAATTCCAAAGAAACGGTTTAACAGTACATTACTGTAGAGAATGGTACTGTAATACCACCCCACAGAATACAGTACCCTACCATATTTTTGGACCATCAAAAACCTTTTGACCACTAGTATTGTTGTTTCTGGCTCATTAACATATTTGTAAGTGTGCCTTATAAGAGGCTACATCTGTTGCACCCGTTAGGGAGAGTGCTGTACCAATTTAACTGAAATGTGGTAGTAGTGTCCCAACAATTAAATGTGTATAGGGGACAGATTGGAGTGGCAGACAGTCTTAAAGAGATACTCCAAGATTCTGGTAATCAAACCGTTTGACTCTGGGTAAGTAGAGTCAAAGTACTTATGCAGAGTAAGAGAAAAAAAGCATGTTTACAGTAAAGTTGGCGTTTATATTTTGTCTCTGTAGGTCAATTAAACTGAAACACACATTATAGATGTGTGTGTGAGAGAGACAAGGGTAGTGTGTGTGTATGTGTGTGTGTGCACGTGTGTGTGCGTATGCGTGCGTGCACTGTTTTTATGTGTGTGTACATGGGAGAAGAAAATTGCAAACCATTCCTCTTTCCCATGTTGTACAGCAATGACTCACTTGGGTTCCTCCGCTCTGATTGCTCATTTTCCACCTGCTGCCTTTTAATGTTGGGGCCGTCCTCTGAGATTGGACAATTGGTGAAATGCCACAGAGTGCCATTAAAAAGACAGGATCAGTACTCTATTTGAACTAGTAGATCACAAAAGCATAGCACAGCATTCCTGTGGTTTTTGCACAGCAGCACAACAAATATATTTGATCAGTCAAACACAGTTCTCAGTAGAACCAAAATCGTTTTTTTAATTAATGCATGTTTACAATTTGATCAGATGTGCTCCACTTCACCATTAAAGAGTGAGAGCGGAAAACATTCATTTGCATTATCAACGCAAAGGTCAAATACATTTTTTAAAGCAAAAAGAGCTTTATTTTGTTTCAGCCAGTCAACATGGTCTAGATATAAGTGACTTATACATTCATTTCTGCTCGTTTCTTTGTATTTACAAATTGGTATATTGTTTTCAGATACCCTTGTTCAGCTTATGTTGACATAGCCTATATAATTAAACTGTAAATCTTAAAGATTGCATTTGCTATGTTCCCTTTAAAGCTAGAATCCGCAGTTGCTACATCCATTTTTTGACTTATAAATTCATGATATCTACCCATTGATTCTTGAAGAACATAACTTACATTTTATGAGCATAAATGCCTCATGAGCTTAGTTCAACTGTCGTACCCCATTAGAACCCAAAATATAAGCTTGTTTTACTCCAATGTTTGTAAAGAACATAAATGTAAACAAACACTATATATATAGCTCTGTCTATGAATTTGAGACTGGTCACATTTCTCCAGGCCCATCGCTCAGCTTTTTACCAAAACAGAGGCGGGGTGCCTACTTTCTTAATGGAGTATTAAAAGGGGGAGTGCTCTCTCAGATAATGTGAGAACCTTTCTTCTCTTGCAACTTCAGTAGGACTGTACAAAACTAACCTGCTGCGTGTCTAAATTACTGGCTGCCAAATTGAAATATACAGTGGGGAAAAAAAGTATTTAGTCAGCCACCAATTGTGCAAGTTCTCCCATTTAAAAAGTTGAGAGAGGCCTGTAATTTTCATCATAGGTACACGTCAACTATGACAGACAAATTGAGAAAAAAAAATCCAGAAAATCACATTGTAGGATTTTTAATGAATTTATTTGCAAATTATGGTGGAAAATAAGTATTTGGTCACCTACAAACAAGCAAGATTTCTGGCTCTCACAGACATGTAACTTCTTCTTTAAGAGGCTCCTCTGTCCTCCACTCGTTACCTGTATTAATGGCACCTGTTTGAACTTGTTATCAGTATAAAAGACACCTGTCCACAACCTCAAACAGTCACACTCCAAACTCCACTATGGCCAAGACCAAAGAGCTGTCAAAGGACACCAGAAACAAAATTGTAGACCTGCACCAGGCTGGGAAGACTGAATCTGCAATAGGTAAGCAGCTTGGTTTGAAGAAATCAACTGTGGGAGCAATTATTAGGAAATGGAAGACATACAAGACCACTGATAATCTCCCTCGATCTGGGGCTCCACGCAAGATCTCACCCCGTGGGGTCAAAATGATCACAAGAACGGTGAGCAAAAATCCCAGAACCACACGGGGGGACCTAGTGAATGACCTGCAGAGAGCTGGGACCAAAGTAACAAAGCCTACCATCAGTAACACACTACGCCGCCAGGGACGTAGTGCCAGACGTGTCCCCCTGCTTAAGCCAGTACATGTCCAGGCCCGTCTGAAGTTTGCTAGAGTGCATTTGGATGATCCAGAAGAGGATTGGGAGAATGTCATATGGTCAGATGAAACTTTTTGGTAAAAACTCAACTCGTCGTGTTTGGAGGACAAAGAATGCTGAGTTGCATCCAAAGAACACCATACCTACTGTGAAGCATGGGGGTGGAAACATCATGCTTTGGGGCTGTTTTTCTGCAAAGGGACCAGGACGACTGATCCGTGTAAAGGAAAGAATGAATGGGGCCATGTAACGTGAGATTTTGAGTGAAAACCTCCTTCCATCAGCAAGGGCATTGAAGATGAAACGTGGCTGGGTCTTTCAGCATCACAATGATCCCAAACACACCGCCCGGGCAACGAAGGAGTGGCTTCGTAAGAAGCATTTCAAGGTCCTGGAGTGGCCTAGCCAGTCTCCAGATCTCAACCCCATAGAAAATCTTTGGAGGGAGTTGAAAGTCCGTGTTGCCCAGCGACAGCCCCAAAACATCACTGCTCTAGAGGAGATCTTCATGGAGGAATGGGCCAAAATACCAGCAACAGTGTGTGAAAACCTTGTGTAGACTTACAGAAAACGTTTGACCTGTGTCATTGCCAACAAAGGGTATATAACAAAGTATTGAGAAACTTTTGTTATTGACCAAATACTTATTTTCCACCATAATTAGCAAATAAATTCATTAAAAATCCTACAATGTGATTTTCTGGATTTTTTTTTCTCCATTTTGTCTGTCATAGTTGACGTGTACCTATGATGAACATTACAGGCCTCTCTCATCTTTTTAAGTGGGAGAACTTGCACAATTGGTGGCTGACTAAATACTTTTTTCCCCCACTGTACATTTGTTAATTCTGCTCTTGCCGAGGCAGAACTCTGCGACAGTCTGCTGTGCAAAGCAAGACATAGAAGCAGAGGAAAAGCATTTCATCAAATGGACTTTAAATTAGGATTTATATCTATGTAGGCCCAATGCCTTATTCAAACACATCACACACATCCACGTACATTTGAATTTCAAGTATCAATAAAAATGGCAGCCGTTGCAGGAATGTCTTAAAACACCATACACTGTACCACAGTATATCAACTTTATATGTTGGCTCCAAAAACCATAACAATGCTGTACACAAATCTCACCAATCAGGGGATTTGTCAGTATGCACTGCAGTATTCAGTGGTAAAAGCTACAGCTGGTTGGCTGGTAGGCAGAAATACAAAGTGTCAGGGCGTGTGTAGGTGTGGTGTAGGAAATCAGATGCAGGACGCAGACGGTAGGTTCCAAAAGCTGTATTCCGACCCAAACACAGGCAACAGGGCAACAAAGCCCAACAGCTAAACTACGCCCAAGGCGTGTAGGCTAAATGCGCACAAACAGGTGCGACAAAATATGTAGTGCACGAAACAAGTGCAAACGAGCTCCAGCGCAGTGGAGAGAAATATGCTCAACCGAGCAAACACAACACTGACGAAAACAATCACACACAACACAAGACAAACACAACGAGAAACTTATAGGACACTAATCACGTAAAACAGAAACAGGTGTGACACAAACAGACAAAAGCAAACGAACATGAAAACATAAATCGGTGGCAGCTAGAATTCCGGAGACGACGAACGCCGAAGCCTGCCCGAACAAGGGAGAGAGGCAGCCTCGGCCGAAACCGTGACAGTACCCCCCCCTTGACGCGCGGCTCCAGACGCGCGCCGACTCCGGCCTTGGGGACGACCCGGAGGCCGCGGCGCAGGGCGCGTCGGATACCCCCGATGGAATTCCGTCAGGAGCGACGGGTCCAAGATGTCTCTCCTCGGCACCCAGCACCGCTCCTCCGGACCGTACCCCTCCCACTCCACTAGATACTGAAGACCCCCTCTCCGACGTCTAGAATCCAAGATGGATCTCACGGTGTACGCCGGTGCCCCCTCGATGTCCAACGGGGGCGGGGGGGTCTCCAAGATCTCATGTTCTTGGAGCGGGCCTGCTACCACCGGCCTGAGAAGGGACACATGGAACGAGGGGTTAATACATTTATACTCCACTGGCAACTGTAATCTATAACAAACCTCGTTCAACCTTCTCAGGACTTTAAATGGCCCTACAAACCGCCGACCCAGTTTCCGACAGGGCAGGCGGAGGGGCAGGTTTCTGGCAGAGAGCCAGACTCGATCTCCAGGTGCGTACACAGGCCCCTCACTGCGGTGTAGGTCGGCGCTCGTCTTCTGTCGACGTATGGCACGCTGCAGATGGACGTGTGCAGCGTTCCACGTCTCCTCCGAGCGCCGCACCCACTCATCCACAGCGGGAGCCTCGATCTGGCTCTCATGCCATGGTGCCAGAACCGGCTGGTACCCTAAAACACACTGAAAAGGGGTTAGTTGGGTGGAGGAGTGGCGAAGAGAGTTCTGTGCCATCTCAGCCCAGGGCACATACCTCGCCCACTCCTCCGGCCGGTCCCGGCAGTATGTTCTGAGAAACCTGCCCACATCCTGGTTTACGCGTTCCACCTGCCCATTACTCTCCGGGTGGTAACCCGAGGTGAGACTCACCGAGACCCCCAACCGCTCCATAAAAGCTCTCCAGACTCTGGAGGTGAATTGGGGACCCCGGTCAGCCACAATGTCCTCGGGCACCCCGTAGTGCCGGAACACATGAGTGAATAGTGCTTCGGCGGTTTGTAGGGCAGTAGGAAGACCCGGCATGGGGAGCAAACGACAGGCCTTAGAGAACCGATCCACAACGACCAGGAGTGTAGTATTCCCTTGAGAGAGGGGAAGGTCAGTTATAAAATCCACCGAGAGGTGGGACCATGGTCGTTGTGGAACGGGCAGGGGTAGTAACTTACCCCTAGGCAGATGTCTAGGCGCCTTACACTGGGCGCACACCGAGCAGGAGGAAACATAAACCCTCACATCCCTGGCCAACGTAGGCCACCAATATTTGGCACTAAGACAGTGCACTGTCCGGCCGATACCCGGATGTCCAGAGGAGGGTGACGTGTGAGCCCAATAGATCAATCGATCCCGACACTCGAGCGGAACATACTTCCGACCCTCCGGGCATTGTGGTGGACTAGGGTCGGTGCGTAATGCCCGCTCGAGCTCAGAATCGAGCTCCCACACCACCGGTGCCACTAGACACGACTCCGGCAGTATGGGAGTGGGCTCCACGGACCTCTCCTCCCCGTCATACCGCCGAGACAGTGCATCTGCCTTACCGTTTTGTGACCCAGGGATGTAGGTGATCTTAAAAGAGAAACGGGTCAAAAACATACTCCATCTAGCCTGTCGAGGGTTCAGCCTCCTCGCTGCCCGGATGTACTCCAGGTTACGGTGGTCCGTCAAAATGAGGAAAGGGTGTTGAGCCCCCTCAAGCCAGTGCCTCCACACCTTAAGGGCTTGGACCACAGCTAACAGCTCCCTGTCCCCTACGTCATAATTTCGCTCCGCCGGGCTGAGCTTCTTGGAATAGAAGGCAACGGGGCGGAGTTTAGGTGGCGCGCCTGACCGTTGGGACAGCACGGCGCCAATACCGGCTTCAGACGCGTCCACCTCTACCTGAAATGGTAAAGAGGGATCCGGATGCGCCAGCACCGGAGCCGAGGTGAACAGGTCCTTCAGCTTCTTAAAAGCCCTGTCCGCCTCGACTGACCACTGCAGACGCACCGGGCCCCCCTTTAAGAGAGACGTGATGGGAGCTGCCACCTGCCCAAAACCCCGGATAAACCTCCGGTAGTAATTCGCAAACCCCAAAAACTGCTGCACCTCTTTCACAGTGGTTGGTGTTTGCCAATTACTCACGGCTGACACTCGGTCTACCTCCATCTTCACCCCTGACGCAGACAACTGATACCCCAAGAAGGAAATCGACTCCTGGAAAAACAGACACTTCTCTGCCTTCACATACAGGTCGTGCTCCACCAGCCTCCGCAACACTCTGCGCACCAGGGCCACATGCTCGACACGGGTAGGTGAGTACACGAGGATGTCATCTATGTACACCACCACTCCCTGTCCCTGCATGTCCCTGAAGATCTCATCCACGAATGATTGGAAAACTGACGGAGCATTCATCAACCCGTATGGCATGACGAGATACTCGTAATGGCCCGAGGTGGTACTAAAGGCTGTTTTCCATTCATCATCCTTCCTGATGCGCACCAAGTTGTACGCGCTCCTGAGATCTAATTTCGTGAAGAAACGCGCCCCATGCAACGACTCAGTCATGGTCGCAATCAGCGGGAGTGGATAACTATACTTCACCGTAATCTGATTGAGACCACGGTAGTCGATGCACGGACGCAACCCCCCATCCTTCTTCTTCACGAAAAAGAAACTCGAGGACGCGGGGGAAGTGGACGGCCGTATGTATCCTTGTCTCAGTGATTCGTCTATGTAAACCTCCATAGCTTTCTTCTCCTCCTGAGACAGAGGATACACATGACTCCGTGGGAGCGCAGCTCCTGCCTGAAGGTCTATCGCACAATCCCCCTGCCTATGGGGTGGCAATCGCGTCGCCCTCGCCTTACTAAACGCGATAGCCAGATCCCCATACTCAGGTGGAATGTGCAATGCGGGCACCTGGTTTGGACTTTCCACCGAGGTAGCCCCTAAGGAAACGCCCAAACATCTGCCCACACACTGAGCAGACCACTCCTTCAGAGCCCTCTCCTGCCACGAAATAACGGGGTTATGGGTACTTAACCAGGGCATGCCCAGCACCACCGGATACGCAGGAGAGTCAATCAGAAACAGTTGTATTATCTCCTGATGACTCCCCTGCGCACACATCCTAAGTGGCGCCGTGACCTCCCTGATTAAGCCCGTACCCAACGGACGACTATCTAGGGCGTGAACGGGAAAAGGAACTTCCACAGGGAGAAGGGGAAACCCTAACTCTAAACAAAACTTCTTATCAATGAAATTCCCAGCCGCGCCTGAATCTACCAGCGCCTTACACTGGGAATGAGGTGCCACCTGCGGAAAACACACAGGCATACAAAAATGGGCAACAGTGAGCTCTGGGTGAGTGGGGCGCCTACTCACCTGGAGGGAATCCCCAGTGCGGGACCTGTCGTCATCTCCCCGAGGAGGCCATCCCCAGCACCTAGCCGCGGTGTGTCCTCCCCGACCACAGTTGGTGCAGTGGATGGACCCCCCACTCTGCCGACTCCTCCTACCTCTAGCGCCAGCGCCCCCGAGCTCCATAGGACACGGCTCGGGTGCGCTGGAGGATGGAATGGACGGACCCCCCTCAGGACGTCCGCGGGTAGCCAATAGGTTATCCAACCTAATTGACATGTCGACCAGCTGGTCGAAAGTGAGACTGGCGTCCCGACAGGCCAGCTCCCGACGGACGTCCTCTCTGAGGCTACATCGGTAGAGATCGATGAGGGCCCGATCATTCCACCCTGCATCTGCCGCTAGAGTACGGAATTCGAGTGCGAATTCCTGGGCACTCCTCCTCCCCTGCCTAAGGAAGACCAGACGCTCCCCCGCCGCTTTCCCCTCCGGGGGATGGTCGAACACCGCCCTAAAGCGGCGGGAGAACTCGGTGTAGGTAATGGTCGTGGCGTCGATCTTCCTCCACTCCGCGTTGGCCCACTCCAACGCTTTACCGGCCAGGCAGGAGATTAGGGCGGACACGCTCTCATGCCCTGAAGGTGCCGGATGGACTGTGGCCAGGTACAGCTCGACCTGGAGCAAGAACCCCTGACACCCAGCCGCTGTCCCGTCGTAAGCCCTCGGGAGAGATAGTCGGACTCCTCGATGTTCCGGTGCTGGAACGGGCGGGCTGGCCGATGGTGCTGGCTGGGCGGGCGGTGGTGGAGGCGAACCCCAGCCTCGGAGTGTGGAAATAACCTCCTGCAGGGCGTTCCCCATCTGCAGGAGTTGCTCCTGCTGATCCCGAACCTGGGCTTCCAGTCTTGTCTGGGCTGCTTCTGCTCCTGCTGATTCCATGGGTGGTGTGTGATTCTGTCAGGGCGTGTGTAGGTGTGGTGTAGGAAATCAGATGCAGGACGCAGACGGTAGGTTCCAAAAGCTGTATTCCGACCCAAACACAGGCAACAGGGCAACAAAGCCCAACAGCTAAACTACGCCCAAGGCGTGTAGGCTAAATGCGCACAAACAGGTGCGACAAAATATGTAGTGCACGAAACAAGTGCAAACGAGCTCCAGCGCAGTGGAGAGAAATATGCTCAACCGAGCAAACACAACACTGACGAAAACAATCACACACAACACAAGACAAACACAACGAGAAACTTATAGGACACTAATCACGTAAAACAGAAACAGGTGTGACACAAACAGACAAAAGCAAACGAACATGAAAACATAAATCGGTGGCAGCTAGAATTCCGGAGACGACGAACGCCGAAGCCTGCCCGAACAAGGGAGAGAGGCAGCCTCGGCCGAAACCGTGACACAAAGGCTTAACTGGGTTACTTTGGGTGAAGAAACTAAAGACTGTTGGTACGGCTCCATCTTAATATTTCATGCAATTAAGGCAGGGGTTCTCAAAACTTTTTGGGGCCTGGGACCCCTTTTGTGATAGCAAATTCATCAAGGACCCCCTCATAATCAGAACACAACTCAAGTGTGATAAAAATAGCCAACAAGGAGTTTTACTATGGCGTCTGCAGTACATGGCTGGATGAACCAAGACTCGGGCCCGGGGAAAGAACAGTTAAGTGGCTCGCTTCTTGGCATCGGTGAGAACATTTTGCAGTTTTCAAGCTAATTTCCTGCAATTCTACACATTTTGACATGGGGGCAGAGAGATTTGTTGTTGTTGCAGCTTTAAAGCGAATATCCTGCAATTCTACACATTTTGCCATGAGGCAGAGAGAAAACTTTGCCGTTGTTAAAGCTTAAATTGCAGTGCATTGGGGGGAATAGTACTGTGGATACCAATATCCTTGTGAGCCTCCCAGGCCCATGTTGCCCAGGGTAAAGAACATACATTGTAGATGAATAATATTACATTGTATTATATTGTGTTCTTTTGTATTGTATAGTGTTACACAGTTTACATTTATTCCACGGATCCTTTGGCCAAAAGTAATTTAATCTGTTGTTAATAATATTCATATTTTTATTATTCAAATAAATATATATACAGTATATATATTTTGAGATCTGGCCATGGATCCCCTGCAGTATGGACCCCACTTTGAGAACCCCTGAATTAAGGCATTGTTCTCCGCTAGCTAGCTTCCAGCTGTGCTGTTATTATGCAAGCATATATTGGCTGTGTAAATTACATTATTTAGTCACAGCCGGGTGATGATGAGAGTCAGTCAGTCAAGAGGCGCTTCTCTCTGAAAGTTGTTTATTCGGCTTTGTCAACAAGCCAAGGTTAATTAATTTAACATTCTGCTTTGGGAAGCATCTCTAGTATTGCCTTATTCATGTACAAGAGACTGAAGAGACAGTGGTTTCACCTTGTTCCAGTCCCATGTTCAATTCCTCTATCATCTTTTCTATTTTTTTTCTGGTTGAATTTATGATTCAAATAGAAGATCTGAGTGAGATGGTATTGTAACTTCTTCAATATTCAATATAGATTAGCAACATACAGTAATATACACTAAGTGTACAAAACATTAAGAACTCCTGCCCTTTCCATGACATAGACTGACCAGGTGAATCCAGGTGAAGGCTATGATCCCTTACTGATTTTTGCAACTCAATATTAGGAAGGAGTTCCTAATATTTGGTATACTCAGAGTACAGTAATATAGTAACATCAGTGGTGGTCGGTGACGTTTAAGAGATACAGTTATGTTGCTCCACCGTCTTTAATGACATCACAACCTAGTAATGAATTTGACATGATTGTTCTTTAAGTCCCCATGACCATTTTCCACACTATTTTAAGTAGGAATATTGTTTCATTATCCACTTTTGGATGTTGGAGTCTCACAGGGAAATTCCCTCTCCCAATACTGCATGGCACGGAAACGTTTCTGCAAGAAATGTACGACCGGTCATAAAACTGGCCCCCAGGAAAGGGGGTGTTCAAACCTTTGCCTAGCCGGCATCTTTGATCCTCAGCCATGACACATGATACTCACATTTTTCCTATACCCATCATGAGGTGCTACAACCTAGCCTATGAATTAAAGTTTACAACGTAGGTGATGGAGTAGGTCGAGAGAAAAATGATAGTAGTCAAGGTGAGAAACAGTGACACATACAATACCGCCTTGCACACTCTTGCCTGCATCTAGCTGATCTAAGGTGTAATCATTAGTCCAAAAGTTGCAAACAAGAGTTTCTATTGGACAAATTCAGGTATGTTTATCCCAGTTTCATTCCGTTTGCTTCCATTTAAGAAACGTTTTTCAACAGAATAGGCATAATGAATACACCCCTGATCACACGCAAACACAGTTCACTTTCATAGCAGCCACATACAAACAGCATGATCATTTTGCTCGTTGTAGAAATCATTATCGCATCTACGTGCTCTCCTCCTCTCACCTTTTGCCTTCGCTTGTGGACTTCAGTGCACAACACATCAGCTGTCTGTGACCAGGCGAAAAAACCTTCCAAGCCAAACCTTCATATCATAACCGCTAACCACTACACACAGCCTACATCGTTGTCACCATATTAGCTAATGTCACCTAACGGGTTAGTAAACCCACTACAGTCGTGCAGTACACTGTACAGTCAGCAAGCAGTTTAGCAGTTACACCAGCGGGCACGGTGGCAATAAATTAATAAAACCAAAAGCTTACCTTGACTTGGAAGAGTTCCAGTGTTGGATAGCCATAGCCAGCTAGCTAACATAGCATCCCTCTCTGTTTGAGCCGGGTGTCTCTTGCTTCTACTTCATCTTTTAATGAATACATTTGTTAAAAACTGTTCCACTATTGTCTTTCTCTTTGAGTCAACTACTCACCACATTTTATACACTGCAGTGCTAGCTAGCTGTAGCTTATGCTTTCAGTACTAGATGAATTCTCTGATCCTTTGATTGGGTGGACAACATGTCAGTTCATGCTGCAAGATCTCTGATAGGTTGGAGGACGTCCTCAGGAAGTTGTAATAATTACTGTGTAAGTCTATGGAAGAGGGTGAGAACCATGAGCTTCCTAGGTTTTTTTATTGAAGTCAATGTACCCAGAGGAGGGCGGAAACTAGCTGTCCTCCGGCTACACCATGGTGATACCCTTCAGAGTGCTGTTGCGGCTACTGTAGACCTTCATTGCAAAACATATATTTACTATAGTTTTATCTAAAAAGGATAACTTTAATGTTTCACTATTTTTATTTTGATGAAATTCACTGAGGAGGATGGTCCTCCCCTTTCTCCTCTGAGGAGCCTCCACTGAGGAACATACTGTAGATCCAACCCAATGAGAATGGGTTGGCAATTACAGAAACTTGGGAGATGGTAGACATGTAAAGTTATTGGTAATGGTGCATTCATATTTTGAGGCTCAAAATGTAATAAAAATAATTGCAAGCATTGTCTATCTCTACAGGGAATGAGTTAATTAATTTCATCATATTTTTTCATTAGGGGTTTTCATCATGAGCAAACCCCAGTGAGGCTGCTGAGTATTAAGCATACTAATGGGGAAGTATCTGGAGCTGAGACCGATAAAAAAAACAATCCCAGCTCTGTTTCATTTTTCTGTTGTCTTGTTTGATAGCTTTTATATGAATGCTTTGGGAGGAAGGCAGGGATAATTGCTGTCTGGACTATTTGTTCTTAGCTCTGACAGACCATCATCAAATACCTTAAAGGTAGACTCTGCAATATGACGTAGATGGAGAAAGTAAACAGCATAGTGGGTCAATTTCCTCAACAGCTAAGAGCGTTGAAGCACAAGGCTCAACTTCTCAGCTGTTTTGGTGCCTTGGCTACCACGCTATGAACTGTGTGAAGCGAACCCGTGCACATGCGCAGATACTGTGTGAGAGCGAAGTGTTGCATCTCGCTCATCTTAATATCTCTGGTGCTGCTTGTGGCAACATCATTTAGCTGAATCTACCTTTAGGTGCCCTTTGAACAGACACTTTCCACATACTCTCCTTGGTTACTTACCTCTAAGTGCTGACATTCCCTCAGCTCAAGAGTCTCATCAATGCTGAGGTGTAGGCCCCAGCAGGTGTCTGCAAATACACATTATCAGAGAGAAGTTAAGTAACATTTTAGGAGTTCTACAACTGCACAGTGGTCAACATGCAATATTTAAAATAATCTTGCTTTCAGGCAGTCAAAAAACAGAAATTAAGAATCAGGTGTCAATTTAATATGCAGAAGTTGGAAACATAGTAAAATATACAGCAGATTCTGGACTGCCGTTGTGAGGTCAGAATGCTCGGATCAACCCTACTCCTCGGCCAGAGCGTCCAGTGTACACTTTGAATGCTCCGAGAGCGAAATGCTCTGAATTTACGAATGGACAATCTGACAACACTCTGAGAGCATTCTGAGCGCACTGTGGAACTCCAGAGTGAATTTACAAGCACACCCATAGAAATAAGAATGAATAGAACTGGCGTCCCATGATGACATAATGGGTGGACTGGCGACCACTGCGAGTGTATCCATTGGAGTAAAGCAGGAAGTAAAAGCAGGAAGTGTACCCATCAATCTGTGCTGTGATTTGAATTGAATGGAATGCATTTTTTGTAATGTAATTTGCATGAGCCACATCAGCTAGCATAATTTGAATGAACATTCTACATTAACATGGAAATTATTACATCACAATCCCAAGCAGTCATTGCGAGTGTACCCAAGAATTTACCAGTTAAATTGCCAGGGTTAGAGGTTCCAAGCTCTTTCTATTAATTCTTATTTCTATTATCTCAATGTTCAATATGCGGTAGATTTACGGCGGCGTTGCTCATTGTTTGTTGGAAATAACATGAATGTTTTCCATGACAACATGTGGCTCCTCCAAAATAGAGGCTTGTAAGACGTTTTGTGGTTGGAATTGCAGTATGTTTTTAGTTTGAGAATTTATTTACATGAGCTAGCAACTTTTGACAAACTGGTTTCGGTTGGACAAACAAGAAAACGGTTGCTTAGCAACCAGATACCAACTGTGTTCTGTGGAGAAAAAAAGTGTTCCAATAGTTGCATAATGGTTGTGATTGGAGGATAGCTGTGAGGGTGATTAAATCAGGATCAAATCCTCTGTTCTCCTCAAGCTCATTAATGATAGAATGTTTGAAGATGGCAGAAAGGCCAGTCTCTTTTGGCACATAACATAGAGTACAGGGAGTGGATTAGCTAAAGAGACTGGTACCCAGGCTAATGTTAATATGATATCTGAGTGAAAGTGACTAACAAAATCAATGGGGGGGCCCCTGGAGGTCAAGGCCCTGGGGCAAGTGCCCTGTGCGCCCGGTCGGTAATTTGGCCATGATTACTACAAGTTTAGATAGCTGGCTAAACTAACTATACTAATTAACCAATAAATCTAAAACATCTGACAGGCTAATTGAGTGACTGTCACTGCTGATGCACAACCAATTTTCAAAATTGCACCTTGTTTATTATACTATAAAATAATCTAAAAAAAAATAAAAAATCTAAAAGATTAACAAGTCCGGACTTTGGTGTCCTATTATGTAGCTACGGCCATGCCCACATGCTTTGAAAGATCAAATAGTTATGTCTGTTGTCTCACTCTCAGCAGGTGAATGCAGTGTAACTCTCTGGTGGCCTAATACATGGACTAGATACAATAATAATCACATCCATGTAAGGTCTGCATTCACTCCACTGTATGACCTCATTCTAGAACACAACCAGAACCCTGACTAACCTAATTCTAGAACACAACCATGACTAACCCATTTATATTGTTGGCAAGTGAAGTCACAGAATGCCATCTGAAGCCACGACCACGCATGTCTCTTGAATAATGCAGTGAGACGGTGGGCTGGCAAATGACAGTATCAGACTATTTATGGGTGTGAATGAGAGATGTATGATGAACTGTGTCAAGTGTTGGAAGGAAGGAGGAGAGCCATGTGTGGAAATCTACACTATGCTGTGCCTTTTACAACATTGTACTGTATAGTTATCATACGACAGTTATGCTACAACAGTTATGCTACATTGTCTTATGATTTATCCTGTTGCCTTGGACATCTAATTGAATCCCCCTATGTGCTTTTTATTGGATAATAAATGAGCTGCAGCACGTATAAACAATTTTTATTCTGTACCATCAGTCTCGAGCGTTGTTCTCTCAGGACCGTCAGTTCAGGTCTTTGTAGGTCAAGCGTTTACGGAGACCTATTCTCGCAGGACCAGACCATGACACTGAATTCTCGTACAAGGATGGCTTGAGGTGAGATGCCTGCATGGCTGGGGGCAAGGCTTATGAAGACCCAATGCCCAGATGCTTTTCAGACACTCCAATGGGTCCTAGAGCAGAGTAGGGGCTGAACAGAGCAGAGTAGAACAGAGCTGGGCTGGGTTCCGGCGATCATTCTGCCTCTGTGTGAGCTGTGGGAGAGTAGGCTTTGCTCTAAGGGCTTGTCAGTACAGACTGGCGTCTGACAGCCACATTGTTTAAAGCTCCAGGAGATGACCCCAGTCATAACTGCTGTGAGGCAGTGATATGAGGGCTGGATGGATTTATAGGAGGTTGGCTGAGGCTGAAGTGGGAGCTGAACTGAATTGAAGTGGGCCTGTTTTATGTCGGACTCTCCTGGGGCAGGTACTGGACTTACATTTAAGTCATTTATCAGACGCTCTTATCCAGAGCGACTTACAGTTAGTGAATAAATTTTTTTTAAATACTGGCCCCCCGTGGGAATCGAACCCACAACCCTGGCGTTGCAAACGCCATGCTCTATCAACTGAGCTACATCCCTGCCGGCCATTCCCTCCCCTACCCTGGACAACGCTGGGCCAATTGTGCGCCGCCCATGAGTCTCCCGGTCGCGGCCAGCTGCGACAGAGCCTGGATTCGAACCAGGATCTCTAGTGGCACAGTTAGCACTGCGATGCAGTGCCTTAGACCACTGCGCCACTCAGGAGCTCAGGAGACTTGACAGACAGGTCTATTTATACCAGCAGAGCACAGGGAATATCAGTCAGGGAAAAAGTGTTTAATCCCTATTGCCAAGGTCTGCATCACTGTACCTCTATGGAAGCACAGTTCCCGCTCAGCCCAGTCAAAGCTATTCGCTGCTCTGGCACCCCAATGGTGGAACAAGCTCCCCCACGACGCCAGGACAGCGGAGTCACTGACCACCTTCCGGAGACACTTGAAACCCTACCTCTTTAAGGAATACCTGGAATAGTCTAACAGTAATCATTCTACACCCCCCTCCCCCAGTGGTGGTTGTCCCACTGGCTATGCTAAGTTGAATGCACCAATTTGTAAGTCGCTCTGGATAAGAGCGTCTGCTAAATGACTTAAATGTAAATGTAAATACCAGAGAGGGATTAGTCCCATTGAGAAGGTCTCCACCACTATAAAAGCAGAGAAGGGTGGAGTCAGAGGTGAGGGGCCTGTGGTGACGAAACTTTACCAGGCAATCTCAGATTTAAAAGGCTCTGATTACACGAAGGACATTGCAATAAGAGACTGTGTGTTGTAAATAATTTGGTTTAAATTTGTTTTTAGTGGTACTGACATGACATGTTACCCACATAATAAGAACCATCAAATTCCAAAGCATAGCCAATCAGATCAATACTAAGAATCAAATACCAGTCAGGTTTCAGGACTGGTCATTCAACTGAGACTGCTCTTCTCTGTGTCACGGAGGCTCTCCGCACTGCTAAAGCTAACTCTCTCTCCTCTGCTCTTGTCCTTCTAGACCTGTCTGCTGCCTTTGATACAGTGAACCATCAGATCCTCCTCTCCACCCTCTCCGAGCTGGGCATCTCCGGTGCGGCTCACTCCTGGATCGCGTCCTACCTGACCGGTCGCTCCTACCAAGTGGCGTGGCGAGAAGCTGTCTCCGCACCACGTGCTCTCACCACTGGCGTCCCCCAGGGCTCAGTTCTAGGCCCTCTCCTATTCTCCCTATACACCAAGTCACTTGGCTCTGTCATATCCTCACATGGCCTCTCCTATCATTGCTACGCTGACGATACACAACTAATCTTCTCCTTTCCCCCTTCTGATAACCAGGTGGCGAATCGCATCTCTGCATGTCTGGCAGACATATCAGTATGGATGACGGATCACCACCTCAAGCTGAACCTTGGCAAGACGGAGCTGCTCTTCCTCCTGGGGAAGGACTGCCCGTTCCATGATCTCGCCATCACGGTTGACAACTCCGTTGTGTCCTCCTCCCAGAGTGCGAAGAGCCTTGGCGTGACCCTGGACAACACCCTGTCGTTCTCCGCTAACATCAAGGCGGTGACCCGATCCTGCAGGTTCATGCTCTACAACATTCGGAGAGTACGACCCTGCCTTACACAGGAAGCGGCACAGGTCCTAATCCAGGCACTTGTCATCTCCCGTCTGGATTACTGCAACTCGCTGTTGGCTGGGCTCCCTGCCTGTGCCATTAAACCCCTACAACTCATCCAGAATGCCGCAGCCCGTCTGGTGTTCAACCTTCCCAAGTTCTCTCACGTCACCCCGCTCCTCCGCACACTCCACTGGCTTCCAGTTGAAGCTCGCATCTGTTACAAGACCATGGTGCTTGCCTATGGAGCTGTGAGGGGATCGGCACCTCTGTACCTTCAGGCTCTGATCAGTCCCTACATCCAAACGAGGGCATTGCGTTCATCCACCTCTGGCCTGCTGGCTCCCCTTCCTCTGCGGAAGCATAGTTCCCGCTCAGCCCAGTCAAAACTGTTCGCTGCTCTGGCACCCCAATGGTGGAACAAGCTCCCTCACGATGCCAGGACAGCGGAGTCACTCACCACCTTCCGGAGACATTTGAAACCCCACCTCTTTAAGGAATACCTGGGATAGGATAAAGTAATCCTTCTACCCCCCCCCCCCCCCCCCCCCCTAAAAAAAGAAAAGAAAAAAAAAAGAGATATTGTAAAGTGGTTATCCCACTGGCTATAGGGTGAATGCACCTATTTGTAAGTCGCTCTGGATAAGAGCGTCTGCTAAATGACGTAAATGTAATGTAAAAAATACCAAGGGACATACAATGTAATGTGTAATATAATATAAAGTGTCATGTACATCATTTATGTAGGCTACACTACAGCATGTGTAGCCTACATAAAAGGTTTCCTGCAACAACCAATTAAAATGTCAGACCACATTAATGTCAAAACAGAAACGTTGCAAGGTGATGATTATAGAAGATGGAAGATGTGTTATCATTTGTCAAGATCATACTGGGATTTTAATATCGAACACACTTTATGTTACAATGATACAATTATAAGGGCATTACACAGACAAGCCTCCTTGACATCTCCAATATGAACCGATTCACTTCTGCCCGCTCACGTTACGTCTCTTGTAAATAGAGTCATTTGCCAGGGTGTGCGTCTAAAAAGGTACACTATTCCCTATATGCTGCAATTCTTTTAAACTGGACAAATGAAGTGCACTAAATAGGGAATTAGGCTGCCATTTTTGACATACAATGGTCTTTTTTGGATGTAGTAGCCTATAGATAAGCCCACATCCACTAACTTATTATAGGGAACTAATAGTGCTCTTCTTCCTACCTTTGTCCCTACAATAGAGATTTGCGTCTCACCTAATGGAAAGCTGAGGCAGGTTCATGACAGGATATTTACAGCTGCCCCAGTCCACTATTTACATACTTTATGGCCTATCAGGTGAGCAGAGGGACGGAGAGGGAAGCCATTTGCAGTTCAACCCTCAGGGGAGAGAGAGGCTGACCTCTAACTTAAGTTGTCGGCTGACAGATTTACTAAGCTGGAGCAGCAATGGGAGGCCCATGGAACTGCACAGTATACTGTTCGTTTGGAAAGCAGAGAAGAGAACCCATGTTGTTCACAAATGTGTATATTTACAGACACAAATGTGTATATTTACAGGTACAATTCATAGTGATCAACATCTCAGAATTAGAAGTAAACAATGGGGAAGTTAGGCTCATTTTCCTCTGTAGTCCCTTGGCATGGTAAATAAATACAGATAGCTAATAGCTGATAGCTCAAAACACAACAATGTCCGCAGTAATCAGCTAGTCTGTCAGGTGTGATATACCTCTCAAATCATCCTGGTTGTTGTTATTAGATACCCACAGGACTTTCCTCCTCCAGAAAAAACATGGGTCTGGGCTGTTAATGAAAACATGCAGTGGTGTCGTGGTGTCGTGGTGTCATGGTGTCGTGGTGTTGTGTTGTCGTTGTGTCGTGGTGTCGTGGTGTCGTGGTGTCGTGGTGTCGTTGTGCTGAGCAGTTATTTTCTCCCGTTTAATGTCTTGTTAGTGGCACCTCACTATACACAGCCAACCCAGTCCCTCTCCAATGTGATTTGAGGTGATTGTTTTCTGTATGCGTCATCAAGACACTCCCAGAAAGCAATAAAGTGACAGAAAACACAGCAGTATGATGGGAAAGGACCATAATGTCCCAGTCTATTCCGCACAGATGGGCAGGAAAAAGTCTCATAGCAATACAGTTTAGTCAGTGGGATTTCAACTTTCTGATGAACACCTTATTAGGATGGAGTTTTGGATGTTGTGTTGTTATTGTGCCCGGAACCAGGTCGCATTACATTTTGACAAGCTAATGTGATCAAACTTATATAATACAGTGAGTTGATTAAATCATTCTTGTTCGTGTTCCAGTCTTCACTACAGTAAAGTAGGAGGCTGCGGTTGAATTTAGTCCTAT
This sequence comes from Coregonus lavaretus, assembly GCF_964263955.1. Lineage (NCBI taxonomy): Eukaryota > Metazoa > Chordata > Actinopteri > Salmoniformes > Salmonidae > Coregonus > Coregonus lavaretus. The sequence continues at coordinate 34,742,665 of NC_140007.1, forward strand.
CAGCACGAATAGCTCCTTGAGGCAGAGATAGCTATATTTTATTCAGCATCTTATTCAGCATAAACAGATGTTAAAGTTTTACTTTTCAGCAATAAGACTCAATAAGCTCTATTTGCAGCTGCAGATTGAGGTCATGGGTGGTCAGTGATTTAAATAACCCTGACCAATAACTTTTCTCAAATCTCATTCTGAAATTACAGCAGATTCTCCAGCAGTATCACTCTCTTAATAGTCTCTCCTGACAGATGTTAACATTTAAATGTTAACCAAAAATAATAGTTGGACAAAGGAAACGCTAGATTTGGTTATGGGTACAAAGATAACTCTCCGAATTAACCACTATGATTTGACTTAAACATATTGAATGGCATCTCTCTGCTACATTATGGTTACATAATGATATTACTGGTTCATTTTGTTGGGAGTCTTGTTTTTCCTCTAGGTTCCCTGCAAAGTTTAGGAGGGATTGGAAGCCATAGAGATGGAACATTGACTTGAATGGGGATTCCAGTTCTAGTAATTATATTTCTATGTTGGCAGCTGCCTGCCTCTAGTTCCTGTAGTGCTGTGAGGGCACAGGAAAGAGAGGCTGGCTCACAACAATTTACTGTAGATGCTCTTCAACGATATCTGCACCACACACACACACATGCCTGCCTTGTCTAGAGTGCTAACACTGTAATTTGGTCTAGCTCATATTTTGGAATGGCATTTCAACTGTACCCAGTGGATAATAGGCAGAATCTACCACACATCCAGGAGCTGATTAGTGAAGGTGCTGGAGGCATAAGGCAAAACTTGAAAATCAGGAAAAAGTCTCTGCACACATTCAGTCAGATGCACAATTCTTTAATAGCGGCTGAGGTTACGGTCAGTCGACCTTCATGAGAGCACTGTACCCAGTGGGAAAGCTAACAACAACCATGGAAAAAGGTTTTGTGAGTAAGATGGGAGGAAAGAAACTAGACAGAGATGTGTGTTGCAATATGTAAAAAACCCAATGTGACTAAAATAAAAGTTTTGAGATGTTGATTGACTGCACCAACTGAAATTATGTTGAAGGTTTGGAACAGATTGCTGCAGGGTAGCTAGAATTGTAGATCAAATAATGAGGGTTTTTGTTTTAATCACAATTTCAAGCAGCAAAAGCCCTCAATACATATGAACACACACACACATACACACTTATAATACAAGAGTACACGAACACACACTTTTACCATTCATGGACATTATATAAGTGACCAAGGCAGGGTTTTCTTTGATTTCATTAGCCGTGGTTAATCAGTTTGAAATCCCTTGGTCAGGCTGTTTAGTTTCTGGAAGAGGCCTGATGGAGAGCAGATCCATGTACATGTGTATCGCTTAACAGTGGTTGATCGAAGGACTGGCTGGGACTGCTGTACAGAAAGGAAAGCAGTTCTGGTAGGCTCTGAGAGGAGACAGTCAGTGGCTGACTGGAGGTGTATGCAGGGGTCTTCATAGATGGGATTGGGGGTCATTTCTCTCTCTTTTTCTCTCTCTCTCTCTCTCTCTCTCTCTCCCTTTCCCCCCCACCTCTCTCTCTCTCTCTCTCTCTCTCTCTCTCTCTCGCTTTCTCTCTCTCTCTCTCTCACGCATACACACACTCTCTCTCTCTCTCTCTCTCTCTGTCTCTCACACACACACACACACTCTCTTTTATATATATCTCCCTCTCCCTCTCCCTCTCCCTCTCCCTCTCCCTCTCCCTCTCTCCCTCTCTCTCTCTCTCTCTCTTTCTATCACACTCTCACTCTCTCTTCTTTTTCAAAGAGAATATTAAACACTCATGCTTATCCAATAGAAACTCAACAGAAATACACCCAAGGGAAAATGGGATCTGTCCTGCTCTTTTGTCTTATCTGTCTAAAACTGATAAAGCTGACAAGCTTTGTCTCCATTCATCATGACAAAATGACCAAGACGCTCATTTTTCAAAGCTGTCATGGTTGAAAGGTGAGGAAGGCTTCACTGAATAGACGAGAAGGGAATATTCATGCTTGGTAATCACCCTATGAACCCCCTTTCCTCATTAATCATTAAAGGTGCACTATCAATCGGAAAACGAAACTTCAGAACGGAAAGCATAGAAATATAGCGCACACAGAACATATCTACCGCTTCTTAGACTTGCTTTCAATGAGAATGACAGATCTATAACTAAGGTCGGGTCGCCCAAAAAGTTACATATTGCAGCTTTAACAAAGGTACAAATTAAAGAATTTGACCTCATTACTGGGCTACTTTTACCTGTAAAAAAAAGATGAAAATGTATTTGAAAATGTTTCCTGCCTTTTCCTTTGGGTTGAGTAAAGGTGAAAAAGATGCTGCTGCTTTGAGTTTCCTATTGGCTCATAACAACGGGCTCTGCACCTCCATTCATATGTCTCAATAACTCCCCCACAGCTGTGATGAAGAGACCAGTCAGACGGCCAGTCAGTCTTTGAGACCAGAGTTATTAGTTATTGCCCAATATATACAGTGCACTCAGAAAGTATTCAGACCCCTTGACTTTTTCCACATTTTGTTACATCCCAAAATGAGGAAAATGTGAAAGGGTCTGAATACTTTCAGAATGCACTGTATGTATATATATTTTAAACCAATGCTTCCTAATACAGTATTAGCAGGGTAAAGGTTATCTATACTGATGAAGTTCTATAAAGATCAACTTTTTTCTCTTTTAGCAGGTCAACACTTTGACAACCATAAGACTCCAGATGATACGTTAACCATTAAGAATGCTTTATTACACAAGGCCATCATGGCGAGTTTGAAATAGACTGATGCATTTACATGTCTGAATCCCAGTTTCATTCAGAAGTTATTACAGTGCCTCTAATGCTGTCAGAGGAGATTAGCGAGTGCTTTCATAACAACCTACCTATGTATTCATAGTGCAGTGTCTCATAAGACACTTGGAGACCACATCAGTATTCCCATCTTGTCCATGTCAAGCTCTCCAGAACTGACATGTCACCCTGTGGGAGATGGCTGGTAAAATGGATATTTAGAGGATCATCAGCCCCTCATTCTCAAGGACAGTCAAAAGAGCTGCAAGAATGGCGGGAAGGAAGGAAGGAAGGAGGGAAGGAAGGAAGGAACAAAGTAAGGAGGGTTGAAGCTAGGGTTAGGGTTTAACCCGGATGTGGACATGAAGCTTAGGTTAGGGTGAGAATAATAGTAAGAATGAAATTGAGAATGAGAGAGATGTCTACATGGGGGTCTTTAGCAATGGGATTTTATGTAGCCTAATATGTGCAAAGTTAACTTTTCAAACTTGATGTTCCTTACTTACTCTGTCAATCGATTGGCGACTGGCCTTAGATAAACATGTATGCGGTGTAACGTCTTGCATCTTTAACCCATCCTATCCTTTATTAAAGCACGCCTCTATAATGCCTCTCGTAACAGTACCCGCAGAGTTTCATCCCAGCAGATTGACAGGTATGATAATGATTTCCTGCTGATCCCAAAATTAATGTGGACTCTCTCTCTCTCTCTCTGTCAGAGAACCGGAGGGTTTCGTCACGCACATGGATTGCCAATGACTGAAGCAAACCAACTGGAACGCAATAACTCAGGTCAGGTCGTCAGCACGATATGAAATATATGTTTTCTTTGATGTTTAACATAACAAAATGTTAGCATATAGAAATGCTATAATGAATACAGATTCTCAATTTATAGTATTACTCAGAGTAAAATGTTTTATTGCATAAAAAATAAATCATGAATGGTTTTCAGTGGTCCTAGCTCTTGCCTGGCCCTGGTTTATACACCGTAGGTACTGAGGCCATGGATATAGTCCACCCTCATTTGACAACCCTCTCACATGCCAGCCAAGTCCACCCACTGACTGCAATGCCCCCTTTATCCAACTGTCATTCCCCGTAGTTCGTCATGAAGGAGATGCCTGATCTTGGGCCTGGAACACTTTGACATTTTTGCAATTTGCTTCTTTGTTTCTCTTCTCTCTCTCTGCTCTCTCTCTGCTCTCTCTTCTCTCTCTCTCTGCTCTCTCTTCTCTCTCTGCTCTCTCTCTGCTCTCTCTCTGCTCTCTCTTCTCTCTCTCTTCTCTCTCTCCTCTCTCTCTCTGCTCTCTCTTCTTTCTCTCTGCTCTCTCTCTGCTCTCTCTCTGCTCTCTCTCTTCTCTCTCTCTGCTCTCTCTTCTCTCTCTCTGCTCTCTCTGTGCTCTCTCTCTGCTCTCTCTCTTCTCTCTCTCTGCTCTCTCTCTTCTCTCTCTCTGCTCTCTCTCTGCTCTCTCTTCTCTCTCTCTGCTCTCTCTCTTCTCTCTCTCTGCTCTCTCTCTGCTCTCTCTCTTCTCTCTCTCCTCTCTCTCTCTGCTCTCTCTTCTCTCTCTCTGCTCTCTCTCTGCTCTCTCTGCTCTCTCTCTGCTCTCTCTGCTCTCTCTGCTCTCTCTGCTCTCTCTTCTCTCTCTTCTCTCTCTGCTCTCTCTCTTCTCTCTCTCTGCTCTCTCTTCTCTCTCTCTTCTCTCTCTGCTCTCTCTCTTCTCTCTCTCTGCTCTCTCTCTGCTCTCTCTTCTCTCTCTTCTCTCTCTCTTCTCTCTCTCTGCTCTCTCTCTTCTCTCTCTCTGCTCTCTCTCTGCTCTCTCTCTGCTCTCTCTTCTCTCTCTTCTCTCTCTCTTCTCTCTCTCTGCTCTCTCTCTTCTCTCTCTCTGCTCTCTCTTCTCTCTCTTCTCTCTCTCTTCTCTCTCTCTGCTCTCTCTCTTCTCTCTCTCTGCTCTCTGCTCTCTCTCTTCTCTCTCTCTGCTCTCTCTTCTCTCTCTTCTCTCTCTCTTCTCTCTCTCTGCTCTCTCTCTGATCTCTCTCTGCTCTCTCCTCTCTCTGCTCTCTCTTCTCTCTCTTCTCTCTCTGCTCTCTCTCTGCTCTCTCTCTGCTCTCTCTCTTCTCTCTCTCTGCTCTCTCTGCTCTCTCTTCTCTCCCTTCTCTCTCTCTTCTCTCTCTCTGCTCTCTCTCTTCTCTCTATTCTCTCTCTCTTCTCTCTCTCTTCTCTCTCTCTGCTCCCTCTCTGCTCTCTCTCTTCTCTCTCTCTGCTTTCTGCTCTCTCTCTGTTTGTGTGTGTGTATGTGTGTGTACATGCTCGCCTGTGTGTGTGCCCCTTAGTCTAAGTGATTGCTCTCTCTGATTCCTCATTTCATTGTTCCCAAGGTAATAGGGACTTGGGAACAAGCGGATGCAGGGCTGATTGCCTCTTTGCTGTCCCAGAGAACGCTCAAGGGGCAAATGTAGATTTGGGATAGAGAGGGGTTGTTGTCTAGTGCGTCAAAGGCATTGGTACACAGAACCTTCTAAAATGACTGTGTGGTTCGTCCTAAATATTGCTTAGTAAGACCTCCAAGGGATTGAAATGAGAAAATGAACTCAGACCTGACTTCTGGATTGAGACAGTGTCCTGCTATGACCCTTCGATAGAATGACTAAAACACAAATTGCTTGAAATATGGTGCTAATTTTGACCAATTTTAGATAACAATCTTACCCATAAGATATTCAATTTATATCTTATTCAGTACGTAATAATCATGGTGGATTTAACTGGGGTTATTTGTCTTCTGTCAGTCTGTAGGGGGATGGGTTCTCATAAAGGGCAGTTGGTTAAATCAATGACATCAGACATTATTCTCTGGCAGTCTGGTGCATTAACTTTATTACAACCTCCTGGTGGTTTTAATCTGAGATAGGAGCTGGGAGAGCTGGAGGGGTTAAACCAAGGTGAGGGGAATGACATATTGAAGATAGCAGAGAAATATCCAGCCTTCCAATAGCCCCATTATAGTGTTCCTACAAAAGATGGACATTGCCACAATGTAATTTGGTATCATACACTCTTAGAAAAAAAGGTGCTAGCTAAAACCAAAAAGGGTTCTTCGGCTGTCCCCATTGGAGAACCCTTTGAAGAACCCCTTTTGGTTCCAGTTAGAACCCTTTTGGTTCCAGGTGTAACCCTTTTGGGTTCCATGTAGAACCCTTTCCACAGAGGGTTCTACATGGAACCCAAAAGGGTTCTACCTGGAACCAAAAAAGGTTATCCTATGCGGACAGCCGCAGAACCCTTTTAAGTGCAATTACAAAAGTCTATCAGGGACCAACTGATGCACATACTCTCAGAGTTCTACTATAGTTATAAACTGGGTGGTTCAAGACTTGAATGCTGATTGGCTGAAAGCCGTGATATATCAAACTGTATTCCACGGGTATGACAAAACATTTATTTTTCCTGCTCTAATTACGTTGGTAACCAGTTTATAATAGCAATAAGGCACCTCAGGGGTTTGTGGTATTTAAGTGATAATGCCAGAGAAGCCGGTGTTCGGAGGATATATTGGCACGGGTTATCCACATGTTCAAATAATGATTTACATATTTTACTTTTGATACATTTATTCATACTATTTCATCCTTCCACAATATTTAGTCCTGACACAAATTCGTTCATTCTATCGGTTCGGTTGCCAGAGACACGACCCAGTCGGTAAGTATTTTTGTTCTAAATGTTCTATTGCCATACTGGCTGGCAATGTTCTTATCCCTTGCTTGCTAGCTAGCCAACTACGGCTAACATACAGTCACGTCAAACAGTGCAGGCAGAATAACAACAAAGTAGCTGCATTTGCATTTGTTTAAGCTGTTTTCTAGTGACGTTAATTTGGATAGATCCATAACAATGAGCTAATGAGGCGCGATTTCACCTGGCATAGAAAATGTGCTCTCTCGTCAGGACACTGTTGTTCAAAGGAGCTAGCCAACAACAAAGCTAACACAATCACTTCAAACTGAAGCTGGAAAGACTGCAAACTAGCTGCACTTTGTTTCGTTTTACCTGTTTTCTATTGACATTTCTTTGTATATCCATAAAAATGATTCTGATTCATGATTTCGACTGGCTGAGAAAAGTTTCCTGCCTGTCTGTCTCATCCCGACTCCTGACACGTTCATTACTATGCGACAACTGGAGATCGAATATGAATATTGAAACAACGTTGCAAATGTCAGCGAGACAGACAGCAAGGTTAATACAAATCTCCGCTGTTGAAAACTAAATGTTAGTCTAAAAGAAATGTAAGATTAATGTCTAGATGCTTTTTATAGTGGAGATCAAGTTTATAAAGTGCCTGGCTGGGCTGATGAGACAGTGGATTGGAACAGAGTAAATAGCCATTTTAACGTCATAGATTTAGCCGGTGGTAACTTGTGGAATAGACACCGGCTGGAATGTGGTTTTAACCAATCAGCATTCAGGATTAGACCCACCCGTTGTAAAAATGGCCAATATACCATGGCGTTGCGTCGTGCATAATTTTTTTTTTTTTTTTTTTTTTTTTCACCTTTATTTAACCAGGTAAACCAGTTGAGAACAAGTTCTCATTTACAACTGCGACCAGGCCAAGATAAAGCAAAGCAGTGCGATAAAAACAACAACACAGAGTTACATATGGGGTAAAACAAAACAAAGTCAAAAATACAACAGAAATACATATATATACAGTGTGTGCAAATGTAGCAAGTTATGGAGGTAAGGCAATAAATAGGCTATAGTGCAAAATAATTACAATTAGTATTAACACTGGAATGATAGATGTGCAAGAGATGATGTGCAAATAGAGATACTGGGGTACAAATGAGCAAAATAAATAACAATATAGGGATGAGGTAGTTGGGCGGGCTAATTTCAGATGGGCTGTGTACAGGTGCAGTGATCGGTAAGGTGCTCTGACAACTGATGCTTAAAGTTAGTGAGGGAGATAAGTGTCTCCAGCTTCAGAGATTTTTGCAATTTGTTCCAGTCATTGGCAGCAGAGAACTGGAAGGAATTGCGGCCAAAGGAGGTGTTGGCTTTGGGGATGACCAGTGAGATATACCTGCTGGAGCGCAGACTACGGGTGGGTGTTGCTATGGTGACCAATGAGCTAAGATAAGGCGGGGATTTGCCTAGCAGTGATTTATAGATGGCCTGGAGCCAGTGGGTTTGGCGACGAATATGTAGTGAGGACCAGCCAACAAGAGCGTACAGGTCACAGTGGTGGGTATTATATGGGGCTTTGGAGACAAAACGGATGGCACTGTGATAGACTACATCCAATTTGCTGAGTAGAGTGTTGGAGGCTATTTTGTAAATGACATCGCCGAAGTCAAGGATGGGTAGGATAGTCAGTTTTACGAGGGCATGTTTGGCAGCATGAGTGAAGGAGGCTTTGTTGCGAAATAGGAAACCGATTCTAGATTTAACTTTGGATTGGAGATTCTTAATGTGAGTCTGGAAGGAGAGTTTACAGTCTAACCAGACACCTAGATATTTGTAGTTGTCCACATACTCTAGGTCAGACCCGTCGAGAGTAGTGATTCTAGTCGGGTGGGCGGGTGCAAGCAGCGTTCGGTTGAAGAGCATGCATTTAGTTTTACTAGTGTTTAAGAGCAGTTGGAGGCTACTGAAGGAGTGTTGTATGGCATTGAAGCTCGTTTGGAGGTTTGTTAACACAGTGTCCAATGAAGGGCCAGATGTATACAAAATGGTGTCGTCTGCGAAGAGGTGGATCTGAGAATCACCAGCAGCAAGAGCGACGTCATTGATATACACAGAGAAAAGAGTCGGCCCAAGAATTGAACCCTGTGGCACCCCCATAGAGACTGCCATAGGTCCAGACAACAGGCCCTCCGATTTGACACATTGAACTCTATCTGAGAAGTAGTTGGTGAACCAGGCGAGGCAGTCATTTGAGAAACCAAGGCTATTTAGTCTGCCAATAAGAATGCGGTGGTTGACAGAGTCGAAAGCCTTGGCCAGGTCAATGAAAACGGCTGCACAGTACTGTCTATTATCGATCGCGGTTATAATATCGTTTAGGACCTTGAGCGTGGCTGAAGTGCACCCATGACCAGCTCGGAAACCGGATTGCATAGCGGAGAAGGTACGGTGGGATTCGAAATGGTCGGTGATCTGTTTGTTGACTTGGCTTTCAAAAACTTTTGAAAGGCAGGGCAGGATGGATATGGGTCTGTAACAGTTTGGATCTAGAGTGTCACCCCCTTTGAAGAGGGGGATGACCGAGGCAGCTTTCCAATCTCTGGGGATCTCAGACGTTACGAAAGAGAGGTTGAACAGGCTAGTAATAGGGGTTGCGACAATTTCGGCGGCTAGTTTTAGAAAGAAAGGGTCCAGATTGTCTAGCCCAGATGATTTGTAGGGGTCCAGATTTTGCAGCTCTTTCAGAACATCAGCTGTCTGGATTTGTGTGAAGGAGAAGCGGGGGGGGCATGGGCAAGTTGCAGCGGAGGGTGCAGAGCTGGTGGCCAGGGTAGTGGTAGCCAGGTGGAAAGCATGGCCAGCCGTAGCAAAATGCTTGTTGAAATTCTCGATTATTGTAGATTTATCGGTGGTGATAGTGTTTCCTAGCCTCAGTGCAGTGGGCAGCTGGGAGGAAGTGCTCTTATTTTCCATGGACTTTACAGTGTCCCAAAACTTTTTGGAGTTAGTGCTACAGGATGCAAATTTCTGTTTTAAAAAGTTAGCCTTTGCTTTCCTAACTGCTTGTGTATATTGGTTCCTAACTTCCCTGAAAAGTTGCATATCGCGGGGGCTATTTGATGCTAATGCAGTACGCCACAGGATGTTTTTGTGCTGGTCAAGGGCAGTCAAGTCTGAGGAGAACCAGGGGCTATATCTGTTCTTAGTTCTGTATTTTTTGAATGGAGCATGTTTATTTAAGATTGAGAGGAAATTACTTTTAAAGAACAACCAGGCATCCTCTACTGACGGAATGAGATCTATATCCATCCAGGATACCTGGGCCAGGTCAATTAGGAAGGCCTGCTCGCTGAAGTGTTTTTGGGAGCGTTTGACAGTGATGAGGGGTGGTCGTTTGACCGCGGACCCGTTACGGACGCAGGCAATAAGGCAGTGATCGCTGAGATCCTGGTTGAAGACAGCGGAGGTGTATTTAGAAGGTAAGTTAGTCAGGATGATATCTATGAGGGTACCCATGTTTACGGATTTAGGGTTGTACCTGGTAGGTTCGTTGATAATTTGTGTGAGATTGAGGGCATCTAGTTTAGATTGTAGGATGGCCGGGGTGTTAAGCATATCCCAATTTAGGTCACCAAGCAGTACGAACTCTGAGGATCGATGGGGGGCAATCAATTCACATATGGTGTCCAGGGCACAGCTTGGGGCTGAGGGGGGTCTGTAGCAAGCGGCAACAGTGAGAGATTTATTTCTGGAAAGGTGGATTTTTAGAAGTAGAAGCTCAAACTGTTTGGGCACAGACCTGGATAGTATGATAGAGCTCTGCAGGCTATCTCTACAGTAGATTGCAACTCCACCCCCTTTGGCAGTTCTATCTAGACGGAAAATGTTATAGTTGGGGATGGAAATTTCAGAATTTTTGGTGGCCTTCCTAAGCCAGGATTCAGACACTGCTAGAACATCAGGGTTGGCGGAGTGTGCTAACGCAGTGAATAACTCAAACTTAGGAAGGAGGCTTCTGATATTTATGTGCAGAAAACCAATACTTTTACGGTTACAGAAGTCAACAAATGATAGCTCCTGGGGAGTAGGAGTGATACTGGGGGCTGCAGGGCCTGGGTTAGCCTCTACATCACCAGAGGAACAGAGGAGGACTAGAATAAGGATACGACTAAAGGCTTTAAGAACTGGTCTTCTAGTGCGTTGGGTACATAGAATAAAGGGGGCAGTTCTCCGGGCGTTGTAGGAAAGATTCAGGGCATTATGTACAGAAAAGGATATGGAAGGATATGAGTACAGTTCAGGTAACCCTAAGCGTTGGGTAACAATGAAAGAGATAGCGTCACTGGAGGCACCGATTGAGCCGGTCTCGGCGTGTATGGGGGGTGGAACAAAGGAACTATTTGAGGCAGTTTGAGAGGGACTAGGAGTTCTACAGTGAAATTGTATAATAAGAACTAACCCAAACAGCAATAGGCAAGGCATAATTGACATGGGAGAGAGGCATAAAGCAGTCACAGGTGTTATTAGAGAGAGCTAAGACGACAACTGGAAATAGCGATAACGTTTGGGCTAAGGCTAAACAGAATAAACAGAATAAACAGGACAGGGTACCGTGTAAAGGAACAGTCCAGCAGGCATCAGCTGTGCAGCTGAGTGATCATAAGGTCCAGTGAACAGCAATATGTGAGTCCGAGAGCAGTTCAAATTGGTGCTTCAGCACAGCTAGCAGGGAGCACAGTTGTAGTTTGCGTGTGCTAGCGGGCCGGGGCTGGCAGATGGATCTTCGTGGTCGTCGCAACGGGAAGCCTGTTGAAACCACATCAGAATATTTCGTCGGCAGACCAGTCGTGTTGGATCGGCGGGGCTCAGTGTCAACACTAGGAGGTCCCGTCCGGTTGACAGAGAGGTAGATAGCCGGGAGATGGGCCTGAGGCTAGCTCAAGGCTAACTGGTGCTTGCTATAGGGCAATGGTAATCAGCCAACAACAGGTTGCAGCTAGCTAGCTGGTTGCGATGATCCGGCGCTAGGGTCCAGTGATTCCGGCAGAAAGTCCAGTAAGTTCTGGGTCGATAGCACGCTGGGTCGATAGCACGCTGTGCAGACTGGCCGACGAATTGTCCAGGCTAGAGCTAGAGCTGGCTGGTGGATAGTGTAGGCCACGGACAGTGGTGAAGACGCTAACGGTGACTAATAACAGGTAGCCATTCAGTTGCAGCTACACTATTTTTCAGCTTACGGTTCTTGATGAAAGTTATAAAGAAATAGTAGAATCCTTTCCACGTTGGGTGAGGCAGGTTGCAGGAAAGTATATTTAGTTAAAGAATGAAAAGTAAAAATTGAGAAATATATACAAAATAGACAAAAAACAAGAAACGGGATATTTACACAGGGACAATGAATAAAAGCGACCACACTGCTACGCCATCTTGGAATCATGGCTAACCATGGCTAAGAACAGCCCTTAGCCATGGTATATTGGCCATAAACCACACCCCCTCGGGCCTTATTGCTTAATTATACCACAGACCCATTTCAACACATCCTGAGACATTAGGAACACCTGGTTCAATTGGAACACATAAAATAACACTTTTACACAACAACCAACCAGCCTCTCCTCTCCTCACCAGGTTATTGATTTCAGAATTAGTCCTCGTAGTGGGGCTAACAACGTCAGTGGAGGCTCTGACAGCAGCAAGTTAAATGGCCATGTACAGTATGTGTCACCTTCCATCCTCCTATCTGTGCTGTACCTAAAGGTAATCTAAAGGTCGCACTGTGGAGCCCAGCCAATGACGTACAGGTATATGAGCCTAGCAGGAAGAGGAGGTCCATAAAGGATGGACCTATATAACATGACTGTAATGTTACGAAATATGTCAGCCAATGACGTACATGTACTGTGTATGTCTATGACTCTAACAGGAAGAGTACCATATAGGATGAATTTATATCATGACTGTGTTGGTAATAGGTACACACAAACACATTATAGCCTGCAGGTCAGTGGTGGTAGGTGCATTAATTTGTGTTATGAGCCTTATTACAGCATATTGGATGACTGTCATTCATATTCCATTCACCCAGTTCAATGTAACATTGCTAGGTTTAGGCTACTACATGATACTTGAATTTTCCCTATACCCATCATGAGGTTGCTACAACCTAGCCTATGAATGAAAGTTTACAACATAGGTGCACACAGGTCGAGATAGAAATTAGAAGTGACAGACAGTAACACATGGACAGACAGTGACACATTCAATACCGCCTTGCACACTCTTGCCTGCATCTAGCTGATCTAGTAATCATTAGTCCAACACTTGCAAACAATAGTTTTTATTGGACAAATTCAGGTATGTTTATCCCCGTTTCATTCCATTTGCTTCCGTTTAAGAAAGATTTTCCAACAGAATTCCAGGAATCAATACACCGCTGATCAATCGTAAACACAGTTCACTTTCATAGCAGCCACGTTGTATTCCTACTCGCTTCTATGCGCTCTCCTCCTCTCACCTTTTCCTTTCACTTGTGGACTTCAATGCACAGCACATCAGCTGTATGTGACCAGGCGAAAAAAACTTTCCAAGCCAAACCATATGATAACCGCTACACACAGCCTACATCGTTGTCGCCATATTAGCTTAAGTAACGTCATAGTCAGCATAGCTAATAGAACTAACGCGTTAGTAAACCCACTACAATCATGCAGTAACGTTACAGTGTACAGTCAGTCAGTAAGCAGTTTAGCAGTTACACCGGCGGGCCCCGGTGGCAATACATTTGTATAACCAAAAGCTGGAAAGAAGTAGAAGGTGCTCAACCAACGTGCAACCTAAAAATGTGCAGACATCATTGGACAGGAAAAGGTGCAGTGCTCGCTCACCATTAAAACTTTGTAGTTGTATTAGACACGTTTAAAATATTGACGTTTCGGCCATCAATGGCCTTCTTCAGAATGGAAGAGTTCTAGTGTTGTGTTGGATAGTCATAGCCAGCTAGCTAACATAGCATCCCTCTGTTTGAGCAGGGTGTTAGTAGGCTAAACTAGCTTGCTGCATTTGCTAGCTAAGTAAGTGGAACTGAAAGTTTAAAAAAATGAAGAAATCTCTCTCTCTCTCTTTCTCTTGCTTCTCCTTCATTTTTGAAAATTTTGTTTTTTGTTCAAAACTGTTCAGCTACTGTTTTTCTCTCTCTTTGAGTCAACTACTCACTACATTTTATGCACTGCAGTGCTAGCTAGCTGTAGCTTATGCTTTCAGTACTAGATTCATTCTCTGATCCTTTGATTGGGTGGACAACATGTCAGTTCATGCTGCAAGAGCTCTGATAGGTTGGAGGACGTCCTCTAGAAGTTGTAATAATTACTGTGTAAGTCTATGGAAGGGGGTGAGAACCATGAGCCTCCTAGGTTTTGTATTAAAGTCAATGTACCCAGAGGACGGAAGATAGCTGTCCTCCGGCTATACCTTGGTGCTACCCTACATAGTGCTGTTGAGGCAACTGTAGACCTTCATTGCAAAAGAGTGTGTTTTAATCAAATATTTGGTGATGTGAATATATTTAGTATAGTTTTATCTAAAAAGGATCATATATATATTTATGAGATTCACTGAGGAGGAGGGTCCTCCCCTTCCTCCTCTGAGGAGCTGCCACTGCTGCAGGTATAAGGCTTTATTACTAGTTATAAACATGTAGGAGCCTTTATAATGTCTTATAACAAGGCTTATAATACATTATGTCTCTCTGTGTAGCAAGATTTTGTAATGTACTCAGCTACAAAGGAGCTTCTAATTTTAAATATATCTTCTGTATGAACAGTTTTAACTGGACTTGGACTTCAGTAATAGTGGATATGTAGGACAGTGCAGTTAATGTCTTTAAGAAGTGCATTACATAAAACCAGCTCCATTAAATCTGAGGAAATGACGTTGCTACCACTGACTATTAATACAGACTGAAGAAAAAGATTAAAGGCTGTGGAATTCAGCAGCACTTTCTCCATGCTTCGCTAAGCCACTGGAAGAGTGCATTTAGGTATACACTCACTATCCTACAAGAGAAAAGGGGAATATGAAATGTATTACCACGTTGTTGAACACAATGACTTAGCATGCATACTAAAGACTGTCTGGGCAGTGGTTGTTTATTTGGTATTTTGTATGTGTTATGATGGAATAACACCATAAAGGTTTCATGGCAGTAACTTACCCCTGGTTCTCATGAATTAGTAAGTTGTATAGACTTGTTTGGCCGATGTTCAAGGCCAAAGGTTTTATGGGTTCTGAATCAGACACTGTCTAGTACAACTGGCAGAACAGACTAGAAGAGACCCTGGGAGAACATACCACAGCCTAGCAACACAATGAGTTATTTGGTGTGTGTGTGAGAGAGTTTCTGACTATATGGAAGTATTCCTTCCTCTTCCCTATAGAGCCATACAATATGCATCACAACCTCCTCTTTATTTGTCAGCTGTGTCACTGAGCCAAAGGCTCGTGGGGATGCTGCTTGAGTATAAATAATCCTAATCATTATAGCGATTATTTTGACTGTAGAGATTCATTTCCTCTGTAGATGCTGAGAGGATGGCTTCTCCTGCCTCTGTTTCTTGACAGCTTTGTGTAACATGAAAATACAGGGCAGGGCAGCTCATTTGCAACTCGCCAGGTGTGCAATTTTTTTTTAGGAACACATTCTAAGAGATGCATGAAATGGAAAAGGTAGTCAGTTAGCAAGCTTTGCTAATTTGGAGCTCAATGTGGTTGCATTGTATCCAGTTTGTCAAAGAATTTGACTTCCACATACATTAATTATACTGTAGACTGCTTTTTATTGAGAATAAATGGGAAATGTAATATAAAATGTCTGATTTAGTTCAAGGGGTGAAAATAATATATTACCGAGCACATACTGGGGAAGCCAGGTAGAGAACAGCTGTGAGGGCAGAACAACCTCACCATGTCCTGCACCCTCTCTGTTCTTATCTACTGCATGTGGGAAACACATAACACTCCATGTGACGTGCCACTGTTAATACCGCATGTTTCATTGGTCTTCATGTTCATTAAGAACACCAGTCTCTGATGGCTGATTCACTGCCAGAGTTAGAGAGAGTGAGCCCCAGTATTCTGGAAGACATCCATGATGTACCATGATCCACCTAGCCTGCTCTGCCGCCATCTGTTCCTGTTGGCTCTGTTTGGCTGGGAATGCACATGTTTACACAACATACAGTGTGGCTCCTCCTCTAACTGCATGTGATAGGCCCATGTCAGATATAACACACTCACACATACAGGCCACAAGACAATCAATGACAATGTTGCTTGAATTATTACTGTGTATCGTATAGTGCATCTAAATACCCCATATGATGGATAAAGTACAGATGGACAAAATGAATGTCACATAACATATTAATGTAAGACAGTGGAGGCTGCTGAGGGGAGGATGGCTCATAATAATGGCTGGAATGGAGCGAATGGAATGGCATCAAACACATGGAAACCATGGAAACCATGTGTTTGATAAACTGGATATAATTCCACTTATTCCGCTCCAACCATTATCACGAGCCCGTCCTTCTCAATTTGTGATGCGTGTGATAGAAGGAGTCAGGCGCAGGAGAGTAATACGCACCCAAAGAGTTTATTCCGTCGATAAACAGTTGCGCAAGCATGCGACAACAAAACTCAGGCACAGGGGAAATATCTACCCTGGCAACAACAAGGTAAGGGTAGCTCAACTGAGCTACACACAGCTCACTACAAACAATCACCCACACAGACAAGGAAGCAGAGGGAACACTTATACAATGACTAATTGGGGATAAGGACCAGGTGTGTGTGATTAATTAGACAAGACAAGTGGAGTGATGATAAATGGATCGGCAGCAGTTAGTAAGCCGGTGACGACGAACGCCGAAACCTGCCCGAACAAGGAGGGGAGGCAGCCTCAGCGGAAGTCGAGAGCCAGACCCGATCCCCCGGTACAAAGACGGGGGCCTCAATGTGGTGGCGGTCAGCGTTGGCCTTCTGACGACGCACAGCGCGTTGGAGGTGAACGTGGGCAGCATCCCACGTCTCCTCCGCGCGCCAAAACCAGTCATCCACCGCAGGAGCCTCGGTCTGGCTCTGGTGCCACGGTGCCAGAACCGGTTGGTAACCTAGAACACACTGGAAAGGCGTTAGGTTAGTGGAGGAGTGGCGGAGAGAGTTCTGGGCATATTCTGCCCATGGCAAGAATACCGACCACTCCCCCGGCCGGTCCTGGCTGTAGGACCGCAGGAACCTACCCACGTCCTGATTTACCCGTTCCACCTGCCCATTACTCTCGGGGTGGAACCCAGAGGTCAGGCTGACCGAGACCCTCAGACGTTCCATGAACGCCTTCCAGACCTTGGACGTGAACTGGGGACCTCGGTCAGACATTATATCCTCTGGTACCCCGTAGTGCCGGAAGACGTGAGTAAACAGGGCCTCCGCAGTCTGCAGGGCCGTGGGGAGACCGGGCAGAGGAAGGAGGCGGCAGGACTTTGAGAAGCGGTCCACAACAACCAGGATGGTGGTGTTACCTTGGGAGAGGGGAAGATCAGTCAGAAAATTAATGCTAAGGTGAGACCATGGTCGTTGTGGAACTGGTAACGGTTGTAGCTTCCCCGCTGGGAGGTGCCTAGGTGCCTTACTCTGGGCGCACACCGAGCAGGAGGAGACATACACCCTCACGTCCTTAGCCAAGGTAGGCCACCAGTACTTTCCGCTCAGGCAGCGCACTGTATGACAGATACCTGGGTGACCAGAGGAGGGTGACATGTGTGCGCAGAAGATCAGATGATCACGGATAAGAGCAGGCACGTACTGCAACCCAGCTGGACACTGCGGTGGAAATGGATCTGTGCGTAATGCTCGCTCTATATCCGCGTCCATCGCCCATACTACCGGCGCCACAATGCAGGACGCCGGGAGTATGGGGGTGTTGTCTCTGGGCCTCTCCTCTGCGGAACTTGGGTGGTGTGCCCGAGCGTTGGGATAAGACAGCGCCCATCCCTACCTCGGACGCATCCACCTCCACTACAAACGGTAGTGATGGATCGGGGTGGGCTAGTACCGGAGCTGAGGTGAACAGACCCCGCAATCTCCTGAAGGCCAGATCCGCCTCAGCAGACCAGCGGAGCCGGGACCTCCCACCCTTCAACAGGGATGTGATGGGAGCTGTGACCTTGCCAAAGCCCTGGATAAATATTTGATAGTAGTTGGCAAAGCCAAGGAATCACTGCACCTCCTTAACCGTGGTTGGAGTCGGCCAATTATGCACGGCTGAAATGCGATCTCCCTCTATCTCCACCCCTGAGGTGGAAATGCGGTATCCAAGGAAGGAGATGGACTGCTGGAAAAACATACACTTCTCTGCCTTAGTATAAAGGTCATTCTCCAACAGTCGGGCCAGCACCTTGCGAACCAGGGACACATGCTCAGTGCGAGTAGCGGAATACACCAGGATGTCATCGATGTAGACCACTACACCGCGACCAAGCATGTCCCGAAACACCTCGTTCACAAAGGACTGGAAAACTGAGGGAGCTGAATACTGTCTTCCACTCATCTCCCTCTCGGATACGCACCAGGTTGTACACACTCCTGAGATCAAATTTGGTGAAAAAGTGTGCCCCATGCATCGATTCAACCACTGAAGGAATGAGGGGGAGAGGATAACTAAATCTGATTGTCTCCCTGTTCAGTGGTCGATAATCAATGCACGAACGCAGACCTCCGTCCTTCTTCTTCACAAAGAAGAAACTCGAGGAGGCGGCTGAAGTGGAGGGACGTATATACCCTTGACGCAGGGACTCGGTGACTTATGTCTCCATAGCCACCGTTTCCGCCTGTGACAGGGGGTATATATGACTCCTGGGAGGTACAGCGTCTACCCTGAGGTTTATTGTGCAATCCCCCGCCCGGTGAGGTGGTAACTTAGTCGCCTGCGTTTTAGAGAACGCTTGTGCCAGATCACGGTATTCGGGGGGAATGCGCACGGTGGAGGTACTATCTGGACTTTCCACCGTGGCTGCACCAACGGAAACATCTAGACACCTACCCTGACACTCACGCGATCACCCCGTGAGAGCCCTCTGCGGCCATGAGAAGGTGGGGTTGTGGAGTGCTAACCAAGGGATACCTAATACCACAGGGAAAGCAGGAGATTCAATAATCGAAAACATCACCTGCTCAAAATGATTCTCCTGGGTGATCATGGTGACTGGTATAGTGACTTCTGTAACAAATCCGGACCCTAATGGTCGACTATCGAGTGCTCTGAGGGGACGTGGAATGGAGAGGGGAACCAATGAAATGCCTTGACGGCGTGCGAATGCCCTATCCTTAAAGTTCCCAGCTGCGCCTGAATCGACTAGCACCTTACACTTGGGAACTACCATGTGATCGGGAAAGTGGATAGGTAGGGTACAGTGCGCAACAGAGGGCTCTGAACAAGTGTGGGTGCTCGATACCTGGGGTGATGCGTGAGTGCCCTGCCTGCCGCCTCCAGGCCCAAAAGAACGTTGACTACGACGTGTGGTGGATTGTCCCTTCGTGCCACCAGAGTGGCACTGTCGCTGTCCTCCTCTGCTCTCTCGGCCGGCGGCTCCACCCAGCTCCATCGGCTCGAGGTGTGAGTTTTCCGGGGTGGAAACGGGCAGACCCCTACCAGGATGTCCTCTGGCTGCCAGCAGGTTGTCCAACCGAATGGCCATGTCCACCAGTTTATCGAAGGACAACATGGTGTCCCGGCAGGCTAGCTCCCGTCGGACGTCCTCCCGCAGATGGCACCGGAAATGGTCGATCAGGGCCCGCTCATTCCACCCGGACCCCGCTGCCAGCGTCCGGAGCCCCAACACAAATTCCTGCGCGGTCCTCGTCCCCTGCCTCAGGTGGACCAGTCGCTCACCCGCCTCTCGACCCTCGGGCGGGTGATCGAATACCGCCCGAAAGAGGCGAGCGAACTCTCTGTAGTCCTCCAACGCGGCTCCTCCTTCGTTCCACACCACGTTGGCCCACTCCAGGGCTCTCCCACAGAGGCAGGAAACGAGGACGGACACCTTCTCCCGCTCCGATGGTGCCGGCCTGATGCTGGCGAAGTAAAGCTCCAATTGGAGGAGGAATCCCTGGCACATCGCCGCTGTCCCCTAAAACGCCCGTGGTCGGGATATCTGGATCCCTCCTGGTGCTGGGGTGTAGGTGGCTGGATCCGGTTGGCCAGCTGGTCTCGACAGATCGGGTCTGCTCCTCTCCAGGCGTTGGACGACCTGCAGAACCCGATCCATCGCTTCCCCCAAGCTGGCTAGCATCGTGGAGTGCTCCTGGACCCGTTCCACGACTCCAGGCATGCGCTCTTCTCCCGCTGACTCCATAGCGGGTGGGTGATTCTGTGATGCGTGTGATAGAAGGAGTCAGGCGCAGGAGAGTAATACGCATCCAAAGAGTTTATTCCGTCGATAAATAGTTGCGCAAGCATGCGACAACAAAACTCAGGCACAGGGGAAATATCTACCCTGGCAACAACAAGGTAAGGGTAGCTCAACCGAGATACACACAGCTCACTACAAACAATCACCCACACAGACAAGGAAGCAGAGGGAACACTTATACAATGACTAATTGGGGATAAGGACCAGGTGTGTGTGATTAATTAGACAAGACAAGTGGAGTGATGATAAATGGATCGGCAGCAGCTAGTAAGCCGGTGACGACGAACGCCGAAACCTGCCCGAACAAGGAGGGGAGGCAGCCTCGGTGGAAGTCGTGACACAATTAAGGTGCCACCAACCTTCTGTGATGTATGAATGCCGTAAGACCAACAATGTTGCTTGAAATATTACTGTGTATCTGTATCGCGCATTACATCTGAACGTAGGCCTATCTACTGTATGTAAAACCAAGGCATCACACAGGGTGGGATGTGATCCCATCCAAGGGAAGAAATGTACAGACACAATTAACTCTTTTAATCTCTTCTGTACTTTACCAGGGTTCCCAGACCAGGGTATATTTGTGGTTTGGAGATTCCTTATTGTTTCCGTACAGATTGGTGATCCTCTACCTTTTCAGAGGTAGTTTATTAGTGAAAATATTGACAACAACGGTTCCAGAAACTCTCCCCAAAAACCAATCCATCTAAATAATTTAAACCTGAGAAAAGACAGGAAGCCTTCTGTATGGAGACTGCTCTGTCAAAACATAACAGGTCTGTTTTTATTTGTTATGTAACAAAAACTAGTTTGTGATGCGTTTTGAAATAGTAAATGGGTAAACAGTGAATGTTATGTTGCATTACTATTTACCAAAAGCTGCAGGAACTGGAGAAACGTATAATTATGATAATTATGCTTATAAAATGTAATCTCCATTTGAGATAACTGATAAAACATTTTTAAAAAATTCTTGAAGAATATCACATCACAAATCATTATCTGCAATATCGCATAATTTGGTCTGATATCCAGATTAGCATATGTTCAGTAAAATAGTTGATGGTTGTGACAACTTCCTGGTATCCATCTCAGTTCAGTTGGTTCTGTATCAGTCTGACAGACAGCCCTCTCTTGCCTAGGCAGGTATGTTATGTTCATTTCCCGGACTATTCAAGTCTCTGATTAATTGGTTCACCCAAAGGAAAGGGCTGAGTGGCCAATACCATCCCAGCAGAGATAGTTCCGTCCGATCTACATCTAACCAAGTGGCAAGGGCCAATTTAGATGTGGTGTAATGTGGCATGACTGTGGATAATAAAAAAGACGCCTCTTCGGTAATTGTGGCCCTGAGAAGCTTTGTGTTTGGTTGATTTCTTTGTTGTTCCCTGTCTTGTTTTGACTAACATCAAAATTAACAATACAGTCGAAAGTTGCATAAAATCATGTTGTCAGATTTACCATAATCAGACAAATGTTCTCTATTCTCAGCTTTGATTGTCACTAATTGTCAAAATGTGTCACTCATATAATAAAAAAACTAATCTTACTAGGTAAAAGTGAGGGTATTTTATTCAACACATTTTGAAAATAAATTACTTAATCTCATGTAGATCCCATGTAGACCCCGATCACAATGGTTTTGTTAAATAGTAAAGATTCTATCTTTATGAAATTCGATAAACTAATAGCCAAAATATTAGTAGTCTGGTCCATCCATCGGTAAAGAACAGATGTATCTTTCTGTCCTCAGTATCTCTGCCATTTTGAGAAAAAAAAAGTCTGGCAGTCAAGCAAACATACAGCGTTAATCCTGCTGATAGAAATCTAGTACACCTTCAGGAGAATGTAGCTCTGTTTTGTTCATAGGAAAAACAACAAATGTAAAAAAAACTAGACATATTTGTTCATACTCTCCTTGGTCACAAATGTATACAGTGCGGAGCTACTGTATAGTATAACAGCTTTGAGATCAAAGGTGTCCCATTAAGAAAGACAAAAGACTCAGCATTAAACGTCACTGCTGACTTGTCATGCATCAATTATACACAGGGCTTTAACAAATGTAAGCAATAAACATGTCAACTTAATGGCTTGATTCCTAAATTATAGCCTAATTCATTAATCTACCGGGGTTTTGCTGTAGTAAAATTTTATTAAACTTCTCCTCAGGGTTAAATGCACTCAGAAGAGTCAAGTGTGGAAAAGTACATCATACAGATTGTCTTGGTATAAAGAATACATATTTTTCATACAAACAACCTCTGAAAAAAGTCAATCGAAAATCATTCATGGCAACAAACATTAATGTTACTGTACTTACATTATATCAAGGAACACAGAAGTAAACACACCTTGGGTTTAGGGTGCTGTGTTCGCCTGGCATGGCAATATTAGGACGAGCTCAGTCAGTGCTAGTTCTCTCAATAGTCTTTGAGATGATTCCCTTTTCATTGTGCTATTATCACTCTCTCGCAGCCCTCTTTGTAAATACTTTCACAAAAAACAGCCATCTTTATAAATACACTCACAAAATTGCCACAGTCAATTGAAATTGTCAAGCCAGTGTCTGTCTGAGCCATCTGTAAAAATACATTTTCTTTGTTCCTTGACCCAAAAGAGCAGTGGGGGAGAATTTCCTGACAGACAGAATCTATCCTCTTCACACTGTGATAAAGGAGGATGTAACCTGTGATAGAAAGGGACCAGACAGTGAAGAAGAGGAGAAGGTATGTGTCTCTGTGATGATGTGATAATATGGTATCCACATCCATGTTCTGTCCACTCACACTAGAGAGCTGACAAATGTCAGTGTGTTGTTGTTGCTGTCGCTGATGTTTATGTTGATGTTGATATAGCACTCGTCCAGTCCGTCAAATATGTCCCCTAGGTTCATCTCACATGACCCATATGAATGAGTTGGGTCAGTGTCCGATAGAGTTTCCTCATCCGCCTCGTACCCCTCTTCCGCCACCTCCTCATCCCTCTCATCCTCCACCTCTTCCTCCTCTTCCTCCTCTTCCTCCTCCTCCTCTTCTTCCTCCTCTGCGATAGAGCAGAGACAGGTGCCGCTGGGGCCTCCAGGGCTGTCGGCAGGTGGCCGGTAGTGGCACTGCCCATTGAGCAGCCTCCTCAGGGGCATCAACGGCACCATGTCCTCCCCCAGCAGCTGCTGTTGGCAGTGCCTGAAATCACTCTGCCTCTTCAGCCGCTTGAACTCACTGAAGGCTGAGGTGGACGTCTGGTAGAGACTGTGTGCTATGGCCCTGGCCTTCTCCGACTTGCTGACCAGAACGGCATGGCACCTGAGAACCACAGCCTTGTTCTTGATTTGATGTCTGTAGATCCAGGCTAGGATCTTGGGTCGGCAGGGGTCAGCTGTGCAGTAGGTGATCCGGTTCAGAGAGTAGAGGTGGGTGGGTTTCTTCTTGCCCGTCTTGTCGATGCCCATCTGGATGCCCTGAGGTCCCACGGTTAACCTCATCTTGACGCTCTCCTCTCCGTAGTTACTCCTTTGCCAGATCTTAGCCACTGGGTCCTGTGTGCAGCCTCCTCCTTTAGCCGTGATGGTGACAATGCTCCCCAGGTAACGTACAGTGTATGTGGGCTCCTCCTTGTTGAGTTCCACCTTCTGCCTCTTGGTCTGGAAGACGGAGCCCAGCCAGTCGAAGGGGGTCAAGTCGGGGAGCAGGTCAGGACAGGAGCGCACCAGGGAGGAGAGGATGGACTGGTAGGTCAGCCCAGCGATGAGGCTCTTGGTCTTGGTCTTGGCCTCATCCTGCACCAGAACAAACTTACTTCTTCTCCAGGGCAGCATGGTGCAGGCAGGGAGAGTTTGAGGGAGCGAGCCCTCCTACCTGCGTCTGTTTTTGTCAGCGAAGGAGAGAGAGAGAGCAGAGAGAATAAGCGAGAGAGCAGAGAATGAGCGAGAGAGCAGAGAGAAAGAGAGAGAGAGCAGAGAGAAATAGAGAGAAGCAGCTCTGCCAAGCACAGAGGAAAGACTGAGAGCTGCGAGCCTCAGCCAGTATGTTCCACTGTTCGCTCCTCCTTCCTCTCCTCCTCCTCCTCCCTCCCTCCTTCTCCTCGTCTGTCTGCATCATGCAGCTCTGATCAGTGCTGGGGACTCAGCCCCGTGCTTCAGCACCCCCCACCCCCCTCCTCTTCCCTCGCTCCTTCACTGTTTCTTTCCAAATAGCTCGCCAACCCATTTCATTCATCCGGCCAGGTCTGAGATGGAGATTGTGATTTTTCTGTGTTTATGTTCGTCTTAACCCTGAGTACCCTGAGAGGGTTCACCCTGATTGATTTGTATTTGTCCTGTTGTTACATTGTGATATGGAGGTCGAAGGTTGGAAAGATGTTCTAATTCATTTTACTTCCTTGTTTTGGAGAGTGGTAGTAGTGACATAGACAATGTGTCAATGACAACAAACTATTATCATTACCATCGGAATGTCTATGGACTCAACATGACCACACCAATGCTATTATATGGTTCCCTATGGTGACTTTGTTCATTTATACTTGAATAACTTTTTAAAAATGTATTCATTTTTTATATATGTGTCCATATTGTCATTTAGTTTCTAGTGGATATACCATATAGTTCAAAAAAAGCATCAATGGCATTATTTTCAATTAACTCTGCAACTCTTCCAACTATTGACTTTTTTCACAACTGCCACCACAAATATTGACATAGTGACATAGTAACATAAATACAAGTGTGTGAAAAACAGTAAGAATATTTCATACTGAAACCCTCATATTAAACACCAATGGTACTCAATAAGTTGATGGTTCATATTTAGGATAATGTTTTACAGCTTTGTCATTTATTTTTTATTTTAAAATCATCTTAAGTTATTATTTTATATATTTTACATGTGATAAGGCCACACAGAGGGCCAGAGATTATTACAGACCCCTGTGATAATCTGAAGTTACCAAAAAGGCCACTCGATGTCTTCTGATTATTTAATTTTTTTAAACTTGAAAGTTACCAAAATTCTGGTAGTTAACTGGTAAACTGCTCAAGTTTCCAGTAATATACCCTCCCTTTGCAAACCTAGGAATGTTACATATGTGACCATGACATTGCCCTCTATCTGACATTATTGGGATGTGTGCTCTATGTCTATTGCTTAACTGACTTAATATATTGGGAGGGCACATCACAGGGCAGTGTTTCTGGTGGACAGTTTTCTAGCAATGAATCATTGTGAGCATCATTTCTATCTGCCACTGAGGGTGCCAGGGAGTGGGACTACATTCGTCATGTGTAGATGAAGTCCTCTTGTGAGAGAATGAATCAAACAGAGATGAGCTGTGTAGTTATATGGACAAAAGTTCTAGTTTTGGCCTGTGGGCACTGCGCAGTAAATGAGAAGAAGGTCCATGACTAAGTTAAAAGCAGACTAAAGTAATAAGACACTATAAAAGGATCAAACATAGGAAATGCTCATTTAGATTTTTCAATTAGTAAAAGAGCCATTTAGATCATAACAAGCCCTATTTGGGGATCCAGAAGAAAATCCCTCTGCATTCACTAACCCCTTTTTACAGTATATATTTTGCAACCTAAGACACGCTCAATTGAAAAGAGTCCTTTTCAACACAAACCAAATCCATAGCCAACAGCTATAACCAACGTTTAGATTTATTTTGGGTTTGAGAAAGCTTCAGAAAGAATGAACTGCAATTTCACACCTACACTCTTAGAAAAAAAGGTGCTATCTAGAACCTAAAAGGGTTATTCGGCTGTCCCCATATGGGAACACTTTGAAGAACCCTTTTTGGTTCCAGGTAGAACCCTTTTGAGTTCCATGTAGAACCTTTTACATGGAACCCAAAATAGTTCTTCCTGGAACCAAAAGGGGTTCTCCTATGGGGACAGCTGAATAACCCTTTTAGAACCCTTTTTTCTAAGAGTATAATGGTAAGAGGAGAGGAGGAGGATGGGGATGTTCTGGATACATTAGGATAGGAGACACACTAACAGTTTGCTCTCATGAGCAGCTCAAGAGATTTTTTGTTGAAACCTCAAAATAGATAGTTGAATGTGCAAGTAACCACCCACTGGGCACAGACATCAGTTCAACATCTAGTTTTGATTTGCATTTGGTTGAGTTGTCAACTAACATGAATTCAACGTGAAATCAACAAAACATTTCACCTTGGCATTGGATTTAGGTTAAAATTTGGGTAGAAAAAATACAAAATTCCCTTACGTTGATGACTTTTTTCTAATCCAATAAAGTTTTCCACATTGATTCAACGTCATCACATTTAATTTTGGGGTTGAAATGGCGTGGAAACAATGTTGATTCAACCAGTTTTAGCCCAGTGGGCAAGCCCTACTGAAATCTGACCCAATATGAGTGTGTATCATGCCTTCCCTTGTCTCTCATGATTCAGTCTCAAGGGAGCTTGACTGAGTGTTTTTATCAGAACACATGGGGAACCATAAATCACAGTTGAGATTTGAGGCAGCTTCTCCTCTCAGCCTCAGGAGATTAACACAGAGACCGTGCAGCAGCTATGGAGTCATCCATGATCCATCACTGCTTGGTCGTTCCCGAGATGGATGCTCGTGTTCAGTATTGACTTATCTGCTGCCACCAGGGTTATCACACTATTGGAGAGTCGGTGAATGAAATTAGGAAATGTGGGCGGGAAGATCAACTCCTAAACCTTGTTAAATTTCCCTTTTATTCTATCAGTCCTTTATGTTTCCGGAATTGCACGCTCATTCTGAGCCTCATAGAATGGATCTTTCTAAAATAATTTTGTATGTGAGGGCAAACTTCTGAATGTTCTTCTATACGATAATAAACAGGAGGAATGAGTAGCTGCAGCTATAGTATATGATTCAAGCATAATGTATTAGTGTTCTACTGTTCTAACACCAATCATACTCCCAGGAGAGAGAGCATAATGTATTAGTGTTCTACTGTTCTAACACCAATCATACTCCCAGGAGAGAGAGCATAATGTATTTATTTTATAAAATAGCAGGCAATCTTGCCCATGTGATTTGTGTTGCCTCTGTATTAATAAGAGAACAGTAATAAGAATGGAATTGTCAAAATACTACCCCCTTTTCATTCAGATGGGCATCATAATTAAGACAGAATGTGCCATCCTATTTCCGCTGTACGCACTTGACCATAATGTTAACTTCTAAACAGGCTTAATTTGTTTTGGAGAATCAGCGATGTCCCCGTGGCATGGTAAAAACAGTCATTACGCTGTGTAATGTAGTGACATATTTGTGTACTCTGTTCATTAGACTATAGCATTGGAACAAAATGTCAATTGAGGAAAATTTGGCAACTACATCACTGCTTTATTATAACCCGACTGTGACAGAGAGCGGGGAGTACTGTAGGCTACTGCTATTGAAGGCAACCATCCACTTTGCTAAACGAGCTGCAGTTTGGGTTTGTTTACAGGAAGCTGGAGCCTTAGGATAAATCTGAAATGGCATCCTATTCCCTATATAGTGCACTACTTTTGACTTAAGCCCTATGAGGCCAAAAGTACTGCACAGCTTCAGCTCTAGCCTTCAGCCCCGGCTGGCTCTTTCTGGCACCCTTACCCATTTGTTATCAGTTCTCGCCCCAACCTGAGGTGCAGACCGCTCCTATAGCAATCCAATTACTCTTATCTGAGCGCACCCCCTTCCTCTTCAGCATCCAAAAGGAAAGGAACCCATTCTTCTTTCTTATTACCTTTCTTTACTTTGTTCTAGGAGCCCTTGCCTTGTCCAGGGGACTGTATGCTACATATGTCTACCTGGGCAAGCTAATTAAATTGGGCTCCTTCTTCAGCACGCTACACTTATCCTACAGACTGTAATCAAAGAACGAGAGGGGTCTGGCAGAGAGAGAGAGAGGGAGAGGGGGGTAGAGAGAGGGACAGGGGGGTAGAGAGCGAGAGACAGATAGAGAGAGCGAGAGAACGAGAGAGAGAGAGAGAGGCCCCTGCCTGCCGTCTGATTTATGGAGCTCCATGAGGGCAGCTAGCAGAGAGATGCAATAAGAGACAGGGCTCTGCTCACTGTAAAGAATGTGAGGGAGAGATGACAGAGCAGGGCTGCTGTGTTATTCCTCCATCAGACTGCCACAGCCAACTACCCTTCATGCTGAGGAACCAAGAAAATGAATACAAATCAGCCTGCCTGGGATGGGATGACTGGGTGCGGGGAGGAGACAGAGGCTACATCCCAAATTGTACCCTCTTCCCTATATTGTGCACTACGTTTGACCAGGGCCTATATGGCTCTGGTCAAAAGTAGTGCACTATATAGGGAATAGGGTGCCATTTGGGATGCAAACAGCATATCAACCAGAGAGCATATCAACCAGAGAGCTGAACTCTTTTAGAAGTATAGTACATGTATTTATTTTGTCTGCAAAAAGGTAAGCAGGGATGGAAATCAATAAAGGCTGCATTTCTTTGTACAGTGCCATATATTCCCCATAGGCATAGCCCTTACATAACAAAGTTTAGACAAATCATAATTTAATGAACAGGGGAATTGCAGGAGCCAGAAAGACATTGGGACAGTGGGTCCCTCCTCCTGTAATAAACTAATAGATATGGCCACAGGGGATGGCGAGGTCAAGTAGAGTTGATCAGGCTGTTGATTGTGGCCTGTGGAATGTTGTCCCAATCCTCTTCAATGGCTGTGCGTAGTTGCTGGATATTGGCAGGAACACGTTGTCGTACACGTCGATCCAGAGCATCCCAAACATGCTCAATGGGTGACATGTCTGGTGAGTATGCAGGCCATGGAAGAACTGGGACATTTTCAACTTCCAGGAATTGTGTACATATCCTTGAGACATGGGGGCATGCATTTTCATGCTGAAACATTAGGTGATGGCGGCGGATAAATGGCACGACAATGACCCTCAGGATCTTGTCACGGTATCTCTATGGATTCAAATTTCCATCGATAAAATGCAATTGTGTTTGTTGTCTGTAGCTTATGCCTGCCCATACCATAACCCCACCGCCACCATGGTGCACTCTGTTCACAGTATTGACATCAGGACATCAGCAAACCACTCGCCACACGACGCCATATACGTGGTCTGAAGTTGTGAGGCCGGTTGGACGTACTGCCAAATTCTCTAAAATGACGTTGGAGGGGGCTTATGGTAAAGAAATGACCATTCAATTCTCTGGCAACAGCTCTGGTGGACATTCCTGCAGCCAGCATGCCAATTGCATGCTCCCTCAACACTTGAGACATCTGTGGCATTGTGTTGTGTGACAAAACTGCACATTTTAGAGTGGCCTTTTAATGTTCCCAGCACAAGGTACACCTGTGTAATGGTCATGCTGTTTAATCAGCTTCTTGATAAGCCACACCTGTCAGGTTATCTTGGCAAAGGAGAAATGCTCACTAACAGGGATGTAAACAGATTTGTGCAAAATAATTGAGAAAAATAAGCTTTTTGTGCAAATGGAAAACTTCTGAGATCTTTTATTTCAGCTCATGAAACATGGGACCAACACTTTACATGTTGCGTTTATATTTTTTTCAGTGGATTTATGACAATACATTAGAACCCTTTGCCTTACAAAGAACCCTTGTCTTTCAAAAAGGGTAATTCTGATCAAAATGGTTCGCAAAGAACCCTTTTGGAACCCTTTTTTCTAAGAGTGAATGGGCATCATGCTATAGGTGATTTATTAGTTGGAGTAGTGGGGTATTGATCGAAGGAATGAATAGGAAGAAAGATAAGAGTTGTGGCAACATCCTTAGAACTTATGGGAAGGTTTGGAATTTATGGAAATTATGTGCATCATGTTCCCAAACATGACATTTATAGAGAACTGTCACAGAAACATCTGACTCACTGCATTCAATATATCCTGAACGCAAGAGCCTTATGAGCAATATAAGGTACTGCTGTCGCCTACTCTAATACAAATGTTTTGTACAGTATACAGAAGATGTTTTGTACAAATCTTCCATACAGTATGCCCAGTTCTACAGTACCAAACGTACAGCTTCATACAAAAAATCCTTCAACGCTGCTTCTTTAGATGTAGAATATTTTCCTGCACTCCCTACCCTGTTATTGAAACACCTGACAGTGGCTAGATTAATGGCACCTCTGTTGGAATGATTTAGCATCATTTGCATTATGCATTATGTAATTCCGCATTCTGCATGTAGGTATATAAATGCTCTCCACATTTGAAGTTTTCTAAAGGACAGACAGGAAGAGGAAATGAAAAACTGCCATAAAACCCGCCTGTGTCAAATAGCTTCCTTATTCATCCTGGGGTGCTTTTGTTTGGTGTAACCCTCAAAGGCAACCCTCCAGGCTTTTAATATTCAGCCTGTACTGTACCTACTCAGAATGCCGTCTGATTTTAATATCTTTAACTACTAAGTGAGATGGTTTCTGTCTGATCACATGCTTTTATATGAAGGGGAGGGAAATAACAGGGTAATTTCTTTATAAACACTCCAAAGCCCTTGGAATAAGTACAGAGAAAATAAAAAAGAGTGAGTGCTTTGTGTGAGTGCTTTGAGTGAGAGCTTTGAGTGAGTGCTTTGAGTGCTTTCTACGGGTGTTTACAAGTCTCCAGCTGTGCTCTATAATAAAATATGACATTTTTCTCAATGTAATATCGTCAATAGTCAGTACAGTCCATCGGATTTGATATAGCCAAGCATCA
Organism: Coregonus lavaretus; assembly: GCF_964263955.1. Lineage (NCBI taxonomy): Eukaryota > Metazoa > Chordata > Actinopteri > Salmoniformes > Salmonidae > Coregonus > Coregonus lavaretus. Next base: position 34,773,342 of record NC_140007.1, read on the forward strand.
AAGGGTAAAGTAGTTACAATACTGTAATAGAAATAGCAGACATCACAATCACTCTGGCTCTGCTCAGAGCAACATGTATCCATGGTATAGTATCTTTGATTTCTATGTTTAATCTGTGTCAAAATTTAAATATTTTAAAGATGTCAAGGGCTGTTAATCACTGTCTCAGTTAAAGATCCTTATCCCCCCCTTTGGCGAAACAGAGAGAAATATCATAACAAATGTGAGATAAAGAAATGGTGGAATCCTTCTTTACAATTTCTGTAACATTCCTCGCCACACAGATTTACTTTGCACATTTTGATGAAAGAGCAGGTAGCTAGCTACATTTGATGAGCAGGTACAAAGAGCAGGTAGCTAGCTACATTTGATGAGCAGGTACAAAGAGCTGGTAGATTTGATTAATATTGTAGATTCTCTGAGAACTGACAGCATGAAAAGACCGTTCACAAGCACGGCAGAGACCGCACAGGAGGACACACTAGACTATCAGATGAGGACGCACATCATTCCCAACCAAAAGGCGACACATTCAGGCCTGGAGCTAGACCTATGTAGCAACCCATCTAAACCAAGGCCACTCACAATGGCAGAGCATGTTATTTTGTTTGAAATATTTAGTGGACTAAATGAGAGTATAGCTATCAAAGAATCTTGGCAACATGCAAACAAGAGATATTGGCAATGACATCACTACTCGTTCTCCTAATAACCATTTCCCAGAACTATTTGATTACATTCTATCATCATGTAATTGCTATTTCATTCACAAACAAAAACACTCGCAACATGCTGTCACAATCTGCATGATTAGATTGTGACCTAAAATGCTTTAAGAAATTAGATTTCCATAGTCTCTCATTTTCTTTAACGTGTGCGTGTGTGCGTGCATGCATACTGGGGTGACGTCTGTTCAGGTGACATCTGATCCTGAAGAGGTGTACTAGGTGTAACGTACGTTAAGACACATCTGCATCAGTCATAGCCATGCCTCCATGTTTCCATGCCTCCAGCGATGTGCTCCACAGCATCGAGACGGACTCATCTGGTTCCCTCCCTGCCTCCCTGCACTCCTCCCTCAAAGTTTCTCCCCTTTTCTATCTTCCATCTGCCAGCCAGGGCTATTTCTGTCTATACCTCCACATGGATGGGTGGATGGGTAGATGGGTGCAGGAAGGCATTAGGAAAACAGACAGAGACATGGGAGGTAGAGAGGTTAGCAATGGAGCGGTGGGGCTCTGTCTTTCTACAGGAAGGAAGGGACACTTTCCACCGTAACTAGATGACTGCATCAAGGTGATTAATATTGAGAAAAAGCCCTCAGGCATTTTCGATTCCCTTTTTGAGTTGATATGGAAGAGGTTATGCTGCCTACACCTCTCCTTATTTGGAGTTTGGGAGCTCCAAGTTCTCTCATAATCTTTCAGCTGTCAGTTGAATGATATCAAAGTCTGATTCAGTCTACTGATTCAGTCCACTGATTCAGCCTACTCTCTCATACAGTGTTTGAGGGAATTTTGTTGTTGTACCCATATTATTCTTGTTGTCTCATTATAGAGATCTTAAAAACGTATTTGAAAAGTACAGTAGAGTTGTTTCCATCTGTGACGTATCCTGCTTTCAAATCTCTGTGCTGCACCCAATTAGCACAGACATACAGAGATGGAGAGATTCAAATACATAAATCCACATTTATCCAACATGTTGTAGGGAAGTACAGGCATATGCTTTGTACGTCTAGCACCCTTGTCACACGTTGTTTGTGCATTCTGCATCCTGTGACTTCCGGGTAGCCTCTGAGAATAATATAGACGTATACGCTGATTCGGTGAGTGGGTTTATAAGGAAGTGTATAGGAGATGTTGTACCCACTGTGACTTTTTAAATCTACCCTAACCAGAAACCGTGGATAGATGGCAGCATTCGCGAAAAACTGAAAGCACGAACCACCGCATTTAACCATGGCAAGGTGATGGGGAATATGGCAGAATACAAACAGAGTGGTCGTTCCCGCCGCAAGACAATCAAACAGGCAAAACGTCAATATCGAGACAAAGTGGAGTCGCAAGTCAACGGCTCAGACACGAGACGTATGTGGCAGGGTCTACAGACAATCACAGACTATAATAGGAAAACAGCCACGTCGCGGACACCGACGTCTTGCTGCATGACAAGCTAAACAAGTTCTTTGCCCGCTTTGAGGATAACACAGTGCCACCGATGAGGCCAGCTACCAAGGACTGTGGGCTATTCTTCTCCATGGCCGACGTGAGTAAGACATTTAAACATGTTAGCCCTCGCAAGGCTGCCGGCCCAGACGGCATTCCTAGCCGCGTCCTCAGAGCATGCCCAGAACAGCTGGCTGGTGTGTTTAAGGACATATTCAATCTCTCCCTATCCCAGTCTGCTGTCCCCACATGCTTCAAGATGACCACCATTGTTCCTGTACCCAAGAATGCAAAGGTAACTGAACTAAATGAAGTGCTTTGAGAGTCAAGGATCATATCACCTCCACCTTACCTGTCACCCTAGACCCACTTCAATTTACTTACCGCCCCAATAGGTCTACAGACGATGCAATCGCCATCACACTGCACACTGCCCTATCCCATCTGGACAAGAGGAATACCTATGTAAGAATGCTGTTCATTGACTATAGCTCAGCATTCAACACCATAGTACCCTCCAAGCTCATCATTAAGCTTGAGGCCCTGGGTCTCAACCCCGCACTGTGCAACAACATCTCCACTTCGCTGATCCTCAACACTGGGGCCCCACAAGGGTGTGTGCTCAGCCCCCTCCTGTACTCCCTGTTCACCCATGACTGCGTAGCCATGCACGCCTCCAACTCAATCATCAAGTTTGCAGATGACACAACAGTAGTAGGCTTGATTACCAACAACGATGAGACAGCCTACAGGGAGGAGGTGAGGGCTCTCGGAGTGTGGTGTCAGGAAAATAATCTCTCACTCAACATCAAAGGAGATGATTGTGGACTTCAGGAAACAGCAGAGGGAGTACCCCCCTATCCACATCGATGACACCGCAGTGGAGAAGGTGGAAAGTTTTAAGTTCCTCGGCGTACATATCACTGACAAACTGAAATGGTCCACCCACACAGACAGTGTGGTGAAGAAGGCGCAACAGCATCTCTTCAACCTCAGGAGGCTGAAGAAATTTGGCCTGTCACCTAAAACCCTCACAAACTTTTACAGATGCACAATTGAGAGCATCCTGTCGGGCTGTATCACCGCCTGGTATGGCAACTGCACCGCCCACAACCGCAGGGCTCTCCAGAGGGTGGTGCGGTCTGCACAACGCATCACCGGGGGCAAACTACCTGCCCTCCAGGACATCTACAGCACCCGATGTCACAGGAAGGCCAAAAAGATAATCAAGGACAACTACCACCCGAGCCACTGCCTGTTCACCCCGCTATCATCCAGAAGGCGAGGTCACTACAGGTGCATCAAAGCTGGGACCGAGAGACTGAAAAACTGTTTCTATCTCAAGGCCATCAGACTGTTAAACAGCCATCAATAGCACAGAGAGGCTGCTGCCTACATACAGACTTGAAAATCACTGGCCTATTTAATAAATGGAACACTAGTCACTTTAATAATTCCACTTTAATAATGTTTACATATCTTGCATTACCCATCTCATATGTATATACTGTATTCTATACTATCTTAATAATGTTTACATATCTTTCATTAACCATCTCATATGTATATACTGTATTTTATACTATCTATTGCATCTTAGCCTATGCCACTCTGATAATGACATTGCTCATCCATATATTTATATATTCTTATTCCATTATTTTACTTAGATTTGTGTGTATTAGGTATTTGTTGTGGAACTGTTAGATATTACTTGCTAGATATTGCTGCACTGTCTGAACTAGAAGCACAAGCATTTCGCTACACTCGCAATAACATCTGCTAACCATGTGTATGTGACCAATACATTTGATTTGATATTGTATTTCATTGCACTACTTATTTAACCACAAATAATTTTTGGGAAACCAATTCTGGGGCCACTTGCCCTGCCAGCTCATTCCATAAAACCTGAAAAACACTACAATGTAACTGAATAACAAATTGGCAGTGACTGTTCAGTGTGGAAACGAGCTGACGAAGCAGGGAGATATTATGCTAATCCTCTATTCATTATGATTGCCCCAAAAAACTCATAGTATGCGTCCCAAATGCACCCTATTCCCTATTGTGTACTACTTTGACTAGGGCCCATAGGGCTCTGGTAAAAAATAGTAAACTATGTAGGGAATAGGGTGCCATTTGGGACACAGGCGTAGTTACAAAGAAGTGAATGGCTGCTGTATGTGGGGCTGGGCGGAGTGAGTGACAGTCAGTCAGTGGATTTATGGGACTAAGATTGCACATCAGGCTCAATTGAATGGTTCTGAACTGAAGGCTGCTTTTCCCACTGCTGCATGCTGACACTATATTTCACCCTGAATAATTTGATACTCTTCATCTTTATTGCCACTGCACTTCTCCATTGCATCATTGTAGTTTATATAAAGTGTATTCATCGCGTCAACCAGTAAAATAATCATGTGACGTATCCCAGTTTGATATCAAGTATTTTTGTTCTTATTTTATTCTCCTCTTGTGCTTCTTCAGCGAATTACCTATTCATGTAGGTCACCCTACCTATTCATGTAGGTCACCCTACCTATTCATGTAGGTCATCCTATCTACTCATGTAGCCACCCTACCTATTCATGTAGGTCACCCTACCTACTCATGTAGGTCACCCTACCTATTCATGTAGGTCACCCTACCTACTCATGTAGGTCACCCTACCTATTCATGTAGGTCACCCTACCTACTCATGTAGGTCACCCTACCTATTCATGTAGGTCACCCTACCTACTCATGTAGGTCACCCTACCTATTAATGTAGGTCACCCTACCTACTCATGTAGGTCACCCTACCTATTAATGTAGGTCACCCTACCTACTCATGTAGGTCACCCTACCTATTCATGTAGGTCACCCTACCTATTCATGTAGGCCACCCTACCTATTCATGTAGGTCACCCTATCTATTCATGTAGGTCACCCTACCTATTCATGTAGGCCACCCTACCTATTCATGTAGGTCACCCTACCTATTCATGTAGGTCACCCTACCTATTCATGTAGGTCACCCTACCTATTAATGTAGGCCTCCCTACCTATTAATGTAGGTAACCCTACCTATTCATGTAGGTCACCCTACCTACTCATGTAGGTCACCCTACCTACTCATGTAGGTCACCCTACCTATTCATGTAGGTCACCCTACCTATTCATGTCAGTCACCCTACCTATTTATGTAGGTCACCCTACCTATTCATGTAGGTCACCCTACCTATTCATGTAGGCCACCCTACCTATTAATGTAGGCCACCCTACCTATTCATGTAGGTCACCCTACCTATTCATGTAGGCCACCCTACCTATTCATGTAGGTCACCCTACCTATTCATGTAGGTCACCCTACCTATTCATGTAGGTCACCCTACCTATTCATGTAGGTCACCCTACCTATTAATGTAGGCCTCCCTACCTATTAATGTAGGTAACCCTACCTATTCATGTAGGTCACCCTACCTACTCATGTAGGTCACCCTACCTACTCATGTAGGTCACCCTACCTATTCATGTAGGTCACCCTACCTATTCATGTCAGTCACCCTACCTATTCATGTAGGTCACCCTACCTATTTATGTAGGTCACCCTACCTATTCATGTAGGTCACCCTACCTATTCATGTAGGCCACCCTACCTATTAATGTAGGCCACCCTACCTATTCATGTAGGTCACCCTACCTATTCATGTAGGCCACCCTACCTATTCATGTAGGTCACCCTACCTATTCATGTATGTCACCCTACCTATTCATGTAGGCCACCCTACCTATTCATGTAGGTCACCCTACCTATTCATGTAGGTCACCATACCTATTCATGTAGGTCACCCTACCTATTCATGTAGGTCACCATACCTATTCATCTAGGTCACCCTACCTATTCATGTAGGTCACCCTACCTATTCATGTTGGCCACCTTACCTATTCATGTAGGCCAGCCAACCTATTAATGTAAGGGGCACCCTACCTATTCATGTAGGCCAGCCTACCTAATTATGTAGGCCACCCTACCTATTCATGTAGCCGACCCTACCTATTCATGCAGGCCACCTTACCTATTCATGTAGGCCACCCTACCTACATTATTCATGTAGGCCACCCTACCTATTCATGTAGGCCAGCCTATCTATTCAAGTAGGCCTACCTACCTATTCATGTAGGCCAGCCTACCTATTCATGCAGGCCACACTACCTATTCATGTAGGCCACCCTACCTACATTATTCATGTAGGCCACCCTACCTATACATGTAGGCCAGCCTACATTTTCATGTAGGTCACCCTACCTATTCATGTATGCCACCCTACCTATTCATGTAGGCCACCCTACCTATTCATGTAGGCCAGCCGACCTATTCATGTAGGCCACCCTACCTATTCATGTAGGCCAGCCGACCTATTCATGTAGGTCACCCTACCTATTCATGTAGCCCACCCTACCTATTCATGTAGGCCAGTCTACCTATTCATGTAGGCCACACTACCTACATTATTCATTTAGGCCACCCTACTTATTCATGTAGGCCAGCCTACATTTTCATGTAGGCCACCCTACCTATTCATGTAGGCCAGCCGACCTATTCATGTAGGTCACCCTACCTATTCATGTAGCCCACCCTACCTATTCATGTAGGCCAGTCTACCTATTCATGCAGGCCACCCTACCTACATTATTCATGTAGGCCACCCTACCTATTTATGTAGGAAACGCTACCTATTCATGTAGGCCACCCTACCTATTCATGTCAGTCACCCTACCTATTCATGTAGGTCACCATACCTATTCATGTAGGTCACCCTACCTATTCATGTAGGCCAGCCTACCTATTCATGTAGGTCACCCTACCTATTAATGTAGCCCACCTTACCTATTCATGTAGGTCACCCTACCTATTCATGTATGCCACCCTACCTATTCATGTAGCCCACCCTACCTATTAATGTAGGCCAGCCTATCTATTCAAGTAGGCTACCCTACCTATTCATGTAGGCCACCCTACCTATTCATCTAGGTCACCCTACCTATTCATGTAGGTCACCCTACCTATTCATGTTGGCCACCCTACCTATTCATGTAGGCCAGCCAACCTATTAATGTAAGGGGCACCCTACCTATTCATGTAGGCCAGCCTACCTAATCATGTAGACCAGCCTACCTATTCATGTAGCCGACCCTACCTATTCATGCAGGCCACCTTACCTATTCATGTAGGCCTACCTACCTATTCATGTAGGCCACCCTACCTATTCATGAAGGCCAGCCTACCTATTCATGCAGGCCACCCTACCTATTCATGTAGGCCACCCTACCTACATTATTCATGTAGGCCACCCTACCTATAAATGTAGACCAGCCTACATTTTCATGTAGGCCACCCTACCTATTCATGTAGCCACCCTACCTATTCATGTAGGTCACCATACCTATTCATGTAGGTCACCCTACCTATTCATGTAGGTCACCATACCTATTCATCTAGGTCACCCTACCTATTCATGTAGGTCACCCTACCTATTCATGTTGGCCACCTTACCTATTCATGTAGGCCAGCCAACCTATTAATGTAAGGGGCACCCTACCTATTCATGTAGGCAAGCCTACCTAATTATGTAGGCCACCCTACCTATTCATGTAGCCGACCCTACCTATTCATGCAGGCCACCTTACCTATTCATGTAGGCCACCCTACCTACATTATTCATGTAGGCCACCCTACCTATTCATGTAGGCCAGCCTATCTATTCAAGTAGGCCTACCTACCTATTCATGTAGGCCAGCCTACCTATTCATGCAGGCCACACTACCTATTCATGTAGGCCACCCTACCTACATTATTCATGTAGGCCACCCTACCTATACATGTAGGCCAGCCTACATTTTCATGTAGGTCACCCTACCTATTCATGTATGCCACCCTACCTATTCATGTAGGCCACCCTACCTATTCATGTAGGCCAGCCGACCTATTCATGTAGGCCACCCTACCTATTCATGTAGGCCAGCCGACCTATTCATGTAGGTCACCCTACCTATTCATGTAGCCCACCCTACCTATTCATGTAGGCCAGTCTACCTATTCATGTAGGCCACACTACCTACATTATTCATTTAGGCCACCCTACTTATTCATGTAGGCCAGCCTACATTTTCATGTAGGCCACCCTACCTATTCATGTAGGCCAGCCGACCTATTCATGTAGGTCACCCTACCTATTCATGTAGCCCACCCTACCTATTCATGTAGGCCAGTCTACCTATTCATGTAGGCCACCCTACCTACATTATTCATGTAGGCCACCCTACCTATTCATGTAGGAAACGCTACCTATTCATGTAGGCCACCCTACCTATTCATGTCAGTCACCCTACCTATTCATGTAGGTCACCATACCTATTCATGTAGGTCACCCTACCTATTCATGTAGGCCAGCCTACCTATTCATGTAGGTCACCCTACCTATTAATGTAGCCCACCTTACCTATTCATGTAGGTCACCCTACCTATTCATGTATGCCACCCTACCTATTCATGTAGCCCACCCTACCTATTCATCTAGGTCACCCTACCTATTCATGTAGGTCACCCTACCTATTAATGTTGGCCACCCTACCTATTCATGTAGGCCAGCCAACCTATTAATGTAAGGGGCACCCTACCTATTCATGTAGGCCAGCCTACCTAATCATGTAGACCAGCCTACCTATTCATGTAGCCGACCCTACCTATTCATGCAGGCCACCTTACCTATTCATGTAAGTCTACCTACCTATTCATGTAGGCCACCCTACCTATTCATGTAGGCCAGCCTACCTATTCATGCAGGCCACCCTACCTATTCATGTAGGCCACCCTACCTACATTATTCATGTAGGCCACCCTACCTATAAATGTAGGCCAGCCTACATTTTCATGTAGGTCACCCTACCTATTCATGTAGCCACCCTACCTATTAATGTAGCCACCCTACCTATTCATGTAGGCCACCCTACCTATTCATGTAGGCCAGCCTATCTATTAATGTAGGCCACCCTACCTATTCATGTAGGCCAACCTACCTATTCATCTAGGTCACCCTACCTATTCATGTAGGTCACCCTACCTATTCATGTAGGCCACCCTACCTATTCATGTAGGTCACCATACCTATTCATGTAGGCCACCCTACCTATTCATGTAGGCCAGCCGACCTATTCATGTAGGTCACCCTACCTATTCATGTAGCCCACCCTACCTATTCATGTAGGCCAGTCTACCTATTCATGTAGGCCACCCTACTTATTCATGTAGGCCACCCTGCCTATTCATGTAGGCCAGCCTGCCTATTCATGTAGGCCACCCTACCTATTCATATAGGCCACCCTACCTTTTCATGTAGGCCATCCTACCTATTCATGTAGGCCACCCTACCTACATTATTCATGTAGGCCACCCTACCTATTCATGTAGGCCAACGTCTTTACAAGAGAATGAGGTAACAAAAAACATTGGCAGCAACACAAGTGCAGTGATGCTTCACACAATTACTCCAACTCCCACCTTGTTGTTTCCTGTAGCTGCTTGTAATCAAATCAAAATCCAATCAAATTGTATTGGTTGCATACACATATTTAGCAGATGTTGTTGCGGGTGTAGTGAAATGCTTGTGTAATACTAAGGTCTCTCACACAATACAATGCATAAACCTACCCTAGGATTTTCCTTTCTGTTATTTGTATTTTTCAAACAGACTACATTGAGTTATTAAGATTACCAAGAATAAAAAGGCTTCTCAGTGTTTATGTTTCAGTGCTTCTTTTATTCTATACACCACTAGCTAGGCAATACATTTTGAAGTTAAATACATGTTTCCTTTACACAATATTGTTTGTCATGAAATCAATGGTTGTTCATCATTCTAACAATCCATTAAAACTTTATATAAACATGTGATATAATCTAATTTCATATCACAGAGCCCATACGCCTATAATAACGAATCTGTGATGTGCTTTTCACTTGGGAGTCAGTCAAATGGTCGGAAAGAAAGATGGCGTAAGCGGACGCTGATGTGGAGCATGACTATAATGGTGGGGGAATCAAGGAGAGTTGGAATATTGTCCGAAATAATAGAAAGTGGAGTAATGTTGTCACGCCCTGGCTCTGGGGACTCTAGTATGTTGAGCCAGGGTGTGAGTTTTCATTTGTTTATGTTCTAGTTGTTGTATATCTATGTTGGCCAGGGTGGCTCCCAATCAGAGACGGCTGTAGCTCGTTGTCTCTGATTGGGAGTCATACTTAGGTAGCCGTTAGGCATTCATTATTTGTGGTTTCTTGTTCGTATTTGGTTTGTGTATGACCATTGACTGTCACGTCATCGTTTTGATCGTGTGATCATCAAATTAAATAAATATGTTCACATTCAACGCTGCGCCTTGGTCCTCATCTCTCACCGACGAACGTGACAGAAGAAACCACCATAACAGGACCAAGCAGCGTAAAGAAGAGAGAGGATGGACTTGGGAGCAGTGGAGTAAGAGTCTCGACTGGGCCAAGCCAAGCGAAGAGGAGAGAGGTTGGACTTTGGAGCAGTGGGGTGAGAGTCTGGCGAGAGACATGGAGGCCTGGTCCACGGGGAGAGACGCCCAGAAATTTTTTAGGGGGGGGCTAACGCCGTGGACGACGGGCCAGCAGGAGACCGCGGCAGAGCGGCCCAGCGGGTTGGCAGAGGAGGCCGCCAGGTTACGGGGGCCACTGGTCGAAGAGGGGGTGGAAGGTGTAGAGGCACGGCGAGAGGTACTGGGGTGTGTTACCAGTCCGGTCCGGCCCATTCCAGATCCCGGCGTAGGACCAGTGGTGTGTGTCCCCAGTACGGTCCGGCCTGTTCCTGCTCCCCGCACCAGGCCAGTGGTGCGCTTCGTCAGCCCGGCTCGGCCCGTTCCTGCTCCCCGCACCAAGTCAGTGGTGCGCTTCGTCAGCCCGGCTCGGCCCGTTCCTGCTCCCCGCACCAAGTCAGTGGTGCGCTTCGTCAGCCCGGCTCGGCCCGTTCCTGCTCCCCGCACCAAGTCAGTGGTGCGCTTCGTCAGCCCGGCTCGGCCCGTTCCTGCTCCCCGCACCAAGTCAGTGGTGCGCTTCGTCAGCCCGGCTCGGCCCGTTCCTGCTCCCCGCACCAAGTCAGTGGTGCGCTTCGTCAGCCCGGCTCGGCCCGTTCCTGCTCCCCGCACCAAGTCAGGGGTGCGCTTCGACAGCCCGGCTCGGCCCGCTCCTGCTCCCCACACCAAGCCAGTGGTGTGCGTCGTCAGTCCGGCACGGCCCGTGCCTGTTCCACCGGTGGCTGGTCCGGCACCGGTCAGATGCTTCACGCCGGAGCTAGAGCAATCCGCTCCACCAGTGTGCAGTCCAGCTCCGGCCAGCGGGGCCAGACCGGACCAGGGGTACCTTGGGGGGTTGGAGAGCGAGTGGAGATCATGCCCGGAGCCGGATCCGCCGCCAAGGCGGAGTGCCCACCCGATCCCTCCCCTGTGGTATTTGGTTGGCGCGGTCGGAGTCCGCGCCTTTAGGGTGGGGTACTGTCACGCCCTGGCTCTGGGGACTCTAGTATGTTGAGCCAGGGTGTGAGTTTTCATTTGTTTATGTTCTAGTTGTTGTATATCTATGTTGGCCAGGGTGGCTCCCAATCAGAGACGGCTGTAGCTCGTTGTCTCTGATTGGGAGTCATACTTAGGTAGCCGTTAGGCATTCATTATTTGTGGTTTCTTGTTCGTATTTGGTTTGTGTATGACCATTGACTGTCACGTCATCGTTTTGTTGTTTTGATCGTGTGATCATCAAATTAAATAAATATGTTCACATTCAACGCTGCGCCTTGGTCCTCATCTCTCACCGACGAACGTGACAAATGTAGCATACAGTGACGAGAATGTCCCTTCATATCTTGTATGAGTACATTTTGTTAATGAGGAGCAGCTGATTGGATTACCAATTTTGAAGAATCCATTTGAAATATCCAAACTGGTGGAGAGGGTGCTGAGTAAAGTGAAGGCTGTGAGGATCACGAGAGGCGGCCTTGTTTTGATTTTGTTGTTCTTCTTTATAGTTATGGTGATTAATTGCACTGCCAAGGTGGAGAGGAAGTCCAGGAAAATAGATATCTTTGTGGATGTGGCGGAACGGTTCCTGGGACTGAAAGACTTCTTGGCGGAGGAGTTGCATGGAGTATTGTCACAAGCTGTACAACCCTCTCAGGTCATAGAGCCTGAGAAGGGACATGGAGATTTGAAGGAAGGAAGAAGTGGGAGTTTTGGTGTTTTAGTTTCGTCAATGTGTTTTTTTAATTGTTTTATTTTGGGTGGATTAAGTTAGTTTCCCCTATCACGTATGGGTTTTATTTTTACCTTGGTTTTTCAACCCCGTCCAGTTGGTAGCGGTAATAGACCTTTTGGGGTTGTAGTCTGCCATAAAACCCACAGAAGTAGAAGAATAAGTAGAAGCTTTTCACTTGATAAATGATTGAACACTGTTACCTGCTGGTCAAGTGACCACATTGAAATAACTTTTATTTTGAAGTGAGAAAAGGAACCCGGAAATAGTGTTTACTGTGAGAAAGTGGAGGGTGAGTGCTAGCTACTTGTGGCTGTTTTTATCTAATCTTGGAAGGAAATCGATAGGTTTTAAAATATAAACGTAATTTGCTGGGTGAGAGATCTGTGTGTTTACAAACTATCTACGTCAGTGCAGGGCTAAATTACAGAGCCCTTAGCTAGCTACGTTAACTATTAGCTAGCGCAATGTCAACAATATATCTATCTTGCTAGCTAGCGACAGGTTTTCATGTTCAGTCAATATATTTTGTATAATTGCACGATACCACATTTTATATATATTTTTTGTATTTTGGCGACTGCATTGTTATCATTAGCTAAGCATTTGAAATGGTCACTCACCTCCAGAAGGTCAGTCAACCCAAATATATTTTTGCTGGCCCTAAATGTGAGTCCTCGATTTCGTTAGCTACAGGAATAATAGCTGGGTCATTCTCACGAAATTTGACCAAAAAATCGTGTCATTATTCACGAAATTTCCTCTTGGATCATAGAGATTAGGATCTCTACTTATCTATACTGAACAAAAATATAAACGCAACAATTTCAAATATTTTACTGAGTTATGGATTTCACATGACTGGGCATACAGATATGCATATGTTGGTCACTGATACCTTAAAAAAAAAAAAAGATTGGGCGTGGATTAGAAGACCAGTCAGTATCTGGTGTGACCACCATTTATTTGCCTAATGCAGCAAGACACATCTCCTTCACATAGAGTTGATCAGGCTGTTGATTGTTGCCTGTGTGATGTTGTCCCACTCCTCTTCAATGGCTGTGCGAAGTTTCTGGATATTGGCGGGAACTGGAACATGCTGTCGTTTACGTCGATCCAGAGCATCCCAAACATGCTCAATGGGTGACATGTCTGGTGAGTATTCAGGTCATGGACGAACTGGGACATTTTCAGCTTCCAGGAATTGTGTACAGATCCTTGCGACATGGGGCCGTGCATTATCATGCTGAAACATGAGGTGATGGCGGCGGATGAATGGCTTCACCATGGGCCTCAAGATCTCGTCACGGTATCTCTATGGATTCAAATTGCCATTGATAAAATGGAATTTTGTTCGTTGTCCGTAGCATATGCTTGCCCATACCATAACCCCACCGCCACCATGGGGCACGCTGTTTACCATGTTAAAATCAGTGAACCGCTCGCCCATACGACGCCATACACATGGTCTGCAGTTGTGAGGCCGGATGGACGTACTGCCAAATTCTCTTAAATGACGTTGGAGGCGGCTTATGGTAGAGAAATGAACATTCAATGCTCTGGCAACAGCTCTGGTGGACATTCCTGCAGTCAGCATGCCAATTGCACGCTCCCTCAAAACTTGACACATCTGTGGCATTGTGTTGTGTGACAAAACTGCACATTTTAGAGTGGCCTTTTATTGTTCCCAGCACGAGATGCACCTGTATAATGATCATGCTGTTTAATCAGCTTCTTGATATGCCACACCTGTCAGGTGGATGGATTATCTTGGCAAAGGAGAAATGCTCACTAACAGGGATGTAAACAGATTTGTGCACAGAATTTGAGAGAATAAGGTTTTTGTGCGTATGGAACATTTACATTTTTCTGGGATCAAATATTTAATATGAAATTATACAATTATAATAAAATTAAATCTGACTTTTTCCCAATTTGAGCTTTTTACCCATTTCGGTAATGAGAAGGCCAAGTGGGGTAAAGGGGCTGTTGGAGAATAAGAACCTAATTCTGAAGGCATATAATCAAATAAATGTCCTTAACTTATACTACTCCTCTAGATGATGCATCATGGGTGAATACAACTTTATTTCAAAACTGATTGGAGTTTTTACAGGAACTTGAAAAAGTGTTACGGTAATGAGACACATGCCAACAGACAATATGTAATACATATTATAGTTTAATGTAAACTTCAACTAGTATACAATTTTTATTATTTATGGATCAACTACAGCAACATATTTTGTGTTTTATTCAAATAAGCAAGTTTTTCTAAAGTAAAATGTTATAAAATTACCAGAGAATTTAATCTGGACGCATTTCAGTAATGAGAATTTGGGGTGAAAATGTACACCATTCAGGCTAAAAGGTATTTATAATAAGACACTAAGCCAAAAACTACACATCTTAGTCCTCAGAATGATAGTTGATTTTTGCAGATGCATCATGGTTTTGTAACTCAATGTGCTACAGACATGGTTTCATGAGAATCACCCAACTAGGTGGCAGACAGTCAGTCAAGTCTCTGTAAATATGGATTATTAGGCTGACAAGCCAACTGGCCAAGTATAATTCTGTAGTGTAATTGCATGGCATTCATACATTCCATCAAGGTCCAACTAACACATGACCATAGCTTTATAGACTGTCATCTGACTCCCATCCCAGGTGGGGATACAACTGCCCTTGTGTTCTGACAGGATGGATTCTAGTGGGAAACCCTCCACAGCCCAAGTCCTGCTATTAACCACCAGCTCAGCACTGACTGCAGTCTTCTACTCTGTGTACAGGAGGAGGACAACAACAGTAGCAAGATTAAAGGTAATCACATTATAGGCTTGTCTCATCTATCTTTCTTATCTACCTTATCTCATTAAATCTGTTAGGAGTGTGTTTAGTGGTTAGGCTAATCATTGGCAAGTGACACATCTTGAGGGGAGTTTAAAGACATGCTCCGGAACGTTGGCGTCTAGTAAGTATTTTTCAAACCTCTTGCTTTGGGCTGTATTTGTCAATGTGTAGTTCGTACAGTACATGCATAATCTATGAGCAGAATTACTGTGTTACCTCAATTAGCCACGAAATCCCTAGTTTGAAAGCGACAGTTTACTGGAAGCTGCGCGGCGCCATTTTCCCCCACGTGGGCCAGCCCCTTATCAATTGGAATTCCAGCCAATGAGCTTTAGCCCCTCGCCATTTGAGTGACAGCTAGCAAGATGCACACACGGCAGAGCGAGAGAGTGAGCAATGACGTGATGCACATAGCTGCACATATGTGACGTAGTACGCAATTTTTGGGGACCACTTTTGGCTCGTGAGCACTACTTTCTTAACTACTGGCTAAAAAGTATACAAAAGTATCAGAGAATCTCTTTAAATACAGTAGCACTGCACCCGGAAATCCAATGTGATGTTATCAATAGTTCAGACATTTGCGTTTTACCAGGAAGGGATTTCACTTAATCACAATGATCATTTGAAGTTTTTGATTGTTGTTCAATACGCTTTATGTTTTACAGGGAGCCAAGAAAGTGTCTATTGATCAGGATCTGAAGAACATCCTGACAGAAGCACCAGGAAAATGTGTCCCGTACGCTGTGATCGAAGGTGTTGTGAGATCTGTGAAAGAAACCCTGAACAGCCAGTTTGTGGACAACTGCAAAGGGGTCATCGAGAGGTTAACTCTAAAGGAGAAGAAGATGGTGTGGAATCGCACCACTCATCTCTGGTAGGTGCTAAAGTACATTGAAGTGCTATGATGTATTCGTGCACGCTTTCTTACTGATGGCTGTTAGGAGGCTCAGTTTGTGTGGATGTATTGTTTGTGTGTGAAGACACTCACACACTGACGATGGCCTAACAGTTAACTTTTGTTCCTCTTGTGTTACCTTTAGAATGAATAAATAAACATAAAATCATTTCACTTTTTTTTATTTATTTTTATGACGATAATAACGTTATGCTCTACAGTGCATATTTTTGTGGATACACATCTCTGTAGATATCTCTAATATTTTGTACCTGTCAGGAACGAGAGTGAAAAGGTCATCCACCAGCGCACCAACACGGTGCCCTTTGACCTGGCATCCCACGACATGGCCATGGCCGCCACCATCCGGGTCATCCGTCCCCTGGACTCCTCGGAGCTAGACCTGGAGACCACATACGAGAACTTTCACCCCACCGTCCAGTCCCTGACCAATGTCATCGGCCACTTCATCAGCGGGGAGCGCCCTAAAGGTATGGTCCTTTTGTGTGGTCCTGTGTTGCTCAGTTAAGCCCAGGGCTAAGGTCAACACTGCTTTAGTAGAGCGTTGTGGGTTACATTCCCGCTGGGACCACCCATACTAAAATGCATTCATGCATGTAAGTCTTTAAGTCACTTTAGATAAAAGCTAAATGGCATGTTGTTGTTTTTGTTATTATTATAGGTATCCACGAGACTGAGGAGATGCTGCGTCTGGGGGAGAGTGTGACCGGGGTCGGGGAGCTGGTGCTGGACAACAACCTGGTGAAGCTCCAGCCTCCCAAGCAGGGCCTGAGGTACTTCCTCAGCCGACTGAACTATGACTCCCTGGTGGAGAAGCAACAGAGCAGCGTCAGAGTCTGGAGGGTCCTGACCGCGGTGTTTGGTGTGGTAGCTTCTACGACGCTCCTCTTCATCCTGTGGAAGAAGTGGGTTTACCACAGACAGAGGAGGAAGGAGAAGAACGTCCTGGAGGAGTTCAAGGAGCATCAGAGGAAGAGGATGAGGAAGCTGAATGTAGAGGAGGCTAGTGTTTCCCCTAGTGCCTGTACGGTGTGTCTGAGCCGGGAGCGTTGCTGTGTGTTCCTGGAGTGTGGGCATGTCTGTGCCTGTGACCAATGCTACCAGGCTCTTCCAGAGCCAAAGAAGTGCCCTATCTGCAGGGCAACGATAGAGAGGGTAGTACCGCTTTATAACAGCTAATGGACAATGCCGTGGTGATGGCAATTGAAACTGGACTAATCTAAAGGTGAGAGACAAAAGAGGAAATGACATCACTGTGTAATCTGGGCTGGTGGAGAGACTGTCACTGAAAATGTAACTGTGTATTTGTTTGTTTTCTTTTTGTTTGATTGTCTTTTTTTATGTGACAGGAAATGTATTGTGTATAATTTTAAGTGATACTTGTAGCTTTAAAGTTTCCTTGAAAGATCAAGCTTACTTGTAATGCTGTGTCATTATGCAAATGTTGATTTGAGTTATATCAGTTGAGGAAAAGATGTGTCCTTTTTCCATAGAGAGTTGTAGAATCAACTCAGTTGAATGTCTTCACCTCAATGTTTCTCCAAAGCACATCAAAGCCATTTTGAATAAAGAAAGAAAGACACAAAACAAATCCTCAACCTATTTTGCAAAGTTGGAGTATACTAACTATCCCAGGGGTGTCAAACTCATTTTAGCTCAGGGGCCACATGGAGGAAAATCTATTCCCAAGTGGGCCGGACCGGAAAAATCATGGTATATATAACTTAAAAACAACAACTTCAGATTGTTTTCTTTGTTTTAATACGATCAACATACAACATAAAGCTGGAGCCTGAGGACAGTGTGTCCAAAATAGTACAAGCACAACATCACTATTAATCATAAAACACGTCAAGTTTATTTGAAAATTCGAAAGAAAAAGAACACAAACACACAATGCCTCAGTGATTAACAGAACTGTTTCACAGATCACAGAACTATATCAGGGGGTCATTTCTCAGGCAGAAATGTAGATAAAAAGAATGAAATCCTGTTCCCCAAACAAGTGCAAGAACCACAGAGTCAAGAATAGGTTAAATATACAAATAAAATAAATTAAAAACAATAGCACATCAACATAAAAACATATAAACATAAAGCTGGAGCCTGAGGACAGTGTGTCCAAAAGCACAACATCACTATTAATCATAAAACACCTCAAGTTATTTGAAAGTTCTGAGGACAAAGAACACACAAACACACAATGCCTCAGTGATTCACAGAAGTATATCACAGATCACAGAACTATATCAGGGTGTCTCATGTAGCACTTTAAGTGGGGTTGCATAGTTTATTTGACTCCTGATACCTGGCACCTTTTAGCTTTCACCAGCGCATCAATATGTAGCCAGGCTGACAGCGTGGGACCAGTCCACTCCGACCCTGTCCAGCGCGCCGACGAGTGCGGTAAAAATATCAGCTGCTGTCGTTGTATCTGTCATCGGCACCAACTCCACGAACTCCTCGGTGACGGTCAATGTGTCATCAACTCCGCGGATGAAAATGGCCAGTTGTGCAACATCTGTAATGTCCGTGCTTTCATCAATTGCAACCAAAAACGCAATTAATGACTTTACTTTTTGCTTCAACTGGCTGTCCAAATCCACTGAAAGATCGGAAATCCTGTCTGCAACTGTGTTTCTTGTCAGGCTGATATTTACAAAAGCCTGACGCTTTTCAGGGCACACAATCTCCGCTGCCTTCATCATGCATGTTTTTACAAATTCACCCTCACTAAATGGTTTTGAAGCCACTGCGATTTCATTAGCAATGAGGTAGCTGGCTTTCACTGCAGCGTCACTGATGTCTCGGCTGTGAGTAAACACAGACTTGACCTACTTGCTCTGCCCCGGTATAAACAGTTTGCTTGCTTAACACAATTGCTATTGCGCCATCCAGTGGACGCAATTGGAACAGCAGTTTATTTTATTAAAAAATTGCAGCGCATTTTTATACTTTACAAAATCATCTCGCGGGCCGGATTAAACCTGTTTGCGGGCCGGACGTTTGACACCCCTGAACTATCCACTCACAGTTATGGAAATATCTATGGCTGCCAGGAGAGGGTGATGTCTGCCTTGCATACATGTTTTCAACAGGGATATTTTATGGTTTGCATAAACCATAGAATTGGATATGAAGCATCGAAAGTACAGAAATAAAACATGTGCAAGATAGAAACATTTTATAATTTAAGAAAGGTATCAAGTATGTCCCCCAAGTTACCCAACAAAGTGACTGAATCAGTTATTTCTCATTAAAAAGGAGATGAAGCTGTATACAATAATATTTAATTATTGATTCATAATGGGTTGACTATTAGGGGATGCCCATTGAACCGCGAAGGTAAAAAAAAAAGCAACTTAACGAGCGTGTCGTGGTGAGACTGGTGGATGCACCAGGAAAATGTTACCTCAGTCGGTGACGTATATTTTCTGCCAATTCTCGGGAATGTTTTGCATCGCTCTCCTTATCAAGATTTAGCCTAATATTTTACAACTGTGTCATTTTATTCTGTAAATGTACTGTATTCCATCGATACATGGCCCGTTTATTCGTAAAGAGGACAGAAAACTTTGGATAAATGCTTTTTAATGTAAGCGATATTATACGATATAAATGTCAGTGTATTATGATATCAGGTCTTTCACCGGCGTCTTTCAGTATCGATTATGGACTAAGTTTGTATTGTGAAGACATGTCGGGAGTATTGCCTTTCAACGAGAAATATTATGGTGCTGATGGCGACGTGGGACAGGTCTCCATCACGTGTCGCCTGCAGGATACCAACAATTTATACTGTGCTGCACAGACTAAAAGCACCTAAACTCGGACAGATTGGGAGAAGTAAACGAGGTGGAGACTATTGTCAACAAAGGATGTTTTTAAATAATCATTACAATAAATTCAATAAACACTTTTGAAAATAGGGTGTGTGTGTGTTCAAAAATACAGAGTTGGGCTCTTTCATTGGAAAATGTTCATATTTTCCTGTGGCTTGACTGGACACAGCATGTATAAATGAACTTTCCATGAATAGAGATATAGGTGGAGTTGTATGAAATCCACCATCTTAGTTTGACTGAGAATCTGAGTGTGAATCCTCACAATTTAGTGTTTTCTTCTGATCGGCAGTTGTCATTGAAGATGACAGAATAGAAGATGAGTTGAAAGACCTAGCAGAAAAAACTCCTGCCGGTGTCTAGAATAACCCAAAAGACGGTTGGAAGCTCAAAAATACTGTAGGCCTAGGCCTAGTATCCTTGCTAAGCAAAAAAAGCACTTTGGAATGTTCTCGTTTTCAGTGATACCTATTAGTCCAGGCTTGCAAACAGAAAAGGACTGTGAAATTACTTAACTTGTTATAGAACTTCATTAATTGATCCAGTCTAAATGATTAATGATATTGAAATTATTCCCCAATGCAAAGGCTAGTAAATGCAAAGGAGACTGTATGGGATAATATGTGGAGGGAAAACAGATCCTAAACTTGCTCTTATTTTTACTCTATCTTGGCTGAGCATTTTGCTACTGTACTGTTCAGTCTTGCACATTTTCAATAATTTTGTGCAAAATGTTAAAAGCTGTGTTGTGTTTTTCACCTTTAATAGCATACATTAATAACTTTTGCATACCCTTTTGGCAGTGATGACCACTAGTTTTTTTTTACAGAATGACAATTGAAGGACTAGCTTTTTTAATCATGAACTTTTGGGTTGTGCTATTTGTACTTATGTTGTTGCTACAAACTGCCTGCTCATTCTAATGTGAAAAGCTTATTTTAATATCAGGCAGCTACCTATGAAACAACTAAAATGATTCCTGTTTTGTGATTGTAACAGTCAACACATTTTTATAATACAGTGCTGTCATGGGGAATATGATCACAACTGTGCCAAATATCTCAGAAGATGCCAGTACATAAATGTCCAATGGTCCAATGTGCATTTCTGATCATGTGGTTTTGAGGGCTTTTTTGTCAACATCTGCCCTTGCATGGAATAGTCTGAAATGAAGTGCCTCTGTGTCAGAAAAATTAACTGGCATACATATTGTTTGCAACTTGGAATGACAAACATCAATTATATATTATTTAAATATTGTGTATGTTGCACCAATTTTCACTGAACAGGGCTATGTGTGTAATGTACAGTCAAGTATTAAAATGTGAAAATGAATTGTGTACCTTGTTTCACTTCTCCCTGGCTGACCCATCATTTGCTTCACTTTGCACTCTTCTACCACTAAACAAGCCATTTACAACATATAACCATTATTGGTATACTCGGTTAATTACAGTTTTATACATCAATAATGACATAAGGTAGACCCTGTTATTACACAGACTCGGGGTGCTGTGACATCAGAGGATGTTTTCACTGACTCTCTGAGGATACCAGATTATTCTCAGGTAATCAAGCAAGAGGCACCTAATGGCCCTCCTCTCACTGGTAATCATTTTATGAGGACCTTAAAGGACAAACCATAGCTACTTAGACAACTTCACTGATTCAGCAGGCTCCCTCCTGAAGACCTACTGTATAATTACCAGCATTCTTCCTATTATTTTATCCTTCTCAGTGTGGCCTCTGAAATGTGGTAACCATACCAACCTTACTGTATCTTTTACTAACAAGGTTCTATTTACTTCACAAACCACCTTTTGTTCCTTGGTGTTTCTCTAACTACTATGGGATTAAAGATCCATTGAAAACAAAAGATTCACCTGATCTCTACTACTGCTCTGTAGCTCAGCTGGTAGAGCACGGCGTTTGTAACGCCAGGGTAGTGGGTTTGATCCCCGGGACCACCATACACAAAAAAAAAAATTTATGCACGCATGACTGTAAGTCGCTTTGGATAAAAGCGTCTGCTAAATGGCATATTATTATTATTACTGCTCCAGAAATTGCTGTAGCCTTTCAAATCTACTAATATACAGCCCAATCGGGCTGACACAGAGAGAGAACGCGAGAGAGAGAGAGAGAGAGAGAGTAATTACATACCAGTGAAGCCAATTAACTCACAGGTCTCAAGGTGAGAGACAAAAGAGGAAATGACATCACTGTGCAATCTGGGCTGGTGGAGAGACTGGTATAAGTACTTGTATTATTACGGTAGTGTCAGAACGCTGAGTGTGGATGTGGTGCAGGGAATCAAGCGCAGGAACAAGGGTGTTCGTCAACAGACTTTAGTAATCCAAAATAGTAACTCCAAACAGGTGAATAGCCAACCCAACCGGGAGGCATGAACAAATTACGCACACACACAACAGTGCGTAAAACAAGAAAAGGCGCACGCAGTGCGGACTCTCGACACAAACAACACGAGAGAGAAAAACCATCAACAGCAACAGCTGACATAACAATCACACATAACACCTGCCCCAACACACGATAACTAAATAGGAAACAAAATCAAACACTAACAAAGGACAGGTGTACAAACAGACAAAACCAAACAAACATGAAACATCGAACGGTGGCAGCTAGTACTCCGGGGACGACGACCGCCGAAGCCTGCCCGAACAAGGAGGAGGAGCAGCCTCGGCCGAAACCGTGACAGTACCCCCCCCTTGACGCGCGGCTCCAGCCGTGCGCCGATCCCGGCCTCGGGGACGACCAGGACGACGCGGAGCAGGGCGCGTAGGATGACCCCGATGGAACTCGGTCAGCAGGGACTGGTCTAATATGTCCCTCCTCGGCACCCAGCACCGCTCCTCCGGGCCGTACCCCTCCCACTCCACGATATATTGGAGACCCCCCATCCGGCGTCTCGAATCAAGGATGGACCTCACAGTGTACGCCGGAGCCCCCTCGATGTCCAACGGGGGCGGAGGAGTCTCTTCTATCTCATAGTCCTGGAGTGGACCAGCTACCACCGGCCTGAGGAGAGACACATGGAACGAGGGGTTAATATTCCTGTAATTAATAGGCAGTTCTAACCTGTAACACACCTCGTTCAACCTCCTCAGGACTTTGAATGGCCCCACAAACCGCCGACCCAGCTTCCGGCAGGGCAGGCGGAGGGGCAGGTTTCTGGTCGAGAGCCAGACTCGATCTCCAGGTGCGTACACAGGCCCCTCACTGCGGTGGAGATCGGCGCTCGTCTTATGCCGACGGATGGCCCGCTGCAGATGAACGTGGGCAGCGTTCCATGTCTCCTCCGAGCGCCGCACCCACTCATCCACCGCAGGGGCCTCGATCTGGCTCTCGTGCCAAGGTGCCAGAACCGGCTGGTACCCTAACACACACTGGAAAGGGGTTAGTTGGGTGGAGGAGTGGCGGAGAGAGTTCTGTGCCATCTCGGCCCAAGGAACGTATCTCGCCCACTCCTCCGGCCGGCCCTGGCAATAAGACCTCAGAAACCTACCCACATCCTGGTTAACACGTTCAACCTGCCCATTACTCTCCGGGTGGTAACCCGAGGTAAGGCTCACCGAAACCCCCAACCGTTCCATAAACGCTCTCCACACTCTGGAGGTGAACTGGGGGCCTCGATCAGACACTATATCCTCGGGTACCCCGTAATGCCGGAAGACATGGGTAAACAGAGCCTCAGCGGTCTGTAGGGCAGTAGGTAGACCCGGCATGGGAAGGAGACGACAGGCCTTCGAGAACCGATCCACAACGACCAGGATGGTAGTATTCCCCTGTGAGGGGGGAAGGTCTGCAACAAAATCCACCGAGAGGTGGGACCAGGGTCGTTGTGGAACGGGCAGGGGTTGTAGCTTACCCCTGGGCAAATGTCTGGGCGCCTTACACTGGGCACATACCGAACAGGAGGAGACATAAATCCTCACATCCCTGGCTAACGTTGGCCACCAGTACTTAGTGCTAAGGCAGTGAACTGTCCGGCCGATACCTGGATGTCCAGAGGAGGGGGACGTATGAGCCCAATAAATGAGGCGATCGCGTACCTCGAGCGGAACGTACGTCCGACCCACTGGACACTGTGGAGGACTTGGGTCGGTGCGTAACGCCCGCTCGATCTCGGCATCGACCTCCCATACCACCGGTGCAACCAGACAAGACTTTGGTAGTATGGGAGTGGGCTCAACGGACCTCTCCTCCGTGTCATACCGCCGAGACAGTGCATCTGCCTTCCCGTTCTGGGACCCAGGGATGTAAGTGATTTTAAACACAAACCGGGCTAGAAACATAGTCCAGCGGGCCTGGCGAGGATTCAGTCTCCTAGCTGCCCGGATGTATTCCAGGTTACGGTGGTCAGTTAGAATGAGGAAAGGGTGTTGAGCCCCCTCAAGCCAATGCCTCCACACCTTTAGGGCCTGTACCACGGCTAACAGCTCCCTGTCCCCTACGTCATAATTCCGCTCCGCCGGACTGAGCTTCTTAGAATAAAAAGCACAGGGGCGGAGTTTAGGTGGTGTGCCAGACCGTTGTGAGAGAACGGCCCCAGTACCGGCCTCGGACGCGTCTACCTCTACCTGGAAAGGTAAAGCGGGATCCGGATGCGCCAACACCGGCGCTGAGGTAAACAGGTCCTTCAGTTTCCCAAAAGCCCTGTCCGCCTCAGCTGACCACCGCAAGCGCACCGGACCCCCCTTCAACAGAGACATTATGGGAGCTGCCACCTGTCCAAAACCCCGGATAAACCTCCGGTAATAATTCGCAAAACCCAAGAACTGTTGCACCTCTTTCACAGTGGTTGGGGTTTGCCAATTACGCACAGCTGACACCCGGTCAACCTCCATCTTCACCCCTGACGCAGACAACTGATAACCCAAAAAGGAGACCGACTTCTGAAAGAACAGACATTTCTCTGCCTTGACATATAGGTCATGCTCCAACAGCCTCCTCAACACTCGGCGCACCAGGGCTACATGCTCTGCTCGGGTAGAACTGTACACCAGAATATCGTCTATGTACACGACTACTCCCTGTCCCTGCATGTCCCGGAAAATCTCATCGACGAAGGATTGGAAGACTAAAGGAGCATTCATTAACCCATATGGCATGACGAGATACTCGTAATGTCCGGAGGTCGTGCTAAACGCTGTCTTCCATTCATCGCCCTCTCTAATGCGCACCAAGTTATATGCGCTCCTGAGATCCAATTTTGTGAAGAACTGAGCACCGTGTAATGACTCCGTCATAGTCGCAATCAGAGGGAGTGGATAGCTGTACTTCACCATAATCTGATTGAGACCGCGGTAATCAATACACGGGCGCAGACCTCCATCTTTCTTCTTCACAAAAAAGAAGCTTGAGGAAGCGGGTGAAGTGGAGGCCCGTATGTATCCCTGTCTCAGAGACTCGGCGATGTAAGTTTCCATTGCCTTCCTCTCCTCTTGAGACAAGGGATACACATGGCTCCGCGGGAGGGCTGCTCCTGACTGGAGATCTATCGCACAATCCCCCTGTCTATGAGGCGGCAGCTGCGCCGCCCTAGTCTTACTAAACACCAGTTTCAAATCCTCATACTCGGGGGGAATATGCAGTGCTGGCATTAGATTCGGACTTTCCACCGAGGTCGCCCCTATGGAAACACCCAGACACAGCCCCTCACACTGAGCAGACCACCCTTTAAGAGCTTTCTCTCGCCACGAAATAGTAGGGTCATGGGTAATCAACCAGGGAAGCCCCAGCACCACCGGATACGCAGGAGAGTCAATCAGATAGAGCTGAATCGTCTCCTCATGACCCCCCTGCGCCACCATCTTAAGGGGCGCTGTGACCTCCCTAATCAACCCAGATCCTAACGGACGGCTATCTAGGGCATGTACAGGGAAAGGCTTATCAACGGGAAGGAGAGGAATCCCTAACTCTACACAGAACTGGCGATCTACAAAATTCCCAGCTGCGCCTGAATCTACTAGCACCTTATGCTGGGAACGAGGTGCAACCTGTGGAAAACAAACAGGCAAGGTTATGTGAACGACAGAAAGCTCTGGGTAAGTAGGGCGCCTACTCACCTGGGGGGACTCCCCAATGCGTGGCCTGCCTTCACCTCCACCGGGGGACCTTCCCCAACACCTAGCCGCGGTGTGCCCTCCACGGCCACAGTTAGTGCAGGGAACGGCCCCCCTCGGGTTCCTACTCCTCCGTTCTCTAGCGCCAGCACCCCCGAGCTCCATAGGGCTCGGCTCTGAGGTGCTGGAGGGTGAAATGGGCGACCCCCACCCGGGACGTCCACGGGTGGCGAGCAGGGTGTCCAGCCGAATGGCCATGTCGACCAGTTGGTCAAACAACAACGTGGTATCCCTGCACGCCAACTCTCTCTGGACGTCCTCCCGGAGGCTGCAGCGGAAGTGGTCTATGAGGGCCCGCTCATTCCACCCTGCATCTGCCGCTAGAGTCCGGAACTCCAGAGCAAAATCCTGGGCGCTCCTCATCCCCTGTCGGAGGTAGAACAGACGTTCCCCCGCCGCCTTCCCTTCTGGTGGATGGTCAAACACGGCACGGAAGCGGCGGGAGAACTCTGCATAGGTAACGGTAGCGGCGTCCATTCTCCTCCATTCGGCGTTGGCCCACTCCAACGCCTTGCCGGTGAGACAGGAGATGAGGGCGGAGACGCTCTCGTGTCCCGAGGGCGCCGGGTGTACGGTGGCGAGGTAGAGCTCTACTTGCAGCAGGAACCCTTGACACCCGGCAGCGGAGCCGTCGTACGCCCTCGGGAGCGAGAGCCGAATCCCACTGGTTTCCGGAAGGTGGACAGGAGGACTGACCGATGGGGATGGTCCGGTAGGTGGGGGTGTGGGTACCCCGCTGCTTTCCCATCGGTGGAGAGTGTTCATCACCCGATCCAGGGCGTGACCGATCTGGTTGATCCTGTCCTCCTGCCCACGAAGACGGTCCTCCATAATCTCTGTTGGCGCGGTTTCTCCTGCTGATTCCATGGTGTGATGTGTGATTCTTTCAGAACGCTGAGTGGGGATGTGGTGCAGGGAATCAAGCGCAGGAACAAGGGTGTTCGTCAACAGACTTTAGTAATCCAAAATAGTAACTCCAAACAGGTGAATAGCCAACCCAACCGGGAGGCATGAACAAATTACGCACACACACAACAGTGCGTAAAACAAGAAAAGGCGCACGCAGTGCGGACTCTCGACACAAACAACACGAGAGAGAAAAACCATCAACAGCAACAGCTGACATAACAATCACACATAACACCTGCCCCAACACACGATAACTAAATAGGAAACAAAATCAAACACTAACAAGGGACAGGTGTACAAACAGACAAAACCAAACAAACATGAAACATCGAACGGTGGCAGCTAGTACTCCGGGGACGATGACCGCCGAAGCCTGCCCGAACAAGGAGGAGGAGCAGCCTCGGCCGAAACCGTGACAGGTAGGCTACAATCGGAAATGGCCTGCTGTGATTGGTATCCTGAATCTCATTTAGGCTATTGTTATTGTATATGGTGGCTTTAGCTTTGAATTAGGGGCATTTTATTGACATTCGATTAATGGATATAACTCCTATTTAGGATATTGTTGATCCTTACTGCTATAGGAAGGGAAATATTAAAAATGATCACCAAGGTGATACAAGAAGTTAACCTTTTCTCATATCAAATAATGAATCAATTAGATTTGTAACTGTCCTCATGGTTGGTTTGTATAATATTATGTAAGCAGGTGGACTGGTCTCTTCCTTGAATACATATTAAACTTAATTTGTTTTCATAAGACAAACAATATTGACATTGTCAGTGTCTGGTGGTATGCTCAGTTTGTTTGTGTCTATATCTCTGTTTGGCCAGTAGGAAATGCCAGCCGCTATAGCTAGATCATCTGAAATCATGGATGGTGGAGGAGTGGAGGCTGGTGGGAGGAGCTATAGGAGGACGGGCTCATTGTAATGGCTGGAATGGAATAAATGGAACGGTATCAAACACATCAAACATATGGAAACCATGTGTTTGACTCCGTTCCAAATAATTACATTCCAGCCATTACAACGAGCCCGCCCTCCAATAGCTCCCCCCACCAGCCTCCACTGGTCTGGATTCAAGGTCTACATCAATAATAGTTAGTTAGAAGGATATAGCAGAGCCTACTATGAGCTACTCTACCATATATTACAGTAATTCCATCTGGCACACATAATCCAGCATTTATATTTTAACCCAGTATTATGTCATATTTGTTATTCCAGCACTGTACGCCTGCTTCAACTAATCAAGGGCTTGATGATTGGTTCCGTTGACTACTTGAATTAGGTGTGCTAGTGTTGGAATAGGACACATTTGTGCAACGACTAGGGCTCTCCAAGGAATAGACATTAACTGAATGGAGTCAGCATCTCATTTTGAAAGATCATCCTCCAACTGAAGTGACTGAGGAACAAAAATACACAACGCATAATCAAAACAACACCTCACTTTCAAGCCTCTTATATGCCGCCAATCGACACATACAAACTGTGCACAATAATCAGTAGGACTTGAGGTTTTTGTCCAACAGAGGCTTTGTTAGAAGATGAGAAAAGAGAAACTCACAGTCCCTATTTCATACTGAAGGCACATGCTGCCTATGAAAAGAGCTGCTGAATTATGTATATCCACAGAGGAGCCATTTACCAAGAGGTTTCTTAATTGGACTCCAACAGCAGAGGATTTGTATGGGAGCTTGTTTCTCAGGTGTCAATGCACAGCACATATAGTACAGTTGATTCAAAGCATCTTCACCATCATGGTTCACATTGCTTTCCACATTGTGATGGTGTTTTTCTGTCATAATTTAACTCCACCTCACAGCAGAAAGCATCAACACATTATTCTAATAATTGAATGAAAGTGACACATTATGGTAACATTAGAGGGAAATTATAGCAATGAATACAAAATCCTGTTGGAAGAAGTTGTGAGCCACCGAGCAATATACAGTGTAAGATACATTGTTTACATGGTCCACTGGTGGATAGCTTTCCATCTTGAGGTTTCTAGCTGATATCATTAAAATGTGATAGGAAACATCATGTTAGACACCCTGGGGTTCAGTGATTTCCCTGGGAAACTGGGCTAACACGTGGCGGCACTCTTGGTATGACAACCGTGAGCTGGGAAAACACAACACACCACGGATTGCCAAAGTCAGAACTGTTGCCTTAGCAACTGCTCAGAGCCTCTAGCTCCTGCTCCCAGTGCAGTTGTTGTTGTAAAGCTGAGACTATGTAGGATTTATTTTTATAGATTTGCACCATGAGACCTGTCTCTGGACTGCTGTGTGGAGCTAAAACCCATACTTACTTGGGTTTGGTCAGTGTGTGTGTGTTTGTGTGCATGTGTCTTCGTGTCTGTGTGTCTGCGTGTGTGTGTGTGGTGGACATTAAGCTGTTTTGATAGAGTGGCTTGCGAAAGTATTCAACCCCCTTGGCATTTTTCCTATTTTGTTGCCTTACAACCTGGAATTAAAATAGATTTTTGGGGGGTTTGTATCATTTGATTTACACAACATGCCTACCACTTTGAAAATGCTAAAAAATGTTTGGGTGAAACAAACAAGAAATAAGACAAAAAAACAGAAAACTTGAGCGTGCATAACTATTCACCCTCCCAAGGTCTATACTTTGTAGAGCCACCTTTTGCAGCAATTACAGCTGCAAGTCTCTTGGGGTATGTCTCTGTTAGCTTGGCACATCTAGCCACTAGGATTTTTGCCCATTCTTCAAGGCAAAACTTATCCAGCTCCTTCAAATTGGATGGGTTCCACTGGTGTACAGCAATCTTTAAGTCATACCAAAGATTCTCAATTGGATTTAGGTCTGGGCTTTGACTAGGCCATTCCAAGACATTTCAATGTTTCCCCTTAAACTACTCGAGTGTTGCTTTAGCAGTATGCTTAGGGTCATTGTCCTGCTGGAAGGTGAACCTCCGTCCCAGTCTCAAATCTCTGGAAGACTGAAACAGGTTTCCCTCAAGAAGTTCCCTGTATTTAGCGCCATCCATCATTCCTTCAATTCTGACCAGTTTCCCAGTCCCTGCCGATGAAAAACATCCCCACAGCATGATGCTGCCACCACCATGCTTCACTGTGGGGATGGTGTTTTCGGGGTGATGAAAGGTGTTGGGTTTGCGCCAGACATAGCGTTTTCCTTGATGGCCAAAAAGCTCAATTTTAGTCTCATCTGACCAGAGTACCTTCTTCCATATGTTTGGGGAGTCTCCCACATGGCTTTTGGCGAACACCAAACGTGTTTGCTTATTTTTTTCTTTAAGCAATGGCTTTTTTCTGGCCATTCTTCCGTAAAGCCCAGCTCTGTAGAGTGTACGGCTTAAAGTGGTCCTATGGACAGATACTCCAATCTCTGCTGTGGAGCTTTGCACCTCCTTCAGGGTTATCTTTGGTCTCTGTCAGTGGGTGCTGTAGGTGGGTGTGGTGCAGGAATCAGGCGCAGGACGCAGAAAATTAGTCTAAAAAGACTTTAGTGAAAGCACACTCAATACACGAGCCAAAAAGCCCGGAGGCGAGAAAATACGCACACAGGCGTAAACCAAAAGGCGCACTAACATGTGCGAAAATACCCTCCTAAACAGAGGAGGAAAACCACGAAGAGCAAACGGGCAACAGTAGCGCACAAACACGACAGCGAAACAATCACACACAACACCTGACAAACACAACGAGAACTTATAGGACACTAATTAGCGCTAAACGAAAACAGGTGTACAACATAAAGACAAAACCAAACGAACATAGAAACATTCAACGGTGGCAGCTAGTACTCCGGAGACGACGACCGCCGAAGCCTGCCCGAGCAAGGAAGAGAGGCAGCCTCGGCCGAAACCGTGACAGTACCCCCCCCCTTGACGCGCGGCTCCAGACGTGCGCCGACTCCGGCCTCGGGGACGACCAGGAGGACGTGGAGCAGGGCGCGTCGGGTGACTACGGTGGAATTCTGTCAGGAGAGACGGGTTCAAAATGTCTCTCCTCGGCACCCAGCACCGTTCCTCCTGGCCGTACCCCTCCCACTCCACCAGATATTGGAGACCCCCCATCCGACGTCTCGAATCCAAGATGGACCGCACGGAGTACGCCGGTGCCCCCTCGATGTCCAATGGGGGCGGAGGAGTCTCCCTGATTTCATCTTCCTGGAGTGGGCCAGCTATCACCGGCCTGAGAAGAGACACATGGAACGAGGGGTTAATATTTTTATACTCAATAGGCAGTTGTAATCTGTAACACACCTCGTTCAATCTTCTCAGGACTTTAAACGGCCCCACAAACCGCCGACCCAGTTTCCGACAGGGCAGGCGGAGGGGCAGGTTTCTGGTAGAGAGCCAGACTCGATCACCAGGTGCGTACACCGGCCCCTCACTGCGGTGGAGATCGGCGCTCGCCTTCTGACGACGGAGGGCCCGCTGCAGGTGGACGTGTGCAGCGTTCCACGTCTCCTCCGAGTGCCGCACCCACTCATCCACCGCAGGAGCCTCGATCTGGCTCTGCTGCCAAGGTGCCAGAACCGGCTGGTAAGCTAACACACATTGGAAAGGGGTTAGGTTAGTTGAGGAATGGCGTAGGGAATTCTGGGCCATTTCTGCCCAGGGAACGTACCGTGCCCACTCCTCCGGCCGGTCCTGGCAGTATGATCTAAGAAACCTGCCCACATCCTGGTTCACACGTTCCACCTGCCCATTACTCTCAGGATGGTAACCCGAGGTGAGGCTCACCGAGAACCCCAAACGCTCCATAAAGGCTCTCCAGACTCTGGAGGTGAATTGGGGACCTCGATCAGACACAATATCCTCGGGTACCCCGTAGTGCCGGAAAACATGGGTGAATAGAGCTTCGGCGGTCTGTAGGGCAGTAGGAAGGCCCGGCATAGGGAGCAAACGACAGGCCTTAGAGAACCGGTCCACAACGACCAGTATAGTAGTATTCCCCTGCGAGGAGGGAAGGTCAGTGATGAAGTCCACCGAGAGGTGAGACCATGGTCATTGTGGAACGGGCAGGGGTTGTAACTTACCCCTAGGCAGATGTCTAGGCGCCTTACACTGGGCGCACACCGAGCAGGAGGAGACATAAACCCTCACATCCCTCGCCAACGTGGGCCACCAGTACTTAGCACTAAGGCAGTGCACTGTCCGGCCTATACCAGGATGTCCAGAGGAGGGTGACGTGTGAGCCCAATAGATCAATCGATCCCGAACCTCGAGCGGGACGTACGTCCGACCCTCCGGGCATTGAGGAGGACTAGGGTCGGTGCGCAACGCCCGCTCGATCTCAGCATCGACCTCCCACACTACCGGTGCCACCAGACAAGACTCCGGCAGTATGGGAGTGGGCTCCACAGACCTCTCCTCCGTGTCGTACCGCCGAGACAGTGCGTCTGCCTTACCGTTCTGTGACCCAGGGATGTACGTGATCTTAAATACGAACCGGGCCAAAAACATGTTCCACCGCGCCTGGCGAGGGTTCAGTCTCCTAGCTGCCCGGATGTACTCCAGGTTACGGTGGTCAGTCAAAATGAGGAAAGGGTGTTGAGCCCCCTCAAGCCAGTGCCTCCACACCTTTAGGGCCTGTACCACGGCTAACAGCTCCCTGTCCCCTACGTCATAATTTCGCTCCGCCGGACTGAGCTTTTTGGAATAAAAAGCACAGGGGCGGAGTTTAGGTGGCGTGCCGGACCGTTGCGAAAGCACGGCTCCTATACCGGCCTCTGACGCGTCCACCTCTACCTGAAATGGTAAAGAGGGATCCGGATGCACCAGCACCGGAGCCGAAGTAAACAGGTCCTTCAGCCTCCCAAAAGCCCTGTCCGCCTCGGCTGACCACTGCAAACGCACCGGACCCCCCTTTAAAAGAGACGTTATGGGAGCTGCCACCTGTCCAAAACCCCGGATAAACCTCCGGTAGTAATTCACAAACCCCAAAAACTGCTGCACCTCTTTAACAGTGGTTGGAGTTTGCCAATTACGCACGGCTGACACCCAGTCAACCTCCATCTTCACCCCTGACGCAGACAACTGATAACCCAAAAAGGAGATCGACTCCTGGAAAAACAGACACTTCTCTGCCTTGACATACAGGTCGTGCTCCAACAGCCTCCTCAACACTCGGCGCACAAGGGCCACATGCTCGACTCGGGTAGACGAGTACACGAGAATGTCATCTATGTACACGACCACCCCCTGCCCCTGCATGTCCCTGAATATCTCATCCACGAATGATTGGAAAACTGAAGGAGCGTTCATCAACCCGTATGGCATGACAAGATACTCGTAATGCCCCGAGGTGGTACTAAATGCTGTCTTCCATTCATCGCCCTCCCTAATGCGCACCAAGTTGTAAGCGCTCCTGAGATCTAATTTAGTGAAAAAACGCGCCCCGTGCAATGACTCCGTCATGGTCGCAATCAGAGGAAGTGGATAACTGTACTTCACCGTGATCTGATTGAGACTACGGTAATCAATGCACGGGCGTAACCCTCCATCCTTTTTCTTCACAAAAAAGAAACTCGAGGACGCAGGGGAAGTGGATGGCCGTATGTATCCTTGTCTCAGAGATTCGTCTATGTAAGTCTCCATAGCTCTCTTCTCCTCTTGAGACAGGATACACATGGCTCTGTGGGAGCGCAGCTCCTGCCTGGAGGTCTATCGCACAATCTCCCTGCCTATGGGGAGGCAACTGCGTCGCCCTCGACTTACTGAACACAATAGCCAAATCCTCATACTCAGGGGGAATGTGCAATGCGGGCACCTGGTTTGGACTCTCCACCGAGGTAGCCCCCACGGAAACGCCTAAACATCGACCCACACACTGGGCAGACCACTCCATCAGAGCCCTCTCCTGCCACGAAATAGACGGGTTATGGATACTCAACCAGGGCATGCCCAGCACCACCGGATACGCAGGCGAGTCGATCAGAAATAGCTGGATAATCTCCTCATGACCCCCCTGCGCACACATCCTAAGTGGCGCCGTGACCTCCCTGATCAAGCCCGATCCCAACGGACGGCTATCTAGGGCATGAACGGGGAATGGGACGTCAACAGGAAGAAGGGGAATCCCTAATTCTAAACAAAATTTTCTATCAACAAAATTCCCAGCCGCGCCTGAATCTACCAGCGCCTTATGCTGGGAATGAGGTGCTACCTGTGGAAAACGCACAGGTATACAAAAGTGCGCAACAGAGAGCTCTGGGTAAGTGGGGCGCCTACTCACCTGGAAGGACTCCCCAGTGCGGAGCCTGTCATCTTCTCCCCTAGGAGACCCTCCCCAGCACCTAGCCGCGGTGTGTCCTCCACGGCCACAGTTGGTGCAGGGGACGGCCCCCCTCGTACTCCGACCCCTCCTCTCTCTAGCGCCAGCGCCCCCAAGCTCCATAGGGCTCGGCTCGGAGGCGCTGGAGGATGAAATGGACGGACCCCCCTCGGAACGTCCGTGGGTAGCCAGCAGGGTGTCCAGCCTGATGGACATGTCCACTAACTGATCGAAAGAGAGGCTGGTATCCCTGCAGGCCAGCTCCCGACGGACGTCCTCTCGTAGACTACAGTGGTAGTGATCGATGAGGGCCCGCTCATTCCACCCTGCATCCGCCGCTAGAGTACGGAATTCTAAAGCGAACTCCTGGGCGCTCCTCCTCCCCTGCCGGAGGTAGAACAGACGCTCCCCCGCCGCTTTCCCCTCAGGTGGATGGTCAAACACAGCCCTGAAGCGGCGGGAGAACTCAGAGTAGGTGATGGTGGTGGCGTCTATTCTCCTCCACTCGGCGTTGGCCCATTCCAACGCCTTGCCGGTAAGACAGGAGATGAGGGCGGACACGCTCTCGTGTCCAGAGGGCGCCGGGTGCACGGTGGCCAGGTATAGCTCCACCTGTAGAAGGAAGCCCTGACACCCGGCAGCGGTCCCATCATAGGCCCTCGGGAGCGAGAGTCGAATTCCCCTGGGTTCCGGAGCTTGAATGGGCTGACTGGCCGATGGTGATGGTAGGGGAGGTGGAGTTGGGGGTGTCCCTCTGGTCTCCCAGCATTGAAGGGTGTTTATAACGTCCTGCAGGGCGGTCCCGATACGAAGGATCTGGTCATTCTGCTCACGGACCCGATCCTCCAGAGACTCCTGTGCTGCTGCGGCTCCTGCTGATTCCATCCTTCAGGTGTGTGATTCTGTCAGTGGGTGCTGTAGGTGGGTGTGGTGCAGGAATCAGGCGCAGGACGCAGAAAATTAGTCTAAAAAGACTTTAGTGAAAGCACACTCAATACACGAGCCAAAAAGCCCGGAGGCGAGAAAATACGCACACAGGCGTAAACCAAAAGGCGCACTAACATGTGCGAAAATACCCTCCTAAACAGAGGAGGAAAACCACGAAGAGCAAACGGGCAACAGTAGCGCACAAACACGACAGCGAAACAATCACACACAACACCTGACGAACACAACGAGAACTTATAGGACACTAATTAGCGCTAAACGAAAACAGGTGTACAACATAAAGACAAAACCAAACGAACATAGAAACATTCAACGGTGGCAGCTAGTACTCCGGAGACGACGACCGCCGAAGCCTGCCCGAGCAAGGAAGAGAGGCAGCCTCGGCCGAAACCGTGACAGTCTCGTTGTTGCCTCTCTGATTAATGCCCTCCTTGCCTGGTCCGTGAGTTTTGGTGGGTGGCCCTCTCTTGGCAGGTTTGTTGTGGTGCCATCTTTCCATTTTTTAATAATGGATTTAATGGTGCTCCGTGGGGTGTTCAAAGTTTCTGATATTTTTTATAACCCAACCCTGATCTGTACTTCTCCACATTTTTGTCCCTGACCTGTTTAGAGAGCTCCTTGGTCTTCATGGTGCCGCTTGCTTGGTGGTGCCCCTTGCTTAGTGGTGTTGCAGACTCTGGGGCCTTTCAGAACAGGTGTATGTATACTGAGATCATGTGACAGATCATGTGGCACTTAGATTGCACACAGGTGGACTTTATTTAACTAATTATGTGACTTCTGAAGGTAATTGGCTGCACCAGATCTTATTTAGGGGCATCATAGCAAAGGGGGTGAATACATATGCACCCACCACTTTTCCATAATTCATTTTTTTGAATTTTTTGAAACAAGTTATTTTTTTCATTTCACTTCACCAATTTGGAATATTTTGTGTATGTCCATTACATTAAATCCAAATAAAAATCAATTTAAATTACAGGTTATAATGCAACAAAATAGGAAAAATGCCAAGGGGGATGAATACTTTTGCAAGGCACTGCATTCAGTAGTGGACTATTATATTACATAACAAATCTCCCAAAACTAGACTATTGCAGGAAGTGGCTATACTGATAAAGTGGCATTGAATTAATCTATAGTATGTGTGGACATAGCTTTTCTAGCTGATATAGAAAACCAGTTAATACGTTTGAAAAACATTCCAGAAAGTTTGAAAATCCACATCCTAGTCCTCCTATTTCAACTAGCACATTGTAACCATTGAAAAGATCAATGAGCTGTACCACATGATGAAGTGAATGGTGATATTCTCTGATATCATTGAGGACTGTACTGCATCTGCCCTTCGCCTGTGAAAAGCAAAATAACTGTCCCTACGCCCATGAATTAACGATTATCTCCGAAATGATGCTGAACCCAGGGTAAATTGCCTACAGCTGCATGGCATCCTGTAGGACAGCCATCACTACCTCTGCCATTGGTACTCACTTGCAGGGCCGGATTACCGAATTGGCATGCATGGCACGTGCCCCGGGGCCCCCGACCTCCAGAGGGCCCCCAACCAAATTTTTTAATAATTTTTTAGGGGGTTTGTAGGTGTTGATACATTTTCCACACCACTCTGGAGTCAAAAGCCATTTTAAACCTCAAATAAACTACAAGTTTTAGATTTCCTGCATTGCAGGAAAGTTGTCCTGCAACAGGGTGATCAAATTAAGATCCAACACCTGTACACAGATAGAACAATGAGCCAGATATTTCACTGGATGTATAAATGAGAAGCATCCGGTTGGTGTTTACACTCACTACTAAATATGGTGATGAGAGGAAGCCCAGTGCCCGGCGGTGGGAGAAGATGGGGTGAGATGGATTATGGCCGACATTCTGCAAATTTTCTCATTGATTAAACATTTGATCTCAATACAGTTTTCTGTTTCCAAAACTAGAATCAGTTACGAACAGAGTGGACTAAGTTTTGTAGTCTTTACCCTTTGCCAAAGTTTCAAAAAATTGCATTCTTTAGAAGGAGTGCAAGGGCGAATTGAGTTTTTGCACACGCGCACTTCACAGAGTAGCCGTTCCCTAACGGAAATATGCAAATAAATGCTAGCTAGAACGCGCCAATAGGATCTCGCTAGCTTGTGCTTGGCTCTGCACACCTTGCTTTTTGGCCCACTATGATTAATTTGCTCCCATTGGAAACGACAGGCCCTGGTCTATCGTGAGTTAGTTATAAGAATCTTTGACCTGTATGTCAACCGTGGCCTTGGAACCAAATGGTTAATGATTAATTCAAACAGAGCTGCCACAGTCACATCGTTGCCTTCATGGTTTGATACGGCTGTTTGTTTGTGTCCCTCGCATGTGCTTTATTCTGGGTGTGCATATTTAGTATGTGCCTTGAATTTAACTAAGGCATGTTAAACTACAGTGAGGGAAAAAAGTATTTGATCCCCTGCTGATTTTGTACGTTTGCCCACTGACAAAGAAATGATCAGTCTATAATTTTAATGGTAGGTTTATTTGAAAAGTGAGAGACAGAATAATAACAAAAAAATCCAGAAAAACGCATTTCAAAACTTTTATAAATTGATTTGCATTTTAATGAGGGAAATAAGTATTTGACCCCCTCTCAATCAGAAAGATTTCTGGCTCCCAGGTGTCTTTTATACAGGTAACGAGCTGAGATTAGGAGCACACTCTTAAAGGGAGTGCTCCTAATCTCAGCTTGTTACCTGTATAAAAGACCCCTGTCCACAGAAGCAATCATCAATCAGATTCCAAACTCTCCACCATGGCCAAGACCAAAGAGCTCTCCAAGGATGTCAGGGACAAGATTGTAGACCTACACAAGGCTGGAATGGGCTAGAAGACCATCGCCAAGCAGCTTGGTGAGAAGGTGACAACAGTTGGTGCGATTATTCGCAAATAGAAGAAACACAAAAGAACTGTCAATCTCCCTCGGCCTGGGGCTCCATGCAAGATCTCACCTCGTGGAGTTGCAATGATCATGAGAACGGTGAGAAATCAGCCCAGAACTACACGGGAGGATCTTGTCAATGATCTCAAGGCAGCTGGGACCATAGTCACCAAGAAAACAATTGGTAACACACTATGCCGTGAAGGACTGAAATCCTGCAGCGCCCGCAATGTCCCCCTGCTCAAGAAAGCACATATACAGGCCCGTCTGAAGTTTGCCAATAAACATCTGAATGATTCAGAGGAGAATTGGGTGAAAGTGTTGTGGCAGATGAGACCAAAATCGAGGTCTTTGGCATCAACTCAACTCGCCGTGTTTGGAGGAGGAGGAATGCTGCCTATGACCCCAAGAACACCATCCCCACCGTCAAACATGGAGGTGGAAACATTATGCTTAGGGGGTGTTTTTCTGCTAAGGGGACAGAACAACTTCACCGCATCAAAGGGACGATGGACGGGGCCATGTACCGTCAAATCTTGGGTGAGAATCTCCTTCCCTCAGCCAGGGCATTGAAAATGGGTCGTGGATGGGTATTCCAGCATGACAATGACCCAAAACACACATCCAAGGCAACAAAGGAGTGGCTCGAGAAGAAGCACATTAAGGTCCTGGAGTGGCCTAGCCAGTCTCCAGACCTTAATCCCATAGAAAATTTGTGGAGGGAGCTGAAGGGTTGAGTTGCCAAACGTCAGCCTCAAAACCTTAATGACTTGGAGAAGATCTGCAAAGAGGAGTGGAACAAAATTAAAATGCAAATCAATTTATAACATTTTTGACATGCGTTTTTCTGGATTTTTTTGTTGTTATTCTGTCTCTCACTGTTCAAATAAACCTACCATTAAAATTATAGACTGATCATGTCTTTGTCAGTGGGCAAACGATTTGCATTTTAATGAGGGAAATAAGTATTTGACCCCTCTGCAAAACATGACCTAGTACTTGGTGGCAAAACCCTTGTTGGCAATCACAGAGGTTAGACGTTTCTTGTAGTTGGCCACCAGGTTTGCACATGTCTCAGGAGGGATTTTGTTCCACTCCTCTTTGCAGATCTTCTCCAAGTCATTAAGGTTTCGAGGCTGACGTTTGGCAACTCGAACCTTCAGCTCCCTCCACAGATTTTCTATGGGATTAAGGTCTGGAGACTGGCTAGGCCACTCCAGGACCTTAATGTGCTTCTTCTTGAGCCACTCCTTTGTTGCCTTGGCCATGTGTTTTGGATCATTGTCATGCTGGAATACCCATCTACGACCCATTTTCAATGCCCTAGCTGAGGGAAGGAGGTTCTCACCCAAGATTTGACAGTACATGGCCCCGTCCATCGTCCCTTTGATGCGGTGAAGTTGTCCTGTCCCCTTAGCAGAAAAACACCCCCAAAGCATAATGTTTCCACCTCCATGTTTGACGGTGGGGATGGTGTTCTTGGGGTCATAGGCAGCATTCCTCCTCCTCCAAACACGGTGAGTTGAGTTGATACCAAAGAGCTCGATTTTGGTCTCTTCTGACCACAACACTTTCACCCAGTTCTCCTCTGAATCATTCAGATGTTCATTGGCAAACTTCAGACGGCCCTGTATAAGTGCTTTCTTGAGCAGGGGGACCTTGCGGGCGCTGCAGGATTTCAGTCCTTCACGGCATAGTGTGTTACCAATTGTTTTCTTGGTGACTATGGTCCCAGCTGCCTTGAGATCATTGACAAGATCCTTCCGTGTAGTTCTGGGCTGATTCCTCACCGTTCTCATGATCATTGCAACTCCACGAGGTGAGATCTTGCATGGAGCCCCAGGCCGAGGGAGATTGACAGTTATTTTGTGTTTCTTCCATTTGCGAATAATTGCACCAACTGTTGTCACCTTCTCACCAAGCTGCTTGGCGATGGTCTTGTAGCCCATTCCAGCCTTGTGTAGGTCTACAATCTTATCCCTGACATCCTTGGAGAGCTCTTTTGTCTTGGCCATGGTGGAGAGTTTGGAATCTGATTGATTGATTGCTTCTGTGGACAGGTGTCTTTTATACAGGCAACAAGCTGAGATTAGGAGCACTCCCTTTAAGAGTGTGCTCCTAATCTCAGCTCGTTACCTGTATAAAAGACACATGGGAGCCAGAAATCTTTCTGATTTAGAGGGGGACAAATACTTATTTCCCTCATTAAAATGCAAATCAATTTATAACATTTTTGACATGCGTTTTTCTGGATTTTGTTGTTGTTATTCTGTCTCTCACTGTTGAAATAAACCTACCATTAAAATTATAGACTGATCATTTCTTTGTCAGTGGGCAAACGTACAAAATCAGCAGGGGATCAAATACTTTTTTCCCTCACTGTAACTGCCATTCTCATATATAAAAGAGCCTTCACAGAAATCTAATATTTTTGGAGGATTTATAAATAGCTAGGTTGATGAAAACTCATTCCACAGGACAAATCTCCAAACAGCAATGGCAGAGACATTAGAGAAAGTTTGACAACCAGTATTTTTTTCCAAAAGACCTTGGGTCATACATTCTCAAAGCAACATCATGTCATTTGAACAAAACCTCCAGTCTAATAATATCTATGTGGGAATGCTGCATTGTATTTATACTGCATACAGTAGCCATATTGAAGCGTTTGCCACACTATCCTGTACATTGTCATGAATTGCAAACTATTTTTAGAACAAAATAAAAGTTTTGTTAATGTCACTATACTTACTTTATATTTAATCTTGCCTGAGATGGGAGTGCCTGGTTAAAGCTCTTTCACGTCTCGATCAATAGACCTACAGCTATCATTAGTGACATAAGTGGTGATTAGATCCTTTTCCAAACAGTATTCTTATGCTTATTCATTGGTTGGCCTGTACATAGAGAATAGAACAACTGTCATATTATCGATGTGCCTATCAGTATCATGACCACCGAGTTGGCCCTAATTAGCCCTAATTAGGGTGTAGATCTTCATTTGTGCCAGCTTGCGACAGCAGAAAAATAATCCTGCAGCAAAAGGAAATGTGAATTATTTTGTGGATTATAATTAATGGACATTGTTGCAGGAGTTGATACATTTTCCACGCCACTCAGGAGGCAGAAGCCTTTTTAAACCTCAAATACGCTACAAGTTTTAGATTTTTGACCCTAATGATCCTGATCAGTGCTGCTCAATCGACTCAGAAACCTTGTTAAACAACAGAAAGAAGCTCCAGTAGCCATGTTAACTATTGACAATGTTCATTTGTTCATGCGAAGAGACACAGGAAAACGTGGGTAGATCTGTTCTAACAACTCCCTTACACAGGTATTTTCTCTGAATATAGAAGCAGTAGCCTAGTAACAATATGAACATCAAAAGTCCTTGTGCAGATCCTTTCTCTGACTAAGAAAGTAGGAAAATAATTATGGGGGAAGCCTAAAGTGGCAATAAACTAACTGAAAACCAAACTGTCATTCACAGTTGTGCTTCTAACTACTGTCAGAGAATGGAAGGAGCATGTAATCTAATTTCAAGACAATCTCTGAAGCCACTGTCAGTGGCTTGCACTTGCACAGAATTGTGGCAAATTATAACAACATAGTTGAAGGGCTGCTGAGATTTGACGGCCACAGTCTAATCCCCTGTAGGGTACCCTCTTTGGAGGATTGCTCTTCAAAGCACTGTGTAGTGTGTACCATGTACCCTGTGTAGTGTGTACCATGTGCCCTGTGTAGTGTGTACCATGTGCCCTGTTTAGTGTGTACCATGTACCATGTGTAGTGTGTACCATGTACCCTGTGTAGTGTGTACCATGTGCCCTGTGTAGTGTGTACCATGTGCCCTGTGTAGTGTGTACCATGTGCCCTGTGTAGTGTGTACCATGTGTAGTGTGTACCATGTGCTCTGTGTAGTTTGTACCATGTGCCCTGTGTAGTGTGTACCTTGTGCCCTGTGTAGTGTGTACCATGTGCCCTGTGTAGTGTGTACCATGTGCCCTGTGTGGTGTGTACCATGTGCTCTGTGTAGTGTGTACCATGTGCCCTGAGTAGTGTGTACCATGTGCCCTGTGTAGTGTGTACCATGTGCTCTGTGTAGTTTATAACCATGTGCCCTGTGTACCTTGTGCCCTGTGTAGTGTGTACCATGTGTCCTGTGTAGTGTGTACCATGTGCCCTGTGTAGTGTGTACCATGTGTCCTGTGTAGTGTGTACCATGTGCCCTGTGTAGTGTACCATGTGCCCTGTGTAGTGTGTACCATGTGTACCAGCAACAGGAGCATCTGTAGCTCTGTGTATAAATGGAGGGTCAAGATGGACTGCTGCTGTATCACCCGTCACAACACTAATGAGCCATGGTTCTTCTTCAATCACGCTCTCTCTCCATACCATCTCTCTCTCACTCTCTTTCTCTCCCCCCCCTACTCTTTCTCTCTCTCCCCTACCTCCATCTCTCTTTCTCTCTCCTACCTCAATCTCTCCCTCTATCCCTACAACTCTCTCTCCCCTACCTCAATCTCTCCCTCTATCCCTACAACTCTCTCTCCCCTACCTCAATCTCTCCCTCTATCCCTACAACTCTCTCTCCCCTACCTCAATCTCTTCCTCTATCCCTACAACTCTCTCTCCCCTACCTCAATCTCTCCCTCTATCCCTACAACTCTCTCTCCCCTACCTCAATCTCTCCCTCTATCCCTACAACTCTCTCTCCCCTACCTCAATCTCTCCCTCTATCCCTACAACTCTCTCTCCCCTACCTCAATCTCTCCCTCTATCCCTACAACTCTCTCTCCCCTACCTCAATCTCTCCCTCTATCCCTACAACTCTCTCCCCTACCTCAATCTCTCCCTCTATCCCTACAACTCTCTCTCTCCTACCTCAATCTCTCCCTCTATCCCTACAACTCTCTCTCCCCTACCTCAATCTCTCCCTCTATCCCTACAACTCTCTCTCTCCTACCTCAATCTCTCCCTCTATCCCTACAACTCTCTCTCCCCGCTCCTCTCTTTCATACCTTTCGCACATACTGTTTCCAGGTTGTGGTGTTACTAGCACGACTAGATCTTTGTTATCCTAATGGGCTCTTTGCTTTCTCTGAGCCGTTGCTCCTTTCTGCACTTGTTGTTAATGAGGCCCTCAGACAGAGTCAGGTATGGCATACCACACCAACGTCTGTAAAATATAACTTGTTTTCATTTAGTCTAGTTCAATGAGAGAACTTCTTAACTTCATGGTTTTTCAAAGTGTGGTGCATAATCTTCTGGCTATGAATAGTACTGCCTTTGGGTGCAATTCTGTTTAAATACCAAGCATCATTAATTGAACATAAAACTGGACATAAACCACTATTGCACCATGCAGGGTAACATCCGTTATATTGTTTGTGAAACCAACAGGACCAATAGTTTCATCTTTGTCTTGATACAAACTTGTACGGCTTCATGAGTGGAAATATTTTATTACATGCAGTTGCATAGTCATAGCACTGACATTTAGCAAACTGACACTATGGAAGCTTTAGACAGCCTCAAACTGACACTATGGAAGCTTTAGACAGCCTCAAACAGTCAACAATCATATTTTCAAAACACACAGCAACAATCGAGATGTACACAACTAAAGCCAGCCGCCACAATCACTATAAGTTCATACAGATCACAATTCAATTACGATATTTCTAGAGGTACGTTCCAAATGGTACCCGACTCCCTATAGCGCATTACTTTTGACCAGGGCCAAATGCAGCAGAATAGGTTGACTGTGGGGGAATTGCTTTGCTCCCACTGTTGATACATCTTACAACACAAACATCGGTTTTCCATGCAGCAGGATGGATGCAATTTCAAAGCCTGAGGAAAATAATATTACCTGAGTAAAACAACAAAGGTTATGAGGAAATATGAGAGCAAAGTATGATTTACTAAAGAGACAACTGAAAGGAAAGGACAAAGGAAAGAAAAACTCACATTTCTGTCATCCAAATTGAAAGTTTCTATCACATTATTCAGAACACCTACAAAGAAAACACGCTTAGCATTTTTTATATGTAAACACAATTGATATCAAACAATAACTGTAGAGAAATAACAGCACAGAAACATCTAAATACGTTTTTCAGATAACCAATCTTTGTTTGTGTTTAATCATTGTTAGGCACTTATGGCTGATGAATACAAATAAACAGCGGTAAAAGGACCGTCTCTGAACCAATACGAAGACATCAAACATGAGAAGAGGAATTGGCCATAGTTGGCAAGACAGCACAAACAGATCTGGGACAGGCAAATTTTCATATATCACAATATTGATTTTGAAATGATTGTGACGATCAAACACATTAGATGCAATGTAAATAATTGGATAAGTCTCTTGTTGGAATA
The DNA here is from genome assembly GCF_964263955.1 of Coregonus lavaretus. Taxonomy (NCBI): domain Eukaryota; kingdom Metazoa; phylum Chordata; class Actinopteri; order Salmoniformes; family Salmonidae; genus Coregonus; species Coregonus lavaretus. Next base: position 34,818,019 of record NC_140007.1, read on the forward strand.
GTTTTGGCAGATTCTCTCATCATTGGACATCAATATGATGGAAATATTAAACATAAATAAAACAATACATATATTTTCATAAACATATATATTTTTTCTAATATGTACGTTTACTCTAACACTTCTGATTTCCTTCACCATGTGGATACGATCACGTTTAATCAGACCCATAGCTGGTGAATGCATGGTCTGTATCCACCCAAAGGGAGACAACAAGCAAGTTTGTGCCTCTGTGAAGCTTCTGACATGTTTAGAAGTTATCATAACAGAATCAATTCAACTACACAATGCTCACAATAACTGCACTAACAAATTCGGCAATACTCAAAATGGCAAATAACAAATAGTAATAAATAAAGCATTAGTCAGTTAGCATAGTATGGTTGGATATGTCCGGATGGAGGACGGTCCATGCGATGCGATCAGCCTCAGACACTGTTGGGGTTGTAGCAGAGCATGTTGAGCTGCAGGTTCTCGTCCCAGTGTCTGAGGATGATAAAGAGCTGGTTGGCAGCAGACTTGACCGAGGCTAAGTCCTTTCCTTCAGGGATGGTCTGGGCACTGAGCCACATGCTAGCCTTAGCTGCTATCAGCTCCCACTCTATGAAGTAGCTGGCCGAGCTGTGCTCCAGCCAGGCCAGGGCTACAGCCGTGGCCCACACCATGCCCTCCGTATCCAGCCTCTTCCTGGACCCCGGAACACCAGGGGACGCTTCTGGGGGAGTTTCCACGCTCTCCGACTCCAAGCCCTGTCCGCTGTCAGTCTGGGTGTGAGGGTGCTTGGCGTAGGTGGAGGAGGTAGGCGTGGAGGGGCCGCCCAGGAAGGAAGGAGAAGACCCAGGCCCACCCTCAGTCCGTGGACTCCTGGCCAGGTGAGAGGGGCTGTGCCCCCCTTGTCTGTGGCAGTTGACGACCAGCTCTCCAGGCTGGTGCTGGTGGTGAGCTGCCAGGCTGGTTTCTGTCTCCTTAGCTGAGCTGTGAAACGAAGATGGAGAGGTGGACCTGTGGCTGTCGTCTGCAGCGATGCTGTCTGAGCGGCGGCTGGCTGAGTGGGAGACGTGGTGACCCAGACTGACCCGGTGGCTGGTGAAGGGAGATGTCCACTTCAGCTTGTCCATGGGCACGTTGATGGCCTCACACAGAGCGCTGTCCAGGCAGAACGCACCACATGCAAACTGTAAGGACACCTGTACCAGAGAGAGGGAGATTAATAAAAGTAGTGAAACATATCTTTTTTTTCCCATCCTTCAGCTACACTCAACCCCTCCCATCTATCTCTGAAGAACATCCAGTTTTTATATTTTTCAACTGTGCTGTGATGATGTTTCACAAAATTTCTGAACATTTCTATTCTCATAGTTTCTACAGATTGTCAATTAAAGATCAACATTTTTGCTAAAAAATATTATTAATCGATTGACTATGACTTTTCAAATCACCCAGCAGTGCTATTTGCAGAGTTAGCTCCAGGTAAATGTTGCAATTCTTCAGCCATTCCTGAACCTGCGACCAAAATTTCCTTAAGTGCATGAGGGTGATAGTTTGTAGTGTTATTTCCTTTACTGTCCATTGAGGTATTTAAAACTGTATTATAATCTCCCATCATAATAATAGAGTCTTGTATTGCTTGTAGGCTTGACAAATTATTATATATATTTTCAAAGCATGGATAATCCTTATTATATATATATATATACACACTGCTCAAAAAAATAAAGGGAACACTAAAATAACACATCCTAGATCTGAATGAATGAAATAATCTTATTAAATACTTTTTTCTTTACATAGTTGAATGTGCTGACAACAAAATCACACAAAAATTATCAATGGAAATCAAATGTATCAACCCATGGAGTTCTGGATTTGGAGTCACCCTCAAAATTAAAGTGGAAAACCACACTACAGGCTGATCCAACTTTGATGTAATGTCCTTAAAACAAGTCAAAATGAGGCTCAGTAGTGTGTGTGGCCTCCACGTGCCTGTATGACCTCCCTACAACGCCTGGGCATGCTCCTGATGAGGTGGCGGATGGTCTCCTGAGGGATCTCCTCCCAGACCTGGACTAAAGCATCCGCCAACTCCTGGACAGTCTGTGGTGCAACGTGGCGTTGGTGGATGGAGCGAGACATGATGTCCCAGATGTGCTCAATTGGATTCAGGTCTGGGGAACGGGCGGGCCAGTCCATAGCATCAATGCCTTCCTCTTGCAGGAACTGCTGACACACTCCAGCCACATGAGGTCTAGCATTGTCTTGCATTAGGAGGAACCCAGGGCCAACCGCACCAGCATATGGTCTCACAAGGGGTCTGAGGATCTCATCTCGGTACCTAATGGCAGTCAGGCTACCTCTGGCGAGCACATGGAGGGCTGTGCGGCCCCCCAAAGAAATGCCACCCCACACCATGACTGACCCACCGCCAAACCGGTCATGCTGGAGGATGTTGCAGGCAGCAGAACGTTCTCCACGGCGTCTCCAGACTCTGTCACGTCTGTCACGTGCTCAGTGTGAACCTGCTTTCATCTGTGAAGAGCACAGGGCGCCAGTGGCGAATTTGCCAATCTTGGTGTTCTCTGGCAAATGCCAAACGTCCTGCACGGTGTTGGGCTGAAAGCACAACCCCCACCTGTGGACGTCGGGCCCTCATACCACCCTCATGGAGTCTGTTTCTGACCGTTTGAGCAGACACATGCACATTTGTGGCCTGCTGGAGGTCATTTTGCAGGGCTCTGGCAGTGCTCCTCCTGCTCCTCCTTGCACAAAGGCGGAGGTAGCAGTCCTGCTGCTGGGTTGTTGCCCTCCTACGGCCTCCTCCACGTCTCCTGATGTACTGGCCTGTCTCCTGGTTGCGCCTCCATGCTCTGGACACTACGCTGACAGACACAGCAAACCTTCTTGCCACAGCTCGCATTGATGTGCCATCCTGGATGAGCTGCACTACCTGAGCCACTTGTGTGGGTTGTAGACTCTGTCTCATGCTACCACTAGAGTGAAAGCACTGCCAGCATTCAAAAGTGACCAAAACATCAGCCAGGAAGCATAGGAACTGAGAAGTGGTCTGTGGTCACCACCTGCAAAACCAGTCCTTTATTGGGGGTGTCTTGCTAATTGCCTATAATTTCCACCTGTTGTCTATTCCATTTGCACAACAGCATGTGAAATGTATTGTCAATCAGTGTTGCTTCCTAAGTGGACAGTTTGATTTCACAGAAGTGTGATTGACTTGGAGTTACATTGTGTTGTTTAAGTGTTCCCTTTATTTTTTTGAGCAGTGTATTTGATCCCCTGCTGATTTTGTTCGTTTGCCCACTGACAAAGAAATTATCAGTCTATAATTTTAATGGTAGGTTTATTTGAACAGTGAGAGACAGAATAACAACAAAAAAATCCAGAAAAACGCATGTAAAAAATATTACAAATTGATTTGCATTTTAATGAGGGAAATAAGTATTTGACCCCCTCTCAATCAGAAAGATTTCTGGCTCCCAGGTGTCTTTTATACAGGTAACGAGCTGAGATTAGGAGCACACTCTTAAAGGGAGTGGTCATAATCTTAGTTTGTTACCTGTATAAAAGACACCTGTCCACAGAAGCAATCAATCAATCAGATTCCAAACTCTCCACCATGGCCAAGATCAAAGAGCTCTCCAAGGATGTCAGGGACAAGATTGTAGACCTACACAAGGCTGGAATGGGCTACAAGACCATCGCCAAGCAGCTTGGTGAGAAGGTGACAACAGTTGGTGCGATTATTCGCAAATGGAAGAAACACAAAATAACTGTCAATCTCCCTCGGCCTGGGGCTCCATGCAAGATCTCACCTCGTGGAGTTGCAATGACATTGAGAACGGTGAGGAATCAGCCCAGAACTACACGGGAGGATCTTGGCAATGATCTCAAGGCAGCTGGGACCATAGTCACCAAGAAAACAATTGATAACACACTACGCCGTGAAGGACTGAAATCCTGCAGCGCCCGCAAGGTCCCCCTACTCAAGAAAGCACATATACAGGGCCGTCTGAAGTTTGCCAATAAACATCTGAATGATTCAGAGGAGAACTGGGTGAAAGTGTTGTGGTCAGATGAGACCAAAATCGAGCTCTTTGGTATCAACTCAACTCGCCGTGTTTGGAGGAGGAGGAATTCTGCCTATGACCCCAAGAACACCATCCCACCGTCAAACATGGAGGTGGAAACATTATGCTTTGGGGGTGTTTTTCTGCTAAGGGGACAGGACAACTTCACCGCATCAAAGGGATGATGGACAGGGCCATGTACCGTCAAATCTTGGGTGAGAACCTCCTTCCCTCAGCCAGGGCATTGAAAATGGGTCATGGATGGGTATTCCAGCATGATAATGACCCAAAACACATGGCCAAGGCAACAAATGAGTGGCTCAATAAGAAGCACATTAAGGTCCTGGAGTGGACTAGCCAGTCTGCAGACCTTAATCCCATAGAAAATCTGTGAAGTGAGCTGAAGGTTCGAGTTGCCAAACGTCAGCCTCGAAACCTTAATGACTTGGAGAAGATCTTCAAAGAGGAGTGGAACAAAATCCCTCCTGAGATGTGTGGAAACCTGGTGGCCAACTACAAGAAACATCTGACCTCTGTGATTGCCAACAAGGGTTTTGCCACCAAGTACTAAGTAATGTTTTGCAGAGGGGTCAAATACTTATTTCCCTCATTAAAATGCAAATCAATTTATAACATTTTTTACATGCGTTTTTCTGGATTATTTTGTTGCTATTCTGTCTCTCACTGTTCAAATAAACATACCATAAAAATTATAGACTGATCATGTCTTTGTCAGTGGGCAAACGTACAAAATCAGCAGGGGATCAAATACTTTTTTCCCACACTGTAGCCTCCCTACTGTTATTTTATTTTACTGCTGCTCTTTAGTTATTTGCTTTTATTTTTTTACTTAACACTTTAAAAAAATATGTTTTATGCATTGTTGGTTAAGGGCTTGTAAGTAAGCATTTCTCTGTACTGTCTACACCTGTTGTATTCGGCGCATGTGGCAAATAAAATGTGATTTGATTTTATATTAATTTATTTCCACAATTAACTAATGATATGCATAATAATGTATGCAGTTCATGCTAAGGATTGTTACCTATAACCAGGATTGCCATTACAAAAATTACATTTTTGGCAAGCAATTATTATTTTGGCAAATAATTATTGTGATTCATCCTATACTGTCTTTAACATCATTACTCCATAGCAACACATGTGGGATACATTCACACACACACTCCCCACCCTTCCCCCACAAACAATCACAATCTCAGATGTTCAACAGTTGTGCCATCTCCGAGCCCAACTCAAGAAAGGACTTGATGTGTGAATGCACATACAGTTGTAGCGGTTTGAGAGGCGTGCAAAATTGAGCAAAAAAGGGGAGATTTGATTAACCAATGTCAAGTCCTAGCTGATGGAGCTCAGTTACACCCCTTTCCCCTGAAACACACACATGCTGGTCCCCCGTTGTGACCATTTTCCCAAGCATCTCTGTGCAGTCAGACCTTTTATTATTTTGTGCCACCAGGGCCACAATAATTTGCCCCCTCTCTGATTGTCCGAGTTGTGACCCCCTCCCCATGGGTTACTGCAGCTAGTGTTGCCAGTACTGCCACTACCTGGGTGGGGACACCCCACCGGAATTCCCACCGGCTAGGTACAAGGTCGCCATTAGCAACTCTGAGAAATTCCTTGTATATTATGCTCACCCATTCGGGGGCTTTGGCTTTGTAAGACCAACCCTGCCAGGCAGGCTCAGAATCTTGAGGGGGCAGTGCTGCTTTAGTGGGTCTCTGACCGCATTTATCTTTCTGTCTTGGCTGCATATAGGCTACTTGCAGTAGGCCTATCAAACAGATAAGGACTTCTCCTTAGTGTATGGGTCGCTCAGGTGGGTGTCTCGGGTATAGGGTTGGGGACCGTTCCATCATGACAGGACAATAAATAAATAAACTATATTTATAATTTATTTTAAATGTATATCATATATCTGTACAAAATTGAAAACTCTCTCTGTCACAACTCCTGCTCGCAGACACACATGGGCTCTGGTATTTGCAACCATTTTCCTTTTTCACTCACTTACCTCCACACTTTTCCAAACACAAAAACACACACCCCACCTTCCATCACAATACACCCGCACATACCCACATACTGTGCCTTCTATGTCCTCTGTTTGCTGTGTTTGCTGTTTGCTATCATGTTGATTACAACTTAATTTCAGGCTTTTGCATACTTTTGTGTTATTATCTTCTAATGCTGTCTTTTATCTATTTATATACAGTGGGGAAAAAAAGTATTTAGTCAGCCACCAATTTTGCAAGTTCTCCCACTTAAAAAGATGAGGGAGGCCTGTAATTTTCATCATAGGTACACGTCAACTATGACAGACAAAATGAGGAAAAAAAATCCAGAAAATCACATTGTAGGATTTTTTATGAATTTATTTGCAAATTATGGTGGAAAATAAGTATTTGGTCAATAACAAAAGTTTCTCAATACTTTGTTGTATACCCTTTGTTGGCAATGACACAGGTCAAACGTTTTCTGTAAGTCTTCACAAGGTTTTCACACACTGTTGCTGGTATTTTGGCCCATTCCTCCATGCAGATCTCCTCTAGAGCACTGATGTTTTGGGGCTGTCACTGGGCAACACAGACTTTCAACTCCCTCCAAAGATTTTCTATGGGGTTGAGATCTGGAGACTGGCTAGGCCACTCCAGGACCTTGAAATGCTTCTTACGAAGCCACTCCTTCGTTGCCCGGGCGGTGTGTTTGGGATCATTGTCATGCTGAAAGACCCAGCCACGTTTCATCTTCAATGCCCTTGCTGATGGAAGGAGGTTTTCACTCAAAATCTCACGATACATGGCCCCATTCATTCTTTCCTTTACACGGATCAGTCGTCCTGGTCCCTTTGCAGAAAAACAGCCCCAAAGCATGATGTTTCCACCCCCGTGCTTCACAGTAGGTATGGTGTTCTTTGGATGCAACTCAGCATTCTTTGTCCACCAAACACGACGAGTTGAGTTTTTACCAACAAGTTCTATTTTGGTTTCATCTGACCATATGACATTCTCCCAATCCTCTTCTGGATCATCCAAATGCACTCTAGCAAACTTCAGACGGGCCTGGACATGTACTGGCTTAAGCAGGGGGACACGTCTGCACTGCAGGATTTGAGTCCCTGGCGGCGTAGTGTGTTACTGATGGTAGGCTTTGTTACTTTGGTCCCAGCTCTCTGCAGGTCATTCACTAGGTCCCCCCGTGTGGTTCTGGGATTTTTGCTCACCGTTCTTGTGATCATTTTGACCCCACGGGGTGAGATCTTGCGTGGAGCCCCAGATCGAGGGAGATTATCAGTGGTCTTGTATGTCTTCCATTTCCTAATAATTGCTCCCACAGTTGATTTCTTCAAACCAAGCTGCTTACCTATTGCAGATTCAGTCTTCCCAGCCTGGTGCAGGTCTACAATTTTGTTTCTGGTGTCCTTTGACAGCTCTTTGGTCTTGGCCATAGTGGAGTTTGGAGTGTGACTGTTTGAGGTTGTGGACAGGTGTCTTTTATACTGATAACAAGTTCAAACAGGTGCCATTAATACAGGTAACAAGTGGAGGACAGAGGAGCCTCTTAAAGAAGAAGTTACAGGTCTGTGAGAGCCAGAAATCTTGCTTGTTTGTAGGTGACCAAATACTTATTTTCCACCATAATTTGCAAATAAATTCTTTAAAAATCCTACAATGTGATTTTCTGGATTTTCTGGATTGTCTGTCATAGTTGACGTGTACCTATGATGAAAATTACAGGCCTCTCTCATCTTTTTAAGTGGGAGAACTTGCACAATTGGTGGCTGACTAAATACTTTTTTCCCCCACTGTATACTATAAATAGAAAGTCGAATACTAATTATTTTACAACATTCCCTATCTTGAACGGTATAGTGTTCTTTATCAATTGCTGTATTTTATTGTTTTTCCTCACCAAAAAAATCCCTACTATGGTTAGTATTGGGTGTTCCATTATTTTACTCTTCTATGGGAACTTTGAAATATTTAGAATAGCCATGGAGTAGTCTTGGTGTCTCGGAACAGTTGGTTATCAATATACAGTTTATCGACAACAAGAACTACACGTTTCCCTTTTAATCTATTCACCTTAAAGAGTGGATACAGAACTTTGGCCATTCTGCAATTTCCTTCGGGAACTGATCATTCATGACTATTTTCGTGCTAGCGGGTCTTTTGCCCAGTCTTTTAAACATTATTTTATTTTTAAAGAATGCACATTTGTCAATGATTGGGCGCCTCATATCTCTGTCCTCTCTGTACGAAATGATGTACACGTTCGAGTTTGATTTTGTCGACAGTATCGCCTGGGATCTGTAGCGCTTTAAGAATTATTTTACTACAGCTTAGGATCTTTACCCTCATTTTCTTTGATACCAGTAAGTAACAGATTTTCTCTCATAGATCTAGTCTGTATTTCAAGTAAGGCTTCTCTCAGGAACATTTTTAAGTTATTTAACGTCAGTTTCAATAGTATTGACTGTACCTTTTAGCTTGTTTCTTTCTTTCTCCATTGTCACAGCTTTTTCGTCACTCATCTCGAGGCTCCTTCACCTCCTTTATATTTTTACTGACTAGTTCAAGTATGCCCCGTTTATCATTTAACATTTATATTTTCAAAAACATGCCCTTTTGTCACTGGTGAATTACAGCAACCCTTCTGAAAAACCATGTAGAAAGTATTGGCAGTTGATTGTATTTAGATCCAGTGAACGGTCTTTTATCTAGAACTAATGGTGCACATGTGCAGCAACGCACCAGAGGAATGTAGTCTTTGTTCTCGTTCTCACTCTCCCCCACGGAGTCGCTGGTTTTGCTGTGTGAGCGAAACATGAAGCTCCTGGCGGCCCGGGTCAGGAGTCTCGTCCGGTTGAGAGTCAGCCTGTAGAGGAGAGGAGAGGGATGCAGTACCTCGAGTTCAACTTGAAGTTTCATTCATTACATTTGTGAGTACAAGTACATACAGTGGGGAGAACAAGTATTTGATACACTGCCGATTTTGCAGGTTTTCCTACTTACAAAGCATGTAGTAGGAATTAATTAATTTGCATTTTATTGCATGACATAAGTAATATTTGGTACAGAAACCTTTGTTTGCAATTACAGAGATCATACATTTCCTGTAGGTCTTGACCAGGTTTGCACACACTGCAGCAGGGATTTTGGCCCACTGCTCCATACAGACCTTCTCCAGATCCTTCAGGTTTTGGGGCTGTCGCTGGGCAATACGGACTTTCAGCTCCCTCCAAAGATTTTCTATTGGGTTCAGGTCTGGAGACTGGCTAGGCCACTCCAGGACCTTGAGATGCTTCTTACGGAGCCACTCCTTAGTTGCGCTGGCTGTGTGTTTCGGGTCGTTGTCATGCTGGAAGACCCAGCCACGACCCATCTTCAATGCTCTTACTGAGGGAAGGAGGTTGTTGGCCAAGATCTCGCGATACATGGCCCCATCCATCCTCCCCTCAATACGGTGCAGTCGTCCTGTCCCCTTTGCAGAAAAGCATCCCCAAAGAATGATGTTTCCACCTCCATGCTTCACGGTTGGGATGGTGTTCTTGGGGTTGTACTCATCCTTCTTCTTCCTCCAAACACGGCGAGTGGAGTTTAGACCAAAAAGCTATATTTTTGTCTCATCAGACCACATGACCTTCTCCCATTACTCCTCTGGATCATCCAGATGGTCATTGGCAAACTTCAGACGGGCCTGGACATGCGCTGGCTTGAGCAGGGGGACCTTGCGTGCGCTGCAGGATTTTAATCCATGACGGCGTAGTGTGTTACTAATGGTTTTCTTTGAGACTGTGGTCCCAGCTCTCTTCAGGTCATTGACCAGGTCCTGCCGTGTAGTTCTGGGCTGATCCCTCACCTTCCTCATGATCATTGATGCCCCACGAGGTGAGATCTTGCATGGAGCCCCAGACCGAGGGTGATTGACCGTCATCTTGAACTTCTTCCATTTTCTGTTGGCGCAATTATTCTTCCAATAATTGCGCCAACAGTTGTTGCCGTCTCACCAAGCTGCTTGCCTATTGTCCTGTAGCCCATCCCAGCCTTGTGCAGGTCTACAATTTTATCCCTGATGTCCTTACACAGCTCTCTGGTCTTGGCCATTGTGGAGAGGTTGGAGTCTGTTTGATTGAGTGTGTGGACAGGTGTCTTTTATACAGGTAACAAGTTCAAACAGGTGCAGTTAATACAGGTAATGAGTGGAGAACAGGAGGGCTTCTTAAAGAAAAACTAACAGGTCTGTGAGAGCCGGAATTCTTACTGGTTGGTAGGTGATCAAATACTTATGTCATTCAATAAAATGCAAATTAATTTCTTAAAAATCATACAATGTGAATTTCTGGATTTTTATTTTAGATTCCGTCTCTCACAGTTGAAGTGTACCTATGATAAAAATTACAGACCTCTACATGCTTTGTAAGTAGGAAAACCTGCAAAATCGGCAGTGTATCAAATACTTGTTCTCCCCACTGTACATTGGAATTTCTCTGCGACATAAAGGAGCATTCACAGCCCTTATTATGGTCCTACCATAACCCTGCCATTCTCAGCACATACCTATAGCTGAATAAAATAACAACTGAACTCAATAAACACCAAATCCCTCTTCCGTTTGTCATTTCACAACAACAAAAAGTACGCTCCAGGATAAGTGGTCAATGAGAATTTTTCCTCACACTGAGCAATGCATGAATGGTGCCTAGTGGACCAAAGCACCTGAGTGGTAATGGGTGCCTGAGAGATAAAGGTGATATAGGGGTGAGGTGAAGAAAGGAGCTATATAAAGGAGTCTGTTGAGCTGTGTTGTTAAAGCTCTCCCTCCTCACTGAGTAATTATAGACCTCACTCTAAACTTCTTTTTTTATCCAAGGTTTTTGAAAAAGTTGTTTTCAAGCAAATGGTGGCTTGTTTGATTATGAACAACTTATTTGAAAAATACCAGTCGGGCTTCCACTCACTTCACAGCACAGAAACTGATTTATTGAAAGTCAGTAATGACCTTCTGTTGGCTGCCGATGCCGGTGTGAAATATATTCTAGTTATTTTGGATCTCAGTGCCGCATTTTATACTATTGATTATACTGTAACATCCTTGTTGACCAGCAGGAGAGGTGGATGTGAATCTCCGGCGTTGCCTTCGACTGGTTCAGGTCATATCTATGCAGACGTTTCCCCTGTACATGCTTCCCCTTGGTGACATCATCCGCAATCACTGTGGCACAAATCTAATGCAAGTCAATGATACCTACAGTGCCTTTGGAAAGTATTCAGACCCCTTGATCTTTTACACATTTTGTTACGTTACAGCCTTATTCTAAAATGTATCTACACACAATACCCCATAATGACAAAGCCAAAACAGGTTTTTAGATTATTTTGCTAATTTATAAAAATTAAAAAACGGAAATATCACATTTACATAAGTATCTGGTACCCTTCCCCAGATCTGTGCCTTGACACAATCCTGTCTCGGAGCTCTACGGACAATTCCTTCGACCTCATGGCTTGGTTTTTTGCTCTGACATGCACTGTCAACTGTGGGACCTTATATAGACAGGTGTGTGCCTTTCCAAATCATGTCCAATCAATTGAATTTACCACAGGTGGACTCCAATCAAGTTGTAGAAACATCTCAAGGATGATCAATGGAAACAGGATGCACCTGAGCTCAGTTTCGAGTCTCATAGCAAAGGGTCTGAATACTTATGTAAATAAGGTATTTCTGTTTTAAATTTTTTATAAATGTGCAACATTTTCTAAAAAACTGTTTTCACTTTGTCATTATGAGGTATTGTGTGTAGATTGCTAATGATTTTTTATTTATTTAATCCATTTTAGAATAAGGCAGCAACGTAAGTAATGTGGAAAAAATCAAGCGGTCTGAATACTTTCCGAAGGCACTGTACATTCACATTTTTCGTGCTTCATCTAAAAGTATCTAAAATTGATGTGTAGCTCAACAGTCACTTATAGAGTTTTAGATATTTTATAGCTGTTCTAACATAAGAGACATCTTATGGATGACTTTATGCTGTGGAGATTGCATCACAAAACCCTCTGTTATAATAAATAACAATACACTTGTGGTCACTAAACCTATCATGTACCCTCTCCAGAATGTAAGCTGACAGTGCAGACTGAGCTTTAATTTTAGGGTATTTTCATTCATATCAGGTGCATAACCCCCCATTTTAGGGGACCAAAAGTATTGGGACAAATTCACTTATATGTGTATTAAAGTAGTCAAAAATGACAGTCTGCACTTTAACCTCATAGTCATTGTATCATTTCAAATGCAAAGTGCTGGAGTACAGTCGTGGTCAAAAGTTTCGATGTTTTGTTCCCCGAGCCACTTAGTTATCACTTTTGCCTTATGGCAAGGTGCTCCATCATGTTGGAAAAGGCATTGGTCGTCACCAAACTGTTCTTGGATGGTTGGGAGAAGTTGCTCTCTGAGGATGTGTTGGTACCATTCTTTATTCATGGCTGTGTTCTTAGGCAAAATTGTGAGTGAGCCCACTCCCTTGGCTGAGAAGCAACCCCACACATGAATGGTCTCAGGATGCTTTACTGTTGGCATGACACAGGACTGATGGTAGCGCTCACCTTGTCTTCCCCCGGACAAGGTGTTTTCCGGATGCCCCAAACAATCGGAAAGGGGATTCATCAGAGAAAATGACTTTAAACCAGTCCTCAGAAGTCCAATCCCTGTACCTTTTGCAGAATATCAGTCTGTCCCTGATGTTCTTCCTGGAGAGAAGTGGCTTCTTTGCTGCCCTTCTTGACAACAGGCCATCCTCCAAAAGTCTTCGCCTCACTGTGCGTGCAGATGCACTCACACCTGCCTGCTGCCATTCCTGAGCAAGCTCTGCACTGGTGGTGCCCCGATCCCGCAGCTGAATCAACTTTAGGAGACTGTCCTGGCGCTTGCTGGACTTTCTTGGGCGCCCTGATGCCTTCTTCACAACAATTGAACCTCTCTCCTTGAAGTTCTTGATGATCCGATAAATGGTTGATTTAGGTGCAATCTTACTAGCAGCAATATCCTTGCCTGTGAAGCCCTTTTTGTGCAAAGCAATGATGACAGCACGTGTTTCCTTGCAGGTAACCATGGTTAACAGAGGAAGAACAATGATTTCAAGCACCACCCTCCTTTTAAAGCTTCCAGTCTGTTATTCTAACTCAATCAGCATGACAGAGTGATCTCCAGCCTTGTCCTCGTCAACACTCTCATCTGTGTTAACGAGAGAATCACTGACATGATGGCAGCTGGTCCTTTTGTGGCAGGGCTGAAATGCAGTGGAAATGTTTTTTTGGGATTAAGTTCATTTTCATGGCAAATAGGGACAATTAATTGCAATTCATCTGATCACTCTTCATGACATTCTGGAGTATATGCAAATTGCCATCATCAAAACTGAGGCATCAGACTTTGTGAAAATTAGTATTTGTGTCATTCTCAAAACTTTTGACCACGACCGTACAGAGCCAAAACCACAAAAAATGTGTCACTGTCCTAATAATTTTGGAGCACACTGTATAGTAACAGGAAGTTAAAATTAGATCTAGTTGGTCACTAAGTAACATCTCATCATACAAACAATCATTATAACTGCAAAAGTGTATTATGTATGCCGATTACACAAAACAATGTAACTCAGTGAATTGAAAACCACTCCGCTGTCCCCATTTTCTATTATCAGTTGGCCATGAGACAGCACTAGCGGTACAGTTAGTATGTTATTGTCCCTGACAGTCTCCAGCCTGGCCCTCTCCATCACCCACTTGGCTGAGAAGAGGCTCTCCACCGACTTCTGGTCTGAGGTCACCGACAGGTTTCTCTGAGAGTCTGAGAGAGAGAGAGAGAGAGAGAGAGAGAGAGAGAGAGAGAGACGGGGCACACTAGTTTTCCATTTAGCTATTTTCTCTCTCCCCTGAGCTCAAGACTCCACTCCACACGACACCGCCACAGACATCACAGATAAAAGACACCCATAGAGGCCTGGCAGCCACAGCAGAGGACACACACAATCTAGCAGCTGTGTATGTGTGTGTGTGTTGATTAGACGTTATCAATGTAGACCATAAGAAAACAAATGGGCTTTTCTCAGTTGAAGGAAGACATTCATATAATTTGCTCGATATGGAAGTAGTTTTCCTCGAAAGCAAAACAGGACAGATAAAAACTCACCATCTGTAAAGCTGCATCTTTCCCAGCCAGAGGATGAGGGGGTGCTGCATGGAGAGGCACAATCTTCCACACCTATAACACACCAAAAAGATAGGTCAATGCCATTTGAAAAGTATCACTGTGGACAACATGAACAGTTTACTATATGTGTAAAACATTCAAAGCATATGGATATTAAAACCTGTCAGATCTCTCTGTTTGGCAGGCGTATGACCTCTTCAAACTATCACTTGTCACACATTTTCAAACATTCTTCCTCTCACATACAAATCTTTATGAGTATGTAGTATGGTGAAGGTCTTACTGGTGGGCAGGTGTCCGTCCTCCTCTGACATGCAGCCAGACTGGGAGCGTCCCAGTCCGATGGAGTAACCCCGGTTCTTCCTGTTCCCAGAGCGAGAACTGGTGTGAGAGCCCCTCTTCAGACCCTCACCTGAAACACCCAACAGCAGCTTTCAACACAGATATAATGTATTTCCTGACCAACAATGTAAAGAAGGTCATAGAACGCTACCCTTTTGTAGTATTAAAGGACAAAGTTACGTTATCGTTAATAAAGGTCAGAAGTGTCATGACAATGGATACAAAATATTTAAAAAAAACTCCCTGCCATACAATGTGAATGTATGCATACCATGAACAGGAGTGTCTCTGTCACGTTCGTTCATGAACGGGTCAGACCAAGGCGCAGCGTGATATGCATACATGTTTATTTGACTATTAAACACAACGACGACGAAACGAAACGTGAAGTCCAAGGTACACAAACAACATACCTAACACGGAACAAGATCCCACAACCCACTAGTGCCAATAGGCTGCCTAAGTATGGTCCCTAATCAGAGACAACGAGCGACAGCTGCCTCTGATTGGGAACCACACCGGCCAACATAGAAATACAAATACTAGAATATACAACATAGACAATTACCACATAGAAAATACACACCCTGACTCAACAAATAAGAGTCCCCAGAGTCAGGGCGTGACAGTACCCCCCCCCCCCCCCAAAGGTGCGGACTCCGACCGCACAACCTTTACTTAACAGGGTAGGGGCCGGGTGGGCATTCCGCCTCGGAGGCGGATCCGGCTCCGGGCGTGACCACCACCTATTCTCCGCCTCCCTGTTGCGCCCCTGGTCTGGTCTGGACCTCGGCGCGCTGCTTCCCCTCTCCTTCCTCCCACTATACTCCAAGCCCTGTCTGGACCCTGGTGTGGGAGACCCCGAACCAGGAGAGGGGCTGACGTCTGGGTCTGGACTGGAGCCGCTGACCGGAGCTGGACCGGGCACCGGTGGAGCGGACTACTCAGGCTCCGGACTGGAGCCGCTGACCGGATCTGGACTAGACCCTGGTGGAGCGGACTGCTCTGGCTCCGGAGTGGAGCCGCTGACCGGATCTGGACTGGACCCCGGTGGAGCGGACTGCTCTGGCTCCGGAGTGGAGCCGCTGACCGGAGCTGGATCAGGCACCGGTGGAGCTGACTGCTCTGGCTCCGGAGTGGAGCCGCTGACCGGAGCTGGATCAGGCACCGGTGGAGCAGATTGCTCTGGCTCCGGACTGGAGCAGCTTACCGGCGCTGGATCAGGCACTGGTGGAGCGGACTGCTCTGACTCCGGACTGGAGCTGCTGACTGGTGCCGGACCAGGCACCGGTGGAACGGGCACAGGCCGTCCCGGACTGGACACACTCACCACTGGTCTGGTGCGAGGAGCAGGCACGGGCCGAACTGGACTAGGAACATGCACCACTGGCTTGGTGCGAGGAGCAGGAACAGGCCGGGCCGGACTGGCGACACGCACCACTGGCTTGGTGCGAGAAGCAGGAACAGGCCGGGCTGGCGACGCGCACCACTGGCTTGGTGCGAGGGACAGGAACAGGCCGGACCGGGCTGGCGACGCGCACCACTGGCTTGGTGCGAGAACAGGAACAGGCCGGGCCGGACTGCGAAGGCGGACTGGAGGTCTGGAGCGGAGAGCTGGCACAACCCGTCCTGGCTGGCTACCCACTTTCGCACTACACGTGCGGGGCGCTGGCACAGGACGCACTGGGCTGTGCACGCGTACTGGCGATACAGCTCGTAGAACCGGCGCAGGATATGCGGGACCGAGGAGGTGTACTGGAGACCAGGAGCGTTGAGCCGGCACACCCCGTCCTGGCTGGATGCCCATCTTCGCGCGGCACGTGCGTGGTGCTAGCACAGGACGTACAGGACTGTGCCGGCACACTGGCGACACAGTACGTAGCTCCGCATAACACGGAGACTGCCCAGTCACAACGCCTCCTCGCGTGAGTACGGGGAGTTGGCTCTGCTCTAACACTAGGCTCCGCCAACCACCCTTTTAGCCCCCAAAAAAATGTTATTGGGGCTGTCTCTTGGGCTTCCTCCTCGACCGGCGTCCTCTGTGTTGCCGTTGCTCCTCTCCTGCCTGGACATCTACCTTCGCCCATGGCCCTTTCCCCGCGAATATCTCTTCCCATGACCACAATTTGCCCACTTGGGACATGGCTATTCGCTCTTCCTGGGCACGCTGCTTGGTCCTCGTTTGGTGGGATCTTCTGTCACGTTCGTTCATGAACGGGTCAGACCAAGGCGCAGAGTGATATGCATACATGTTTATTTGACTATTAAACACAACGACAAAACAAGAAACGAAACGTGAAGTCCAAGGTACACAAACAACATACCTAACACGGAACAAGATCCCACAACCCACTAGTGCCAATAGGCTGCCTAAGTATGGTCCCCAATCAGAGACAACGAGCGACAGCTGCCTCTGATTGGGAACCACACCGGCCAACATAGAAATACAAATACTAGAATATACAACATAGACAATCACCACATAGAAAATACACACCCTGACTCAACAAATAAGAGTCCCCAGAGTCAGGGCGTGACAGTCTCACCTGGGTTGATGTAGTCGATAGAGGTCTGTAAATATTCATTAGTGTCCAGATCAACGGGCACAAAGGCAGTGTATTTACTGAGAATGTTACAGGCCTTGCTGGTGTGAATGGCATATAACCGGTACCTTCTGCCAGAACCTGAGAAATCACATGTTGTTGTCACTTCATCATCTCATGATTTACATAAATTCCATTATAAAAAATATTTGGAGAAATCCGATTTATCTATCTGATTTCTCGCCTGAAATCCTCTTCATTAGCACAAGGTTGTCACTATTTGATACAGCAAACTATTACCAAAACAAAACGATAAGACACCAATCACGCCAAAATATATCATTTGAGCATTGAGATATTACCCATCTCTTACGTACCATGCTCAATCTCACACTCCTGATCTACCATGTGCTCAAAGTCCTGAATGATGGAACGTCCAGCCAGGTGATGGAATGTTTCATTCCAGAGTTCCTCGTGAACCTTCTCCTCCCGCTCTCTGCCCTTCAGGTAGGGGTCTATGTCAAAGGTCACCTCCCACTTGACTGGCTTCCCACAGAGCAGGCCCGACACCACAGCCTTACAGTACCCCTTCACTACCTCCCTGTCCTGAGGAGCTGAGGTCAGGTCTGGGGTGGCTGGAGGCTCCTGGGGGGTTTCTATCTCACACAGCTGATTGGGGTAGCAGTCTGGTAACACAACAATAGGGAGTAGTTAGGCTGTTTGTCTGGATATCAGTTTTTGAATATATTAGGTCACTACTAGTCATAAATGCAAGTGTCAGGCTGATTTGAATTGACTGTGCTTATCAGATAATTACACATCATTAATACCCATCATTAAAACTACCCATCATTAAAACTACTTTACTTGAAGAGAATATTCAGATTTGAGGGACTGTATGTGTCTACCATGATCTTTAGGGTGAGTGGGAGGGCTGTGGTTGTGAACCCACCTGCGTCTCCGAAGCTGCTTACAGATGGGCCAGTGGAGGACGAGCCGTCCTCCCCACCGGTGCTCCTGGCTCCTCCTAGGGCGTGCTCTGGATCAGCCCAGCTCCTGGTGGCTCTGGTCTGCAGCTTGGTGCCGGGGGACTGGGCCTGCTCTGGCTCCGCCTCCTGGGGAGCCCCCTCCTGCTGGGGGGAGGGCCTGTGAGAAGCACCGTTGGTAGGGCGCCCTCTGGAGTCCGTGGCAGATGTGGCACACAGGCTCACCAGCTGTGGCTGTCAGGGGTTAGACATAAAGGTCCATGTTTAGCGAAACACTATGACCAAAAACATTCTTACTAAACCTTATTGCATTGTTCATTTATGTCCACAATAATTGCCATATATCCATTGACTTACTCCCCACAACTGTGAACCCGACCATTGGCTAATTGCGAATGTACCCATTCAGCCAAGTGGCTCACTCAAGTTATAATAAGGAGCATTACAGTGATTGCAGTATGCATGCAGAGTAATGATAGACTCAGTCATCAGAGTAGTGCTTTTGCCCACTGCCCATTCAAGTTGAAAGGATATTTGCTCTTTCCACTGATTTTACTAAATCAAGGAAAACGGCAGATACATTCTGATTATCTGTTATGATATCGCTTGCACCACAATTTAAATGAGTTGATGTCAATTTGTATCAAATGTTTTGTTATATTTCTTTATATGCTTTCTGTTGATGACCATAAAACCTGTTTTGACTTAATAAGCAGATCAATAATCTCAGCACCCAGAACCAAATCTTGTACTGGTAACTATCACAGTCTGCAGATCAATGTCAAATTCCAAGTAAATCATTTGTACAAGGACAGGCACCATGGAGAGACAGGTGAGAGACAGGTGAGAGACAGGTGAGCCTCGTCTTGATTATGCCAATACTCTTCGGGCAACTTTCAGACCGTAAATTTGTCAATCGTGAAATGATTGTGGCCCTCATTAGTGATGAGAGCACCTTCTTATTTTGTATTCTTGATTACACTCCAACTCATCCCAGGGTCAGACAGCTTTCTCCCACCCTGTTAGTACTTCTCCACCGCCACTGCAATATCAACACTGACTGCCTGGGTTGTTTTATTGGAAGGACAATATCATTGTCCTGCTGCTGGCATAGACGAAAGAGAGTTTAGGTTTTAATATCAGTGTATATGCACACCCAAAACACCTTATGCTGAGCTATCAACCTGTAAAAACCAACCTTTTTCAGAATGGTTCTTACTTTCCCCATGAAAGCATATTAATATTTGCTCCAATGTCTTACATATTCTGTGGTGTTCTCAAATGGCTTTTGTGTGGTTAAGAACTAATAATAAATTCAACTGTCCTTAAAGGATTCCATTTGAAGATTGAAATGAATGAACCATGTGGATCATATTAAGACATGTTTTTAATGTATTCTATACATGTTTCTATTTTCTAGAAGAATTCACCTCATTGTCATTGTTTTTCAGGTGTTCATCCACCTCTGGCCTGCTAGCTCCCCTACCTCTCCAGAAGCACAGTTCCCGCTCAGTCCAGTCAAAGCTATTTGCTGCTCTGGCACCCCAATGGTGGAACAAGCTCCCCACGACGCCAGGACAGCGGAGTCACTGACCACCTTCCGGAGTCACTTGAAACCCTACCTCTTTAAGGAATACCTGGAATAGTATAAAGTAATCCTTCTACCCCCCCCCCCCCCCCACTCCCCCACCACCCCCCATACATAAATGAAAAAAAAAAAAAAGTGGTTGTCCCACTGGCTATCATAAGTTGAATGCACCAATTTGTAAGTCGCTCTGGATAAGAGCGTCTGCTAATTGATGTAAATGTAAATGTTAGAAGTAGAGTGGTAGATAGATGAAGAAGACAGAGACACAGTAGGAACAGTGGACACAGGGATCGAACCCCAGTCGAGAGAGTCGAGAGACAGATCTGTTGCCAGTGCCACAAGACTCTGCACTCACCTGGTAGTCATTCTTCCACTGTGCTCCATAGTCAGGGCTGGTCTGTCCATTCAGCTCCTGGACCTTAGCTCTCCTCAGTGGGTTCTGCCCCTCTACAGAGCTGGGGTCACTGGGAGTGTAGGTCTTCTTCATGTTGGGGTTGTAGTCCACTATCCGGTTGGTGCTATACGCACGTCTTCTAGGTGATGTTTTAGTGTCCATTCCTATGGGTTTGTGAAAAGATTACAATAATTTTTGTGCACAAATAAACATGACTGGGTGATCGTTATTGTGTGCATTGGACAAGCTGAACAATAATGACATTTAAATCAGTGGAAATGCAGAGATGATCTCAAACCTCTGGATTCTTACCCATGGCGTTATGCTTTGTGGGGCCAGGGCTGCTCTCTGACATGGAGTCTTGGTAGGAGTCAAACAGAGGGCTGGTGTGTATGTCCCTGTTGGTTCCCTGACCGTCAGAGAAGCCTGTGGTCGTCCCTGGGTCCTCCTCTTGGGAGTGGTAGAACACGGAGCTGGCTGAGTCATTGGAACGCATCATACTGTAGCGCTTCCTCTTATCCTGGTGGAAGAGTTGAATGAAAAATGTTTGAGTCCTGCGTATCTACACCACTTGAGAGACAGTAATTGATAGTTGCTGACAGAGACATTTATTTCAAGATATTGGTTTCGACACATTTTCATAGAGGATATATATAAAAAATTATCGACATCCTTCATTTGAACCACTTAACATATTGGGCTCTATTTTAACAAACCTAACTCAATGGTCAATCTAAGCGCTGGCGGTAGCGCTATATGCTCTGGGGTGTGTCTAAAATATTTTGCCTATTTTCACAACCACAATTAACGGCGCAGTTGGTGCGAAAGGGCTTGGTTTTGATGAATGAACAAGTTGTGGGTGTGTCGAGGCTTGGCTGCTTGCTGGCCAATCAGAACGTGCTTCATGGCTAAATATGTGGTTGCTTCAAGTTGTGTATTTACGTTCTTTTATGTATTGCCTTGGAATCAACTCCAAATCCAATTTTAGTCCGTTATAGTTTGTTAAACAGCGTACAGAAACAAAATAACAAAATGTAGACCTATCTCATCTTTGCTAAATATGTTAACTTGAACCTGTTTGCAGTCCACATTGTTCCAAGTAATTACATAGCTTCAATGCGGAAATATATACATAGCATTCGGGGTTAGACCTGCTGTAAATTGCATTATGGCTGAGCATGGACATGCCAAATGTTGTCAATAAGCAAGATTAAATTCATTATTAATAAGGCCTAAAAAGAGAGCGAATAATTCTAATCAAATTCTAAACAACAACTTGTTTTAAATAGGCTGTCTAAATACACTAACAAGCACCATCATTGGAAGGTTTTATGCACATCCAAACCTCTCACAGTAGCTGGACAAAGATCCAATATAAAGAGAATGGGAGAATGTCCACTTTATACTGCTTCTAAATATGAAGTTTTATATACACTGAACTAAAGTATAAACGCAACATGCAACAATTCCAAAGATTTTACAGAGTTACAGTTCATGTAAGGAAATCAGTCAATTTAAATTAATTCATTAGGCCATAATCTATGGATTTCACATGACTGGGAATACAGAACTCCGTTGATCACAGATACCATTAAAAAAAAAGGTAGGGGCGTGGATCAGAAAACCAGTCAGTATCTGGTGTGACCACCATTTGCCTCATGCAGTGCGACACATCTCCTTCGCATAGAGTTGATCAGGCTGTTGATTGTGGCCTGGGGAATGTTGTCCCACTCCTCTTCAATATGGCTGTGCAAAGTTGCTGGATATTGGCAGGAACTGGAACATGCTGTCGTACACGTCGATTCAGAGCATCCCAAACATGCTCAATAGGTGACATGTCTGGTGAGTATGCAGGCCAGTTCAGCTTCCAGGAATTGTGTACAGATCCTTGTGACATGGGGCCGTGCATTATCATGCTGAAACATGAGGTGATGGCGGCGGATGAATGGCATGACAATGGGCCTCAGGATCTCGTCACGGTATCTCTGTGCATTTGTGTTCGTTGTCCGTAGCTTATGCCTGCCCATACCATAACCCCACCGCCACCATGGGGCACTCTGTTCACAACGTTGACATCAGCAAACCGCTCACCCACACAATGCCATACACACTGTCTGCCATCTGCTTGGTACAGTTGAAACCGGGATTCATCCATGAAGAGCACACTTCTCCAGCATGCCAGCGGCCATCAAAGGTGAGCATTTGCCCACTGAAGTCGGTTACGACACCGTACTACAGTCAGGTCAAGACTCTGGTGAGGACAACAAGAACGCAGATGAGCTTCCTTGAGATGGCTTCTGACTGTTGCTGTGAACGTATTACCGCCACACCAGTGGTCACGAGTCATGAAGGCAGTCAAATTCCACATTACCTTTTAGTCACAGTAATTAGGCTTCTCCAAGCTCTGATGCTGCTGCTGGTCATTAGTAGCCTACCAAACTTGCTAACTGCCTTGGACTCAGCAGTCTATTGTCCCTCTAAACACTCTGAAATCAATGCAAATGTATTCTAAAATCTAATCAAACACTTAATGAGAGCCCATGAGCTCATGTTGCGCAACATTTCTATAGGCTATGCAATTGCAGGAGAAAACAGAGTGATGGCCGCAAATAAAAAGAGGAGGATCCCATCAGCTTTCTATAGGCTAGGCCTACCATATTTATTTCTCAACTTTCCTAATATTAAGCACATTGCGGATATTTACAACAGGAGTATAGCCTACCTGGCTGGCTTGAAAATAAACCATGGGGAAAAGCGTCCTCCATTCGCTATTTAAGTGCATAGATTACATGTATTTTTTTCCGCTGCCCCTGTTTCGATACAGGTGCATGATAATGGTCCATTCTAAATCAAAACAAATTTCACACATCTATTATTTAGTATATGTAAAGACAAGATTAAATCAAGAATAGTATGATGGGTGACAATATTAGCTTATCACTTGTGAATGATATATTATCACTTGTGAATGATGCCCAGCATAAGAAACAATGCCTTTTTTTTGGCGACTTGTTCAAATCATAGTCGCACACGTCATGTAGCCTAGCCCATAGGCCTATTGTCACGCGACGTGTATGCGGTCAGCGAAGTCAAACGCAGGACACAGAGCGGCTGGCAACGTACTTTTACTGAACACAGTAAAAAAAGTACAAAAACAACAAACCTCCAAAGAGGGAGGAAAACTAGGGGTGTAACGATCCATCTACTACATCGATGTATCGATTTATATTCCTATGATCCAACTACATCGATCTGTGCTCGGCGAGTTGGCCTTTTGGACAACATATATCGATCTAACATCGTTTTAAAATGTAATAAATCGATTGTATCGATACTAGGAAATAACCCATTGGATTTAAGCACGTCAGACTTTATATGGATGTTTTTTCTTAGCACTTTTAATGATAAAGGCTTTAAACATTACTCGATTCAGTCTGCCTATCCGTGACGTCATCGCGCCAGCAGCAGCGCAAAGGCGCCAAGACAACAAAACGGACGACAGAGGAGAAGCCGACGAGCGAGAAATTATCAAGCCACCATTGCGGTCCTTACAAGAAACAGGAATCTAGGAAACTTCACCTGCACTGTCCAGTATCCAGGTATTTATTTCAGTCACACTGGTTGAATTTTTGGCTAAAAGGTTACTGAATCGATTTCAAGTCACTGAATCGTTTCGGATCGTATCGTTCTAAATGAACCAATATCGTCCTTGAATCGTATCGACAACCACGAATCGTGATACAGATCGAATCGTTGTTAAAACGAATCGTTACACCCCTAAGGAAAACACAATAACCCGTACACCAAAGCAACTGCCGGAATGACAAAGAACAATCACACACAATAACCATTGAGAGACAGGGGGTAATATGAGGAATACAATCCAACATAATGGGAAACAGGTGTAAACAATAAAGACCAACAAGACAAACACCGAAACATCGATCGGCAGTAGCTAGTACTCCGGGGACGACGAACGCCGAAGCCTGCCCGAGCAAGGAGGAGGAGCAGCCTCGGCTGAATCCGTGACAGTACCCCCCCTTGACGCGCGGCTCCAGCCGTGCGCCGACCCCGGCCTCGGGGACGGCCAGGAGGATGCGGAGCAGGGCGAGTCGGATGACTCCGGTGGACATCCCTCAACAGGGAGGGATCTAGGATGTCCCTCCTAAGGACGCAGCACCGTTCCTCCGGACCGTACCCCTCCCACTCCACGAGATACTGCAGACCCCCCATACGACGCCTCGAATCCAAAATGGAACGGACTGAGTACGCCGGAGCCCCCTCGATGTCTAGTGGGAGCGGAGGAGCCTCTCGTACCTCATTCTCCTGGAGTGGACCAGCTACCACCGGCCTGAGGAGAGACACATGGAACGAGGAGTTAATGCGGTAAATTAATGGGCAGTTGTAACCTATAACATACCTCGTTCAATCTCCTCAGGACTTTAAATGGCCCCACAAACCGCCGACCCAGCTTCCGGCAGGGCAGGCGAAGGGGCAGGTTTCGGGTCGAGAGCCAGACCCGATCTCCCGGTGCATACACCGGAGCCTCACTGCGGTGGCGATCGGCGCTCACCTTTTGCCGCCTGATAGCCCGCTGCAGATGGACATGCGCAGCGTTCCATGTTTCTTCCGAGCGCCGAAACCATTCATCCACCGCAGGGGCTTCGATCTGGCTCTGATGCCAGGGTGCCAGGACCGGCTGATAACCCAGCACACACTGAAAAGGCGTAAGATTAGTGGAGGAGTGGCAAAGTGAGTTTTGGGCTATCTCTGCCCAGGGGATATACCCCGACCACTCCTCCTGCCGGTCCTGGCAAAAGGACCTCAGAAACCCACATCCTGGTTTACTCTCTCCACCTGCCCATTACGCTCAGGGTGAAAACCTGAGGTAAGGCTAATCGAGACCCCCAGACGTTCCATAAACGCCCTCCAGACTCTAGAGGTGAACTGGGGACCCCGATCAGACACTATATCCTCAGGCACCCCGTAGTGCCGGAAGACGTGAGTAAACAGGGCGTCGGCAGTTTGTAGGGCTGTAGGGAGACCTGGCATAGGAATGAGACGGCAGGCCTTAGAAAACCTATCCACAACGACCAAGATCGTAGTGTTCCCCTGGGAGGGGGGAAGGTCCGTGACAAAATCCACCGATAGGTGAGACCACGGCCGTTGTGGAACGGGTAGGGGTTGTAACTTCCCTCTGGGCAGGTGTCTAGGCGCCTTACACTGGGCGCACACCGAGCAGGAGGAAACGTAAACCCTCACGTCCCTAGTTAAAGTGGGCCACCAGTACTTCCCACTAAGGCAGTGCACTGTCCAACCAATACCAGGATGACCAGAGGAGGGTGACGTGTGAGCCCAATATATCAGTCGATCACGAACCTCGAGCGGCACGTACTTCCGTCCCTCTGGACACTGTGGGGGAGTAGGGTCGGCACGTAACGCCCGTTCGATGTCCGCATCGACCTCCCACACCACCGGTGCCACCAGACAAGACTCCGGAAGTATGGGAGTGGGCTCAATGGACCTCTCCTCTGTGTCATATTATCGGGACAGGGCGTCTGCCTTAGCGTTCTGTGACCCTGGTCTATAGGTGAGCTTAAATACAAATCGGGTAAGAAACATGGCCCACCTAGCCTGGCGAGGGTTCAGTCTCCTCGCTGCCCGGATGTACTCCAGGTTACGATGATCAGTCAGAATGAGAAAAGGGTGTTTAGCCCCCTCAAGCCAATGCCTCCACACCTTCAGGGCTTGAACCACCGCTAGCAGCTCCCTGTCCCCCACATCATAATTGCGCTCCGCCGGACTGAGCTTCTTAGAATAGAAAGCACAGGGGCAGAGTTTTGGTGGCGTATCCAAGCGCTGAGACAGTATAGCACGATCCCCGCCTCGGACGCATCCACCTCAACTTGGAACGCCAAAGAGGGATCCGGATGTGCCAGCACCGGAGCCGAGGTGAACAGGTCCTTCAGATGTCTAAACGCCCTGTCCGCCTCAGCCGACCACTGCAGACACACACGGCCCCCCTTTAGCAGGGAGGTGATGGGAGCTGCTACCTGTCCAAAGCCCCGGATAAACCTCCGGTAGTAATTGGCAAAACCCAAGAACCGCTGCACCTCCTTCACCGTGGTGGGAGTCTGCCAATTACGCACGGCTGAAACGCGGTCAATCTCCATCTCCACCCCTGACGCGGACAACCGATGTCCCAGGAAGGAGATGGACTCCTGGAAGAACAGACATTTCTCCGCCTTCGCATACAGGTCATGCTCCAACAGTCTACCAAGCACCCGACGCACCAGGGACACATGCTCGGCTCGTGTAGCGGAGTATATTAGAATGTCATCAATATACACCACTACACCCTGTCCATGCAAATCCCGGAAAATCTCGTCCACAAACGACTGGAAGACTGAAGGAGCATTCATTAAACTGTATGGCAAGACGAGGTACTCATAATGACCCGAGGTGGTACTGAATGCTGTCTACCACTCATCTCCCTCCCTAATGCGCACCAGGTTGTACGCGCTCCTGAGATCCAATTTTGTGAAGAATCGCGCCCCGTGTAATGACTCCGTCATACTAGCAATCAGAGGGAGAGGATAGCTGTATTTGATTGTAATCTGATTGAGACCACGGTAATCAATACACGGGTGTAAACCCCCATCCTTCTTCTTCACAAAAAAGAAACTCGAGGACGCAGGGGAAGTGGACGATCGTATGTATCCCTGTCTCAGAGATTCGGTGACGTATGTCTCCATAGCCGCCGTCTCCTCCTGAGACAGAGGATACACATGACTACGAGGAAGCGCAGCGCCTACCTGGAGGTCTATCGCACAATCCCCCTGTCGATGAGGTGGTAATTGAGTCGCCTTCTTTTTACAGAAGGCGAGTGCCAAATCGGCATACTCAGGAGGAATGTGCATGGTGGGAACTTGGTTCGGGCTTTCAACCGTCGTTGCCCCTACGGAAACACCTACACACCGCCCGACACACTGATCAGACCATCCCTTGAGAGCCCTCTGTTGCCATGAAATGTTGGGGTCATGAGATGTTAACCAGGGAAGCCCCAACACCACAGGAAACGCAGGAGAATCAATCAAATATAACCGTTTAATCTCCTCATGGCCCTCCTGCGTCTTCATCTTAAGTGGTGCTGTGACCTCCCTAATCAATCCCGACCCCCTAGGGCATGGATTGGGAAGGGCACATCAACTGGTACAATAGGAATCCCTAACTTATACGTGAACTGGCGATCGATAAAATTCCCAGCTGCGCCTGAATCTACTAGCGCCTTATGCTGGGAGTGAGGAGAAACCTCGGGAAACACAACTTTAATACACATATGCGCAACAGAGAGCTTTGGGTGAGTTGGGTGCTTACTCACCTGGAATGACTCATCAGTGCGCTGCCTACTGCCTCGATTCCTAGGAGACCCTCCCCAGCACTGACCCGCAGTGTGTCCTCTGCGGCCACAGTTGGTGCAGGGGACGGCCTCTCTCCTGGTCTCTCTCCTGGTCTCCCTAGCACCAGCACCCCCGAGCTCCATAGGGCTCGGCTCGGAAGTGCTGGGGGATGGAATGGACGGCCCCGACTCCGGACGTCCGCGGGTAGCCAACAGGGTATCTAGGCGAATCGACATGTCCACCAGCTGATCGAAGCTTAGGTTGGTGTCCCTGCAGGCCAATTCCCGACGCATGTCCTCCCTCAGGCTACACCTGTAGTGGTCGATGAGGGCCCTCTCATTCCATCCCGCGTTGGTAGCCAGAGTCCGGAAGTCCAGTACGAACTCCTGCGCGCTCCTCTTCCCATGTCTGAGGTGGAACAGACGCTCACCCGCCGCCTTCCCCTCTGGGGAATGATCGAACACCGCCCTGAAGCGGCGGGTGAACTCCGCATAGTTGACCGTAGCGGCGTCTATTCCCCCCAACTCAGCGTTGGCCCACTCCAGCGCCTTGCCGGACAGACAGGAGATGAGGGCGGACACGCTCTCGTATCCCGAGGGCACCGGGTGGATGGTTGCCAGGTAGAGTTCCACTTGGAGCAGGAAACCCTGACACCCGGCCGCTGTGCCATCATAAGCCCTCGGGAGCGAGAGCCGAATCCCACTGGACCCCGGAGGTGAAGCGATGGGTATAGCTGATGGTGGTAGTATCGTCGGAGGAGGTGTGGGCAAACCTCCTCTTTCCCATCGCTCCATGGTGTTCACCACCCGTTCCATGGCGGTGCCGAGAGCCTGGATCATGGCCGCTTGTTGTGCTACGCGCTCCTCCTTTGATCCAGCTGGCACCGCCGCTCCTGCTGACTCCATGTCGTGGTGTGTGATTCTGTCACGCGACGTGTATGTGGTCAGTGAAGTCAAACGCAGGACACAGAGCGGCTGGCAACGTACTTTTACTGAACACAGTAAAAAAAGTACAAAAACAACAAACCTCCAAACAGGGAGGAAAACACAATAACCCGTACACCAAAGCAACTGCCGGAATGACAAAGAACAATCACACACAATAACCAATGAGAGAAAGGGGGTAATATAGGGAATACAATCCAACATAATGGGAAACAGGTGTAAACAATAAAGACCAAACAAGACAAACACCGAAACATCGATCGGCAGTAGCTAGCACTCCGGGGACGACGAACGCCAAAGCCTGCCCGAGCAAGGAGGAGGAGCAGCCTCGGCTGAATCCGTGACACCTATATGTTTTAATAAGGTTTGTATCACAACTAAAGTGGCCAAATAACTTCTTAAAATTTAGCACATTAATCCGCTTTACAAGGGGTGTAGAGCCTAACTGGCATATATAAGCAGCGCATGAGTTTCAAGTTGGGGGAAGATTATTTTCACCATAAAAATGCACCTTTATAATAAAAGCGTTACATGCATAATTGCATTTGCGGTCACTTTTGATAATGGTGTTTTCCGCTAATGGAACTTTCGCGCTTATAGCCTACTACCATGTGCGCATTGCTGCGCTTATAATGTGAAGAAATAGCCTAATAGTTTATCAACATTTTAAGCTAAACATTCTGATCTGTTGTGTCAGCCACATTGTATAAAAAAGGTTTTTTGATGCTAGTGGTTCTATTAATTTGGGATCTATCGCATCCCACAACTGTCCCAGACTATGTTTGGAATATTTATTTCTCGCACAGAATAGAATAGGTCAACTTTTGTACTATGGGGGATAGTAGATTGACATAGGCTAGTGCTTTTGCTGTTCGTTAGGCCTACTCATCTTGTTGGCTGACGAAAAGTAAATGTGTAAGTGACAGTTCTTCCAATATCTTCAATATGCACCTTGGAATTGGATAAGGATGCGCACAGTTGCGTCCCCGATGTGTCTGTCTTAACTTGTAGCCTGTGAGAAAGACCCGATCAAGTGACGGAGAGCGGTGAGAGTGAGAGACGCTTCGGATTGCGCAGCACACTCAGGGAGAAGGGCACAACGCAGCACTCCCAGCCGCAAAAGGCATGGATTATTTTAGGGTGCATTATGGCCACGAAGGGGATGCCGCCGTGAAATTCGAGGCATTATCAAGTGCTTGTCAAATTGTGAATGAGAGACTATTGGAGTGTGTACAGCCTGCGCAAAAAACTAAGCAGAGCTCATGCCTTTCAAGCAACTTTTTCAAACCATCATTAGAGTCTCATCATGCAACCTTACAATGTATTAAAAATCAAAACATACAGCCCAACGTTTGTAGAACAACTAAAGTTACATGAATAACTCTAAATTAAGAATATAGGAGTACCTATTTATTTGTTAACCGTTCAAATCATTTGGAGAAAATATTTATATTTTATTCAGCTTTGTTCAATTGGATTCTTCATACCATAAAATAATATAAAATAAAGCCATGGAATTATAAGCAAATCTTGTCTGCTAAATGAACTAGTGTAGCCCACAGCCATTTGGCATAGTCACATCAGGACCTAACATAAGGACAACTCAGAGTATGCTATTCTTTTCTTCTGAAATAGACTACATTTATTATTATTATTATTATTTTTTTTTTTTTGGTCATTTAGCAGACGCTCTTATCCAGAGCGACTTACAGGAGCAATTAGGGTTAAGTGCCTTGCTCAAGGGCACATCGACAGATTTTTCACCTAGTCGGCTCGGGGATTAGAACCAGCGACCTTTCGGTTACTGGCACAACGCTCTTACCCACTAAGCTACCTGCCGCCCTATCATGCTTCTTTAGACCTGTCTAAAATAAATAAGGGATTTATTGTGAAGGTGTAGGTGTCACACCCTGGCTCTGGGGACTCTATATGTTGAGCCAGGGTGTGTAGTTTCTATGTGTTTTGTTCTATGTTCACAGTCTAGTTCTTGTATTTCTATGTTGGCCAGAGTGGTTCCCAATCAGAGGCAACGAGTGTCAGCTGTTGCTGGTTGTCTCTGATTGGGAGCCATATTTAAACAGTCTGTTTTCCCTTAGTGTTTGTGGGATCTTGTTCCTTTCGGTGTGTTCCGTGTTTGTGGTGTTTAACATAGGACGTCACGTTATCGTTTGTTGTTTTGTTGTTCGTGCATTCATTAAATAAAAGAAGTATGTTCGTTCATCATGCTGCGCCTTGGTCTACTCAGTTCAACGATCGTGACAGAAGATCCCACCATACCAGGACCAAGCAGCGTGTCCAGGAGCAGGCAGCCTGGACATGGGAGGAAGCGCCGGGAAAGGAGCTGGAGAGGTTGGCGATGGCCCAGGTGGGCAAAGTGTGGTCCTGGGAGGACATGCTCGGGGGAAAAGGGCCATGGGCTAAGATTAAGGCCCTGGCGAGAGAGGAGCAACGGCATCAACAGTGTCGTCGTCGGACGGACGAGAGGCAACCCCAAAAAATTTTTAGGGGGGGGCACACGGCATGGGCGACTGGGCAGCAGGAGGCTGCCACAGGGCGAATTGGGAGGTTGGCAGAGGAGGCCGCCAGGTTACGGGGGCCACTGGTCAAAGAGGGGAAGGAAGATGTAGAGGCACGGCGAGAGGTACTGGGGTGTGTTACCAGTCCGGTCCGGCCCGTTCCAGATCCCTGCGTAGGGCCAGTGGTGTGTGTCCCCAGTACGGTCCGGTCTGTTCCTGCTCCCCGCACCAAGGTAATGATGCGCGTCGCCAGCCCGGCCCGGCCTGTTCCTACTCCTCGCACCAAGCCTACGGTGTGCGTCGCCAGCCCGGCTCGGCCTGTTCCTGCTCCTCGCACCAAGCCTACGGTGCGCGTCGCCAGCCCGGCTCGGTCTGTTCCTGCTCCTCGCACCAAGCCTACGGTGCGCGTCGCCAGCCCAGCCCGGCCTGTTCCTGCTCCCCGCACCAAGCCTACGGTGCGCGTCGCCAGCCCGGCCTGCTCCTGCTCCCCGCACCAAGCTAACGGTGTGCGTCGCCAGCCCAGCCCGGCCTGTTCCTGCTCCCCGCACCAAGCTAATGGTGCGCGGCGCCAGCCCGGCGCGGCCTGTTCCTGCCACTCGCACCAAGCCTACGGTGCGCGTCGCCAGCCCGGCCCAGCCTGTTCCTGCCACTCGCACCAAGCCTACGGTGCGCGTCGCCAGCCCGGCCCGGCCTGTTCCTGCCACTCGCACCAAGCCTACGGTGCGCGTCGCCAGCCCGGCCCGGCCTGTTCCTGCCACTCGCACCAAGCCTACGGTGCGCGTCGCCAGCCCGGCCCGGACTGTTCCTGCTCCACGCACGAAGCCAGGGGTGCGAGTCGTCAGCCCGGTCCGGCCCGTTCCTGCTCTACGCACCAAGCCAGGGGTGCGAGTCGTCAGCCCGGTCCGGCCCGTTCCTGCTCCACGCACCAAGCCAGGGGTGTGCATCGTCAGCCCGGTCCGGCCCGTTCCTGCTCCACGCACCAAGCCAGGGGTGTGCATCGTCAGCCCGGTCCGGCCCGTTCCTGCTCCACGCACCAAGCCAGGGGTGCGCGTCGTCAGCCCGGTCCGGCCTGTTCCTGCTCCACGCACCAAGCCAGGGGTGTGCGTCGTCAGCCCGGTCCGGCCCGTTCCTGCTCCACGCACCAAGCCAGGGGTGCGAGTCGTCAGCCCGGTACGGCCCGTTCCGGCTCCACGCACCAAGCCAGGGGTGCGCATCGTCAGCCCGGTCCGGCCCGTAGCTGCTCCACGCACCAAGCCAGGGGTGCGCATCGTCAGCCCGGTCCGGCCCGTTCCTGCTCCACGCACCAAGCCAGGGGTGCGCATCGTCAGCCCGGTCCGGTCCGTTGCTGCTCCACGCACCAAGCCAGGGGTGCGCATCGTCAGCCCGGTCCGGCCCGTTTCTGTTCCACGCACCAAGCCAGGGGTGTGCGTCGTCAGTCCGGCACAACCCGTGCCTGGGTCACCGGTGCCTGGTCAGGTACCGGTCAGCTGCTCCACACTGGAGCTGAAGCAATCCGCTCCTACGATGTCCAGTCCAGCTCCAGCATTTCTGGGATCATATATTTCAGCTCATGAAACATGGGACCAACACTTTACATGTTGCGTTTATATTTTCGTTCAGTGTACATATTGGAACCATCTTACAGATTGTTTTCACACCTCCAGAAGTTGCATTGCATGCATGCCAGCGACATTCTCAACATAAAACTAATCATTCTAATAAGTTTGGTTTTAATACAATTCAACATAAAATAAGCAATCTGTTCATTTTTTTCAACAACGATAAATACAGTACCTTTGGAAAGTATTCAGACCCCTTGACTTTTTCACATTTTGTTACGTTACAGCTTTATTCTGAAATAGATTTAAAAAAATTGAAATCTCATCAATCTACACACAATACCCCATAATGACAAAGCAAAATCAAGTTTTTAGAAAGTGTTGCTAATTTATTGAAAATAAAAAAACGGAAATAATACATTTACATAAGTATTCTGACCCTTTACTCAGTACTTTGTTGAAGCACCTTTGGCAGCGATTACAGCATAGAGTCTTCTTGGGTATGACGCCACAAGCTTGGCACACTTGTATTTGGGGAATTTCTCCCATTCTTCTCTGCAGATCCTCTCAAGCTCTGTCATGTTGGATGGGGAGCGTTGCTACAGAGCTATTTTCAGGTCTCTCCAGAGATGTTAGATCGGGTTCAAGTCCGGGCTCTGGCTGGGCCACTCAAGGACATTCAGAGACTTATCCCGAAGCCACTCCTGCGTTGTCTTGGCTGTGTGCTTAGGGTTGTTGTCCTGTTGGAAGGTGAACCTTCGCGCCAGTCTGAGGTCCGGAGCGCTCTGGAGCAGGTTTTCATCAAGGATCTCTCTATACTTTTTTCTGTTCATCTTTCCCTCGATCCTGACTTGTCTCCCAGTCCCTGCCGCTGAAAAACATCACCACAGCATGATGCTGCCACCACCATGCTTCACCGTAGGGATGGTTCCAGGTTTATTCCAGATGTGACGCTTGGCATTCAGGCCAAAGAGTTCAATCTTGGTTTCATCAGACCAGATAATCTTGTTTCTCATGGTCTGAGAGTTTTCAGGTGCCTTTTGGCAAACTCCAAGCGGGCTATCATGTGCCTTTTACTGAGGAGTGGCTTCCGTCTGGCCACTCTACCATAAAGGCCTGATTGGTGGAGTGCTGCAGAGATGGTTGTCCTTCTGGAAGGTTCTCCCATCTCCACAGAGGAACTCTAGAGCTCTGTCAGAGTGACCATCAGGTTCTTGGTCACCTACCTGACCAAGGCCCTTCTCCCCCGATTGCTCAGTTTGGCCGGGCGGTCAGCTCTAGGAAGAGTCTTGGTGGTTGCAAACTGCTTCCATTTAAGAATGATGGAGGCCACTGTGTTCTTGGGGAGCTCCTGTCTCGGAGCTCTACAGACAATTCCTTCGACCTCATGGCTTGGTTTTTGCTCTGACATGCACTGTCAACTGTGAAACCTTATATAGACAGATGTGTGCCTTTCCAAATCATGTCCAATCAATTGAATTTACCACAGGTGGACTCCAATCAAGTTGTAGAAACATCTCAAGGATGATCAATGGAAACAGGATGCACCTGACCTCAATTTCGAGTCTCATAGCAAAGGGTCTGAATACTTATGTAAATAAGGTATTTCTGTTTAAAAAATTTAAGAAATTTGCAAAAGTTTCTAAAAACCTGTTTTCGCTTTGTCAGTATGGGGTATTGTGTGTAGATTGCTGAGAATAAATAAATATTTAATCAATTTTAGAATAAGGCTGTAACGTTACAAAATGTGGATAAAGTCAAGGGGTCTGAATACTTTCCCGAAGGCACTGTACATGTAAAATTTTATGATATCATAAAATCGGCATCATAAAAAAAGACAGGATGCATTGCTTCGTTATAGTAGGCTTATAGGGTAAGGGTGGCCTACGGAGGGCTTCTTTTTTTTTCTTTTTTTATGAACCGGAAACAAACACAGAGGTTCTCATCTCTCGTTTCATGATGGGCATGGAAACATATAGCCTACATCATTGAGGGGTTTTTATGCACGTCCAAAGCATGGCTAAAATAATGTAGGCCTGCCTACAGTACATAGATAAAAAGGAAATGTCAAGTCACTGTTTTGCTCCTCTCAAACTTGATATTTTAATAAAGCTTTGGTGATTAAGATGTATTTCCAAGCAGTCTCATGACGAGCCAAACACTTTATTGGTGGTCTTGACTAGCCTACATGATTACATTGGGCAGGACACAAATAAAAAAATAATTAATTGAATGCGAAGCATACAGGCACCAAATCACATATTGGGCAGTGTTCATCACCGCTGGATAGACTGCGTTTCCACTGTCAAAATGCATGCCATAACCAACTGTGTTACTGCTAAAACCAGCTTTTGGTTAGTCTTAAATATCCCTACCAGCGCTGCCTGAAATTAGCACTTGGATCATGTTTTAAGGACACGCCTCAAATATTTCCACCCCTCCCATCTGAGCGCAAGCGTGCTGATTTTAGACAGGTAAATTGCCGAACTTGGCGTTAGGGCTAGAAAATGCCAGTGCGCCAGTTTTTACATGACGATATTGCAAACTAATGTGCGTTTGACACTAGCGCCGCCTTAACGCCAACCGAAAATAGAGACCAGTGTCACGCCCTGGCTCTGGGGACTCTTGTATGTTGAGCCAGGGTGTTAGTTTCTTTGTGTAGTGTCTATGTTTCGTTTTCTATGTTCTGTTCTAGGTTATGTGTTTCTATGTTGGCCGGGGTGGTTCTCAATCAGAGGCAACGAGAATCAGCTGTTGCTTGTTGTCTCTGATTGGGAACCATACTTAGGCAGCCTGTTGTGCACTTGTGTTTTGTGGGATCTTGTTCCGTGTTGGTTTGTGTTCATAACCGAGGACTTCACGTTTCGTTTGGTTGTTTTGTATTTTGCATCGTGTTGCCAGTACACTATTAAAAAGATGTACGCATATCACGCTGCGCCTTGGTCCAATCATTATGACGATCGTGACAACCAGAGAATACCTATTGAATTGAAATAGCGGGGAACAGATACAGTCACATTCAGGACTGAGAATACTCAATATGTTAAACACACTATATGAATACATATTACATAGCCACTTTTTGTCAAGATGTAGGCCTACTTACAGACTTGGGGTTGGGATGGTAGCGTGTGGTGTCACAGACAACGCTGTAGCCAATCAGACGGTCCCCAGGGAACAGGAAGGTGGAGCCTACAGGGGAAAGCAACACTTCCTTGGTCTCAGGGAACAACCAGTCGATGGCAATGTCACTCAGCACTGGGGCCATGGTCTTCTTCAGAGACTTGATCATCTGGGAGAATATAAATAGACAGATATACAGTTGAAATAGAATAGAAAGAGAGATCTATTGAAATTATTATTTTCAGTGACTTAACCCTCCCGTTGTCCTAGGGTCAAAATGACCCGCCACTGTGTTGAACCAACTTTATTTAATTTTTTATATTTTTTGGATTATTTGTGAGAAGGAGGCAGTGATACTTTCTTTAAAGTCTCACTGCCTCCTTCTCACAAATGATCCCAAAAATATAAAAATTAAATAAAGTTGGTTCAACACAGTGGCGGGTCATTTTGACCCTAGGACAACGGGAGGGTTAATAATAATACTACATTGGTGGGTGCTTATATTTGTCCTATTTCACACATGAACAAGTGTGTATTATAAGCATGTGTGAATTGGAAATTCATTTTTTGCATATTCCAACTCTCCCTGAGACCCCCTCAGAGAGTGGGGTCACGGCCAGGGTCTGCCATTATCAACGATCCTGGAGCAATTAGGGTTAATTGCCTTGCTCAACGGCACATTGACAGATTTTTCACCTTGTTGGCTCGGGGATTCAAACTAGCAACTATCTGGTTGCTGGCCCAACGCTCTAACCGCTAGGCTACCTGCCGCATATAGACAGAGAGATGCAGGTGACATAGCCTTGAGTTCCAACGTTATAGAAGTTAAGTACGGATCGCAAAAACATAGCATTCCGCGTTTGGGCTCGTGAGACTACAGATGGCATAGAATAGAGATCTATTGAAATTATTACGACATACCCAGTAACCCTCTGCCTGTACAATAAAATTGTGACATTGTATGTCTGCATGTCTCTGTTGCCTTGAGTTTTACATATTGGTAATGAGAAAACAAGCCTGTAAGCCTGTGAGAATGGAATAATTCATTCTTTCAAAAGTATGCTGTGGAGCAGACTGATTCTAATGGGTGTTTTGCTCAACAAAATTAATTGGTAATTGGTAACAGTAGAGAGCTCTCTGTCTGAATAATTTGCATCCACTGCATAATGACCCTCCTCTATGACATTAAGAATAGCTGGTTGTCGCAGAGAGGAGGATAAACATGTCATTGGAAATTAAGACCTTGGGCTGCAGTCTCTCCCCTTCTGCCAAGAACTGTGCCGTTCCTTTGGAAACAGTAGCCAGTCCAGTCACCAGTCTCCTGCAAGCACTCTGACCGATGCCGAAAGTGTAGCACCTGCCAACACAAGATACACATCTCCTTAGCTCAGGCTTAGAGAAAGACCTGAAAAGATCTATCTGTATCTGAGCCTAATAAAAGTCACACACCTTATCTCTCAGAGAAACATGCATTCCCTTACAGTGACAGACCTATTGAGATGGTCTGGTGGTACATAGTGGTGATGCTATATTACAAAACAGCCCCCCCTCAAAGTATTGGGTTTTATCAGTAATGTAATTTGCAGCGCATCGTAGCAGAAAACTAAGATGCCAAACTGGAAATTGTATTTCAGTCTTGAAAGCCAAGACGTGCCTGGGGAGTGAGTTTCTTGAAAAGGAGAGCGAGAGCGAGAGAGAGAGAGAGAGAGAGAGAGAGAGAGAGAGAGAGTGAGAGACCGAAAGAGAGAGCGAGAGTGAGAGAGAGAGATTGAGAGATCGAGAGAGAGAGATCGAGAGATCGAGAGAAAGGGAGAGAGAGAAATGATCGGACTTGGCTGATGAAGGTCTATTTTCATCATCCAGTCTAATGTTGCATCTCATCAGTTTTCTCATTAGGTTTGTCAATTACACTTCACACCTCATACTGAGGATGAATTAGAGATGGCTGAACACCAGTAGATGCACCAGCAATGCTCCTCTGCATAATTGATGAGGTCAAACAGTGGGGATTAAAAAGGAAAAGCATCCTTTAGCATAGCTACCTGTCTGACGTGGACTCCTGGGCGGTGTCCCAAATGTCCCAAAAGGTAGTGCACTACGTAGGGAATAGGGTGCCATTTGGGACGCAGTCCTGGTAGCAGAGATTCATTAGTATTTGCTCTGTCCACTGACCGGGGGTGTGCTGATTTGTGAGTGTGGAGCCATAATCATTCTGGATGCGTGGGCGGATTGGCCGGATCACTGTGTATCTAATCCAATCATCTAGGGGCATTCATCCATTAAAAAGGGGAAGACTTAAAGTCATTAAATCAGGAGTGGTTCAGGAGAGGATGACTGCGGACTGAGATTGCAGATGCAACAACCAAAGTGAAACAATAACCCATTCCCTGCAGAGAGTACTGTGTTATTGGCGTTCTTGGTCTATCAACAGCTGGTGTTATGATTCTGCAGGGGCATGTTCGGAGCGTCAGCGTGTTGCAGTGTTTGAAAATATTACCATTACCAATAACATATGACATTGTAGTCACACCGAATAATATCAAGAACTGTGCAAACATAAGGTGCATATTTCCAAGCTTCATTTTAAAAGGATTACTGAGCAAAAACAAGGTTTTGCACTTAAGCTCCCTCCAATCCCCTAGCCTTGATTACATGTCTGAATGGCTTGTTGTGCATTTGCTGTGAGCATAATAAGCATGAACAAGAGGGGGCATGCATTAGCAAGCCTCATCATATTGAATGGGCTAATTGCAACCATCGAAAGCCACCAGATTATCGCCATCTGATCTCTTGTTAAACCATCAATATGCTCTAAAATCACCCGCACAGCTGAACTCAATTGCAACCATGTCGAGATTCTCTTCTAGTCTTGATTGCAGCCAACATTTTCCAAGACTATTTCGCCCTTTGGTTGGTAATATTATCGGAACAACAGTCATACTTTTTGAGCAGACTAAGGGTGATTTATCTATTTGACAATCATTCCGTACAACTGAAATAAAGTATTTCCTTGTTTACCATGATCAAATCTACTGTGGCAATTTACCCAACACGTTGTACGAATGGAAAACTAATGTTGATGGTGTAAACCAGGGGTATTCAACCAGGGGTCCGTGGCCCCTTAGGGGTCTGTGAATGTACTGCAGGGGGTCCGTGAAAAAAAAGAATATATACCAGTCAAAAGTTTGGACACACCTACTCATTCAAGGGTTTTTCTTTATTTTGACTTTTTTCTACATTGTAGAATAATAGTGAAGACATCAACTGCCAGGTCGCAGTTGTAAATGAGAACTTTTTCTCAACTGGCTTACCTGGTTAAATAAAGGTGAAATAAAAATAAAATTAAAATTAAAATTAAAACTATGAAATAACACATATGGAATCATGTAGTAACAAAAAAAGTGTTAAACAAATCAAAATATATTTTATATTCTTCAAAGTAGCCACCCTTTGCCTTGATGACAGCTTTGCACACTCTTGGCATTCTCTCAACCAGCTTCATGAGTTATAAAGAATAAAGAAAAACCCTTGAATGAGCAGGTGTGTCCACATTTTTGACTGGTACTGTACATACAGTGCATTCGGAAAGTATTCAGATCCCTTCCGTTTTTCGACATTTTGTTACGTTACAGCCTTATTCAAAAATGGATTACATTTTTTTAAAATCCTCATCAATCTACACACAATACCCCATAATATCAAAGCGAAAACAGGTTTTTAGAAATGTTTGCAAATGTATTAAAAATTAAAAACAGAAGTACTCAGACCCTTTGCTATGAGACTCAAAATTGAGCTCAGGTGCATCCTGTTTCCATTGATCATCCATGTTTCTACAACTTGATTGGAGTCCACCTGTGGTAAATTCAATTGATTGGACATCATTTGGAAAGGCACAATCCTGTCTATATAAGGTCCCACAGTTGACAGTGCATGTCAGACCAAAAACCAAGCCTTGAGGTTGAAGGAATTTTCCATAGAGCTCCGAGACAGGATTGCACAGATCTGGGGAAGGGTACCAAAACATTTCTGCAGCATTGAAGGTTCCCAAGAACACAGTGGCCTCCATCCTTCTTAAATGGAAGATGTTTGCAACCACCAAGACTCTTCCTAGAGCTGGCTGCCCGGCCAAACTGAGCAATCGGGGGAGAAGGGCCTTGGTCAGGGAGGTGACCAAGAACCCGATGGTCACTCTGACAGAGCTCCAGAGTTCCTCTGTGGAGATGGGAGAACCTTCCAGAAGGACAACCATCTCTGCAGCACTCCACCAATCAGGTCTTTATGGTAGAGTGGCCAGACGGAAGCCACTCCTCAGTAAAAGACACATGACAGCCCACTTGGAGTTTGCCAAACTTCACTTAAAGGACTCTCAGACCATGAGAAACAAGATTATCTGGTCTGATGACACCAAAATTGAACTCTTTGGCCTGAATGCCAAGCGTCACGTCTGGAGTAAACCTGGCACCATCCCTACGGTGAAGCAAGGTGGTGGCAGCATCATGTTGTGGGGATGTTTTGCAGCGGCAGGGACTGGGAGACTAGTCCGGATCGAGGGAAAGATGAATGGAGCAAAGTATATTAAAATATTATTATATTAGATCCTTGATGAAAACCTGCTCCAGAGCGCTCAGGATCTCAGACTGGGGCAAAGGTTCACCTTCCAACAGGACAACGACCCTAAGCACACAGCCAAGACAACGCAGAAGTGGCTTCGGGACAAGTATCTGAATGTCCTTGAGTGGCCCAGCCAGAGCCCGGACTTGAACCTGATCGAACATCTCTGGAGAGACCTGAAAATAGCTGTGCAGCAACACTCCCCATCCAACCTGACAGAGCTTGAGAGGATCTGCCTAGAAGAATGGGAGAAACCCCCCAAATATAGGTGTGCCAAGCTTGTAGCGTCATCCCCAAGAAGACTAGAGGCTCTAATCGCTGCCAAAGGTGCTTCAACAAAGTACTGAGTAAAGGGTCTGAATACTTATGTAAATATGATATTTCTGTTTTTAAAATTGTAATACACAATCATTTATAAAAACCTGTTTTTGCTTTGTCATTATTGGGTATTGTGTGCAGATTGATGAGGATTTATATTTATTTAATCCATTTTAGAATAAGGCTGTAACCTAACAAAATGTGGAAAAAGTCAAGGTGTCTGAATACTTTCTGAATGCACTGTAATCTTCAAATCAAATCAAATCAAATCAAATCAAATCAAATTGTATTGGTCACATGCGCCGAATACAACAGGTGCAGACATTACAGTGAAATGCTTACTTACAGCCCTTAACCAACAGTGCATTTATTTTAAACAAAAAAAGTAAGAATAAAACAACAACAAAAAAAGTGTTGAGAAAAAAAGAGCAGAAGTAAAATAAAGTGACAGTAGGGAGGCTATATATACAGGGGGGTACCGTTGCAGAGTCAATGTGCGGGGGCACCGGCTAGTTGAGGTAGTTGAGGTAATATGTACATGTGGGTAGAGTTAAAGTGACTATGCATAAATACTTAACAGAGTAGCAGCAGCGTAAAAAGGATGGGGTGGGGGGGCAGTGCAAATAGTCCGGGTAGCCATGATTAGCTGTTCAGGAGTCTTATGGCTTGGGGGTAGAAGCTGTTGAGAAGTCTTTTGGACCTAGACTTGGCACTCCGGTACCGCTTGCCGTGCGGCAGCAGAGAGAACAGTCTATGACTAGGGTGGCTGGAGTCTTTGACAATTTTGAGGGCCTTCCCCCATCCCCCATAAAAAAAAGGTGGATGTCCCACTGGCTATCATAAGTTGAATGCACCAATTTATAAGTCGCTCTGGATAAGAGCGTCTGCTAAATTATGTAAATGTAATAAATTAATCTATTTTTTTAATCAAATTAAAATGTAGTGTATAAAGTTATTTCAAATGGCATATATTATATAATTTTTCCATTGGTGAAATGTTTGAATGAAATATAGGCCTACTACTTCTATATACTTATATTCTAATTAGTATTTTTACATTCATCAGCCTTACAGCTTCCGATGTTCCTGATAGGTCGATATTTCATTGGGGGCGGGAGTAGAGAATCTAGACCAGCTGTCTGGTATCATAATCACTAGACACTGTAACAACGACAGATCAACTGATTTGCTGGTTTATCCTTGTGGGTTTTTCGTTTCAATCAAGCTTAGTTTAGCCTGCAGGTGCATGTAATCTCCCGTTAATAGCGTTTTTAACAGCGCTGGAGCTAAAAACTGTAAACTGTATAGCTCATGAGACTGTGTATGCAAGGTGCTATGGGCAATTCCACGGTAACGGAATTACATTATGGTTACCTGATCTGTACTCCCCAGAATATAGACTCTTAGCTATCATTTGACATCCAATTTTATATGCTCCTATGAACTTCACATGTTGGTGCTCATGGGTTCTTTTCGATGGAAATGCCATCATTTTGAATAGGGTGGTCTATAGCAATTGGAGACAACAAAGTTAAGTAAGTTGATGGTGTGTTTACCTGGTGTAGCGGGCATGGCTGCGGACGAGCTCGATGACCTTCCCTGTGTTGCTGACGGCCCCATCTGTGAGCAGGAAGAGCATGCGTGGATGACCCACGTGCATGGGCTGCCTCAGGATCCAGTTGAGTGGTGCCAGGATGTTGGTGCCGCCCATGTCAGCTCGGATCTTCCTGATGTACTCACAAGCCATGGTTACTGTTTCCTGAAGCATGGAGATGACAGGGGAGAAGCATTTTACTAGTCTCAAGTCTCTTGTGACAGACACTTGTACAGAGGCAGACAAGCGTGTCTGTGACTTATACTCACACTACGACTACATTTACAGTTATATTTTTTGACATTTAGCAGACGCTCTTATCCAGAACGACTTACAGGAGCAATTAGGGTTAAGTGCCTTGCTCAAGGGCACATTGACAGATTTTTCACCTTGTTGGCTCAGGGATTCGAACCAGCGATATTTTGGTTACTGGCCCAACGCTCTTAACCGCTATGCTACCTGTCGCCCCTACCTGTACTACTTGTAGCTGTGGAATCTGGCATGCAAGATTAAGCATTTACTAATAGAGATTTTATCACTGACAAGCAGTTCAATAATATTGAAAAAATAAACACTATATGTTCTGCCTGCCTCATACCTCATCATAGCTCTGACTGGTAGTAAACAGTGTTTTGAATGTGGAGCCGAAGCCGATGATGTTGAAGAGACTGGCAGGCACAATGCTCTTCAGGATCACTACCATGGCATCCTGGGAACAGAACAGACATGACAGAAACAGAAGGTCAAGATGAAGGAGAGGAGAATGAAAAAAGGGGGA
Organism: Coregonus lavaretus; assembly: GCF_964263955.1. Lineage (NCBI taxonomy): Eukaryota > Metazoa > Chordata > Actinopteri > Salmoniformes > Salmonidae > Coregonus > Coregonus lavaretus. Next base: position 34,861,033 of record NC_140007.1, read on the forward strand.
AATATGGAGAGAGAGAGAGAGAGAGAGAGGGAGAGAGAGAGGGAGAGAGAGAAAGAGGGAGAGAGAGAGGGAAAGAGAGAAAGAGGGAGAGAGAGAGGGAGAGGGAAAGAGAGGGAGGGAGAGAGAGAGAGCAAGAGAAAGCGAGAGAGAGGGAACGAGAGAGGGAGAGAGAGAGAGGGAAAGCGAGAGAGAGAGGGAGAGAGAGAGAGGGAGAGAGAGAGGGGGGGAGGGAGAGAGAGGGAAAGAGAGATGGAGACAGAGAGAGGGAAAGAGAGAGAGAGGGAGAGGGGGAGAGAGAGAGAGAGGGACAGAGAGAGAGAGAGAGGGCAAGAAAATAAAAGGAAGAAGAACAAGACAGTCAATCTTTAAGACATTCTCTAACAACCAGCCTTGTTCACCTGGCTGCAAGTGTTCTTCTTGACCTTCAAACATTTTCGGCTGCAGCAGTTTGACCAGATTACAACTCTAAGCCATCTTCTCAGCAGGCTGGTTATTATACACTGGAGAGCGTCTTTGTGGTGCACTAGAGAAGTGCCATATAATTATGATTATCTCTGTGTGACAGAGGTGCGGGCCAGTGTATTATTAAAAAGAGTATGTTCAATTACAAACCATTCATTCCAAGTTTGGCTGTAATCATATTTCACTGTATTATGTATATATTTTTTTTACACCATATTGTGTATTTAATACCCTTTCAATGTGAAAGTTTTATTTATTTATGACTGGAAAAACCAATTCAAATCAAAATTTATTGGTCGCGTAAACAGATTTGCAGATGTTATCGCAGGTGCAGTGAAATGCTTGTGTTACCAGCTCCAACACTGCAGTAATACCTAGCAATAATAAAATAAAATAAAATAATACTATACACATAATCCAAAAAACTAAAGAAATTAAGAAATATCAGAACGACCGGAATATAAATATATACACTGAGTACACAAATCATTAAGAACACCTTCCTAGTATTGAGTTTCACATCCTTTTGCCCTCAGAACAGCCTCAATTCATTGGGGCATGGACTTACAAGGGACTCTACAGGGATGCTGGCCCATGTTGACTCCAATGCTTCCCACAGTTGAGTCATGTTGGCTGGATGTCCTTTGGGTGGTGGTCCATTCTTGATACACACGGGAAACTGTTGAGCGTGAAAAACCCAGCAACGTTGCAGTTCTTGACACACTCAAACCGGTGCGCCTGGCACCTACTACCATACCCCGTTCAAAGACACTTAAATACCCTCTGAATGGCACACATTCACAATCCCATGTCTCAATTGTCTCAAGGCTTAAAAATCCTTCTTTAACCTGTCTCCTCCCCTTCATCTACACTGATTGAAGTGGATTTAACAGGTGATATCAATAACGTATCATAGCTTTCACCTGAATTCACCTGGCCAGTCTATATCATGGAAAGAGCAGGTGTTCTTAATGTTTTGTACACTCAGTGTGTAATGGTGAAGAGAAAGTAAATCCTGTAATTTCTGTGTTGGTATGACAAAAAGTTTACAGAAATGATTTCCTTTCTTTTACTCTCTAAAATACATAAATACAACTCTCCTCTGACCCAGTAACAGTAATGGCATTTTCTCTGTCATAAAGCATGCACGTATGAAGCACGTGTTATATGTAATGTACTTTCTTCATGACATGCAGCAATACAGAGAAAGTCAATAGGGAAGGTTATACCAGAGATTGATTAGAGAGACAGCTCACAGGAAAGTTCAATGTTTTTTGTCCATTTCAAGTCGTTGTGAACATAAAAAATCTCCACTGCTCTTTCTCCCCCTTCATTTTCAAAGGTGGTATCAAATTGGTGCTCGCTAGCATTTTGGGGTCGCTGGCATTTTGAGGTCATAGAAATCTCTCTTTCTCCTTATATTCAGTCAAAGACACTATCACATTGGGGCCTGGCATTTTGGGGGACTTTCTGGCAGATTAAAGAAACTGAGGAGAAATGATTACATCATCACCGGTCTGACCTGGCTGGGCCTTTAAGTGTCAAGATGTCATAGGGAGAGGAGGCCCATCTCTCCCCAATCAGAAGATGTCTGAGTATGAGTCACGCTACCCTGCTGTGCGTAACAGAACAACAGGGGTTAGTCAAACATCACTGTCTCAGCCCAGCCTAATCAGGTAACATTACAGTCAGATGCACTGGAAATAAATAAATAAATAATATGCCACTTAGCAGACGCTTTTATCCAAAGCGACTTACAGTCATGCGTGCATACATTTTTGTGTATGGGTGGTCCCGGGGATCGAACCCACTACCCTGGCAAATAAAGGCTGAGATGAGATGAGTTTCCATTGACCTTTCCATCAAATGACCAGTGAGTCTTTGAGTCATTAATAGCACAATATGAATGCATAGCCTCTTACATATCTAATTAGTAAACTACGTTATTCCTTCATCATTTAGTTGCCCTTAAGTCTAACTACACTGTTTCAGTTCATTATGCTTATGCACTTCTTATGAATAGGTTACGTATGGGTTATGAATGTGTTATGAAGTCATGACAGTACCTTGACACAGCTGATGTTGACCCCGCTCATGCTCCCACTGCGGTCGATGAGGAAGATGAACTCTCCATGCACCTTCGTCAGGTCAGAGGTCATGGACTTGAGGTCTGGGCAGAAGTTGAGCATAACCGCAGGGTTGTGGAGGATGTCCTTGTAGAGACGCTTACGAATGATATCCACCTTCACTTGGCCACATGGTCAGAGGATAACATGATGAGAGGGTGAGAGAAGTGCTTGAGATCTAGTCTATACATGGTCAGAGGATAACATGATGAGAGGGTGAGAGAAGTGCTTGAGATCTAGTCTACACATGGTCAGAGGATGCAGTAAGAAAAGGGTTAAAGAAAGAGAATGAGATCCCAATCACATCATGCAAGCTTTGAATAAGAGCCATATTCACATTCAGCAATAACTTTGTACATGTAATTTTTTTATACATAACTTACATATCACATTTGATAAGAAAAGCATTATGGTTTTATTAAAAGGAGCTATAGCTCTACAACACAGCTGTTTCCTTCATGCTAAGATGCATTAGATACGTAGATCTAACACTAAAATATTCTCCATATGGAACGTTTTTGATAAGCTGATTTCATCTATGCTTCTTAAATAAAAATGTATAATTCAAGGTAATTATGGTTGGGAATTTGTTTTAAATTGGACCCAAATTATTTGAGAGAGAAAGGGCACTCGATCAATTGGTGCATGTGTTCTTGCAGGTAGAAATTCCAAGCAGAACACTGAGGACCATTGGTGGTTTCCATAGTAACCCCTTTTTATCCCACACATCATTTTAGGCTAAGTGTCCTCTCTCTCCCTCCCATTGAGGTCTACTGGTCACTTAAGGATGTAATTGTATCTACCACCGTAGTGCCATTCAGACATGTGGAGAATAAGGTACAATCTGTACTGACACGATTTCACCTCAAGAAAAATAATAAACTCACCATTCAAACAACATACTGTATCTCCAATGTGTATCATTCATATGTGGTTTTAAAATTATCTCAGATAGGTTGAAATAAATAAATTGCTTTCATATAATAATAATGGACACAAGAATAATGGAAAACACTACTAATACAGGCCAAACCAGGTCTACCAAATCATGCAAAATGGGCAAAAGGTGTGGATATGCACACCCTTACGGAAAGAAAATTGCAGTCAGAGTGCAGTATAACTGCAGTACACTGTAGTATAACTGTAGTTAGTGTGCAGTATAACTGCAGTACACTGTGGTATAACTGTAGTTAGTGTGCAGTATAACTGCAGTACACTGTAGTATAACTGTAGTTAGTGTGCAGTATAACTGCAGTACACTGTAGTATAACTGTAGTCAGTGTGTAGTATAACTGCAGTACACTGTAGTATAACTGTAGTCAGAGTGCAGTATAACTGCAGTACACTGTAGTATACAGTGGGGGAAAAAGGTATTTAGTCAGCCACCAATTGTGCAAGTTCTCCCACTTAAAAAGATGAGAGAGGCCTGTAATTTTCATCATAGGTACACGTCAACTATGACAGACAAATTGAGAAAAGAAAATCCAGAAAATCACATTGTAGGATTTTTTATGAATTTATTTGCAAATTATGGTGGAAAATAAGTATTTGGTCACCTACAAACAAGCAAGATTTCTGGCTCTCACAGACCTGTAACTTCTTCTTTAAGAGGCTCCTCTGTCCTCCACTCGTTACCTGTATAAATGGCACCTGTTTGAACTTGTTATCAGTATAAAAGACACCTGTCCACAACCTCAAACAGTCACACTCCAAACTCCACTATGGCCAAGACCAAAGAGCTGTCAAAGGACACCAGAAACAAAATTGTAGACCTGCACCAGGCTGGGAAGACTGAATCTGCAATAGGTAAGCAGCTTGGTTTGAAGAAATCAACAGTGGGAGCAATTATTAGGAAATGGAAGACATACAAGACCACTGATAATCTCCCTCGATCTGGGGCTCCACACAAGATCTCACCCCATGGGGTCAAAATGATCACAAGAACGGTGAGCAAAAATCCCAGAACCACACGGGGGGACCTAGTGAATGACCTGCAGAGAGCTGGGACCAAAGTAACAAAGCCTACCATCAGTAACACACTACGCCGCCAGGGACTCAAATCCTGCAGTGCAGATGTGTCCCCCTGCTTAAGCCAGTACATGTCCAGGCCCGTCTGAAGTTTGCTAGAGTGCATTTGGATGATCCAGAAGAGGATTGGGAGAATGTCATATGGTCAGATGAAGCCAAAATATAACTTTTGGGTCAAAACTCAACTCGTCGTGTTTGGAGGACAAAGAATACTGAGTTGCATCCAAAGAACACCATACCTACTGTGAAGCATGGGGGTGGAAACATCATGCTTTGGGGCTGTTTTTCTGCAAAGGGACCAGGACGACTGATCCGTGTAAAGGAAAGAATTAATGGGGCCATGTATCGTGAGATTTTGAATGAAAACCTCCTTCCATCAGCAAGGGCATTGAAGATGAAACGTGGCTGGGTCTTTCAGCATGACAATGATCCCAAACACACCGCCCGGGCAACGAAGGAGTGGCTTCGTAAGAAGCATTTCAAGGTCCTGGAGTGGCCTAGCCAGTCTCCAGATCTCAACCCCATAGAAAATCTGCAACAGTGTGTGAAACAGTGTGCAACAGTGTGTGAAAACCTTGTGAAGACTTACAGAAAACGTTTGACCTGTGTCTTCGCAAGGTTTTCACACACTGTTGCTGGTATTTTGGCCCATTCCTCCATGCAGATCTCCTCTAGAGCAGTGATGTTTTGGGGCTGTCGCTGGGCAACACGGACTTTCAACTCCCTCCAAAGATTTTCTATGGGGTTGAGATCTGGAGACTGGCTAGGCCACTCCAGGACCTTGAAATGCTTCTTACGAAGCCACTCCTTCGTTGCCCGGGCGGTGTGTTTGGGATCATTGTCATGCTGAAAGACCCAGCCACGTTTCATCTTCAATGCCCTTGCTGATGGAAGGAGGTTTTCACTCAAAATCTCATGATACATGGCCCCATTCATTCTTTCCTTTACACGGATCAGTCGTCCTGGTCCCTTTGCAGAAAAACAGCCCCAAAGCATGATGTTTCCACCCCCATGCTTCACAGTAGGTATGGTGTTCTTTGGATGCAACTCAGCATTCTTTGTCCTCCAAACACAACGAGTTGAGTTTTGACCCAAAAGTTCTATTTTGGCTTCATCTGACCATATGACATTCTCCCAATCCTCTTCTGGATCATCCAAATGCACTCTAGCAAACTTCAGACGGGCCTGGACATGTACTGGCTTAAGCAGGGGGACACGTCTGGCACTGCAGGATTTGAGTCCCTGGCGGCGTAGTGTGTTACTGATGGTAGGCTTTGTTACTTTGGTCCCAGCTCTCTGCAGGTCATTCACTAGGTCCCCCCGTGTGGTTCTGGGATTTTTGCTCACCGTTCTTGTGATCATTTTGACCCCACGGGGTGAGATCTTGCGTGGAGCCCCAGATCGAGGGAGATTATCAGTGGTCTTGTATGTCTTCCATTTCCTAATAATTGCTCCCACAGTTGATTTCTTCAAACCAAGCTGCTTACCTATTGCAGATTCAGTCTTCCCAGCCTGGTGCAGGTCTACAATTTTGTTTCTGGTGTCCTTTGACAGCTCTTTGGTCTTGGCCATAGTGGAGTTTGGAGTGTGACTGTTTGAGGTTGTGGACAGGTGTCTTTTATACTGATAACAAGTTCAAACAGGTGCCATTAATACAGGTAACGAGTGGAGGACAGAGGAGCCTCTTAAAGAAGAAGTTACAGGTCTGTGAGAGCCAGAAATCTTGCTTGTTTGTAGGTGACCAAATACTTATTTTCCACCATAATTTGCAAATAAATTCATTAAAAACCCTACAATGTGATTTTCTGGATTTTTTTCCCTCAATTTGTCTGTCATAGTTGACGTGTACCTATGATGAAAAGTACAGGCCTCTCTCATCTTTTTGTGGGAGAACTTGCACAATTGGTGGCTGACTAAATACTTTTTTCCCCCACTGTAACTGTAGTCAGGGTACAATATAATGGCAGTACACTGTAGTATAACTGAAGTCAGAGTGTGATGGATATTTTTTAGTGGACTATGAGATAAAACTGGGTTAATCACGAACATAGAGTTAGAATTCTTTGTTGCTGGGCCAGGAACTTAATTGGGTAATTTCACTGTGTGTGTGGGGGTAAAGTGGGAATCTGACCTAGGGTCGAATTGCTCGCTCTTACTTAAATCCATGGCTGTCCTATTTTATCAGAGAGACTGAAACCAGACTGTGGCCTTTTGCCTCTCTCCTCAAACAAAGCGGAAGGAGCGGCCAGGGTAGGGAAGAGTTCAGGCTAAACCTTTGTCTCTCCTGGGGTATCTTCTTGATTGATTAAAGCATGATGGGGTGGGGTTTTGTGTATGTTTGAAAGATTTAAGTATGGACCTGTCATGTCCAACAATCAGTCTTCAGGTCAAGCCCGGGAGAGCCGGAGTTGAACAGAGTTTAAACTAAACATGAGTATTTTTGCAAGATAAGGGATTGATTGATTGTATTACTATTGATTCTGAACTGAATGAAAGTCGAATTTAGCCGCCATCATAGACAAAGGAAGTGGACGGAGCGATAAAGAGCGGGAAACTAAAGAGGGAGGGATTTTAAGCTAGGATGTGGGTGAAGGAGACTATATATAGAGGGATAGAAAGAGTGAGAGGGGGGCTACTCTACAGACCAGCACAGGCTTTGTTGAATTGAAATAAAGTCACTCTTGATTCTACAAAAACTCTGGAAGGACTTTGATTTTTGTGTCAAGATCGTTTATAGATGGGACGGACCAAGGCGCAGCGTGATATGCCAACATGTTTATTTAACGAATAAACACACAACAAAACAACAAACGAAACGTGAAGTCCAAGGTAGCACACACCTTACACGGAACAAGATCCCACAACCCACTAGTGCCAATAGGCTGCCTAAGTATGGTCCCCAATCAGAGACAAAGAGCGACAGCTGCCTCTGATTGAGAACCACACCGGCCAACATAGATCTAGACATACTAGATTCTACAACAATGAACAAACACAACACGGAATATACACACCCTGACTCAACAAATAAACGTCCCCTGAGTCAGGGCGTGACAGTACCCCCCCCCCCAAAGGTGCGGACTCCGACCGCGCCACAGAAACATAACAGGGTAGGGGCCAGGTGGACTTTCCGCCTCGGAGGCGGATCCGGCTCCGGGCGTGACCACCACCTATTCTCCGCCTCCCTGTTGCGCCCCTGGTCAGGTCTGGACCTCGGCGCGCTGCTTCCCCTCTCCTTCCTCCCATGAAGTACCAAGCCCTGTCTGGACCCTGGTGTGGGAGACCCCGAACCTGGAGAGAGGCTGACGTCTGGGTCTGGACTGGAACCGCTGACTGGAGCTGGACCCGACGACGGTGGAGCAAACTGCTCTGGCTCCGGAGTGGAGCCGCTGACCGGAGCTGGATCAGACACCGGTGGAGCGGACTGCTCTGGCTCCGGAGTGGAGCCGCTGACCGGAGCTGGACTGGACCCCGGTGGAGCGGATTGCTCTGGCTCCGGAGTGGAGCAGCTGACCGGAGCTGAACTGGGCACCGGTGGAGTGGACTGCTCTGGCTCCGGAGTGGATCCGCTGACCGGAGCTGGACCTGACCCCGGTGGAGCGGATTGCTCTGGCTCCGGAGTGGAGCAGCTGACCGGAGCTGAACTGGGCACCAGTGGAGCGGACTGCTCTGGCTCCGGAGTGGAGCAGCTGACCGGTGCCGGACCAGGCACCGGTGGAACAGGCACGGGCCGTGCCGGACTGGACACACGCACCACTGGCTTGGTGCGGGGAGCAGGAACGGGCCGGACCGGGCTGACGACGCGCACCACTGGCTTGGTGCGGGGAGCAGGAACGGGTCGTACCGGACTGGCGACGCGCACCACTGGCCTGGTGCGGGGAGCAGGAACAGGCCGGGCTGGGCTGGCGACGCGCACCACTGGCTTGGTGCGAGGAGCAGGAACAGGCCGGGCCGGGCTGGGAACGCGCACCACTGGTTTGGTGCGAGGAGCAGGAACGGGCCGGACCGGACTGCGAAGGCGGACTGGAGGTCTGGAGCGGAGAGCTGGCACAACCCGTCCTGGCTGGCTGCCCACTTTCGCACTACACATGCGGGGCGCTGGCACAGGATGCACTGGGCTGTGCACGCGCACTGACGATACAGCTCGTAGAACAGGCGCAGGATATGCGGGACCGAGGAGGCGTACTGGAGACCAGGAGCGTTGAGCCGTCACACCCCGTCCTGGCTGAATGCCCAACTTCGCACGACACGTGCGTGGTGCTAGCACAGGACGTACAGGACAGTGCCTGAACACTGGCGACACAGTACGTAGCGCCGCATAACACGGAGCCTGCCCAGTCACACGCTTCCTCGCGTGAGTACGGGGAGTTGGCTCTGCTCTAACACTAGGCTCCGCCAACCACCCTTTTAGCCCCCAAAAATTTTTTTCTTGGGGCTGTCTCTCGGGCTTCTTCCTCGGCCGGCACCTTCTGCGTTGCCGCTGCTCCTCTCTATACCGCGCCTCCACTGTCTCCTCCCAAGGACGGCGATCCATCCCGGCCTGAATCTCCTCCCAAGTCCAAGATCCCTTACCGTCCAGTATCTCCTCCCAGGTCCAGGCTGTCTGCTCTTGGACACGCTGCTTGGTCCTCGTTTGGTGGGATCTTCTGTCACGTTCGTTTATAGACGGGACGGACCAAGGCGCAGCGTGATATGCATACATGTTTATTTATATTGAATAAACACACAACAAAACAGCAAACGAAACGTGAAGTCCAAGGTAGCACACAAACAACATACCTTACACGGAACAAGATCCCACAACCCACTAGTGCCAATAGGCTGCCTAAGTATTGTCCCCAATCAGAGACAACGAGCGACAGCTGCCTCTGATTGAGAACCACACCGGCCAACATAGATCTAGACATACTAGATTCTACAACAATGAACAAACACAACACGGAATATACACACCCTGACTCAACAAATAAACGTCCCCTGAGTCAGGGCGTGACATTTTGATAAAGTATAGTGATTAATTTCCACAACAAGTGCAGTATAACTGCAGTACACTGTTGTATAACTGTAGTCAGAGTGCAGTATAACTGCAGTTCACTGTAGTATAACTGTAGTCAGTGTGCAGTATAACTGCAGTACACTGTAGTATAACTGTAGTCAGTGTGCAGTATAACTGCAGTACACTGTAGTATAACTGCAGTATGCTACAAATACTGCTTCCAAAATAACACTGTTTTCTTACTGCAGTAATTTTGCAGTGTAACTGCAGTTACAGTGCAGTATAACTGCAGTTCAACTGCAGTTATTCTGCAATTACTGCATCCAAAATACCACAGTCGACTGCAGTTACTGCACTTTTACTGCAGTTTCAAAACTGGTATATTTTCTTGTAAGGGAGATCTCATTATCTGTTGTTATTGAATATTCATGATTCTATATGCTTTTCTGCTCTAATTATAAGCAGCATCTTGCCATTTTACGAAGCCTCTTTAATCTATGTGAGTCTTCTCAGACAGCTGTCACTCAATAAGGCTACTTGGTAAGACGCTGATCACATCAGATCAGATGCAGCACTCACTTTCTTTTCATTACTGGAGTCCTTCTTGATGGCCTTGATGTAGTCACTCTTCCCTGTGAGGTGTTCATCGTACTCCTCCAGTGTCATGTCTCCATCCTCAATCAGCACATGTGGCAGATGAGGATCTAGCAGGAAACAATGGGCACTAGACTAATATGGTACAGTATCACCTTGACAACAAGCAGGTTTCAGTGTAAGCCATAACACTGATAGAAGGGTACAATACACAATTCCTGCAAACACCTGTCAGAGAAAAGGCAGACGTGGCCAAGTAGTATATATTTCTGTCACAGACTAATCTCGGTTAACCCATAACTAAAGTCTTGCGTAAATGGTCAGGTGCTCGATTAAGTTCTGGGTGTTAAGAGAAGAGATAGAACGAGGAAAGGAACCGTAATGAAGAGCTCCACCCACTCTCTTTGCAAGTTACGAGCCAAAGTCTATTGGCCAAATTACATTTTACATTTTTACATTTTCGTCATTTAGCAGACGCTCTTATCCAGAGCGACTTACAAATGTCCCCTCCACTTCCGAAATTCAAAAAATGCTAATACCAGCGAAATCGTGATTTGTCCTGAGCACCGGAACTAATGCTGCTTGTTAACTCACGCATCCCGTTTTATCATGACAGATCTACGGTACCATTTATGTTTACGTAGTTTGTCCATGAGTGATTAGTCAGACTGAGGTCCCTCTTGGATTTTGATTCCAGAGAAATGCTGCTGTTGTCAAGTCAATTTACCAGCTCCACTACTGTGATTGAAAGTGCTTTGCTATTTTCTGCTCATATTCTTCTCTCCACAGGCATCTCTCAATACATCTCTCTGCAGTGACCTTCACGGCGAGCTGTTTTTATTGACCATTTAGTAAATCAAGCTTTTGATGAAAACCGTCCAACAATCACTTTTTAAAATCATTTTAAGTGAATTCGCTATACAAAAACTCAGGGAAAACTGCTTCCGGCAAGCACTCCTTCCATCTCTTTATTGCCATGGCCATCTGGTTGTGCTCAGCAGTCTCCTTGATGAGATTGAAACCCCAGTCCCACAGTGGGCTGAATTGAATTGCACAGCAAGCCCAACTGGCCCCAGGTCCGTTTGTAGACAAAGCCATCTCTTTAGAGCCTATTGGATAGGAAATCTGGGGACTAATTCCTGCCTCTGGGAGACAACTAGCCCACGCAGAGATTAAGACAACCAGGAGAGGACTAAGAGAGAGAAAGAGAGAGGGGGGGGGGGGGGGGTTAAAAGAAAGAGAGAGAGAGATAGCTTCCACAAAGCTGTGAACGATCTGAGAGACAAGGCAAGAAGGGCCTTCTATGCCATCAAAAGGAACATAAAATTTGACATACCAATTAGGATCTGGCAAAAAATACTTGAATCAGTTATAGAACCCATTGGCCTTTATGGTTGTGAGGTCTGGGGTCCGCTCACCAACCAAGAATTCACAAAATGGGACAAACACCAAATTGAGACTCTGCATGCAGAATTCTGCAAAAATATCCTCTGTGTACAACGAAAAACACCAAATAATGCATGCAGAGCAGAATTAAGCCGATACCCGCTAATTATCAAAATCCAGAAAAGAGCCGTTAAATTCTATAACCACTTAAAAGGAAGCGATTCCCAAACCTTCCATAACAAAGCCATCACCTACAGAGAGATGAACTTGGAGAAGAGTCCCCTAAGTAAGCTGGTACTGGGGCTCTGTTCACAAACACAAACCGACCCCACAGAGCCCCAGGACAACAACAACTACACAATTAGACCCAACCAAATCATGAGAAAACTAAAAGAGAATTACTTGACACATTGGAAAGAATTAACAAAAAAACAGAGCAAACTAGAATGCTATTTGGCTCTAAACAGAGAGTACACAGCGGCAGAATACCTGACCACTGTGACTGACCCAAACTTAAGGAAAGCTTTGACTATGTACAGACTCAGTGAGCATAGCCTTGCTATTGAGAAAGGCCGCCGAAGGCAGACCTGGCTCTCAAGAGAAGACAGGCTATGTGCACACTGCCCACAAAATGAGGTGGAAACTGAGCTGCACTTCCTAACCTCCTGCCAAATGTATGACCATATTAGAGACACATATTTCCCTCAGATTACAGAGATCCACAAAGAATTCAAAAAAACAACAACAGTTTTTGATAAACTCCCTTATCTACTGGGTGAAAAACCACAGTGTGCCATCACAGCAGAAATATTTGTGACCTGTTGCCACAAGAAAAGGGCAACCAGTGAAGAACAAACACCATTGTAAATACAACCCATATTTATGTTTATTTATTTTCCCATTTGTACTTCAACTATTTGCACATTGTTACAACACTGTATATATACATAATATTACATTTGAAATGTCTTTATTCTTTTGGAACTTCTGAGTGTAATGTTTACTGTTAATATTTATTTCACTTTTGTTTACTATCTACTTCACTTGCTTTGGCAATGTTAACATACGTTTTCCATGCCAATAAAGCCCTTAAATTGAATTGAAATTGAGAGAGAGAGAGAGAGAGAGAGAGAGAGAGGGGAAGAGAGAGAGAGAGAGGAGGAGAGAGAGAGAGAGAGAGAGAGAGAGAGAGAGAGAGAGAGAGAGAGAGAGAGAGAGAGGGGGGAGGAGAGAAGAAGAAAGTAAGGTATATATATATATATATATATATATATATATATATATATATATACATACACAGTGGGGGAAAAAAGTATTTAGTCAGCCACCAATTGTGCAAGTTCTCCCACTTAAAAAGATGAGAGAGGCCTGTAATTTTCATCATAGGTACATGTCAACTATGACAGACAAATTGAGAAAAAAAATCCAGAAAATCACATTGTAGGATTTTTTATGAATTTATTTGCAAATTATGGTGGAAAATAAGTATTTGGTCACCTACAAACAAGCAAGATTTCTGGCTCTCACAGACCTGTAACTTCTTCTTTAAGAGGCTCCTCTGTCCTCCACTCGTTACCTGTATTAATGGCACCTGTTTGAACTTGTTATCAGTATAAAAGACACCTGTCCACAACCTCAAACAGTCACACTCCAAACTCCACTATGGCCAAGACCAAAGAGCTGTCAAAGGACACCAGAAACAAAATTGTAGACCTGCACCAGGCTGGGAAGACTGAATCTGCAATAGGTAAGCAGCTTGGTTTGAAGAAATCAACTGTGGGAGCAATTATTAGGAAATGGAAGACATACAAGACCACTGATAATCTCCCTCGATCTGGGGCTCCACGCAAGATCTCACCCCGTGGGGTCAAAATGATCACAAGAACGGTGAGCAAAAATCCCAGAACCACACGGGGGGACGTAGTAAATGACCTGCAGAGAGCTGGGACCAAAGTAACAAAGCCTACCATCAGTAACACACTGCGCCGCCAGACGTCTCCCCCTGCTTAAGCCAGTACATGTCCAGGCCCGTCTGAAGTTTGCTAGAGTGCATTTGGATGATCCAGAAGAGGATTGGGAGAATGTCATATGGTCAGATGAAACCAAAATAGAACCTTTTGGTAAAAACTCAACTCGTCGTGTTTGGAGGACAAAGAATGCTGAGTTGCATCCAAAGAACACCATACCTACTGTGAAGCATGGGGGTGGAAACATCATGCTTTGGGGCTGTTTTTCTGCAAAGGGACCAGGACGACTGATCCGTGTAAAGGAAAGAATGAATGGGGCCATGTATCGTGAGATTTTGAGTGAAAACCTCCTTCCATCAGCAAGGGCATTGAAGATGAAACGTGGCTGGGTCTTTCAGCATGACAATGATCCCAAACACACCGCCCGGGCAACAAAGGAGTGGCTTCGTAAGAAGCATTTCAAGGTCCTGGAGTGGCCTAGCCAGTCTCCAGATCTCAACCCCATAGAAAATCTTTGGAGGGAGTTGAAAGTCCGTGTTGCCCAGCGACAGCCCCAAAACATCACTGCTCTAGAGGAGATCTGCATGGAGGAATGGGCCAAAATACCAGCAACAGTGTGTGAAAACCTTGTGAAGACTTACAGAAAACGTTTGACCTGTGTCATTGCCAACAAAGGGTATATAACAAAGTATTGAGAAACTTTTGTTATTGACCAAATACTTTTTTTCCACCATAATTTGCAAATAAATTCATTAAAAATCCTACAATGTGATTTTCTGGATTTTTTTTTCTCATTTTGTCTGTCATAGTTGACGTGTAATGAAAATTACAGGCCTCTCTCATCTTTTTAAGTGGGAGAACTTGCACAATTGGTGGCTGACTAAATACTTTCCCCCCCCACTGAATGTATATATATATATATATATATATATATATATATACACTACCGGTCAAAAGTTTTAGAACACCTACTCATTCAAGGGTTTTTCTTTATTTTTACTATTTTCTACATTGTAGAATAATAGTGAAGACATCAAAACTATGAAATAACACTTATGGAATCATGTAGTAACCAAAAAAGTGTTAAACAAATCAAAATATATTTGATATTGTCACGATCGTCAGGGAGAGACCAAGGCGCAGCGTTGAATGCGAACATTATATTTATTAGAATGATCACACGATCAAAACAACAGACGAAAACGTGATGTCTACGGTTGAACACAAACCGAACAAGAACAAGAAACCACAAACACAAAGTGAAAGACAGACAGTTAAATATGTCTCCCAATCAGAGACAACCAGCTGACCCTCGTTGCCTCTGATTGGGAGTCACTCAGGCCAACATAGAAATACAAACATAGAATTACACACCCTGGCTCAACATAACAGTGTCACCAGAGCCAGGGCGTGACAGTACCCCCCCCTAAAGGCGCGGACTCCGACCGCGCCAACTAAATACCACAGGGGAGGGACCGGGTGGGCACTCCGCCTTGGCGGCGGATCCGGCTCCGGGCCTGATCCCCACTCCCTCTCCAACCCCCCAAAGTACCCCTGGTCCGGTCTGGCCCCGCTGGCCGGAGCTGGACTGCACACTGATGGAGCGGATTGCTCTAGCTCCGGCGTAACGCATCTGACCGGTGCCGGACCAGGCACCAGTGGAACAGGCACGGGCCGTGCTGGACCGACGACGCACACCACTGGCTTGGTGTGGGGAACAGGCACGGGCCGTGCTGGACTGACGACGCACACCACTGGCTTGGTGTGGGGAGCAGGAGCGGGCCGGACAGGGCTGGCGACACGCACCGTAGACTTGGTGCGGGGAGCAGGAACGGGCCGAGCCGGGCTGACGAAACGCACCACAGACTTGGTGCGGGGAGCAGGAATGGGCCGGACTGGGCTGGCGACGCGCACCACAGACTTGGTGCGGGGAGCAGGAATGGGCCGGACTGGGCTGGCGACGCGCACCACAGACTTGGTGCGGAGAGCAGGAACGGGCCGGACAGGGCTGACGACACGCACCACAGACTTGGTGCGGGGAGCAGGAATGGGCCGAGCCGGGCTGACGAAGCGCACCACTGACTTGGTGCGGGGAGCAGGAACGGACCGAGCCGGGCTGACGAAGCGCACCACTGACTTGGTGCGGGGAGCAGGAACGGGCCGAGCCGGGCTGACGAAGCGCACCACTGACTTGGTGCGGGGAGCAGGAACAGACCGGACCGTACTGGGGACACACACCACTGGCCCTACATCGGGATCTGGAACGGGCCGGACCGGACTGGTAACACACCCCAGTACCTCTCGCCGTGCCTCTCCACCTTCCATCCCCTCTTCGACCAGTGGCCCCCGTAACCTGGCGGCCTCCTCTGCCAACCCGCTGGACCGCTCTATCGCGGCCTCCTGCTGCCCCGACGTCGTGAGCCCCCCCCTAAAAATTTTCTGGGGGTCTCTCCTCCCCGTGGGCCAGGCCTCTATCGTTCTCGCCCAACTCTCGCTCTTCTGTCTCCAACTCCCGCTATTCAGCTCCTCAATGGGCTTGACCCAGTCGAAGCTCTTCCTCAACTGTTCCCAAGTCCACCCTCTCTGCTCCTCACTAGGCTTGACCCAGTCGAGGTTGCCACGGAGATCTGCTAGCGATGGCTCCTGGACACGCTGCTTGGTCCGGTTTTGGTGGTTTCTTCTGTCACGATCGTCAGGGAGAGACCAAGGCGCAGCGTTGAATGCGAACATTATATTTATTAGAATGATCACACGATCAAAACAACAGACGAAAACGTGATGTCTACGGTTGAACACAAACCGAACAAGAACAAGAAACCACAAACACAAAGTGAAAGACAGACAGTTAAATATGGCTCCCAATCAGAGACAACCAGCTGACCCTCGTTGCCTCTGATTGGGAGTCACTCAGGCCAACATAGAAATACAAACATAGAATTACACACCCTGGCTCAACATAACAGTGTCCCCAGAGCCAGGGCGTGACAGATATTTGAGATTCTTCAAATAGCCACCCTTTGCCTTGATGACAGCTTTGCACACTCTTGGCATTCTCTCAACCATCTTCACCTGGAATGCTTTTAAAAACAGTTTGAAGCAGTTCCCACATATGCTGAGCACTTGTTGGCTGCTTTTCCTTCACTCTGTGGTCCGACTCATCCCAAACCATCTCAATTTGGTTGAGGTCGGGGGATTGTAGTGGCCAGGTCATCTGATGCAGCAATCCATCACTCTCCTTCTTGGTCAAATAGCCCTTACACAGCCTGGAGGTGTGTTGGGTCATTGTCCTGTTGAAAAACAAATGATAGACCCACTAAGCCCAAACCAGATGGGATGGCATATCGCTGCAGAATGCTGTGGTAGCCATGCTGGTTAAGTGTGCCTTGAATTCTAAATAAATCACAGACAGTGTCACCAGCAAAGCACCCCCACACCATAACACCTCCTCCTCCATGCTTTACGGTGGGAAATACACATGCAGAGATCATCCGTTCAACCACACCGCGTCTCACAAAGACACAGCGGTTGGAACCAAAAATCTCAAATTTGGACTCCAGACCAAAGGACAGATTTCCACCGGTCTAATGTCCATTGCTCGTATTTCTTGGCCCAAGCAACTCTCTTCTTCAAATTTGTGTCCTTTAGTAGTGGTTTCTTTGCAGCAATTCGACCATGAAGGCCTGATTCACACAGTCTCCTCTGAACAGTTGATGTCGAGATGTGTCTGTTACTTGAACTCTGTGAAGCATTTATTTGGGCTGCAATTTCTGAAGCTGGTAACTCTAATGAACTTATCCTAAGAAGGCACACCTGTTAATTGAAATGCATTCCAGGTGAATCTCAAATATAAATAACACTTTTTTGGTTACTACATGATTCCATATGTGTTATTTCATAGTTTTGATGTCTTCACTATTATTCTACAATGTAGAAAATAGTAAAAATAAAGAGAAACCCTTGAATGAGTAGGTGTTCTAAAACTTTTGACCGGTAGTGTGTATATATATATATATATATATATATATATACACACACACACACACTACCGTTCAAAAGATTGGGGTCACTTTGAAATGTCCTTGTTTTTGAAAGAAAAGCAATTTTTTTGTCCATTAAAATAACCTCAAATTGATCATAAATACAGTGTAGACATTGTTAATGTTGTAAATGGCTATTGTAGCTGGAAACGGCTGATTTTTATGGAATATCTACATAGGCGTACAGAGGCCCATTATCAGCAACCATCAGTCCTGTGTTCCAATGGCACGTTGTGTTTGCTAATCCAAGTTTATCATTTTAAAAGGCTAATTGATCATTAGAAAACCCTTTTGCAATTATGTTAGCACAGCTGAAAACTGTTGTGCTGATTAAAGAAGCAATAAAACTGGCCTTCTTGAGACTAGTTGAGTATCTGGAGCATCAGCAATTGTAGGTTAGATTACAGGCTCAAAATGGCCAGAAACAAAGAACTTTCTTCTGTAACTCGTCAGTCTATTCTTGTTCTGATAAATGAAGGCTATTCCATGCGAGAAATTGCCAAGAAACTGAAGATCTCGTACAACGCTGTGTACTACTCCCTTCACAGAACAGCGCAAACTGTCTCTAATCAGAATAGTAAGAGGAGTGGGAGGCCCTGGTGCACAACTGAGCAAGAGGACAAATACATTAGTGTCTAATTTGAGAAACAGACGCCTTACAGGTCCTCAACTGGCAGCTTCATTAAATAGTACCCGCAAAACACCAGTCTCAACGTCAACAGTGAAGAGGCGACTCCAGGATGCTGACCTTCTAGGCAGAGTTGCAAAGAAAAAGCCATATCTCAGACTGCCCATCTTAATATTTTATTTTTATTGGCCAGTCTGAGATTTGGCTTTTTCTTTGCAACTCTGCCTAGAGACTGGTGTTTTGCGGGTACTATTGAATGAAGCTGCCAGTTGAGGACCTGTTAGGCGTCTGTATTTAAAAAACAAATATTATTAGTATATATATTTTTTTAATCCCTTATTATTTTATCAAAAAAAATTTAGGGGGTAGATCAGCTTAATATTGCAGATAGATTGTAACTTCCATCAATGTAATTGTCTGCATCACTTCCAATCCCCCATGTTTATATATATATATATATATATATATATATATATATATATATACACAGTGGGGAGAACAAGTATTTCATACACTGCCGATTTTGCAGGTTTTCCTACTTACAAAGCATGTAGAGGGCTGTAATTTTTATCATAGGTACACTTCAACTGTGAGAGACGGAATCTTACAGAAAATCACATTGTATGATTTTTAAGTAATTAATTTGCATTTTATTGCATGACATAAGTATTTGATACATCAGAAAAGCAGAACTTAATATTTGGTAAAGAAACCTTTGTTTGCAATTACAGAGATCATACGTTTCCTGTAGGTCTTGACCAGGTTTGCACACACTGCAGCAGAGATTTTGGCCCACTCCTCCATACAGACCTTCTCCAGATCCTTCAGGTTTCGGGGCTGTCACTGGGCAATACGGACTTTCAGCTCCCTCCAAAGATTTTCTATTGGGTTCAGGTCTGGAGACTGGCTAGGCCACTCCAGGACCTTGAGATGCTTCTTACGGAGCCACTCCTTAGTTGCCCTGGCTGTGTGTTTCGGGTCGTTGTCATGCTGGAAGACTCAGCCACGACCCATCTTCAATGCTCTTACTGAGGGAAGGAGGTTGTTGGCCAAGATCTTGCGATACATGGCCCCATCCATCCTTCCCTCAATACGGTGCAGTCGTCCTGTCCCCTTTGCAGAAAAGCATCCCCAAAGAATGATGTTTCCACCTCCATGCTTCACGGTTGGGATGGTGTTCTTGGGGTTGTACTCATCCTTCTTCTTCCTCCAAACACGGCGAGTGGAGTTTAGACCAAAAAGCTCTATTTTTGTCTCATCAGACCACATAACCTTCTCCCATTCCTCCTCTGGATCATCCAGATGGTCATTGGCAAACTTCAGACGGGCCTGGACATGCGCTGGCTTGAGCAGGGGGACCTTGCGTGCGCTGCAGGATTTTAATCCATGACGGCGTAGTGTGTTACTAATGGTTTTCTTTGAGACTGTGGTCCCAGCTCTCTTCAGGTCATTGACCAGGTCCTGCCGTGTAGTTCTGGGCTGATCCCTCACCTTCCTCATGATCATTGATGCCCCACGAGGTGAGATCTTGCATGGAGCCCCAGACTGAGGGTGATTGACCGTCATCTTGAACTTCTTCCATTTTCTAATAATTGCGCCAACAGTTGTTGCCTTCTCACCAAGCTGCTTGCCTATTGTCCTGTAGCCCATCCCAGCCTTGTGCAGGTCTACAATTTTATCCCTGATGTCCTTACACAGCTCTCTGGTCTTGGCCATTGTGGAGAGGTTGGAATCTGTTTGATTGAGTGTGTGGACAGGTGTCTTTTATACAGGTAACGAGTTCAAACAGGTGCAGTTAATACAGGTAATGTATGAGTGGAGAACAGGAGGGCTTCTTAAAGAAAAACTAACAGGTCTGTGAGAGCCGGAATTCTTACTGGTTGGTAGGTGATCAAATACTTATGTCATGCAATAAAATGCAAATTAATTACTTAAAAATCATACAATGTGATTTTCTGGATTTTTGTTTTAGATTCCGTCTCTCACAGTTGAAGTGTACCTATGATAAAAATTACAGACCTCTACATGCTTTGTAAATAGGAAAACCTGCAAAATAGGCAGTGTATCAAATACTTGTTCTCCCCACTGTATATGTGCTTTTTTGAGCAGGGGGACCTTGTGGGCGCTGCAGGATTTCAGTCCTTCACGGCGTAGTGTGTTACCAATTGTTTTCTTGGTGACTATTGTCCCAGCTGCCTTGAGATCATTGACAAGATCCTCCCGTGTAGTTCTGGGCTGATTCCTCACCGTTCTCATGATCATTGCAACTCCATGAGGTGAGATCTTGCATGGAGCCCCAGGCCGAGGGAGATTGACAGTTCTTTTGTGTTTCTTCCATTTGCGAATAATCGCACCAACTGTTGTCACCTTCTCACCAAGCTGCTTGGCGATGGTCTTGTAGCCCATTCCAGCCTTGTGTAGGTCTACAATCTTGTCCCTGACATCCTTGGAGAGCTCTTTGGTCTTGGCCATGGTGGAGAGTTTGGAATCGGATTGATTGATTGCTTCTGTGGACAGGTGTCTTTTATACAGGTAACAAGCTGAGATTAAGAACACTCCCTTTAAGAGTGTGCTCCTAATCTCAGCTCGTTACCTGTATAAAAGACACCTGGGAGCCAGAAATCTTTCTAATTGAGAGGGGGTCAAATACTTATTTCCCTCATTAAAATGCAAAACATTTTTGACATGCGTTTTTCTAGATTTTGTTGTTGTTATTCTGTCTCTCACTGTTCAAAAAAACCTACCATTAAAATTATAGACGGATAATTTATTTGTCAGTGGGCAAACGTACAAAATCAGCAGGGAATCAAATACTTTTTTTCCCTCACTGTATCCTTTAAAAAATATATATTCCCCTTCATTACTTTCCAACCCCACCACCCTTTCCCTAATTGGAGCAAACTAGTGAACAACAATGCTTAGGCCTCTACTTCCAGCTTATACTTACTATATACATTTTATGGACACAGTCAATTTTACAATAATTATATTTTGTTTGTTTTTTCTCCTGAACTTCTTCTGCTCTCAACCTCTCCAATCATTTTCATGATGTCCATCCGGTTTGCTTCTATATGCCATATCTTTCTAACTGTGCTCTTTCACAAAAGCTCCCAACCTACAACCTATATACTTATTATGGACACAGTATGCTTACATTATTAGTTATCTTGTTATTAGTTGTTGTTAGTTGTTATTAGTCCCATCCTTCAACTCCATTCAACACCACCCATCTATCTCTTAACACCATCCATATAGGATTTCTATTTGCCATATATTTTTCAACTGTACTGTGATGTTTTACAAACGTTCTGAACCTTTCTATTCTCATTGTTTCTACAGATTGTAAATTGAAAAAAAACATTTTCACCGGGGCCTCCCACTCCTCTTTCTATTCTGCTTAGAGACAGTTTCAATTTCTCGCATGGAATAGCCTTCATTTCTCAGAACAAGAATAGACTGACGAGTTTCAGAAGAAAGTTATTTGTTTCTGGCCATTTTGAGCCTGTAATCGAACCCACAATTGCTGATGCTCCAGATACTCAACTAATCTCAAGAAGGCCAGTTGTATTGCTTTTTTAATCAGCACAACAGTTTTCAGCTGTGTTAACATAATTGCAAAAGGGTTTTCTAATGATCAATTAGCCTTTTAAAATGATAAACTTGGATTAGCAAACACAACGTGCCATTGGAACACAGGCCTGATAGTTGCTGATAATGGGACTCTGTACACCTATGTAGATATTCCATTTTAAAAAATCAGCCGTTTCCAGCTACAATAGCCATTTACAACATTAACAATGTCTACACTGTATTTCAATTTGATGTTATTTTAATGGACAAAAATATTCATTTTCTTTCAAAAACAAGGACATTTCTAAGTGACCCCAAACCTTTGAACGGTGGTGTATGTATATATATATATATATATATATAGAGAGAGAGAGAGAGAGAGAGAGAGAGAGCGGGGGAGCCTGAGATATGCAGAGAGAGATAGATAGGCTGATGATTAAACTCCCGTGTGATCTGATTAACTGTCCACATATAAATAACAGGGTGAATTGTTTGCAGCGGATAGTCAATTATTTTCCCACTAGCATTGACTTTGCTGATAAATACTTTGTTGAGGGAAAATGTACATGATACGATTGTGATGTGTTGTTGTCTCACCTAGCTATCCAGTCGCTCTGGATAAGAGCGTCTGCTAAATGACTAAAACGTAAATGTAAACACTGGTCTATTCTGTGTATGTGATATTGTATTTTGAATAGGCGTGAGTAATGGTAGTGCCTGGCAGGCTGAATGGTGGGTGGTGTGTCTACAACAGTACTGTACCCACCACTGGGGTAGATGAGGATCTCCACAGGGCAGTCGTAGGTGTACTTGTCAGCCAGTGTGATGACGACGCTGGTGGCTGAGCGGGCCAGGGGGTCTGCGTCGGCCCGGATGGCATGAGAGGGGCTCTCCACACCTGCACAAAAAGACACCTCTAAAGCATCTACAGTGTAGAATAAACGGTAGAATCACATGAAAATACAAGAGCAAGATATCACAAAAAAACTCAAATGAATCTTGCTTGTGTGTGTGGAGGTAGCTTTGTACTCATAGTGGAAGGATGTCTATATCGGTATGCAAATCCCTGTTGGTCAGTGGGATATAAATTGTATTTATAATACAAATAAACTGCAACGTGTAGATGCTTGTATGTTGTGTCTCTGACCTGCAAGGAGATAGGGGGCTCTGATCTCCAGCTGGAAGCTAAACTCATAGTCGATGGAGTTGATGGCCTCTTCCTCCAGCAGCTGGGCCATGTACAGCTGGGGGGTGATAGGAGTCTGCTCATGTGGATCCAGGGCACAATTATGCCTGCTGTCCCGCCTGTGCCAGAAAATACCACAATAGAAAATCACAGTCAGTGAATTCATAGTCTTGTCCACCAATCGGCTATCTCTCTGTCTTTAACATTTGAAATAACTGATGTCTAATGCAGGCATGCTGTGAATGACTTATCTTCCAAGTTACCAATTAGAGTTCAAGTTGCCTTTAAAGATCAAAATGGCCCTATAGAGTTTTGATTTGGACAAGACAGCGTTGACATTCAGCAGTGACACAGCGTTGACATTCAGCAGTGACACAGCGTTGACATTCAGCAGTGACACAGCGTTGACATTCAGCAGTAACACAGCATTGACATTCAGCCGTAACACAGCGTTGACATTCAGCAGTAACACAGCGTTGACATTCAGCAGTGACACAGCGTTGACATTCAGCCGTAACACAGCGTTGACATTCAGCAGTGACACAGCGTTGACATTCAGCAGTGACACAGCGTTGACATTCAGCCGTAACACAGCGTTGACATTCAGCAGTAACACAGCGTTGACATTCAGCAGTGACACAGCGTTGACATTCAGCAGTGACACAGTGGTGACATTCTGTTGTGGTTATGATGATGACACACTGTCACGGCATTCTTACGTTCTGTTCTGGAAGTTTGGGGAGAGTCCCTGCTCCTCGTTGATGGTCCTCTGGACCCTGGGGGTGCACACAGTGGGTGAGGTGACCCGGATGCCCCCGTTGGGCAGGGTGGGCAGCTCAGAGGAGGTGCTGACCAACACGTTGACTGTCTCCAGAGGGGGGATGACCCCCAGGTTAACCACCAACACTGTCCTCTCCAAGTCCTCGTCCAGCACGATATGTCCTGGAATATCATAGCAGAACAACTCACATAAATGGTCATGTTTTGTATTTTTCAGAGCAATATTATCCTTATTGATTGGACTAGGAATCGAGATAGTTGGACCCAAAACCACTAGCCTGGTCTCTGTTTGTGTTGTCTTAACATCTCCTATTGTCACCACTGACCACAGTACTTGACACGAGACCCATCCTTACCACTGCCACTCTGAAGGGCGCCATTAGCTGTAGTGCAGCAATCAAAGTAACAATCATCAATCTTGGACTTGTCTTTGATTTGCACGGTTATTATCTGGTTGGAGATCATAGCTTCAAATCCCACCACGGTAGAGCATTCTTCCAGCGGGTAAATGAAGATACCTACATCAAATGAAGACAGTTTACATTAACCAGAGACAAACAGGCAATTATGTAAAACTAACTAAATTATGTCAATACAGGCCGTGGACAGTGCTCAAGTAATTATTGATATTGAGAAGCACTGTGGAAGCTCTGGAGGCTACCTCACAGACAAGGGAAGGAAATTCAGAATCATAAACACACTTGTATAAGGCCTCCAGAGAATGTTCATGATAACTTGTAGGAATGATCTTACTTAGTTTTATATTTGTAATAACAAATGAGGTTCTCACCCTCAATAGGATTGTCCTCGAAGTTGTTGTAGGTCATGGATGCTGTCAGGGCCAGAGTGTAACCTCTGACACAGGAAGTTATCTCGGAGACACTGAGAGGCAGAGCATTCTGACTCCCCTTGTTGATCAGGCCTGGCATGATGAGTTTCTTTTCATTACCAATCATAGACAGAGGGTAAAAAACATATTGTTCAGAATCTCTTTTAATTACTCACACAACAATTCAACAAACAAGCAAACATCTGTATAAGTCTAGCTCTGATATCCTCTCCCTTGCATTGTTATCCAGCAATAACAAAAAATAAAAAATAATAATAGTAACATCAAAGACAACAGAAAGGGCCTTTTTAGTGCCTTTGAAGTAGAATCATCTCTTTTGCTGTCCAGATGTCTGATCAGCAAAAACGTTACATCCCTGCAGAGCAGGCCCAGACAGTAAAACCACAGGGGAATTCAAACTATCAGTTCAGTCCTTGCATGCTTAGACTACAAAGGTGATTGGTGAAAATTAAAATGAAAACATTGGCGAGAGAGAGAGATTTTTTTATGTAGTATGTTTGGGGGCCTCTGATCTACTGTACATGCAAGGCAAAGGCAGCAAGCGACGATATAACACATTTGTCCAAGGTTATATTCAGGACACAACATTTCAAATTCCCTTTACAGATGATCAACACCAAAGGTGCACTGGTCTGGTAGAATATTGCATGAATGAGGGTGCGAGATGAGATGGGGCTGTGAGAAGTGGCCAATGCTTATGGCCGGCCTGTTTTTATTCAAATGTCATCTTACAGTGCATTGGGAAAGTATTCAACCCCTTGACTTTTTCCACATTTTGTTAGGTTACAGCGTTATTCTAAAATTGATAAAATAGTTTACACACACAATACCCCATAATGACAAAGCTATTTTTTGTATTCACACCCTTTACGCAGTACTTTGTTGAAGCACCTTTGGCAGCGATTACAGCCTCAAGTGTTCTTGTTAAATGTGCAACCAGAGGGGAAAAAAACTCTAGACCACCTTCACTCCACACACAGAGACGCTTACAAAGCTCTCCCTCGCCCTCCATTTGGCAAATCTGACCATAACTCTATTCTCCTGATTCCTGCTTATAAGCAAAAACTAAAGCAGGAAGCACCAGTGACTCGGTTAATAAGGAAGTGGTCAGAAGACGCAGATGCTAAGCTACAGGACTGTTTTGCTAGCACAGACTGGAATATGTTCTGGGATTCTTCCGATAGCATTGAGGAGTACACCACATCAGTCACTGGCTTCATCAATAAGTGCATCGATGACGTCATCCCCACAGTGACCACCGTACGTACAGTTGAAGTCGGAAGTTTACATACACTTAGGTTGGAGTCATAAAAAATCGTTTTTCAACCACTCCACAAATTTCTTGTTAACAAACTATAGTTTTGGCAAGTCGGTTAGGACATCTACTTTGTGCATGACACAAGTAATTTTTCCAACAATTGTTTACAGACAGATTATTTCACTTATAATTCACTGTATCACAATTCCAGTGGGTCAGAAGTTTACATACACTAAGTTGACTGTGCCTTTAAACAGCTTGGACAATTCCAGAAAATGATGTCATGGCTTTAGAAGCTTCTGATAGGCTAATTGACATCATTTGAGTCAATTGGAGGTATACCTGTGGATGTATTTCAAGGCCTACCTTCAAAATCAGTGCCTATTGCTTGACATCATGGGAAAATCAAAAGAAATGAGCCAAGACCTCAGATTTTTTTTTTGTGTAGACCTCCACAAGTCTGGTTCATCCTTGGGAGCTATTTCCAAATGCCTGAAGATACCACGTTCATCTGTACAAACAATCGTACGCAAGTATAAACACCATGGGACATGCAGCCGTCATACCGCTCAGGAAGGAGACGCGTTCTGTCTCCTAGAGATGAACGTACTTTGGTGCGAAAAGTGCAAATCAATCCCAGAACAACAGCAAAGGACCTTGTGAAGATGCTGGAGGAAAAGTATCTATATCCACAGTAAAACGAGTCCTATATCGACATTACCTGAAAGGCCGCTCAGCAAGGAAGAAGCCACTGCTCCAAAACCGCCATAAAAAAGCCAGACTACGGTTTGCAACTGCACATGGGGACATAGATCATACTTTTTGGAGAAATGTCCTCTGGTCTGATGAAACAAAAATAGAACTGTTTGGCCATAATGACCATCGTTATGTTTGGAGGAAAAAGGGGGACTTGCAAGCTGAAGAACACCATCCCAACCGTGAAGCATGGGGTTGGCAGCATCATGCTGTGGGGGTGCTTTGCTGCAGGAGGGACTGGTGCACTTCACAAAATAGATGGCATCATGAGGAAGGGAAATGATGTGGATATATTGAAGCAACATCTCAAGACATCAGTCAGGAAGTTAAAGCTTGGTTGCAAATGGGTCTTCCAAATGGACAATGACCCCAAGCATACTTCCATAGTTGTGACAAAATGGCTTAAGGATAACAAAGTCAAGGTATTGGAGTGGCCATCACAAAGCCCTGACCTTAATCCTATAGAAAATGTGTGGGCAGAACTGAAAAAGCGTGTGCGAGCAAGGAGGCCTACAAACCTGACTCAGTTACACCAGCTCTGTCAGGAGGAATGGGCCAAAATTCACCCTACTTATTGTGGGAAGCTTGTGGAAGGCTACCCGAAACATTTGACCCAAGTTAAACAATTTAAAGGCAATGCTACCAAATACTAATTGAGTGTACTTCTGACCCACTGGGAATGTTATGAAATAAATAAAAGCTGAAATAAATCATTCTCTCTACTATTATTCTGACATTTCACATTCTTAAAATAAAGTGGTGATCCTAACTGACCTAAGACAGTGAATTTTTACTAGGATTAAATGTCAGGAATTGTGAAAAACTGAGTTTAAATGTATTTGGCTAAGGTGTATGTAAACTTCCGACTTCAACTGTACATACCCCAACCAGAAGCCATGGATTACAGGCAACATCCGCACTAAGCTAAAGGGTAGAGCTGCCGCTTTCAAGGAGCGGGACTCTAACCCGGACGCTTAAAATAAATCCCGTTATGCCCTCCGACGAACCATCAAACAGGCAAAGAGTTAATACAGGACTAAGATTGAATCGTACTACACCGGCTCTGACGCTCGTCGGATGTGGCAGGGCTTGAAAACTATTACAGACTACAAAGGGAAGCACAGCCGAGAGCTGCCCAGTGACACAAGCCTACCAGACGAGCTAAATCACTTCTATGCTCGCTTCGAGGCAAGCAACACTGAAGCATGCATGAGAGCATCAGCTGTTCCGGATGACTATATGATCACGCTCTCCGTAGCCGATGTGAGTAAGACTTTTAAGCAAGTCAACATTCACAAGGCCGCAGGGCCAGACGGATTACCAGGACGTGTACTCCGAGCATGCGCTGACCAACTGGCAAGTGTCTTCACTGACATTTTCAACATGTCCCTGACTGAGTCTGTAATACCAACATGTTTCAAGCAGACTACCATAGTCCCTGTGCCCAAGGACACTAAGATAACCTGCCTAAATGACTACCGACCCGTAGCACTCACGTCTGTAGCCATGAAGTGCTTTGAAAGGCTGGTCATGGCTCACATCGATACCATTATCCCAGAAACCCTAGACCCACTCCAATTTGCATACCGCCCCAACAGATCCACAGATGATGCTATCTCTATTGCACTCCACATTGCCCTGGACAAGAGGAACACCTACGTGAGAATGCTATTCATTGACTATAGCTCAGCGTTCAACACCATTGTGCCCTCAAAGGTCATCACTAAGCTAAGGACACTGGGACTAAACACCTCCCTCTGCAACTGGATCCTGGACTTCCTGACGGGCCGCTCCCAGGTGGTAAGGGTAGGTAACAACACATCTGCCACGCTGATCCTCAACATGGGGGCCCCTCAGGGTTGCGTGCTCAGTCCCCTCATGTACTCCCTGTTCACCCATGACTGCATGGCCAGGCACGACTCCAACACCATCATTAAGTTTGCCGACGACACAACAGTGGTAGGACTGATCACTGACAACGATGAGACAGCCTATAGGGAGGAGGTCAGAGACCTGGCCGTGTGGTGCCAGGATAACAACCTCTCCCTCAACGTGATCAAGACAAAGGAGATGATTGTGGACTACAGGAAAAAAAAGAGGACTGAGCACGCCCCCATTCTCATCGACAGGGCTGTAGTGGAACAGGTTGAGAGCTTCAAGTTCCTTGGTGTCCACATCACCAACAAACTATCATGGTCCAAACACACCAAGACAGTCGTGAAGAGGGCACGACAAAGCCTATTCACCCTCAGGAGACTGAAAAGATTTGGCATGGGTCCTCAGATCCTCAAAAAGTTATACAGCTGCACCATCGAGAGCATCCTGACTGGTTGCATCACCGACCGCAAGGCACTACAGAGGATAGTGCGTACGGCCCAGTACATCACTGTGGCCAAGCTTCCTGCCATCCAGGACCTCTATACCAGGCGATGGCAGACGAAGGCCCTAAACATTGTCAAAGACTCCAGCCACCCTTGTCATAGACTGTTCTCTCTGCTACCGCACGGCAAGCAGTCCCGGAGCGCCAAGTCTAGGTCCAAAAGGCTTCTTAACAGCTTCTACCCCCAAGCCATAAGACTCCTGAACAGCGAATCATGGCTACCCGGACAATTTGCATTGCCCCCCCCCCCCACCCCACCCCATCCCAAACCCCTCTTTTACGCTGCTGCTACTCTGTTTATTATTTATGCATAGTCACTTTAACACTACCCACATGTACATATTACCTCAATTACCTTGACTAACCGGTGCCCCCGCACATTGCCTCTCTACCGGTACCCCCTGTATATAGCCTCCCTACTGTTATTATATTTTAATACTGCTCTTTAATTATTTGCTATTTTTAAATGTTTTACTTATCTATTTTTTACTTAACACTTAAGAAACTGCATTGTTGGTTAAGGGCTTGTAAGTAAGCATTTCACTGTAATGTCTACACCTGTTGTATTCGGCACGTGGCAAATAAAATTTGATTAGATTTGATTTGATGACGCTACACGCTTGGCACACCTGTATTTGGGGAGTTTCTCCCATTCCTCTCTGCAGATCCTCTCAAGTTCTATCAGGTTGGATGGGGAGCGTTGCTGCACAGCTATTGTCAGGTCTCTCCAGAGGTGTTAAATCGGGTTCAAGTCTGGGAAGCCACTCCTGCGTTGTCTTGGCTGTGTCCTTATGGTCGTTGTCCTGTTGGAAGGTGAACCTTTGCGCCAGTCTGAGGTCCTGAGCGCTCTGGAGCAGGTTTTCATCAAGAATCTCTCTGTACTTTGCTCCGTTCATCTTTGCCTCGATCCTGACTTGTCTCCCAGTCCCTGCCGCTGAAAAACATCCCCACAGCATGATGCTTCCACCACCATGCTTCGCCGTAGGGATGGTGCCAGGTTTCCTCCAGACGTGACGCTTGGCATTCAGGCCAATGAGTTCAATCTTGGTTTCATCAGACCAGAGAATTTTGTTTCTCATGGTATGAGAGTCTTTAGGTAAACTCCAAGCGGGCTGTCATGTGCCTTTTACTGAGGAGTGGCTTCCGTCCGGCCACTCTACCATAAAGGCCTGATTGGTGGAGTGCTGCAGAGATGGTTGTCCTTCTGGAAGGTTCTCCCATCTCCACAGAGGAACTCTAGAGCTCTATCAGAGTGACCATCGGGTTCTTGGTCACGTCCCTGACGAAGGCCCTTCTCCCCCGATTGCTCAGTTTGGCCAGGCGGCCAGCTCTAGGAAGAGTCTTGGTGGTTCCAAACATCTTCCATTTAAGAAGGATGGAGGCCACTGTGTTATTGGGAACCTTCAATGCTGCAGAAATGTTTTGGTACCCTTCCCCGATCTGTGCCTCAACACAATCCTGTCTCGGAGCTCTACTGACAATTCCTTTACTCTGACATGCACTGTCAACTGTGGGACCTTATATAGACAGGTGTGTGCCTTTCCAAATTATGTCCAATCAATTTAATTTACCACAGGTGGAGTCCAATCAAGTTGTAGAAACATCTCAAGGATGATCAATGGAAACAGGATGCACCCGAGCTCAATTTCGATCTCATTGCAAAGGGTCTGAATACTTGTTTTTTATTTGTAAGAAATTTGCAAAAAAATCTAAAAACCTGTTTTCGCTTTGTCATTATGGGGTATTGTGTGTAGATTGCTGAGAAAAATAAAAAATGTAATCAATTTTAGAATAAGGCTGTAACGTAACAAAATGTGGAAAAAGTAAAGGGGTCTGAATACTTTCCGAAGGCACTGTATATGGCAACCCAGACTTTATTATGTTGTGGTGTCCTGGGTTTCTGTCGTGTCCAGAAAGACATAGCCTGAGCCTCTAACACAGCCTTTATGAGTGGTATTGTGAGGAAAGCAAATTTCCATAGAGACCGTTGCCTGCCTGCTAATCATCCTGGCCAGTGTTTCTCCAAACTAATATGCCAGTATTAGTGGCTGTAAGACTACATACAGTACAATACTTCTACAGAGTGAAAAACTCTAAACTGCTCCTTCAGCGAAATAGTATTTTTGTGAATTATCTACATGATGGATCTCAAGATCGTTGGTCTTCCTGACTCCCTGCCTGGACAAGACGACAACATTTAACAAACCAGACCACTGTCTGCTGTCATAATGCAGCCACAATTTACAGGATCCATAATTCATTTTTTTTTTTTTTTTTTTTTTTCACACTTATTAATCAAAAGGAGGTTTTGGCTGGCCCGGCACAGCATTGTCATTTAGTGAAAAGGAAAAGGCCAGACAGATACACCCACAGTGCTCACTGCGCACACCTGCTCTGCTCTTCAATCAGTGTCAACAGTGCCACCACGTGTCCTAAGGGACACAAGATGGGAATAAGATGCAGATGCAGTGTCTTGTTCCTCTAAGATGCAAAATGCCATTATTCTTCCCTTATTCCAAAAACAAATTGAACAGCATAACTGGACTGTAAACTGTTTTTGCTGTGACAACACAGAAATGCATTGTGAAATCAGATTATTTAGCCTCATATTGATTGACAGTTACAATGCAAACATGATTAATAACCTAAATCCACTTGTACAAATAGCCATGCTTAGCAATCAGGGTGGAAATAATATATCAAAAAATTAGAACAGGAACAAAAATGTAGGGGGAAAATCCAATCATAATTAAGTTGATTGATATTATGCCCTTTTCAGTAATGGCAAAATCCTAAAGGCAATCCATTCGTGTTTCTCTCTTAATGGGAGTTTCTTTTTTCAGTCTGACAGGCTGTGATAATGAGTGTGTCCAAGTGACAGACCCCATGAGACCCCTCTCCTTGTCGTATGAATAATCTTGAGCACTTCAGAAAGGCTCATCCAAACATAGCCTAATATCATCCATATACCTGTAGCCACCATTCATACAGTACAGTCATAATAACATCACAATAACAACAGCTTTCCAAGGAAACAGGTCAGAAACAACCACCTGTTGATAATACAGAATGGTTTGTATTGCTATTGCTGGATTTAATTGCTGCCTGATAGAATTGCTAAAATATCAATGCCAATATACAATATACATGCACAATATTCAGCAACAACTACTGAAATACTGAAGCCTTACCTTTCATTTGTGTCAACTGGGGGTGGGATGATGATCTCTGTCTTTTGGATACCCACTTTTCAGGAAATATGTCCTTTTCTCCTCGATTTCTTTTCTCCTTCCTTTTTCTTTCCTCTACAGTATGTGGCAAATGCCAGCTATCAGAGGTGGGGAGAGAAACTATTAATTAAATGTCTCTGGCTTTTCACAGAGGGACTAAACAAACAAAAAAAGAGAAGGACAGTGGACACTAGGCAGCAACCGTTGCAGCAATTCAGTCAGCACAGCAACATGTGGTTATACAAAGTATCTCTCAGCTCAGTCTCTCTCCTCCCTCCCTGTGGCTGGAGTTAGAGGTTTTCACTGACGGACGGACGGACGGACAGAGAGAGCGAGAGAGAGAGAGAGAGAGAGAGAGAGACCTGTGCAACAGATTAGCATTCTCCCTTTCCCTACTACCCCTCCCCTCTGCATTCATAGCATCAGCACCACCCACTCTCCTTCTACTCTGCAATCAATGACCCCATTGATGCATCCTTTTTGATAGCTGGGGGATCAGACTAAATGAAATGCAACGCCAGGCGTGGAGAACAAGAAAGGGTGAGAGAGGAGAACCTAAAGCACGTCTCGCCTCCATCCAGGCATCAACCTTCCCCCTCACCAGTCCAGTGCTCTGTCTCTGCTTTAATGCAAAGCCTATAATGTTTAGATTCTAATGTGGGTAGTGGGATTTTGGCTATCTGCATTGTGGCCACTGTTAGTCTGATCCACCTGTTATTTTCCCCCCACTGAGGATGTAACCATGACAATCGATGTAGACCTCTACTGGTGTCTTAAAAGACATACGTGAGGGAGGGGGTGGTGTGGGTGGGGGGTATTGGCTGAAGCTGCATCCGCTCCACAATTAAATGAACATAATGCTGGCCATTAAGTAATCTCCCCCCTCTCTCTTTATCTGTGTGGTGTGTGTGTTGTGTGTGTTTGTGAGTGAGAGAGAGAGAGAGAGAGAGAGAGAGAGAGAGAGAGAGGGGGGGGGGGGGGGGGGGAGAGAGAAATTATGAGGAGAGAGGCGGAGGAGAGAGAACAGAGAGGAGATGATCCAAGAGTAAAGTGGACTGACAGGTCTCTACCTGGCTGGGTCACTCATCAGGACCGCCATAATCTCTTCTCCTCCTCAGTATTTCTGGGACCAGATGACAAATCAAAAAGAAAAAGCCATATCAAATTAGCTAGAAATTATAGCTGTAATAAATTGACGATTAATAAATAATAGATTAAACTGACACGTGAAAAATAGCCAAACCTGTTTATCTGATAACAGATTGTATTATTCCTATATAGCCTGTGGTATTGCACATTTTCACGAAGGCCTACACAAACTAATTTGGGGTAAAACAAAGTTGATGCACTCTTTCCGATGGGAACTCGGAAGTGGAATTCTGAGTTCCCATCCGAAAGAGTGCAGCTAGGTGCGCAACAGCGGCAGCTTCTTTGGCTTAGCAGGCAGCAGCATCCCTTTCGACGCACAGCTTGATTTCACAGTTTGTGTAGCTAAAACTTCTGAAACTTGGTCTAAAATAATATACATTAAACGTGAATAATGGCTACTGACTCCTGGGCTCTGGCTGTCGATAAACAGGAAGCTACGACTGACTCTGTAAGTTTAAATGTATAGCAAGTTTAGCTAGCTAGCTCGTTAGCTAGCTACATTCTCAGCCATGCATGACGAAAAGGTACAGACTTTATGCTGCTACCTAGCAAGCTTGCTAGCGCAGCCAACTGTAGCTGAGGCAATGTGGCTGAGCTGTCAAACCAGAGGTTAGCTAGCATACCGTGTGCTGATGGTGTGCCACTGTTAACTGACACACCTTTTGAATGACTAGCGGTGTTTGTTATGCCTTTGAAGTTGTTGGCATAATTTGACACTTCAGTGCAGACACGTGCTTGCCAAGATTTGTTGAGGGAAAACTTGCATTCTGAGACCAGCTAGATATTTGCTTACTAACAACATGTTTCTTTCTCTTACCAGTTCGGCTCCTTGGTGATCAGATCCCCACCTCGAGGTGTAGGTGATGCTGCAACTAGAAAGGCAAAAGGTAAAATCACTGTGGTGTCAATCATGAACATTTGCACGTGATATTCTTCCATGTATTATTGTCCATTACCTTTTTGTGATAAAATGGGGTGATGAGTTTCTGTTGTTCCCCCAGGTACCACAAAACAAGTGGAGAATGGCACAAATGTGGAAGTGGAAGAAAAAGGTGTGTGAATTCTCAGGGTTTATTTTAACCCCCCCCTCCCCATCATGTCTCCATTCAGTTACTACAACAGGTCATTCACCTGTCACTCTTGTCTTGTAGAGGACAAAGCGGCCCAGTCGTTGTTAAATAAGATGATCCACACCAGCCTTGTGAACACTACCAATCAAGTAGAGGTTCTTCAAAGGGATCCCAACTCTCCTCTTTACTCTGTCAAGACATTTGAAGAGCTGAGACTGTACGTCATCTTGGTGTTCAAATTCACCATTGCTTACTAATTTACAAATGTGTACAGGCCTACCTCACATGAAACCAAATTATACAGTGTATTTTAACCTGAGTTAGGATCCACAACATTGCTTTTTTGCGGTATCGTGTGTGGTGTATGTTCAACATGTTTGGTTAGCCTTTTTTTTACATGTGGTCTTTTAAATGTACTTCCATCTCAGGAAAGATGAGCTGCTAAGAGGAGTGTATGACATGGGTTTTAACAGACCCTCTAAGATCCAGGAGAATGCCCTGCCCATGATGCTGGCAGAGCCGTGAGTACCCATTTCATTTAGCTCAATGCTCCTTGTGATGAAGCTCAATAATAGAGGAAATAGCCTAGATATTCTGCACATGTGAAGGGGTTGTGTTGTGTGTTCTGATATTGCACATTTAATTTTAACCTTCAGTCAGATGTAGTCAAACTAGTTATTAACCATTATCACGTTTATGTATGCAGTAATATAGTTGTTTGATTGGATTTTGATGTGAAATTAATGGAATCTACATGATCTACCTTTTAGTCCCCCATTGTTCTCTCTTCAGCATGTATTATCCCTCTGGTTCCAGACCTCAGAACCTGATTGCCCAATCACAGTCCGGCACAGGTAAAACAGCTGCCTTTGCGCTGGCCATGCTCAGCCATGTTGACCCAGCTAACAAATGGACTCAGGTGAGTTGACATCGCCATCTTCAGCACTGATATATACTGGGAGCCATTAGGATTACTCAGGCTATGGTCATGAACTTAGCTTTAAGAAGCTAGACATCTGATACAGGTACTCAGAGGTCAGGTAATCAGCAAGTTCAGAAAGAGTTTGCTCTTTAGGTGGATTTTTATGGGTTTGTTTGTTTTTATTAAGAGCGTCTGCCAATAAGGGTAGCAGGTAAAAGGAAAGTGTCTTAGTTTAGAGAACTTCTATCATGGTGTGTTGCTTTTTTAGTTTGTTGATTTTATAGATTGAAGCCTCATATTACTGAAACTCATTTTGCCCCCTCAGTGTCTTTGCATTGCCCCAACGTACGAGCTAGCTTTGCAGACTGGTAAAGTCATTGAACAGATGGGGAAATTCTATCCTGAGGTCAAATTGGCATATGCCATTCGTGGCAATAAATGTAAGTGTCAAAACATTCATGCTTTTTTATTCTGAATACAATCTGTTAGGTTATGGTGCCTAATGTCACTGGGGAAATTGTAATCAATGCCGGTGCTCTCACCCAAATGTCACGTCGGAAGCATAACTTTCAATGAAGCGAATGCCACATCCTAACAAGTTGTATTATAGAATGGATGTTCTGTAAAAGATGCTGTTGAGAATCATAATTGTAACAACATCATTAACTGTCATGTATGTCTCTTGGTGCTGAGCAGTGGATCGAGGGATGAAGCTTCAGGAGCAGATTGTCATCGGGACACCTGGCACGGTCCTAGACTGGTGCTCCAAACTGAAGATCATCGACCCCAAGAAGATCAGCATCTTCGTCCTGGACGAGGCTGACGTCATGATCGCCACACAAGGTCACCAGGACCAGAGCATCCGGATCCAAAGGTGAGTTTTCTCATAACAAGTTGTAAATGTACAGTACTCTCATCTAGCAGAACCTAAGTTCTACAAGACACGCTCGTCTTGCAGGCCAGTAATTACATGAGTGTTGCTATTAACCTCATGAATGATAGGGCACATTTTTATTTCTGCCTAAATAGACATATGCAAATGTAATTCTTTCATGAGATGTCCATAAACAATAACTGGTAATGTTGCATAGTTTTAGAAAGTTCGGGAACTTACCTTTTTGGTAAAAATAGTTAC
This sequence comes from Coregonus lavaretus, assembly GCF_964263955.1. Classification (NCBI taxonomy): domain Eukaryota; kingdom Metazoa; phylum Chordata; class Actinopteri; order Salmoniformes; family Salmonidae; genus Coregonus; species Coregonus lavaretus. The sequence continues at coordinate 34,897,543 of NC_140007.1, forward strand.
AAATTGTTGAGGTGTACTCACTTTTGAGGACAACCTCAAGTACATAGTACAAATATTAGGAAAATATGAAAAATTTAGATTTTTTTCTATTCAACAAAAGTGGAGCAATAGGGCTTGAAATTACAAATATTTTCTAAATAAAGTACATTGTAAACGACTTACTATAGATTTCACCTTTCTTATAACTGTCAAATAAATATGATCATACTTAGTGACAATACAATATTGGCACTATTTCACATAACTGAATTCTGAACATCCACTGAGCGGTGCAGACACCATTCAAATTTGTGCAGACTCGTTATAATTTCAGCTTGTCTTTGACCTAAAGAAAGTGGTCTTGTTTAAATTCTATGACATGATTTTGTATTTTTTTCATGTTGAGAGCTCAATCCAGCTGAGAATATCACAGCGAGATAGAAGTTCTATTGCATCCGCTAGTCTTCCACTTCATATGCGCTATTGCAAGCGCAGCTGTGAGTTTCACAGGCACAGGAAATTGTTCCTTTGCCTGGATAGGCCAGAAAAGGTGACATGTCACTCCCTATAAATGTGGAGTCTGAAACCTGACACTTCAAGTCAGCTCCACAGAGAGCAGACCAATGGGGCTTTCTGGCACTATAAGGCACGGGACCCTATGACATTCACAGAAAGTTTTGTAAACCAAAATGTCAGTCGGAACCGGTCCAGAACCACTCAATCCCCCATATAGGGGACTTAACATCTTTGTTTACAAACACTTGTAAAAGGGCTCTTAAAGACATGCTCTGGAACTTTGGCGACTACTAAGTCTTTTTTAAACGTCCTGCTTTGGCTGGATGTGTCAATGTGTAGTTCATACATACTTAATCTATAAGCAGAATTACTGTCTTACCTCAATTAGCCGCGAATTCCCTAGTTTGAAAGCGACTGTTTTTCAAAATGTTTCCTACATTTTCCCCCACGTGGGCCAGCCCCCTAGCAATTCAAGTTCAACCAAAGAGCTTCAGCCCCTCGCCATTTGAGTGACAGCTAGGAAGATGCACACACTTCAGAGAGAGGGAGAGCAATGACGTGGTGCACATACTGTATCTGCATAGGTGTGACCTAGTAAGCAATTTTCGGGAACCACTTTTACCTCGAGCACTACTTTCAGAAGGACTGTCTGAAAAGTATACAAAAGCACCAGAGAATATCTTTAATGACCACTGATGGTTTTCAGATACTATTAGACTCAATAGGCTATTAGTTAACCAGTTGAAGAAGCTAAGGTATCTTGAGGACTTTTCCTGTTGTGATGTCTTTTTCTGATGCTAATAAACTGTGTTCTTAGCTAACTAAATGATGACGGCTAATACTATGCATCTATTCATTATCCAGCTGGAGAAACTGACTTTTCCCTCCCCCACCCCACGCAGAATGTTGCCAAATGAATGTCAGATGCTGCTGTTCTCGGCCACGTTTGAGGACTCAGTCTGGAAGTTTGCAGAGAGGGTCGTGCCAGACCCCAACATCATCAAGCTGAAACGTGAAGAGGAGACTCTGGACACCATCAAGCAGTATTACGTGCTCTGCAATGATAAGGAGGAGAAGTTCACAGCCCTCTGTAATATCTACGGCGCCATTACCATCGCCCAGGCCATGATCTTCTGTCACGTGAGTCTGTCCGCCTTCTCAACGTATCATAGGAATTAAATAAATATCTGGGGGATTTGGGTTGATATGGTACATAAACTAGCCTAATAAAGTGAAGAAATAAAGAAGGCGTTTGTATGGTACATAAAGTAACAAATAATCTATGGTCTTTGCCTTTGTAGACCCGAAGGACAGCTGGCTGGCTGTCTGCTGAGCTGACCAAAGAAGGCCATGTGGTGGCACTGCTGAGTGGGGAGATGACTGTTGAGCAGAGAGCGGCCATCATTGAACGCTTCAGGGAGGGCAAGGAGAAAGTCCTGGTGACCACCAACTTATGCTCCAGAGGTGAATATCAAGAAAATGAAAGCATGATAAATGTAACCAATTTTCTTATGTAGGAAGGTGTGTGTTTCGCATTGACATTGACCATTTTTGATTATAACATGCTTTTCTTTTTTTATCAATAGGTATTGATGTTGAGCAAGTTTCCGTGGTGATCAACTTTGACCTGCCCATGGACAAAGACGGAAACGCTGACAACGAGACATACCTTCACCGGATTGGCCGCACAGGACGTTTCGGAAAGAGGGGGCTTGCCGTCAATATGATTGACAGCAAACACAGCATGAACATTCTCAACCAAATCGAGGAGCATTTCAGTACGTCGCTCTGTCTCTAGACCAATTAAATACAAGATTGTACGTATTGATCTACAGTGGGGAAAACAAGTATTTGATACACTGCCGATTTTGCATGTTTTCCTACTTACAAAGCATGTAGAAGTCTGTAATTTTTATCATATGTACACTTCAACTGTGAGAGACGGAATCTAAAACAAAAATCCAGAAAATCACATTGTATGATTTTTAAGTAATTAATTTGCATTTTATTGCATGACATAAGTATTTGATCACCTACCAACCAGTAAGAATTCCGGCTCTCACAGACCTGTTACTTTTTCTTTAAGAAGCCCTCCTGTTCTCCACTCATTACCTGTATTAACTGCACCTCTTTGAACTCGTTACCTGTATAAAAGACACCTGTCCACACACTCAATCAAACAGACTCCAACCTCTCCCCACAATGGCCAAGACCAGAGAGCTGTGTAAGGACATCAGGGATACAATTGTAGACCTGCACAAGGCTGGGATGGGCTACAGGACAATAGGCAAGCAGCTTGGTGAGAAGGCAACAACTGTTGGTGCAATTATTAGAAAATGGAAGAAGTTCAAGATGACGGTCAATCACCCTCGGTCTGGGGCTCCATGCAAGATCTCACCTCGTGGGGCATCAATGATCATGAGGAAGGTGAGGGATCAGCCCAGAACTACACGGCAGGACCTGGTCAATGACCTGAAGAGAGCTGGGACCACAGTCTCAAAGAAAACCATTAGTAACACACTACGCCGTCATGGATTAAAATCCTGCAGCGCACGCAAGGTCCCCCTGCTCAAGCCAGCACATGTCCAGGCCCGTCTGAAGTTTGCCAATGACCACCTGGATGATCCAGTGGAGGAATGGGAGAAGGTCATGTGGTCTGATAAGAAAAAAATATAGCTTTTTGGTCTAAACTCCACTCGCCGTGTTTGGAGGAAGAAGAAGGATGAGTACAACCCCAAGAACACCATCCCAACCGTGAAACATGGAGGTGGAAACATCATTCTTTGGGAATGCTTTTCTGCAAAGGGGACAGGACGACTGCACCGTATTGAGGGGAGGATGGACGGGGCCATGTATTGCGAGATCTTGGCCAACAACCTCCTTCCCTCAGTAACAGCATTGAAGATGGGTCGTAGCTGGGTCTTCCAGCATGACAACGACCCGAAACACACAGCCAGGGTAACTAAGGAGTGGCTCCGTAAGAAGCATCTCATGGTCCTGGAGTGGCCTAGCCAGTCTCCAGACCTGAACCCAATAGAAAATCTTTGGAGGGATCTGAAAGTCCGTATTACCCAGCGACAGCCCCGAAACCTGAAGAAGGTCTGTATGGAGGAGTGGGCCAAAATCCCTACTGCAGTATGTGCAAACCTGGTCAAGACCTACAGGAAACGTATGATCTCTGTAATTGCAAACAAAGATTTCTGTACCAAATATTAAGTTCTGCTTTTCTGATGTATCAAATACTTATGTCATGCAATAAAATGCAAATTAATTACTTAAAAATCATATCATGCGATTTTCTGGATTTTTTCCATCTCTCACAGTTGAAGTGTACCTATGATAAAAATTACAGACCTCTAGATGCTTTGTAAGTAGGAAAACCTGCAAAATCGGCAGTGTATCAAATACTTGTTCTCCCCACTGTATATAATAGTGTTCTCCTTAGTAACCTAACCTTTCGTCTTGTTTTTTTCCCAACAGATAAAAAGATAAACAAACTTGACACTGACGATCTGGATGAAATCGAGAAAATCGGCAACTGAAGAGGCTGTTATCTTTTATAAATCATAATTTAATGCATCTAATATTTATGCAGGTGGGACTGTTACCTCACATTAATAATATAACTACACAGATCATACACGTAGCTAGCTAGCGAACAGTACGCTTTAACTTCAAATGAAAACGACTTTCTGACAAAATTAGAAATGTGTAATTTTCTGAAAATGTAGCTAGCTAGACTATCTTACCCGTATACATGGATGGACGCTTCTCCCTCTCGGTCACGGATGCCATGGTTGCCTTAGTTTGAAGATGTAATCTGGAGACAGGTACAACAGCCTTCTGTGTGTTCTCTTTTCGACTCCCGTCTGCATATTTGCAATCAAACACCAGAATTAGCTATCATACTCTAATTCCACCGTGCATTCTATTGATTTCAAAACTCAGTCCTCCAGAAAGTGGAGAGCAACACCTTTGCAGTTCTACTACGTGATATCTTTCAAAAAAGCAGTGTTAGGATTACCTACACATACTGACCAGCTCATGTTATAGACAGAAGCGTGCTACATGGCAGACCAATCCGAACTCATCTCTCGGCATGTCCGGCCCATCCATTATCTCAGCCAATCATGGCTAGCGGGAAGGTTCCTGTCTTTTTCTGTGGCTAAACCAACTAGGCTCGTAATTACAGATGGCATACAAGTTTGTTATTAAGGCAAATTAAAGTTCACATGTTTCAGAAGGCATTTCTGCCAAAAAAAAGCATGCTGATAAAAAAAACAGAACAGTTTACGTTAAAATGGCGCTCCTGTGAAGTAATGACGCGCGACATACGCCTAGTTTCCTGAAATGAGTCACATTTGTGCTTTTGGACTTAAGTCACTTTAAGGATTGATTTGAATGTTTACATGCCTAAATAATATGCGAAGCATTTTAGATTTCATAGACTCTGTTCTTTGAGACTATTAGGATTACAGTTAGTTTTCATTTGCTATATTTTTAATCGAGTGGTTACACTAAACTCATATTTTACCCTCTTGATCGGGTGCTCTCCTCAGCGGAATGTGTAGGCATTGGCCATTTGGTTGTTTGCAGCATTATACAGTTTATTGAATCAAACAGAACACTTTGCGAAAGTTAGACTAATGGGGGAAGTTTACTGTGCTGATTGGTCTTAAAACCCCTTCTTTTATAGAATCATAAGCGTGGAAGGTAATGTGATTTGAAGTTGAGCAAATGAGAAGTACTAACCAAACTGGGGAGATGTCCATTCCTTATTAATGAGAAGGCAACTCATGATCAGTCTAGTCTAGACTAACAATACTTGAGAGATTTGCAGCATTCAGTATCGCAACACTAAATACATTGTTGATAGTTTGGATACGCGAGTGTTTCACGGTAATCCAAAGATTCCATTGTAATAGTACTGTGAGTATTAGAGCGGTTGCACCATCTCGTATTTTAGCTTTCCCAATAGGGCTCTGCAAATCTCTGATGGGAGGTTGTTTCAGTGGAAACAAGTTTTGTTCAGTCACATTCAATTAGTTTGACATTTGCATGAAGGTTAGAGTCAGAATTGGTTCATATTTTCCTTAAACTATTGGCAAGCTTATTCTGTCAACTGACAGAAGTTAGACACTTTTACCAAGTAAAATAAGATTGTATGGAATGTACCTAAATTGTTAGGAATATATTTATTTTGAGAGAAAAAAGCTTTATTGAGCAAAACACCATTGAATTGTTTTCTTTTGTACCTTTGTGAATGTTATTTATATTTGGACTGTGCTTGAACTAAACTAGTTAAGTGTTTAGAGTGTTTATCTTGGCTATGGAAGCAATACATAGCCTGTGCTGAATCTATTCTCTTATACTATCTGCACTTTTTGGTTTTGTTGTAATAAAGATGACCTACCTAAAGTACGTCTGTCATTATTCAGGTTTGCTTTGTTTTCCTTTGAAATATACATGCTTGAATGAAAATGCAAAACACACCTTGCCAGACTTGATCGAGCCAAAGGTTCTTTACAAATTGCTGTTGAACAATGGAAACAAGCACTATTTTCTAGTAAAAAGATAAGGCTTTAATGTTTATATATACAGTACCAGTCAAAAGTTGATACACCTACTCATTCAAGGGTTTTTCTTTATTTTTACTAGTTTCTACATTGTAGAATAATAGTGAAGACATCAAAACTATGAAATAACACATGTAGTATCCAAAAAAGTGTTAAACAAATCAAAATATATTTTATATTTGAGATTCTTCAAAGAAGCCACCCTTTGCCTTGATGACAGCTTTGCACACGCTTGGCATTCTCTCAACCAGCTTCATGGGGTAGTCACCTGGAATGCATTTCAATTAACAGGTGTGCCTTGTTAAAAGTTAATTATTGGAATTTCTTTCCTTAATGGGTTTGAGCAAATCAGTTGTGTTGTGACAAGGTAGGGTTGGTATACAGAAGATAGCCCTATTTGGTAAAAGACCAAGTCCATATTATGGCAAGAACAGCTCAAATAAGCAAAGAGAAACGACAGTCCATCATTACTTAAAGACATAAAGGTCAGTCAATCCGAAAAAGTTTATTCAAGTGCAGTCTAAAAAAACATCAAGCGCTATGATGAAACTGGCTCTCATGAGGACCGCCACAGGAATGGAAGACCCAGAGTTACCTCTGCTGCAGAGGATACGTTCATTAGAGTTACAGCCTCAGAAATTGCAGCCCACTGAGTTCAAGTAACAGACACATCTCAACATCAACTATTCAGAGGAGACTGCGTGAATCAGGTCTTCATGGTCAAATTGCTGCAAAGAAACCACTACTAAAGGACACCAATAAGAAGAGACTTGCTTGTGCCAAGAAACACGAGCAATGGACATTAGACTGGTGGAAATCTGTCCTTTGGTCTGATGAGTACAAATGTGAGATTTTTGGTTCCAACCGCTGTGCCTTTGTGAGACGGATGATCTCTGCATGTGTGGTTCCCACCGTGAAGCATGGAGGAGGAGATGTGATGGTGCTTTGCTGGTGACACTGTCAGTGATTTATTTAGAATTTAACCAGCATGGCTACCACAGCATTCTGCAGTGATACGCCATCCCATCTGGTTTGCGCTTAGTGGGATTATCATTTGTTTTTCAACAGGACAATGACCCAACACACCTCCAGGCTGTGTAAGGGCTATTTGACCAAGAAGGAGAGTGATGGAGTGCTGCATCAGATGACATGGCCTCCACAATCACCCGACCTCAACCCAATTGAGATGGTTTGGGATGAGTTGGACCGCAGAGTGAAGGAAAAGCAGCCAACAAGTGCTCAGCATATGTGGGAACTCCTTCAAGACTGTTGGAAAAGCATTCCAGGTGAAGCTGGTTGAGAGAATGCCAAGAGTGTGCAACGCTGCCATCAAGGCAAAGGGTGGCTACTTTGAAGAATCTCAAATATAAAATATATTTTGATTTGTTTAACACTTTTTTGGTTACTACATTATTCCATGTGTTATTTCATAGTTTTGATGTCTTCACTATTATTCTACAATATAGAAAATAGTAAAAATAAAGAAAAACCCTGGAATGAGCAGGTGTGTCCAAACTTTTGACTGGTACTGTGTGTGTGTGTGTGTATATATATATATATATATATATATATATATATATATATATATATATATATAGTATACAAAACATTAAGAACACCTACTCTTTCCATGACTGGCCAGGTGAAAGCTATGATCCCTTATTGATGTCACTTGTTAAATCCACTTCAATCAGTGTAGATGAAGGGAAGGAGAAGTTAACAAAAGATTTGTAAGCCTTGAGACATGGATTGTTTATGTGCCATTCAGAGGGTGAATGGGCAAGACAAAAAAATGTAAGTGCCTTTGAACGGGGTATGGTAGTAGGTGCCAGGCGCACCGGTTTGTGTCAAGAACTGCAATGCTGCTGGGTTTTTCACACTCAACAGTTTCCTGTATGTATCAAGAATGGCCCACCACCCAAAGGTCATCCAGCCAACTTGAAAACTGTGGGAAGAATTGGAGTCAACATAGGCCAGTATCCCTGTGGAACGCTTTCGAAGGTGTTCCTAATATTTGTATACTCAGTGTATATTTGTCAGATAAAAACGTTCATGTCGTTTGTTATTCTGTCATCCATCTGAGCTTAGGCAGAGTCCATGTCCTCCTGAAAGATGCACAGTACTGATCTATTCAAGATGCCACATTGGGCCAAAGTCATGTTCAGGTCTGTGAATGTCCTGCGGAGGGGTCTATCCACACCGGTCTCGATGTAACCATCCACGGTCTCAATGTAACCATGCTCATATCTGGTCCCATATCTGGCCTCTGCACTGGCTAGCACCATCAGCAGGGTGTCTTTGGGTAGGTAGTGGTGCTCAAACCTCCTCCCACACGGGGCTCGGATGGCAAGGAGTAAACTCCTGGGATCGGGAGTGCCAGGGGGGAATACTGGTGGGCTTTTGGTCTCTGGGGTTGTGGCCATCACACTGAGGTCCAGAGGGTTGGGGGTGGTGCAGACCTTGCAAAGTACCTCTGACACGCTGCCTATCTCCAGGTTGCTCTGGGATGCTGCTCGGGTCCTCACTGAGGACAGCTGGTTGTCGGATAGACTGAGCTTGGATGTCTTCTCCTCCATGCTCCTCAAAGAGACACCCTCCTCTGATGCCTTCTTCTCAATTGAGGGGAGGGGCTTGTATTTGTTCCAAGGGAAGGGAAGAGAAGGTACCTCAGGAACATTATCTAGGTAGTCTGAGACTTCGTCCACACTCAGCTGGCTGTTCTGCCTGTGGAGGGATTGATAGCGGTCTGACCTGTTGTAGCCCATTGAAGGAGGCTTGGGGATCAGTGGTGTGTCGTGGAAGCTGGCAGCCACGTCCACGTTTGGAGTGTGGCTCAGGCTGGCTCGACTACGCCCTTTCGAGGACTTTGGCCTGGTCAAATGCATTCTTCTCCACAGCAGTAGAATGGTTTAGATGCGACTCAACTCTGAAAGATGTGAGATAGTCAAGAGAAAACTGAATATAAATTGAATAGTTATTCTGATACATTATTTCTCTGTCTCATCATAGTCACTGTGATTGCATTCTTGCAGAGAGCCACTGGGTGTGCCGGCTTTTGTTCCATCACTGGTGAAAAAAACATGGCTAGCTAGCTAACTTTACGTCTGCTCATCAGGGTTGGAGCAAAAGCCTTCATGCCCGGTAGCTGTTCAGGAGGAGACTGGCAACCACTTTTGAGAGCACTGGCCAGCTTGCAAGCTGAGCTAGCTAATCATCTTGACATGCCTGTGACAGAACATTTGTTGCATTTGATTTCCTTGTTGACCAGTTACAGTAGCTAGCAAATTGGCTAGTGTTAGCTAGCTAGCTAAGCTGTCAGATCCAAGTAGGTGACAAAGAGGGGACATACCTGCCTCTAGAATAACATAACAGTGCAAGATAAGAATAATAGGAAACATATCTGCAGCATACCTGGCATTTTAGCTGATAGATCAGTCTCGCTTTTGTTTGTCAACACTCCAGCGGGAAGTTTTGAGGCTTTTTCAGCAGGGAGCGTCACTCAAGTTATCAACACAGCTATCGTTACCTTGACAACGCTGCTCGCCTCGCACGCTCGCACATCAACAGGTGCCCCCTGGTGCAAGACAAGGAGCATGCAGCATCAGCAGCATCCATTCCATTTCTATCACAACTGCCTCCAGTCCAGACAGAGATGTTTATGCAAGAACTGTAATTGAAACACTACACCAGATTTAACACTAATTTCCATCTTCAATCTTAGGTTATATAACATCACGACAAAATGATAGAGATACATAAATCGTTGCAGAAATAGAACAAAGACAATATAGCTTAGGCCTATCACATCACAGTGTATAATGTATTACTTAATTCATAGTCAACAGAAAAAAAATTAAACTGTAAAATAACAGGTTTATATTTCAAAACAATAAAATGTATATCTTGAGATTTGACAAGACAGACAACCTTTAAATCTGCTAGTGCATTTGCAATGATATATCATACTGTTCCCACAATACAAAACCTACTTTGAGAGATAAAAACTATGATGCAAACTATGATGCACATTAAGGAGAAAATGTAATGCAGAAATGTGTGTTGAACAAAAATAGCACTGGAAGCCATAGAATTACATTTAGAAAGAAACCTATGGGTAATGCTGTCTTATTATATCATAATGTAATGTAATGTACATATTATATTCAGTAATAATCCCCTCCCCAGAAATGGTCACCAAGAAAAGATCCGGAGCAGCATGGCTTGCCAGCATGAATGTGCTGGTTGGACTACTAGGCCTACAGTAGCTTGGTGGTCCCAGATCGGTTTATGCAGTCTTACCAACTCCTATGAACAATTCCATTGGAGTTGGTAAGACACAAACAGATCTGGGACCACCAGGCTACTACTACAGTACTTCCAGCCTACTAGGGCAACTCCAGTATGTTGTTCTGGGCATAGAGGTCCTCTGTCACTTGGTATACCTCAGAGATGAGAGGCAGGGCATCCCCTAGAATGGCCACCACCTGTTCTGGGCTCCCTACATTCATCACATCAAAGAACGTAGCACGCCCTGGGAGAGCCCAGAACGCTGTGCCGGCAGCCTTGCGGATGATCCATGCATGGTGTTGGGAGAGGGACTCATTATAGGCCTCAGAGCACATGACCGTGGTCTTGCTGTCCTCAGTGCTGGTTCGTAGCCTCTCCAGGAAGAGCTCCAGCCAGCGTAGGGCACGGTGCAGCCTTAGGAGGGTGCGGCAGCCGGACTCTGGGAAACTGCCTCTCTTGGTCAGGTCCACCAGTTGGTTGTCCAGTTCATATTTGACCATAGACTGGACGGTGACGTAGTGGGCCCCGTTCTCACCGTTCAGATGGTTGACCAGGCTCTTGTTGACGGCATCCTTGGAGATGAAGGAAAACACACTCCCCAGGCAGTTCATGAATCTGGAAATAATGGACAACAGCACATTTTAATCAGACACATAAAAGCCATTATATTGGACTACCATGATGCATTCTTATATAAGCCTACCCAACCCAAGAGTCTTCAAATATTTCATTATGCTAAATAGCTTTATATTGAGACAACCAGAATAATTTAAATTGAGCTAAACTATGACTTTTTTTAAAGAATACCTAACTAGATTATGTGCATAAACTGATTAGTATGGCTTGCCAACTATGCCAAACTCAAGGATTTGTTTACATTAGCCCAAGGCCAAATCAAATTAAAGTTTGTGTGTATAAACAGTGTAACAAAAATACAATGTACAGTAGTACAGTATATTACAATGTGCTATGTGAGAATAAAGTAGGATTATATGAATAAACAGTGTGAAAAACTGTATAAATGAAACGGGAAGTGTTCAAATCAAAGTTTATTGGTCGCGTACACAATTTAGCAGATGTTATAGCAGGTGCAGCAAAATGCTTATGTTACTAGCTCCTAGCGATGCAGTAAAATGTAAAAAAGAAAAAAGAAAAAAACTAACTAAAAAAACAAGAAATCAAGAAATGTCAGAACGACTCCAATTAACAACCCAAATAGCACTACAACAGTAATCCAAATGCAATCTATACGTACAGTATATACACCAGATTAATTTACACAATATATACTAAGAATGATATGTACAGCAGTGAGCTATGTCAAGAATCCAGTATATAAATAAATATGTGGTGTGTATAAACAGTGTAACTAAAATGCAAGAGTATCAGAAATATTAGAATGAGCTATGTCGAGAATACAGTATTTAAATACACAGTACAAAACCCCATGGAAAAATTGATAGAATTGCAGGAAATTAGCTTCCGGACTATAAATATATATGTATGTGAATAGACAGTATAGACAAAACGTGAATAGAAAGGTGTGTATAGCAGTAGTTATATAGGATGAGCCATGACTAGAATACAGCATGTAAACATTACTAAAGTGAGCAGTGTTCAATGACTCTAGGTACATAGGGCAGCAGCAGTCTCTTAGGTGCAGGGTAAAGTACCGGGTGGTAGGCGGTTAGTGACAGTGTCTAAGGTTCAGGGCAGGGTACTGGGCGCAGACCGGCTAGTGGTGACTGTTTAACAGTCTGATGGCATGGAGATAGAAGCTGTTTATCAGTCTCTCGGTCCCAGCTTTGATGCACCTGTACTGTCTCCGCCTTATAAATGGTAGCGGGGTGAAAAGGCCATGGTTCGGGTGGCCAAGGTCCTCCTTGATGATCTTCTTGCATTGCTGTGACACCGGGTGCTGTAACGTTAGATGTCCTGGAGGTCAGGTAGTTTACCAGCTACCAGTAATTACCTGAGCATCTAGGTTTACTGTAGCATTTAAACTTACCTTACGAGACCACGCCACCCTGCTACATATTGTTCAAGGAATACTTCTTTGTGTTCAGAGAGGCATGACTTAAAAGTGTCAAGAACCTCTTGTAAAGTGAATTTCAGATCCTCCAACGCTACAGCCATGGCTAACCGGAAGTACGACTAAAAAGGATCAATAATTGACAGTAGCGATGTTAGATGCTTGACTGGGTTCTATTTAACCTGTGATCATATTTGATAACCGATCATAATAACAATCTTCTAACAAAATTATGCATTCTGATAATCCCGTCCAGAAACACCAAACCACGGTGCGCATGTCTGTGCAGGTCCGAAGCTCGTGAGAACTGCAGTTCCAAAGAGGGTCGATAATGGCGCGTGAAGTGCGTTGTAAAACAGTAGAAGAACAGTCACTAGTAGCACTAGCAGAAACACACACTGCTATCCCATCGTTCAAAAACAAAACAGCTTCTAGCAGCCATTTATCCAGCGAGCTAAATCTTTTTTTTTTTTAATTTACGGAGGCTTTATCCACCACAATTTAGCCGCTAGTGTCACCTAGTTGGCACGTCTAGGCTTTAATTTCTAGCTAGCTAGCTAGCTAGCTAGCTAGTAGCTACTTGAACTATCTAGTAAAGTTAGCTAACTTTAGATAGCTAGGTAGCTACTTTATCGACCACATTTAGTTTGAATACCCAGCCAGGATGCCTGAGATAAAAGTGACACCACTGGGTAAGTATCACATTTTTGCATGCACAGGCTGACATTTCTCCCAAACACGAAATATATTACTTTTGAGCACTTTGTTGCGCATGCATCTCTTAGAGCAGATCTATGGTGGTACGACTTTTTTTATTTTTTATTTTTTTATTTAACTAGGCAAGTCAGTTAAGAACAAATTGTTATTTACAATGACGGCCTACACCGGCAAAACCCGGACGACGCTGGGCCAATTGTGCGTTGCCCTATGGGACTCCCAATCACGGCCGGTTGTGATACAGCCTGGAATCGAACCAGGGGGTCTGTAGTGACGCCTCAAGCACTGAGATGCAGTGCCTTAGGCCGCTGCGCCACTTGTTATACATGAAGAACTTCTAAGCTTGAAGGTCAGCTAAGCGACATGTTGTGAAGTCAGCATGGATGAGATGTTCATTTGTGTATCTCATCCTTTTGTTCCCGCTCAGGTGCTGGACAAGATGTTGGCCGTAGCTGCATTCTTGTCTCCATTGGGGGCAAAAACATTATGCTTGACTGTGGGATGCACATGGGCTTCAATGATGATGTAAGTAGATCCACAGGGTGCTAACTATATGTAATTCTATGTCAGTAGATCCACGAATCTCAATTTGACAGTCCCATTCTGCCATTCAAATACACTTTAGGTTCCTTTTGATGTTCCATTATTGTGACATTGTTGTCTTTTCAGAGAAGATTCCCAGATTTCTCTTACATAACACAACAAGGACGCCTGACAGAATTCTTGGACTGTGTAATTATCAGGTTTGTGGTCTTTATATGGCACTTAGCTATATCTAGGTGCTACTCTTCAGCAAGAGAAACAACCTTATCAGACTCAACACAAAGAGAAAGAGCTTTCTCCCGCTAAAAGGCATTCTGTCTTTTATCTTCTATATTTTAACTGATTACTCACACTAAATCTCCTAGTCATTTCCACTTGGACCACTGTGGTGCTCTGCCGTACATGAGTGAGATGGTGGGCTATGATGGCCCCATCTACATGACCCACCCCACCAAGGCCATCTGCCCCATCCTGCTGGAGGACTTCAGGAAGATCACTGTGGACAAGAAGGGCGAAACCAACTTCTTCACATCCCAGATGATCAAGGACTGCATGAAGAAAGTAGTCCCTTTGAACCTCCACCAGACTGTCCAGGTATACAGTCCTGATATGTACCTTTTAACAGGTCTTAGAAGTACTCCAAGTGTAGCCTTGTTCCATATCTATTTGTGCAGTCTTGCCAACTCCCATGGTCATTGTTTGGTATGACAATGATCATAGCAGTTGGCAAGACAGAACAAACAGACCTGGAACCAGGCTACTCCAAGGGTATAACATATAATGCATTACGTTCTCCGTGATGGCCGAGGAACCACATTTGGAGGTAGTATTGGTGTATGGAATGATGTATTGAGTTGATTCTGTCATGGTTTCTAAGGTGGACGATGAGCTGGAGATCAAAGCTTACTATGCAGGCCATGTCCTGGGAGCTGCTATGGTGCAGATCAAAGTAGGATCAGAGTCAGTGGTCTACACTGTGAGTATTAGCCTATTAAGAGAACTGGGCTTATTATTGATCAATGCATGAATCATGTGATTTCTTTGAAGTAACTTATCCTTACTGGCTTTTGCAGGGTGACTATAACATGACGCCAGACAGACATTTAGGGTAAGTAGTGATTTATTTTGTGTTTCATGTAACATGATTTAGATCAATGCCTATGTGTTCTATAATAAACCATTTTCATTTTGTTGTCATAGGGCTGCGTGGATCGATAAGTGTCGGCCAGACATCCTCATCTCAGAGTCCACCTACGCCACCACCATCCGTGACTCCAAGAGGTGCAGGGAGAGGGACTTCCTGAAGAAAGTACACGAGACAGTGGAGAGAGGAGGGAAGGTAAGGGCCACCACACAGGTTTTTTCTGTCCATATAGCTCATTCGGTCTCTCCAGTACTCGTGTCCTAATGGATTAAATGTTGTGCTCTCAGGTTCTGATTCCGGTCTTTGCCCTGGGTAGAGCTCAGGAACTGTGCATTCTATTGGAAACATTCTGGTAAGGTTTTTCGATTCCAAGTTCAATTAGCATTGGTCTAGCTAGTGTTCTTTTGTTAAGATGACGTTCATTTTGTGTCTTGATGACTGGATAAGCAATCAGGGAATGATGTAAAAGCCTCTCCTCTCCTTCCACAGGGAGCGGATGAACATGAAGGCCCCCATCTACTTCTCCACAGGGCTCACAGAGAAAGCGAATCACTACTACAAACTCTTCATCACCTGGACCAATCAGAAAATCAGGAAAACCTTTGTACAGAGAAACATGTTTGAGTTCAAACACATCAAGGCCTTTGATCGCTCCTACGCAGACAACCCTGGACCAATGGTGGAGAAACATCACCATCATATTTGCATGCTAATACTATAACCTTGTTTACAGTTGCAACATTTTAATGAATGTTTAGGCATTGATATGCTTTAGATACAGACAAGTCCAATGATTTGTCCATTATAGATACTATTCTTCTTACCCCGGTGAATTTTCTACATAGTCACTGTGGACCCGTTGTCTAAAAAGTTAAAAAGCATGAGCTGACGCACACCCAAAAATGTTTGTAAAGGTGCTGACTAACGGAGAGTAAACTACATAAAAATCAAGAGCACACTATATTCTCCAAACAATTAAATTGTTGGGAGCATATACACTGAGTGCACAAAACATTAGGAACACCTGCTCTTTCCATGACAGACTGACCAGGTGTATCCAGGTGAAAGCTATGATCCCTTATTGATGTCACCTGTTAAATCCACTTCAATCAGTGTAGATGAAGGGAAGAAGACAGGTTAAATAATTTTTTGAGACAATTGAGACATGAATTGTGTGTGTGCCATTCAGAGGGTGAATGGGAAAGACAAAAGATTAAAGTGCCTTTGAATGGGGTATGGTAGTAGGTGCCAGGCGCACCGGTTTGAGTGTGTCAAGAACTGCAACGCTGCTGTGTTTTTCACACTCAACAGTTTCCCATGTGTATCAAGAATGGTCCACCACCCAAAGGACATCCAGCCAACTTGACACAACTGTGGGAAGCATTGGAGTCGACATGGGGCCAGCATCCCTGGGGAACGCTTTCGACACCTTGTAGAGTCCCATGCCCCGACGAAAAGCAAAAGGGGGTGCAACTCAATATTAGGAAAGTGTTCCTAATTTCTTGTACACTCAGTGTAGCGCGTGCGACTTTCTTAATTTGTATAGTTTTTATGAAGGACATTGTTGAAATAACACTACTGAAATGTTATGTGTTCCCTTCAGGTGGTGTTTGCCACCCCAGGAATGCTGCATGCTGGTCAGTCTCTACAGATATTCAAGAAGTGGGCTGGCAACGAGAAGAATATGGTAAGTCCCATTTGAGATATGTCAGTTACGGAGCGGAAGTAAATACATGGGTTTTTGTGAAGTTGGGGAGAAAATCAATTCTACTTTTCATTTTCTGTTAATCAGATCATCATGCCTGGGTATTGTGTGCAAGGCACCATCGGACACAAGATCCTGAATGGTCAAAAGAAACTGGAGATGGAGAATAGACAAACGGTAATGCAAGATAGTATTTGATTGTATTTAACTTGATGTATAATCATGATTTTACTGCAGTAATAGATATCAAATGGATAAACTGAAATTAAGAGCAGTGAGCCAGCCTGTTGAGGTTTGTCTGCTGACCCTTGACCTTTGCCCTCTGTGACCCCTGCAGTTGGAGGTGAAGCTGCAGGTGGAGTACATGTCGTTCAGCGCCCATGCAGACGCTAAGGGCATCATGCAGCTCATCCGCATGGCAGAGCCTCGCAACATGCTGCTGGTGCACGGAGAGGCCAAGAAGATGGAGTTCCTCAAGGACAAGATCGAGCAGGAGTTCAGTGAGTGACACCTGGATGTCCTTGTAATACTATCTGCTTCAAGAATGTTAGGGCTTCAGAGAGAAGGATATATTGTATACTGAAAAAAATATAAACACAACATGCAACAATTTCCAATATTTGACTGAGTTACAGTTCATAGAAGGAAATTCATTAGGCCCTAATTTATGGATTTCACATGACTGGGCAATGGGCGCAGCCATGGGTTGGCCTGGGAGGGCATAGGCCCACCCACTGGGGAGCCAGGCCCAGCCAATCAGAATGAGTTTTAACCCACAAAAGGGCTTTATTGCAGACATAAATATTCCTCAGCACCCCCGCAGGTGAATAATCCGGATGTGGAGGTCCTGGGCTGGCGTGGTTACACGTGGTCTGCGGTTGTGAGGCCGGTTGGATGTATTGCCACATTTTCTAAAACAATGTTGGAGGTGGCATATGGTAGAGAAATTAACATTCAGTTCTCTGGTAACAGCTCTGTTGGAAATTCCTGCAGTCAGCATGCCAATTGCACGCTCCCTCAACTTGAAACATCTGTGGCATTGTGTTATGTGACAAAACTGCACATTTTAGTGCCATTTTATTATCCCCAGCACAAGTTGCACCTGTGTAATGATCATGCTGTTAATCAGCTTCTTGATATGCCACACCTGTCAGGTGGATGGATTATATTGGCAAAGGAGAAATGCTCACTAACAGGAATGTAAACAAATTTGTGCACAAAATTGGAAAGAAATAAGCTTTTTGTGAATATGGAACATTTCTGTGATCTTTTATTTCAGCTCATGAAACATGGGACCAACACTTAACATGTTGCGTTATATATTTTTGTTCAGTGTAGATTTGCAGTATGTGCCACATATGTTTGAGGATCTTGTCAGGAGCACTGGGTAGTGTTCAGTAGGGCACAGTGTAGCAAAATGTTTTGCAACAGAAAACAAAAAATCTGTCTTCTTATTGGACAAGTTCATGTTCAACCTCCCTCGTTTTCACGCCATTTAAAAACGTTTTCACCCTACTGAACACAGCTCTGGTATTATGCCTCATTCGTCTTTCTTTGCGAATGACAGCCATCAACTGCTTCATGCCAGCCAACGGTGAGACGACTACTGTGATCACCAACCCCAGTGTCCCAGTGGACATCTCACTCAACCTGCTCAAGAGGGAGATGGCCCTTGGAGGTATTGTTCAGTACATTTTAGTCAATCTCAATCTATCTCACTCTCCCAGTTGATGTGTGTGTGTTATTCACTGTTTGACTGCTACGCTCCACAGGCCCCTTACCTGACCCGAAGAAGCCTCGTACCATGCACGGGACCCTGATCATGAAGGATAATGTAAGTTCTGAATTCCACCAACTGCCGTTCATACACTGATTTCTCTATTGTTTATGATAGAAAACTTTACTATGGCCTTGCCTAGCTAATTCAGATATGTTAATAATTCAAGGTGTTTTATTCTCTGCCTTGCCTTGTGAGTGACCTCTTGTTGCCCTGTGTTCCCCTCTCTCTCCCCCCCGTGTTCCCCTCTCTCTCCCCCCCGTGTTCCCCTCTCTCCCCCCCCCCCCCCGTGTTCCCCTCTCGTTCCCCTCTCTCTTCCATCCTGTGTTCCCCTCTCTCCCCTCCCCCCTGTGTTCCCCCTGGGTGTAGAGTCTTCGGCTTGTCTCTCCAGAGCAGGCACTCAAGGAGTTGGGCCTCAACGAGCACCAGCTCCGCTTCACCTGCCGAGTACAGCTCCAGGACCCACACAGTGACCCTGACACTCTTAGCAGAATCTACACACACCTCAAGAGGTACAGTAAGACCGAGTTGACCATTTTTATTGTGTTTGTTTTCAAGTTCTTATTTGGTCAAAGCTTGGGCATTAAAAGGCACATAGTTTGTTTTGTCTTCTGCCACAACATAACATTTTTATTCACAAAAAGAGGGTACAGTCAGTACTCAGGTCTGATCCACTAACACACCTTCATATAATAATATGAATGATTATTTCTCCTCTCTCTCTGTGTTGTCTCTGTTCTAGTGTGCTGAAAGGTTATACCATCCAGCACCTCCCAGATGGGACCGTCATGGTGGAGTCCATTGTGATCAAGGTGTCCTCCTCAGCTGAAGAGCCCAACACCAAGGTGCTGCTGCTCTCCTGGAGCTACCAGGTAAGGAGGATGGCTGTTGAAAATGAGTATGAGCTATTGTGATGGACCACCGTGTGTCTGCTTAGCAGTATAGCGTCCTCCCTGTCTGGGTTCACTGTCCGTACAACGGCTCGAACTAGGGTCCTCTGCCTCGAAAACACACGTGACTGACCGTTCGACAACGTACTAGCCAGTTGTGCCACTGAAAAGCTAGCAATTCAGCGATGAGTGGAGGCATTTCAAGCTGTGGAGTGACTTTACGGTCCGATCTGAACTACAGTATGTAACACTATACACATTAGGGTGCAATGTATTGTGCAGCCCATAACCTTGGAGGGCCTGTGGATGTGTTTCTATACTGTGTGGCACGAGTCACAGTCACCATATCGGGGCGGCAGGTAGCTTAGTGGTTAAGAGCGTTGTGCCAGTAACCGAGCCGACTAGGTGAAAAATCGGTCTATGTGCCCTTGAGCAAGGCACTTAACCCTAATTGCTCCTGTAAGTCGCTCTGGATAAGAGCGTCTGCTAAATGACTAAAAATAAAAAATAGGTAACGAAAACCACCAGCTAGCGATGGAGTCAAGTAAGTCTAATTAGAGGAGCATGTAGCGACCACAAGCCATGTTCTTTCTCAAATCTCTACACCTTTTTAGATATCAACAATATCTAAAACGTCAATGATTTGATCAAAATAAACACACCCTATAGATACCCCTGTAGATTTACTTGAGTCAAATTGCACCATCCATTTAGCCGATGTTTATTTCAATACAAATGATGTCGGCCTTGTTATTTGTAGGATGAAGATCTGGGGAGCTTTCTGTCTACTCTGCTGAAGAAAGGACTTCCATCAGGACTGTCTTCAATGTGACAGTTCATATCGGTGGCAGGTAGCTGAGCGTTGGGCCAGTAATCGAAAGGTCACTGGTTTGAATCCTTGAGCCGAGTAGGTGAAAAATCTTTGTGCCCTTGAGCAAGGCACTTAACCGCTCTGGATACGGGTGTCTGCTAAATGACTAAAATGTAAATCATCCCAATGTTAAGTGTAGCTTACTGTAAAGGTTAGTCTCGATGTTGTACAAAGCTGATTTGAATGCATCTTTTTATAAGAAATAAGTGTCACAGAACTCTATTTATATTGATATAATCCAAGTCACTACATTGTTAATACTCAACAATCAAGTAATTGCATTGTCATTATGTGAGTTCTTAAAGGTCCAATGTAGCTGTTTTTATCTCGATATCAAAATAATTTCTGGGTAATAATGAATGACCTTCCTGTGATTTTGTTTTCAATTAAAATGGTCGAAAAGAAACAAAAATAGCTTCTTAGCAAAGAGCAATTTTTCAAGCAATTATTTTGCTAGGACTGTCTGAGTGGGTGAAGGAACATCTGAAAACTAGCGGTTATTGGCAGAGAGGTTTAGAACTCTCATATTAGTCTATTAGCTTGTGATGTCACCAGGCAGGCCAAAACTCCATCCCACTAAAACAGGCTGAAATTTCAGGTGGTCTATTCAAACAGCTCTTACACTAAAGCGGCATCAATATTTTCACAATTTCACAGTATTATTCTAACCTCATAGTGCGGATATATATATATATATATATATATATATATATATATATATATATATATATATATATATATATATATATATATATATATATATATATATATATATATATATATATATATATATATATATATAGCTATATATATATAGCTATATATATATACACAGTAAGGGGAAAAAAGTATTTGATCCCCTGCTGATTTTGTACGTTTGCCCACTGACAAAGACATGATCAGTCTATAATCTTAATGGTAGGTTTATTTGAACAGTGAGAGACAGAATAACAACAGCAAAAATCCAGAAAAAAAACGCATGTCAAAAATGTTATAAATTGATTTGCAATTTAATGAGGGAAATAAGTATTTGACCCCTCTGCAAAACATGACTTAGTACTTGGTGGCAAAACCCTTGTTGACAATAACAGAGGTCAGATGTTTCTTGTAGTTGGCCACCAGGTTTGCACACATCTCAGGAGGGATTTTGTCCCGCTCGTCTTTGCAGATCTTCTCCAAGTCATTAAGGTTTCGAGCCTGATGTTTGGCAACTTGAACCTTCAGCTCCCTCCACAGATTTTCTATGGGATTAAGGTCTGGAGACTGGCTAGGCCACTCCAGGACCTTAATGTGCTTCTTCTTGAGCCACTCCTTTGTTGCCTTGGCCGTGTGTTTTGGGTCATTGTCATGCTGAAATACCCATCCACGACCCATTTTCAATGCCCTGGCTGAGGGAAGGAGGTTCTCACCCAAGATTTGACGGCCCCGTCCATCGTCCCTTTGATGCGGTGAAGTTGTCCTGTCCCCTTAGCAGAAAAACACCCCCAAAGCATAATGTTTCCACCTCCATGTTTGACGGTGGGGATGGTGTTCTTGGGGTCATAGGCAGCATTCCTCCTCCTCCAAACACGGCGAGTTGAGTTGATGCCAAAGAGCTCATCTGACCACAACACTTTCACCCAGTTCTCCTCTGAATCATTCAGATGTTCAACACACCAACTGTTGTCACCTTCTCACCAAGCTGCTTGACGATGGTCTTGTAGCCCATTCCAGCCTTGTGTAGGTCTACAATCTTGTCCCTGACATCCTTGGAGAGCTCTTTGGTCTTGGCCATGGTGGAGAGTTTGGAATCTGATTGATTGATTGCTTCTGTGGACAGGTGTCTTTTATACAGGTAACAAACTGAGATTAGGAGCACTCCCTTTAAGAGTGTGCTCCTAATCTCAGTTCGTTACCTGTATAAAAGACACCTGGGAGCCAGAAATCTTTCTGATTGAGAGGGGGTCAAATACTTATTTCTCTCATTAAAATGCAAATCAATTTATAACATTTTTGACATGCGTTTTTCTGGATTTTTTGTTATTTGAACAGTGAGAGACAGAATAAACCTACCATTAAAATTATAAACTGATAATTTCTTTGTCAGTGGGCAAACATACAAAATCAGCAGGGGATCAAATACTTTTTTCCCCACTGTATATATATATCACAGGAAAAGCACGTGTTTTTAAGTGCACTGGGCCTTTAAAGTGATGAACATAAGGGAATATGTAAACGCAATATTTACATGGTGTAAATATATGCAATATAATTGGTGGTTTACAGTACACTATAAGGAAAACAATGCTTCACCACGAGCCTTCAGAGTTTGTTTCATCAGCAGTCAGAGCACGCTTAAGCAAAAGCCTCACGGTCTCACGTTGATGGTGTAGACTCCCATGGTCCTCCTAGCCCACAGCCATCTGAACCTGGCCTTTGAGGGACTCCACTTACAGTGACTGGTGGTGAAGTAGTAGAGCAGGGGATCCAGACAGCTATTGAGGCTGACGAGGGCCAGGGTCACCCGCCGGGCATTGTAGATGGCGTTTGCATAGGGACAGTGCTGGATGACCCCTAGACGGCGGAGCAGATGCAGGAAGTGAACCACATGGTAGGGCAGGAAGCAGATCAGGGTGATAACCAGGATGGTGTAGATGACCCTCAGGGCTCCGCGGGCTGTGTTGGTCCGGATGAGAGCGATGCGCCGCGCCACCAGAGGGTAACACACCAGGATGACCACAGAGGGCAGTAGCGAGCTGACGACGAGACTGAATAAGCTATACGGCAGCAGACGCCTGTCCCACTCGTGCCGGGAGAAGTTCTCGAAGCAGCTACGGTGCTGGCTTTCCAGAGGTCCCACTAGGATGAAGGCCAGAACAGCCGCCACCCCCACCACCCACACTGCCACACTCACCAGTACAGTGCAACGCGAGTTCCGGAGCCTCAGATAAGTGTGAGGATAGGCGACGGCCACATATCGATCCACACAGATACAGGTCATGAAGGCGATGCTGATGTAGATGTTGGCGAAGAACAGTGTTCCTGTGATGCGGCAGGCCACGTCTCCGAATACCCAGTCGTTGCTGTTGCGGTGGTAGTGGATTTTGAAGGGCAGGGTGCAGAGGAAGGTGGTGTCGGCGATTGCCAGGTTAATGACGTACACGTTAGAGGATGTGCGGGGAGTTGTCTTGAAGATGAACACGTAGAGGGCTCCCACGTTGCCTGGCAGGCCCACTGCCATCACCAGACTGTAGACTGCTGGGAAGAGGTAGAACTGGTAGTCTCTTGGGGTACTACAGTTGTCAGTTATATCGCCAACAGATGTATTCATCGTTTCAGGTCTGGTTTGATTATCAAAAGGAGCGTGTAGGTGACAGAACCAGTGGGATAATAGATTTATGCTTTCCCTTGCTAATGATGCAACCTGTGGGGAAAGTGTTCTGTCAGATATTATCAGACTGTTCTGTAAAAGATGCGATATCACTGTTGCTGTTTTACAGACAAGCTTTTATCATATCCTATCCTCTGCTTGCTTGACACATGCAGTAATTTGCCAATATAATCAGAATTGTTGAGGCTTCCATTGTAAAAAATATAATAAAAAATAATTGCTGTTTGAATTCACTTTATTTATCTAAATGCAATTATGGTAATTGAATTAATTCATTGAATTGGTAATTTAATTGGTCAGTGAATTGAAATGATCAAGATGTTTTTCCGCTTATGAACTCCATGACTGTTCTGTGACTATAGGCTACAATTCTTTTAACTATGACCAAATAATGTAAACTGTGTTGGTAAAAGATAGTATGTTTAAAGAAAAAAGTACTTACAAAGTTTCTGAAGAACACTCTTTAAAAAAAGTCAACAAATTGTAACACAGTAGGCTACTTCACGTGAACACTAATCAAACACATTGTCTGTTTTTCCCCCTTCATATATGAGCTGTCGTCATCACAGGGGTTGGAAAATATCTTCGTTAGCTCTGGGTAGTTTAGTGGGCGCTGCTCGGTGCTGTGTGAAGGCACACAGGAAACTGTCAGTGTATGCATTGTGCTCTTCTTCAGTGTGTGGTTTGTATCAGACACCCACCATCCTGTCAAGGAAAGAGTTGCCTCGTTATTTTTAGTTGGTATTCGAAGACAATTTATAACAGTATAGGACTAGCTGTCAACACATAGAAGCAAGCCTTTGTCATCAGGTCAGCTTAAGACTGACCATCTGAATGTGTTTTTCCTTGACTTTATTAAATCTTCTACTTGGAGAAAATGTTTAACTTGCATGCTACTAATGATATTTTATTGGATCCTTAATACTTTACTGTACTTCACTGGAGGTTGTGTCCTCACTAAATTATGCTAAGCTTGTCAAATTGATGTTAGGTTTATTTGAACATCTTGGTACATATGCAGAAACATGCATAAAGTGTGACATCACACTATAAAATACGTGAAAGAAATGATCAGCCTAACTAGATGGACAGTGCATCATCAAATCATAAGTAATAAACAACAAATTGGCATACTACTAAAGCCTTATTTATGTATTTAGTGATAGTGTCAATTTGAGAGCTCTTGCCAAGAAAGATGTCTTGTAGAGTGGCTTTTCAATAAGAGTATTTTCTTGGCAGTGTATTTGTTATGATGCTATTCTGGGTGTCTTGACTCTTCTTCAACGCTGGGGGGCGCTTAACACAAACCAAATGGCCTTTACTGCTGGTCATATCATAGCAACAAGCCATATCCACAGATTGTAAAACGAAATTCTAAAGCATGATTATTGAGCAGGGATATTGATCCCAAATATATTATGGCTGTGCTAATGTACTGAGGCTTATCGTTTTATTAAAATATTTAATCCGAAATAGAATGATGTTGAGATTAAAGTAATTATTGTGTTCATTATTTTGAGAGTTATGCTCTTAAGATTAGGCTTAATTATACACAACAATACAATGTATAGCATCATCATTAAATATCCAGAAATACATGTATCTTTCATCCTCTTTGATGCCTGGAATGTTACTGAAATCCATTATTGGTTTGTACTGTAAGGGTTGTTCCAAGAGAATAATCAGATACTGTTAATGTTGTGGACTATTTCTGAAAACCTCAGACAGTACAGTTTTGGACCTGGTTACAAGAACAGATGGGAAACCCCATCCACCACCACCAGGGAGAATCAACACAGCCAGGGTCAGTTGGCCACTGGCAGCCATCACAGGCCAGATGTACTGTAGTCTACCTGGCCAAACACAGCATGATGGCTGACACACACACACCGTCACAATGAACTGCTGATGAGTCATAGAATCAGGAAGTAGCTCTCTCCCTCATCCCACCCTCTCCTCCAGCCCCCTTTCCCTCTCCGCTGCGCCATCGCCTAGCAACACTGCTGTTCAACTCACAAGTCTCCCTCTGTCTTTCACAACATCCATTATTTTGTGTAGCTGGTCATTTGATGTTAACTCCATACGTTCTTTCATATACCAAGAGGTGTATTATTATAATAATAATATAATATGCCATTTAGCAGACGCTTTTATCCAAAGCGACTTAGTCATGCGTGCATACATTTTTGTGTATGGGTGGTCCCGGGGATCGAACCCACTACCTTGGCGTTACAAGCGCCGTGCTCTACCAGCTGAGCTACAGAGGACCACAATTCACCTTAGCACTTAGTATTATGTACTAAGTAACATATTTGAGAGTTTAATAATGAATCCGTGTGAAAAGCGGGTTGAGCGCACATAAGAAATGTTTAATATGGAATTTCTGCTTTCAGATGAGGGTCAGAAACTATACATATTTACCGATGGTGTGAGGAGACAATCGTTGTGGAGACACAACGTGTGTGCGTGCATGTGTGTGTATGTGTTGGGATTGAGGGGGTGGAGATTAGCAGCTGAGTAAAGCCTGCAGTTTATCTTGCCCTACTTTCCCCCAAAAACAAAGTGCATCACAAACTACAGACAGACATTCACCTTCCATTTTATACCTCATTGGTTCTCAGAATAATTTAAATAAACGGAATATCTCGACAGTCAAGAGACAATGATTTTTAGAACACTTACATTGATATCTTGGAGTCTACACAATAAAGCACTCGCTGTCTCATGTTAACAGTTTCCTGGGTAATTGGCTTAATTCTCATCTCAGAGCAGTTCACTTGTATTATTCATGGGCTGTTCATTTAATAGTTGTATTTTCCTCTCTGAAAATTACTACACAGTACTTTTTAGTTTTTCAAAGGACAATTCAAGCATGAAATCAGACATGCCTACTTTAGAGAAAGTGTTTCAGCATACTGTACTTCCTTCTCAAAGGAGCTGTGTGCATTTGAAATGAGCTGATTTAGCTCAGAAGTAGAAGGGAAGAGTACAGATATAAGGAAACATTATGTACAATATAATGAATTATCATACTTTCAACCGTATATATGCTGTATCTATGTCCTTGTATTTTTTTGTTTTGTCCATCCTATCTCTGACTGGTCATCTTATTTTTGGAAGAAATGTTACCCTCCGATGTCATAAAAACGACATTTCAAAGACTTGTCACTTGGGGATTGATACGGATCTCTCTTATGAATATTTGATAAATTGAAAGTACTTTCCTTTGTACCTGGTCCAGCTCTTCTGACTATGACCCAGACTAATGTTAGCCAGCCTTGGCTTCAGAAGGATACTGCTCTTGTTGTCTTGCCTTCATAATCAGGAGCCCATTGATAATGACAGCACTGCTATTGACTTTGAAACTGCTTCCCCCGCAGCACAGGGACCTTGTCTGAAGCAAAGGGGCTTTGCTTGCCTGGCATTAGCTGTCAGTTTGAGACTCCCTAAGTAATTAAGCTTACCCAGGCTAACACGACTAACACACAATGGAGCCAACTTTTAATGACTCTTACTACTACACTCTTACTACTGCAGAGATTTAAGCCTGCATTTCCATAGGCTACTTTCCACAGGTTGACATACGGAAAAGGACTCAATAGAGTTGTGATTAGTGCCTGGTTCCCTCTCTGGGTCTATATACTGTAAACTACTTTCTAGGTGTCCATGCAATGCATTTATATGGATGAGTATCCATTTTAAGGTAAATGTTAAAAGAATCTTGAAGGTATATTTGAAGAGACATGCCACTACATTACACCTACCCTGAAGAAGTACATTACAGAACCAGTAGTAATGATTCGCCTGCGCTAAATGATCATCACATTTACTTGTCACTCAACATCATCAACATGTTTTGACAGTGTCATATTTAATGCAAATTATTGAGTGAATATACTGTATAATGTACTTGAAGGAGTGTGATTTTATAATTTATGGTCCACTCTTCAACATTTGACTTATTTATTTGGCATTTGACATGTATTAACTTTGTACTAGTTTACAGTTTTGTTAGAGATAGATTGTACAGTGGCTTGCGAAAGTATTCACCCCCCTTGGCATTTTTCCTATTTTGTTGCTTACAACCTGGAATTAAAATGGATTTTTTGGGGGTTTGTATCATTTGATTTACACAACATGCCTACTACTTTGAAAATGGAAAATATGTTTTATTGTGAAACAAACAAGAAATAAGACAAAAAAACAGAACGTGAGCGTGCGTAACTATTCACCTCCCTCCTTCACCAATTTGGACTATCTTGTGTATGTCCATTACATGAAATCCAAATAAAAATCCATTTAAGTTACAGGTTGTAATGCAACAAAATAGGAAAAACGCCAAGGGGGATGAATACTTTTGCAAGGCACTGTACATACTCTAAGCCTACTGTATCTTACTACGTAATGTCAGTAAATTGCAACACTCAAGAAATGTGAGAGTCGTATGTATGGTATTCATCTCACACATTAGACACTACCAGCAAATCCAAAGTTGTTGGGATGAAAACATTTAGTCTGATGTTACTCAGTCCCTGACTGTAGGTGTTCGCCTTGACTTCAGGCGTGGCTCTCTGTTGTCTTGCCTACTGTAGCCAATTCAGAGTGGGCATGTCACACACAAACTGCAGAGAGAACAAATGGCGGGAGCAGTTGGGCTGAAAGATTTACGAGACTTGGTATGCAATGTTAACAGGGCCACTGAATAAATCATAGTTGCTGTTAGCATGCTGGCTAAGTGCCTCTGGCAGGTTTCATACTTCATGGGTAAAGAGTACAGCGTCATGCTAGCTTGACCTACAGAGAGCAAGAGGGCGTGACACGTCTTAGAGAAATTGTAGTAAATATAAATGATGTAATGATGTTAATACAATATAATTTGCATGATTGATAACATGCTCACTCAGGTTATTTCTCAAATGTATTTGGATGCTGAATCCTTGTAGTAATGACTTTAAGGAACCATAATTGTACAATGTATTGGGCTATGATGATATAAATAATTAGCTATCACAAAGGAAGCTCCTCCCACTAGAACAGCTCAATTAATTATCTGTAGCATCCTCAGTGACTTCATTAAGTTGTAGACAGCATTCACCTAGCTAGATTCTATTGGCTGTCTGAGGTAATGTGAAACTACAACTGATGCTGAACCGACAGGGGAAATCCTGGTGATAATCCTTGGAGAGATTCTCTCTGTTATGCAAGAGAGCCCAGAAAGTAGAGTAGCTTAGTGGTTAAGAGCGTTGTGCCAGTAACCGAAAGGTCGCTGGTTCTAATCCCCGAGCCGACTAGGTGAAAAATCTGTCGATGTGCCCTTGAGCAAGGCACTTAACCCTAATTGCTCCTGTAAGTCGCTCTGGATAAGAGTGTCTGCTAAATGACTAAAATGTCAAATGTATTCAAACATCTGGCATGCGATGGTGTCTTGATCCTTCACACTACTGCACACTTGGATACTACAGAAGAACGCAGCGGTTTTGACAGTTGGTGGACAGTTCAAAGGGCACAGTTGGAAACCGAAACAGTGACTGTCATTAGTCCTTTAAGAAAAAGAGAGGCTGTTTACACAGCACCAGTGAACTGTGAGAGGATAAGGAACCCAGACAATCACCATCTTCGTGCTTCTTCATTTTTCACATTCTCTTTCCCTCTGTAGGAGATAAAGACAGTTAGGTAAAAAAAAGCTGAAATCATGGGGAATATATGTTTTAGAAGAGAAGTAGTGCAAATACACACAC
Organism: Coregonus lavaretus; assembly: GCF_964263955.1. NCBI lineage: Eukaryota > Metazoa > Chordata > Actinopteri > Salmoniformes > Salmonidae > Coregonus > Coregonus lavaretus. Next base: position 34,926,688 of record NC_140007.1, read on the forward strand.
ATATGCAAAATATGAAATGTTCATAAAATAAAAAGCCTGAGCCACTCCAGAGGTTGTTCGTCAACCCCTGCACCTGCAGTCAGAAGGGATGTTACAATTTGTGTGCTCAGTGGTGTGACTCACTCGAAGCTCGCTTTTCGTTCCAGCAGACCAAAAGAGGGAGAGCGAGAGAGTGGCATACATAACAGTGCCTTCAGAAAGTATTCACATCCCTTGACTTTTTCCACATTTTGTTGTGTTACAAAGTGGGATTAAAATTGATTTAATTGGAGTGAGCGAAAAAAAATTAAGTGATCTACACAAAATATCTTATGTCAAAGTGGAAGAAAAATCAGTTTCTTATTTTTATTTATGGAAAATAAAACACTATATTTTGAATAGATAAGTATTCAACCCCCTGAGTAATATTAGAATCGCCTTTTGCAGTGATTACAGCTGTGAGTCTTTCTGGGTAAGTCTCTAAGAGCTTTGCAAACCTTGATTGTACAATATTTGCCCATTATTATTAAAAATATTATTCAAGCTCTGTCAAATTGGTTGTTGATCATTGCTAGATAGCCATTTGCATGTCTTGCCATAGATTTATTTTCAAGCTGATTTAAGTCAAAACTGTAACTAGGCCACTCAGGAACATTCAATGTCGTCTTGGTAAGTAACTCCAGTGTATAATTGGCCTTGCGTTTTAAGTTATTTTCCTGCTGAAAGGTGAATTTTTATCCAAAAAAACTCCCTAGTCCTTGCTGATGACAAGCATACCCATAACATGATGCAGCCAGCACCATCCTTGAAAATATGAAGAGTTGCACTCAGTAATGTGTTGTGTTGGATTTGCCCCAAACATGTTTTGAATGTTTTGTATTCAGGACCCAACATTCATTTAGTGGCCACAATTTTTGCAAGTGTTTTTTAAAATAGTTTTTATATTATATTTCATTTTTTGGGGGGGGTGGTAGATCAGCTTTAATATTGCAGATGGACTGTAAGTTCCATCAATGTAATTGTCTGCATCACTTCCAATCCCCCATATGGTTTTTTTCCTCGCAAATATATATATATATATATATATATATATATATATATATATATATATATATATATATATATATATATATATATATATATATACAGTGAGGGAAAAAAGTATTTGATCCCCTGCTGATTTTGTACGTTTGCCCACTGACAAAGACATGATCAGTCTATAATTTTAATGGTAGGTTTATTTGAACAGTGAGAGACAGAATAACAACAAAAAAATCCAGAAAAACGGATGTCAAAAATGTTATAAATTGATTTGCATTTTAATGAGGGAAATAAGTATTTGACCCCTCTGCAAAACATGACTTAGTACTTGGTGGCAAAACCCTTGTTGGCAATTACAGAGGTCAGACGTTTCTTGTAGTTGGCCACCAGGTTTGCACACATCTCAGGAGGGATTTTGTCCCACTCCTCTTTGCAGATCTTCTCCAAGTCATTAAGGTTTCGAGCCTGATGTTTGGCAACTCGAACCTTCAGCTCCCTCCACAGATTTTCTATGGGATTAAGGTCTGGAGACTGGCTAGGCCACTCCAGGACCTTAATATGCTTCTTCTTGAGCCACTCATTTGTTGCCTTGGCCGTGTGTTTTGGGTCATTGTCATGCTGGAATACCCATACACGACCCATTTTCAATGCCCTGGCTGAGGGAAGGAGGTTCTCACCCAAGATTTGACGGTACATGGCGCCGTCCATCGTCCCTTTGATGTGGTGAAGTTGTCCTGTCCCCTTAACAGAAAAACACCCCCAAAGCATAATGTTTCCACCTCCATGTTTGACGGTGGGGATGGTGTTCTTGGGGTCATAGGCAGCATTCCTCCTCCTCTAAACACGGCGAGTTGAGTTGATGCCAAAGTGCTCGATTTTGGTCTCATCTGACCACAACACTTTCAACCAGTTCTCCTCTGAATCATTCAGATGTTCATTGGCAAACTTCAGATGGGCCTGTATATGTGCTTTCTTGAGCAGGGGGACCTTGCAGGCGCTGCAGGATTTCAGTCCTTCACAGCGAAGTGTGTTACCAATTGTTTTCTTGGTGACTATTGTCCCAGCTGCCTTGAGATCATTGACAAGATCCTCCCGTGTAGTTCTGGGCTGATTCCTCACCGTTCTCATGATCATTGCAACTCCACAAGGTGAGATCTTGCATGGAGCCCCAGGCCGAGGGAGACTGACAGTTATTTTGTGTTTCTTCCATTTGCGAATAATCGCACCAACTGTTGTCACCTTCTCACCAAGCTGCTTGGCGATGGTCTTGTAGCCCATTCCAGCCTTGTGTAGGTCTACAATCTTGTCCCTGACATCCTTGGAGAGCTCTTTGGTCTTGGCCATGGTGGAGAGTTTGGAATCTGATTGATTGATTGCTTCTGTGGACAGGTGTCTTTTATACAGGTAACAAGCTGAGATTAGGAGCACTCCCTTTAAGAGTGTGCTCCTAATCTCAGCTCGTTACCTGTATAAAAGACACTTGGGAGCCAGAAATCTTTCTGATTGAGAGGGGATCAAATACTTATTTCCCTCATTAAAATGCAAATAAATTTATAACATTTTTGACATGCGTTTTTCTGGATTATTTTGTTGTTATTCTGTCTCTCACTGTTCAAATAAACCTACCATTAAAATTATAGATTGATCATTTCTTTGTCAGTGGGCAAATGTACAAAATCAGCAGGGGATCAAATACTTTTTTCCCTCACTGTATATATATATATATATATATATATATATATATATATATATATATATATATATATATATATATATATATACACTGCTCAAAAAAATAAAGGGAACACTAAAATAACACATCCTAGATCTGAATGAATGAAATAATGTTATTAAATACTTTTTTCTTTACATAGTTGAATGTGCTGACAACAAAATCACACAAAAATTATCAATGGAAATCAAATTTATCAACCCATGGAGGTCTGGATTTGGAGTCACCCTCAAAATTAAAGTGGAAAAACACACTACAGGCTGATCCAACTTTGATGTAATGTCCTTAAAACAAGTCAAAATGAGGCTCAGTAGTGTGTATGGCCTCCACGTGCCTGTATGACCTCCCTACAACGCCTGGGCATGCTCCTGATGAGGTGGCGGATGGTCTCCTGAGGGATCTCCTCCCAGACCTGGACTAAAGCATCCGCCAACTCCTGGACAGTGTGTGGTGCAACGTGGCGTTGGTGGATGGAGCGAGACATGATGTCCCAGATGTGCTCAATTGGATTCAGGTCTTGGGAACGGGTGGGCCAGTCCATAGCATCAATGCCTTCCTCTTGCAGGAACTGCTGACACACTCCAGCCACATGAGGTCTAGCATTGTCTTGCATTAGGAGGAACCCAGGGCCAACCGCACCAGCATATGGTCTCACAAGGGGTCTGAGGATCTCATCTCGGTACCTAATGGCAGTCAGGCTACCTCTGGCGAGCACATGGAGGGCTGTGCGGCCCCCCAAAGAAATGCCACCCCACACCATGACTGACCCACCGCCAAACCGGTCATGCTGGAGGATGTTGCAGGCAGCAGAACGTTCTCCACGGCGTCTCCAGACTCTGTCACGTCTGTCACGTGCTCAGTGTGAACCTGCTTTCATCTGTGAAGAGCACAGGGCGCCAGTGGCGAATTTGCCAATCTTGGTGTTCTCTGGCAAATGCCAAACGTCCTGCACGGTGTTGGGCTGTAAGCACAACCCCCACCTGTGGACGTCGGGCCCTCATACCACCCTCATGGAGTCTGTTTCTGACCGTTTGAGCAGACACATGCACATTTGTGGCCTGCTGGAGGTCATTTTGCAGGGCTCTGGCAGTGCTCCTCCTGCTCCTCCTTGCACAAAGGCGGAGGTAGCAGTCCTGCTGCTGGGTTGTTGCCCTCCTACGGCCTCCTCCACGTCTCCTGATGTACTGGCCTGTCTCCTGGTAGCGCCTCCATGCTCTGGACACTACGCTGACAGACACAGCAAACCTTCTTGCCACAGCTCGCATTGATGTGCCATCCTGGATGAGCTGCACTATCTGAGCCACTTGTGTGGGTTGTAGACTCCGTCTCATGCTACCACTAGAGTGAAAGCACCGCCAGCATTCAAAAGTGACCAAAACATCAGCCAGGAAGCATAGGAACTGAGAAGTGGTCTGTGATCACCACCTGCAAAACCAGTCCTTTATTGGGGGTGTCTTGCTAATTGCCTATAATTTCCACCTGTTGTCTATTCCATTTGCACAACAGCATGTGAAATTTATTGTCAATCAGTGTTGCTTCCTACGTGGACAGTTTGATTTCACAGAAGTGTGATTGATTTGGAGTTACATTGTGTTGTTTAAGTGTTCCCTTTATTTTTTTGAGCAGTGTATATACACATACACATACACTACCGTTCAAAAGTTTGGGGTCACTTAGAAATGTCCTTGTTTTCTTAAGAAAAAATAAATAAATGGTCTATTAAAATAACATTGTTAATGTTGTAATTGGCTATTGTAGCTGGAAACGGCTGATTTTTTAATGGAATATCTACATAGGCGTACAGAGGCCCATTATCAGCAACCATCAGTCCTGTGTTCCAATGGCACGTTGTGTATGCTAATCCAAGTTTATCATTTTAAAAGGCTAATTGATCATTAGAAACTGAAACTCGTCAGTCTGTTCTTGTTCTGAGAAATGAAGGCTATTCCATGCGAGAAATTGCCAAGAAACTGAAGATCTCGTACAACGCTGTGTACTTCTCCCTTCACAGAACAGCGCAAACTGGCTCTAACCAGAATAGAAAGAGGAGTGGGAGGCCCCGGTGCACAACTGAGCAAGAGGACAAATACATTAGAGAGTCTAGTTTGAGAAACAGACGCCTCACAGGTCCTCAACTGGCAGCTTCATTAAATAGTACCCGCAAATCACCAGTCTCAACTTCAACAGTGAAGAGGCCACTCCGGGATGCTGAGCTAGGCAGAGTTGCAAAGAAAAAGCCATATCTCAGACTGGCCAATAAAAATGTAAGATTAAGATGGGCAGTCTGAGATGTGGCTTTTTCTTTGCAACTCTGCCTTGAAGGTCAGCATCCCTGAGTTATTTAGGGTTGCCATAGCAAAGGGGTTGAATACATTTAAGCTTTTCAGTTTTTTAGTAAATTGTAAACATTTCTAAAAACATAATTCCACTTTTACATTATGGGGTATTGTGTGTAGATCAGTGACACACAATCTAAATTTAATCCATTTTAAATTCAGGCTGTAACACAACAAAATGTGGAAAAAGTCAAGCGGTGTGAATACTTTCCGAAGGCATTGTACTAGGATAGTAGAAGGGAGAGAGTAAAACTAGGTCTCCTTCGCAGACACCCACATCTCTCACGATAATTCCACACTACAGCAGTGCTTGTGTCTGTCATGAGAGGGCTGTCACAAAAATCTGAGCCGACAGCTACCCTTCCTCTCACAATTCAGAGGCGTAAATTTGAAATCTGCACTCTCTGTGGTGGATGCCACACAGTCACTGACTGTGTCTGAAACAGAAGCAGGGGACAGGTCATGAGTAGTGCTGTATAGTGACAGTCAACCCATGCTTAGACTGTTTTATTTGTCTTTACACTGCACTCTGAGGTCAAGATTTAATGTTAGTACCACTTTGTCTTACCATTGTCTGAATAGATGGACCTAATGAACTGATGATGTACATAAAATGTCAGCTCACTATGATCTTGTTTGTCAGTTGTGGAATAAGTACCCAACTGTCATACTTGAGTAAAAATAAAGATACCTTAATAGAAAATTACTCAAGTAAAAGTCACCCAGAAAAATACTACTTGAGTAAAAGTCTAAAAGTATTTGGTTTTTCAATATACTTAAAGAGCCAAGGAACACGCCGATTGGCACGTGTATTTTTCTGTTGCTCATTAGAAAAACGAGTTTTCAGACTTGGATATGTGTTTCCTGACCCATTCCGCGTTTGGTTAATGATGTTTGTCCACCATGAGACACTGTAGACTTGAAAGCCTATTTCACTTCCTCAAAATCCCCAGAATGAATCTAAGATAACTCAAGAAATCTGTCATTAATTTTGACATTTTTGCCGAGGATGTTTTAGTTGCGCAATTTTACATCTAACTAAGATGTTTGGTGCAGTATTTCTCAAGTAAAAAAATATGTAAACAACGTCGGGCTGCTGGGCAAGTCTGTCTTACTGTCTATACTATTGGATAGAGAGCAATCACTGCAGCTGTTCACCCCATGTTAGTGGGCAAATGTACATCGTCAAATCAAAACCCAACCTTCATTTACCTGTTGTGACGCACGGATGTTCCAAACTCTGTTTTAGATGAGACTGACTTTATGACCAAAATTATTCAATTTACACTTTGTCAATTTCGACACTAGAATAACTGTTTCTGACTCATAGTTTTCAAAGGGATTTGTTGCTTTTTAAAGGCAGTCATTCTTTAAGTATCAAAAGCAAATGTAATTGCTCAAATATACTATCACATTTCTTATATTAAGCAAACCAGATGGCACATTTTTGTTTGTTTTAATTTATGGATAGCCAGGGGCACACCAACATTCATAATTTACCAACCAAGTATTTGTGTTTAGTGAGTCCGTCCGCCAGATCAGAGGCAGTAGGGATGACCAAGGATGTTCTCTTGATAAGTGCGTGAATTTGACCATTTTCAAAATGTAAAAGTACTTTTGGTTTTCAGGGAAAATATTTGGAGTAAAAAGTACATTATCTTCTTTAGGAATGTAGTGGAGTAAAAGTACAGTGGGGGAAAAAAGTATTTAGTCAGCCACCAATTGTGCAAGTTCTCCCACTTAAAAAGATGAGAGAGGCCTGTAATTTTCATCATAGGTACACGTCAACTAAGATAGACAAATTGAGAGAAAAAATTTCCAGAAAGTCACATTGTAGGATTTTTAATGAATTTATTTGCAAATTATGGTGGAAAATAAGTATTTGGTCACCTACAAACAAGCAAGATTTCTGGCTCTCACAGACCTGTAACTTCTTCCTTAAGAGGCTCCTCTGTCCTCCACTCGTTACCTATATTAATGGCACCTGTTTGAACTTGTTATCAGTATAAAAGACACCTGTCCACAATCTCAAACAGTCACACTCCAAACTCCACTATGGCCAAGACCAAAGAGCTGTCAAAGGACACCAGAAACAAAATTGTAGACCTGCACCAGGCTGGGAAGACTGAATCTGCAATAGGTAAGCAGCTTGGTTTGAAGAAATCAACTGTGGGAGCAATTATTAGGAAATGGAGGATATAAAAGACCACTGATAATCTCCCTCGATCTGGGGCTCCACGCAAGATCTCACCCCGTGGGGTCAAAATGATCACAAGAACGGTGAGCAAAAATCCCAGAACCACACGGGGGGACCTAGTGAATGACCTGCAGAGAGCTGGGACCAAAGTAACAAAGCCTACCATCAGTAACACACTACGCCGCCAGGGACTCAAATCCTGCAGTGCCAGACGTGTCCCCCTGCTTAAGCCGATACATGTCCAGGCCCATCTGAAGTTTGCTAGAGTGCATTTGGATGATCCAGAAGAGGATTGGGAGAATGTCATATGGTCAGATGAAACTAAAATAGAACTTTTGGGTAAAAACTCAACTCGTCGTGTTTGGAGGACAAAGAATGCTGAGTTGCATCCAAAGAACACCATACCTACTGTGAAGCATGGGGGTGGAAACATCATGCTTTGGGGCTGTTTTTCTGCAAAGGGACCAGGACGACTGATCCGTGTAAAGGAAAGAATGAATGGGGCCATGTATCGTGAGATTTTGAGTGAAAACCTCCTTCCATCAGCAAGGGCATTGAAGATGAAACGTGGCTGGGTCTTTCAGCATGACAATGATCCCAAACACACCGCACGGGCAACAAAGGAGTGGCTTCGTGAGAAGCATTTCAAGGTCCTGGAGTGGCCTAGCCAGTCTCCAGATCTCAACCCCATAGAAAATCTTTGGAGGGAGTTGAAAGTCTGTGTTGCCCAGCGACAGCCCCAAAACATCACTGCTCTAGAGGAGATCTGCATGGAGGAATGGGCCAAAATACCAGCAACAGTGTGTGAAAACCTTGTGAAGACTTACAGAAAATGTTTGACCTGTGTCATTGCCAACAAAGGGTATATAACAAAGTATTGAGAAACTTTTGTTATTGACCAAATACTTATTTTCCACCATAATTTGCAAATAAAATCATAAAAAATCCTACAATGTGATTTTCTGGATTTTTTTTTCTCATTTTGTCTGTCATAGTTGACGTGTACCTATGATGAAAATTACAGGCCTCTCTCATCTTTTTAAGTGGGAGAACTTGCACAATTGGTGGCTGACTAAATACTTTTTTTCCCCACTGTAAAAGTTGTCAAAATATAAATAGTAAAGTACAGATACCCCCAAAAAACTACTTAAGTAGTACTTTAAAGTATTTTTACTTAAGTTCTTTACACCACTGCTTTTTGCCTATGGATCTATGTACAGTATATCCAGAGGTGCAGGGATGCCTTTTCTTTCTTTCTCTCCTCTCTCCGTGGTCTCATCACGCGAGAAGTTTCCTTCTAATATCTCACTCCAAGTGTTCAAATCAGTCTGCTGACTCAACAGCTTTCAAAAAGCTCTGAATGTGGAAGGAGCAGGAAATCAATCAATTTTATTTTATATAGCCCTTCTTACATCAGCTAATATCTCGAAGTGCTGTACAGAAACCCAGCCTAAAACCCCAAACAGCTAGTAATGCAGGTGTAGAAGCACGGTGGCTAGGAAAAACTCCCTAGAAAGGCAAAACCTAGGAAGAAACCTAGAGAGGAACCAGGCTATGAGGGGTGGCCAGTCCTCTTCTGGCTGTGCCGGGTGGAGATTATAACAGAACCATGCCAAGATGTTCAAAAATGTTCATAAGTGACAAGCATGGTCAAATAATAATCAGGAATAAATCTCAGTTGGCTTTTCATAGCCGATCATTAGAGTTTAAAACAGCAGGTCTGGGACAGGTAGGGGTTCCATAACCGCAGGCAGAACAGTTTAAACTGGAATAGCAGCAAGGCCAGGCGGACTGGGGATAGCAAGGAGTCACCACGGCCGGTAGTCCCGACGTATGGTCCTAGGGCTCAGGTCTCTCAGTTGGCTTTTCATAGCCGATCATTTAGAGTTGAAAACAGCAGGTCTGGGACAGGTAGGGGTTTCGTAGCCGCAGGCAGAACAGTTGAAACTGGAATAGCAGCAAGGCCAGGCGGACTGGGGGCAGCAGGGTGTCATCATGCCCGGTAGTCCTGACGTATGGTCCTAGGGCTCAGGTTCTCAGAGAGAAAGAGAGAACGAGAGAATTAGAGAGAGCATACTTAAATTCACACAGGACACTGGATAAGACAGGAGAAGTACTCCAGGTATAACCAACTAACCCCAGCCCCCCGACACATAAACTACTGCAGCATAAATACTGGAGGCTGAGACAGGAGCGGTCCGGAGACACTGTGGCCCCATCCGAAGAAACCCCCGGACAGGGCCAAACAGGAAGGATATAACCCCACCCACTCCGCCAAAGCACAGCCCCCGCACCACTAGAGGGATATCCCCAACCACCAACTTACAATCCTGAGACAAGGCCGAGTATAGCCCACAGAGGTCTCCACCACAGCACAAACCAAGGGGGGGGGGGGGTCGCCAACCCAGACAGGAAGATCACGTCAGTAACTCAACCCACTCAATTGACGTACCCCTCCCAGGGACGGCATGAAAGAGCACCAGCAGGCCAGTGACTCAGCCCCTGCAACAGGGTTAGAGGCAGAGAACCCCAGTGGAGAGGGGAACCGGCCTGGCAGAGACAGCAAGGGCTGTTCGTTGCTCCAGCCTTTCCGTTCACCTTCACACTCCTGGGCCAGACTACACTCAATCATATGACCTACTGAAGAGATAAGTCTTCAGTAAAGACTTAAAGGTTGAGACCGAGTCTGCGTCTCTCACATGGGTAGGCAGACTGTTCCATAAAAATGGAGATCTATAGGAGAAAGCCCTGCCTCCCGCTGTTTGCTTAGAAATTCTAGGGACAATTAGGAGGCCTGCGTCTTGTGACCGTAGCGTACGTATTGGTATGTACGGCAGGACCAACTCGGAAAGATAGGTAGGAGCAAGCCCATGTAACGCTTTATAGGTTAACAGTAAAACCTTGAAATCAGCCCTTGCCTTAACAGGAAGCCAGTGTAGGGAAGCTAGCACTGGAGTAATATGATCAAATTTCTTGGTTCTAGTCAGGATTCTAGCAGCCGTATTTAGCACTAACTGAAGTTTATTTAGTGCTTTATCCGGGTAGCCGGAAAATAGAGCATTGCAGTAGTCTAATCTAGAAGTAACAAATGCATGGATTAATTTTTCTGCATCATTTTTGGACAGAAAATTTCTGATTTTTGCAATGTTACGTAGATGGAAAAAAGCTGTCCTTGAAACAGTCTTGATATGTTCGTCAAAAGAGAGATCAGGGTCAAGAGTAACGCCTAGGTCCTTCACAGTTTTATTTGAGACGACTTTACAACCATCAAGATGAATTGTCAGATTTAACAGAAGATCTCTTTGTTTCTTGGGACCTAGAACAAGCATCTCTGTTTTGTCCGAGTTTAAAAGTAAAAAGTTTTCAGCCATCCACTTCCTTATGTCTGAAACACAGGCTTCTAGCGAGGGCAATTTTGGGGCTTCACCATGCTTCATTGAAATGTACAGCTGTGTGTCATCCGCATAGCAGTGAAAGTTAACATTATGTTTTCGAATAACATCCCCAAGAGGTAAAATATATAGTGAAAACAATAGTGGTCCTAAAACGGAACCTTGAGGAACACCGAAATGTACAGTTGATTTGTCGGAGGACAGACCATTCACAGAGACAAACTGATATCTTTCCGACAGGTAGGATCTAAACCAGGCCAGAACTTGTCCGTGTAGACCAATTTGGGTTTCCAGTCTCTCCAAAAGAATGTGGTGATCGATGGTGTCAAAGGCAGCACTAAGGTCTAGTAGCACGAGGACAGATGCAGAGCCTCGGTCTGACGCCATTAAAAGGTCATTTACCACCTTCACAAGTGCAGTCTCAGTGCTATGATGGGGTCTAAAACCAGACTGAAGCATTTCGTATACATTGTTTGTCTTCAGAAAGGCAGTGAGTTGCTGCGCAACAGCTTTTTCTAAAATTTTTGAGAGGAATGGAAGATTCGATATTGGCCGATAGTTTTTTATATTTTCCGGGTCAAGGTTTGGCTTTTTCAAGAGAGGCTTTATCACTGCCACTTTTAGTGAGTTTGGTACACATCCGGTGGATAGAGAGCTGTTTATTATGTTCAACATAGGAGGGCCAAGCACAGGAAGCAGCTCCTTCAGCAGTTTAGTAGGAATAGGATCCAGTATGCAGCTTGAAGGTTTAGAGGCCATGATTATTTTCATCATTGTGTCAAGAGATATAGTACTAAAACACTTAAGTGTCTCTCCCGATCCCAGGCCCTCGCAGAGCTGTGCAGATCCAGGACAGCTAAGCCCTGGAGGAATACGCAGATTCAAAGAGGAGTCCGTAATTTGCTTTCTAATGGTCATGATCTTTTCCTCAAAGAAGTTCATGAATTTATCACTGCTGAAGTGAAAACCATCCTCTCTTGGGGAATGCTGCTTTTTAGTTAGCTTTGCAACAGTATCAAAAAGAAATTTTGGATTGTTCTTATTTTCCTCGATTAATTTGGAAAAGTAGGATGATCGAGCAGCAGTGAGGGCTCTTCGGTACTGCACGGTACTGTCTTTCCAAGCTAGTCGGAAGACTTCCAGTTTGGTGTGGCGCCATTTCCGTTCCAATTTCCTGGAAGCTTGCTTCAAAGCTCGGGTATTTTCTGTATACCAGGGAGCTAGTTTCTTATGACAAATGTTTTTCGTTTTTAGGGGTGCAACTGCATCTAGGGTATTGTGCAAGGTTAAATTTAGTTCCTCAGTTAAGTGGTTAACTGATTTTTGTCCTCTGACGTCCTTGGGTAGGCAGAAGGGGTCTGGAAGGGCATCAATGAATTTTTGTGTTGTCTGAGAATTTATAGCACGACTTTTGATGCTCCTTGGTTGGGGTCTGAGCAGATTATTTGTTGCGATTGCAAACGTAATAAAATGGTGGTCCGATAGTCCAGGATTTTGTGGAAAAACATTAAGATCTACAACATTTATTCCATGGGACAAAACTAGGTCCAGAGTATGACTGTGGCAGTGAGTAGGTCCAGAGACATGTTGGACAAAACCCACTGAGTCGATAATGGCTCCGAAGGACTTTTGGAGTGGGTCTGTGGACTTCTCCATGTGAATATTAAAATCACCAAAAATTAGAATATGATCTGCTATGACTACAAGGTCTGATAGGAATTCAGGAAACTCAGAGAGGAACGCTGTATATGGCCCAGGAGGCCTGTAAACAGTAGCTATAAAAAGTGATTGAGTAGGCTGCATAGATTTCATGACTAGAAGCTCGAAAGATGAAAACGTCATTTTTTTTTTTGTAAATTGAAATTTGCTATCGTAAATGTTAGCAACACCTCCGCCTTTGCGGGATGCACGGGGAATATGGTCACTAGTGTAACCAGGAGGTGAGGCCTCATTTAACACAGCAAATTCATCAGGCTTAAGCCATGTTTCAGTCAGGCCAATCACATCAAGATTATGATCAGTGATTAGTTCATTGACTATGACTGCCTTTGAAGTGAGGGATCTAACATTAAGTAACCCTATTTTGAGATGTGAGGTATCACGATCTCTTTCAATAATGGCAGGAATGGAGGAGGTCTTTATCCTAATAAGATTGCTAGGGTGGACACCACCATGTTTAGTTTTGCCCAACCTAGGTCGAGGCACAGACACAGTCTCAATGGGTATGGCTGAGCTGACTACACTGACTATACTATTGGCAGACTCCACTAAGCTGGCAGGTTGGCTAACAGCCTGCTGCCTGGCCTGCACCCTATTTCACTGTGGGGCTAAAGGAGTTAGAGCCCTATCTATGTTGGTAGATAAGAGGAGAGCACCCCTCCAGCTAGGATGGAGTCCGTCACTCCTCAGCAGGTCAGGCTTGATCCTGTTTGTGGGTGAGTCCCAGAAAGAGGGCCAATTATCCACAAATGTTATCTTTTGGGAGGGGCAGAAAACAGTTTTCAACCAGCGATTAAGTGCTGAGACTCTGCTGTAGAGCTCGTCACTTCCCCTAACTGGGAGGGGGCCAGAGACAATTACTCGATGCCGACACATCTTTCTAGCTGATTTACACGCTGAAGCTATGTTGCACTTGGTGACCTCTGACTGTTTCATCCTAACATCGTTGGTGCCGACGTGGATAACAATATCTCTATACTCTCTACACTCGCCAGTTTTAGCTTTAGCCAGCACCATCTTTAGATTAGCCTTAACGTCGGTAGCCCTGCCCCCTGGTAAACAGTGTATGATCGCTGGGTGATTCGTTTTAAGTCTAATACTGCGGGTAATGGAGTCGCCAATGACTAGGGTTTTCAATTTGTCAGAGCTAATGGTGGGAGCCTTCGGCGTCTCAGACCCCGTAACGGGAGGAGTAGAGACTAGAGAAGACTCAGACTCAGACTCCGACTCGCTACATAATGGGGAAAACCGGTTGAAGGTTTCTGTCGGCTGAATGAGCGACACCGGTTGAGCATTCCAACAGTATTTCCCTCCAGAAGCCATGAGAAAGTTGTCCGGCTGCAGGGACTGTGCGGGGGGAGTTATACTAACGTTACTGTCTGTACTTACTGGTGGCACAGACGCTGTTTCTTCCTTTCCTACACTGATAATACTCTTGCCTAACGATTGCGTCTGAAGCTGGGCTTGTAGCACAGCTATTCTCGCCGTAAGGCGAGAATTCTCCTGTATATTATGAGTACAGCGACTGCAATTAAAAGACATCATGTTAATGTTACTACTTAGCTTCGGCTGTTGAAGATGTTGATGAGCCATGTCCAGATAAAGCGTCCGGAGTGAAAAAGTTGAATAAGGGAAAAAAAAGTTGCGATGGAAAAACGGAAAATAACGTAAAGTTGGCAGCTAAAACGCACAGGAAAATGACTCTTCTGTCTCGGGATAAACGTCCGGGGTGAAAAAGTTTAACGAAAAAAGATGAGTGAGGACAAAACTAAAAAGTTGGTAAATTTGTTGAACACAGAGATTGATTAAACGTTTATTAAAAGTAAAACGTGAATAGTTTGGCAGGTAGCCAAGTAGCAACAAACAGCCTTTGATCTCAGAGGAAGAAACAGAGCAAGGAATGAGAGCGAGAGAGGCCTTGATTTGAGCAAGTCTAATTTTAGGCCATGAAGCGATGGAGGATGCTTACGTAAGAACGACTCATGGGTGTGCAGCATGCAGGGATGCTGCTTTTGTTAAAGACTAACAAACTCCATAACACCTGCTCCAGTAGAACACATTCCTCTTCCTACCTTTAAGGACAGATAGACAAAGTAGCCTCCCCAAATGTCTGTCTGTATTTGTAACCTGCTTTAGTCTATTTGGCACCTGCTTTAGTCTATCACCAAATTTCAATCATGATTACTCCGTGGGTTGCATTTGGCAAATCTCTAATAACTATATCTTTAAATCACAATTTAAACAAATGCCCGCCCTCTATATTTCCTTTCACACATATACAAATCTGTCATGTATAATCCCACTATAATCCCAGGAGTCAAATTAAATCTGATTTTTTAAATGAAATGGTCTTGAGAGTTGAGTCAACAGTGGTGTCATTGAATGACATCAATTGAATAAACTGTAGGAAATGTTATGGTTTCCAGGGTTTATCCCATGATAGGAATATATGCATCCTTTACTACTACACCCCTTATCATCCCCCAAACAAAAGGAGGATTCATTCAGTTCTCATGACTTCATGCTTACATCTCCATGACAAAACCGAGATAGCCAGGCCAAGTCTTGACTACAGCAATTCATCCAGCTAGTCAAGACATCTCTTCCTCAGCAGAGTAGCAAGGCGAGGGCCAGGGCATGGGTGAGATCATTCCTATTCAGGGGCACAGCTAGCCTCTGAAAGCAGGGATAAGAAGGAACAATAGTGTTCTATAAAAACCTGCAGTGAAATCCCTAGCACTTTCTCCCCCCGGCCTTCCCATTTCCTGTGAATTAATAATATCCTCTATTTTTGGCCTTACCTACAGGGATGGGGAGGGAAATGGAGGATGCACTTGAAATACAGTATTCTATATTTACAGGATTGTCATTGAACAGCTGGCAGATATTTTTCTCTCTCATCATCTTAAATTAATTAATCCACCTGATATGCATTTCTTCCCCATAAATTCAATAGGTTGTTAGTGAAAGATGTTGTTTGATACATTGAATGAAACATTTGTGTGATAATGGCTGTTTAATGCCCAGAAACCAGAAGATCATGTTGCCTGGGTATATATTATATTTGTTAGTGTTTAATTAATGTGTCACACAGAAATAGAAATAAAGCTAAAAGGTCATTAGTTGATAGGCCACTTTAAAATCACAGACAGATATGATAAGAGAGATTTGGTGGTGACAAAACCAACCCACTGTACTGAGAGGTTTTAGGGGTGTTAAATTCCAGATTAACAGTGGAGATTTATGTACAGCGCTAGAGCTCCTAAACGTATTCTTGAACCAGAGCCATCCCAGATGTTAGCATCTTCGCTGCATCAGTTGTCACATTGGGCCGCCAGGGCAGAAATCCCTGTTAATATCATGTCTCTCTGTGAGAATCTGTTTGCCTGGTGAAGGTGTTGCCTACAGATCTCACCAGAGATTGGCACTGGGGAAAAGAGGAATTTAGTTGAGCTTCAATCAAGGACTGCCAGCTGTGAGGAGGGGCCAACGGTCATCTGACTGTGAATACAGACAAGAAAGGAAACTCCAAGCTCAAAACAGTTAATTCACTCTCTCTCAGATACACTCTCAAGTACGCTGACTTTACACGCACACAAACACAAACACACACACACACACACTACAGCGTGACAAGCGTCAATCAACTGTTAGGGTTAGGGGAAACTGCAGGCTATGTCCACTCTCATACTGCCTCTCTAGTACTGTACAGTAACGGCTTAATACCTATAAATAAAGTTGTTTCATTGATATTGACAAAGAAATATTACACAAAAAATGTTGTGTATTGTAGTAGGCTTGCGAGGTGATTTCAAGCAGAATACGCTCCCTAAATTTGAGCGCGCTTCTTGTTGAGAATGAACGTTTGACGATAGTCCCTAATATTTCGCCAGCGGTCTAGCTGTTCAAATATTCCAGACTCTCATTTCAGTGTAGTAGCACAGTGAAAGCGGGTAGAGTAGGCTATCACTGCACGGACTACATAGCTACACTTTTCTGTCATTCATAACTTTCTGGAAATGAAATTTATAAGTTAAACTTGAAGACTAAATCCAGCCCAAAATGACGGTGGACTTTGAAGAATGTGTGAAAGATTCACCCCGGTTCAGGTAAGAATTTGCGCATATCTTCTGTTTCGCTTGTTGAATTCTTCAGGGATTCGCCCTATCGAGGAAGACGATTTCCAGGATTCAAAAAATCCCCAAATGCCTTGAAACTGCAAATAGTTGAACAATAGCATACCCTTCTATTGCCTTTCAATTGAAAATAAGCTATGTTAAATTGCTGTTTATCTTTGCATATTTGAATCCAATTAGCCTACATTGCCATTGCAAAGCAATTATTGCAGTGCATTTCACAAGGTTGGACGGACTAGGCTACTTACTATTAATAATACATAATTTTCTTGCCATGTCTCAAAGAAATGCGTAAAATTGGCCATTGCTTATCATAGGACAACCTTGGAGTGCGTGGTGAATAAACGGGTGCAGATCGTGTGTCCTTTTGCTGAAGTGGATTTCCCATCACCAAAAAACAGATGAAAATACTATAGGCTACATTGTCATTAGTGTTAGTAATATCTCGACTTCTGTCTGCTACATCCATTCCTCGGTTGTTGAGCACATCCATGGGACAGACATCATGCGTTCCCCCCCCAACCCTCCCATGACGCATGAACATTCATCGATCACATGTATTTAGAATCCTTACTGTAGCGGGGCTTCCTTCCTCAGGAAAATAGTTTTTTGGAACAATCATGTGTCATACATGTATCATACACTGACTTTGTGTTCAACTGCATGGTCACTTTCTGTGAGAAGTGCGACTTTCACCAAATTGTGATAATAATGTATACTTTTAATTACATGTTGATCTTGTATTTGTTCTTTAGATTACACAATGCATGTTGTTAATGAAAAATAGCTCTATTGTCCATTCTTAAAAACGTCACTCCCATGGTCTCCTCTAGATATTTGAATTCTGAAGGATGGGTTCCATGACTGGGACTGATTAGCTCTGATGTTATATGGCAGGAACTCTCCCAACTCCAAAGGCACTTCCTTTTTATTGAACTGCTCTCCTGACAAATCTGCAAACTGCACACTCACAAAGGAAGCACTTCAAACAGTGGCTCTCAGGGAAACTAGAAGGTCCCACGCACTGCCGCATGCTCCTCATGCTACGGCTGCTATGACGGCGGCTGCTGCAGTGCACACAGCACCAAAGGTTAGCTAAATAAACGAAGGCATTCCTTTACACCCACGTCCCTTCCCAATCCCCTTCCCAGCCTTGGATATCATTCCTCTCAATATATTCCTTCCTCCCCTGCATCTAGAGGTGCATTCCAAATGGCACTTTTTCGCCCACATAGTGCTCTACCTTTGAGCCTATGTGTGGAAGGAACTGGAGCGGCTGTCAGGCAGGCTGTGTGGGGTGTCTGCCTGGCCTGCATGCCTGGGTCTCTTTCTATACATGTATGTGTGTGCACCGCCGCCACAGTAAAGCTCCCACAGATATAATCTGCTCTCCAAATCAAAGACTTCCAGACTTGGCAGCAGCACCTTAATGACTGCCATC